>NC_071534.1:5178333-5828055 GCF_026979565.1 Vidua chalybeata
CAAAACACCTGCAGCTGCTTCTGTGGTTTAGGATTTCCTTTGCCAGGGCTTTTGCTCAGCCCACCTCTTAAAACACAGAGTGTACCCTGCTCTGAAATATAAGCATGTGAAGCAAAAAAGAGATCCCAAGGAAGGGAACAAAGGATAAACTGACCATCTGAGGCAGATCTCTGGTCTCGTAAGTGAACTCCAGCTGCTGGTTGGAAGGACCACTGCAGAGGATGATGGGTAAAATATTTTCTGGAGGAATCACATGACCTGGGGACAAAAACAAGTAGGGAGAGTCAACATTACTGCTGTTAGCACAAACCCCATGAGCTGAAGAACTTTAATTGCATTCTAGTGACAGAGGCAAATGTTTGCCTGGCTAAGCCAAAGTGCCTAAGTCACTCAGCTGCTCCAACTTCCATCCCCTCAGCCCCTGGGAGGAAAGCATGGCACACTGCCTGCTAATACCAGTCAAGACCACAGGGGAAGCTCAGAGTGAAAGGGAACTCACACCCCTTTGCTGCCCTGATTTTTAGGAAAGATGCCACATTGCTTTGAGTGCTGACAGAATAGTATTAAAGGCAAACTGCAGCCCTTGCAGCTGCTGAGCCCTCCCTGCCAGCTCGGCCCACTTACCACAGGAGAACTCCACGATACGGGCAGGGTCCACACCAGCACGGTACAGCAGCTGCTCTCGGAAATCAGCCACCTAAGATCCACAGAACAAAGTCAAGTAACGTACCAGTGTCCCAAAAAACTCTACGCCAGCAGCACCAGCACTGCTGGTCAAGGGCAGCCCCCGCCGGGCCCAGCAGAGGAGCGGCAGCGCCCTCTGCCCGCACACAGCGGCACTGACTGCGCAGAGACCCCCGTGGCGTGGTCCCTGTGGGATCCCTGGCCCTGCAGAGCGACAGATGCCATCACGAGGTCCTCCCACTGCTCCCCGTACTAGTTCCAACCTACCACGAGCTCAGCCAGGCTGCTCTATTTCCATCCCGGCTTGCAGATAGCACCACCGACCTCCTGAGACCCCAGCACAGCATCCTCGTTCCCTTACCGGTTGCATGGTGCCTCCAGCAATGATGACAGCACGGCATTCTTCCACAACCTTGGCAAAGTGGACAGCTGGATTCAGCAAGAGGAATTTGAGGCTGCTCTGACCAACTGTGCCTGGGAAAAGGAGAGAAGATCATTCAGGAGCTAGCTGTGACACATACTCAGGGATATGAGAGATTCTCCCTCCTGACCTGGGCACTCTGGCAGGTACCCACCTCTCAAAGTAAGGACTTGCTGTTCAACACAGAGGCAGCAGCAGATAATGCCAACCTGGAAGTTACCTTCTGCTTCCTAATCTCCCCGGAGCTGTACAACAAGCGCAGTAAATTGCAGGACAAAACTTGACATCCAAAGTGGGAGCAGACCTCTGCAAACCCTGGCCCCAATGCCCTTGATTAAAAATTCCCTTGGGGTCATAAGCATCCTCAGACAGACCAAGCCTGCCAGCCTACATCACAGATGGCACAAATGCAAGTTCCCCACAGACTCTCATATCTCCTCCCTGAGTGCCAGTGAAGCACCCTGCTTGTGACTGACTCATGCCACCTCTCCCCAGCTCACCCTTTCCAGTACCTTGCCTGTTGAGAATTATTCTGCCATCTTGGTTTGCATTTGTGAGGGCCGAGAGAAATCCTTCAATCTGCATCAGTGGAGAGGAAGTTCGGAGCTGGTCGTGCTCACCCTCCACAGGAGGGCTCTGGGGGGTACCTGCTGGCCCAAAAAAAGAAAGGAGAGGCAGGCAACTTAGGCTACACTTCCAAAGACAGGGGTTAAGCACAAAACATGCTCTACAGGAACACAATACCTGGCCTACATATGCAGGCAGAGAATAAATACCCATTAAAGGGGAAAACCCAAATTCTGTCTCACTGCTAAATTAAAAAAATTTAAAAAAAAAAAAATCTGATTTTTGTGGATGGCACCACTAAGCAAAGCTACTACACACAGTAGGTCAGGTTCCAGAGGCAGAAGGTCACAGAAGTGAAAAGCCTGAGTGCATGTGGTGTGAACATGGAATTGCATCATTCAGCTTGAAAGTGACCTCACTAATCCAATGTACAGTTGCCTAGGTCAGCTAGTGAGACCTGTTAAAAAACACCCATGCAGGACACCTTCTTCAGTCTCTCATTCTGCCCACAGATGCACAAGGAGAGGATGCCTGAACTCACCCTCCTTATCAGATCCCTGCTGAAGGGTCAGAAGAAAGTCCTGCAAACCAGCCAGCTTCTGGTTCTCCTTGCTGGTCTTCACAGCTGAGGCAGGGCCCCCATATCGCTCCACAAACCCAAGAAGCTGCCAAACAAAAGCCAGAAAGACTAAGACTACCAAAAGCAGGAATCAGAGAAGATAAAGGCAGGTTTGCTGGCCTGCCACAAATTAAGTTCCTCAGTAGATGTTCACAAACCAGCCTAATCGGAATGTATCAGCTCCCATTACCTTCCTACACCCACTGAATCAAAAGCAAAACAAGTTTCTGATGTCTGTTCTTCCACTGCAATGCAGCCTACTTGGCTGGCAAATTTGAGGCCAAGCAGCACAGAACACACACTGGAATACTGTGGTAAACCACACTGTATTTTTCTTTTCTGGATAAGCAAGAGTTAATCTGCCCATATAGTACTTTTTATAGGAACCAGTTTGTTTGCAGAACAGGATGGAGAAGACAAGCTCCCACCAGCTGCTGCATCTTCCATCTCAAACTGCAGGTGTGAAACAGCATTGGAACACTGCTGACCATGAAACCTCAGGGCAAGTACCTTCCTGCTGATAAGGCTCTTCTCACAGTACCGCTGAATCTGTTGGAGGAAGACAGGAAAATGAACAGGCATTCAGCACCCTTCTCCCATCCTGATGTCCTTGATCCCTGCCCAGCACGGCTGTCACTTGCTGTGCTTTTGGGGAAAGGTGCACAGCTCTTCGTGGGCACCACCAGCCAGAGAAGCGTTTATTACAAAGGCATTCCGGAGTGGAAACACACAGTGTTAAGGTGCTGTGTTTGGAGGTTCAAGGGGGGGACTTAGGTTACTGGAGTAGCAAAATTTCTCCATCCACAGCCTTTACAGTGTAGTTTTGCCTTACAGACAGCTATAAAGCATGAGCTTTGGCTCTACTTCCAACTTTCACACAATAATCTCAAACAAGTCACCACCACCTGTGCCCTAACAGACAATGTTTGCATTACCTTGAAGAGGTTGATATTGTCAATCTGGCTCTGAAATAGAAAGTCATTGATGGATTTTAGTACTGTCCCTGAAAGGAAAGAGAGAGAAGGGGAAAAGAAATTATTGGCTGCTGCTGGGCCTGCACCCCTTACTGCCCACACCCATGTCCCTGACTGATAGCTCCATACCACAGGAGTTCCCTCCAGTCTTACCTGTTTGGGAAACTGCCTGACATCCAGGATTCTGGTTCACATTACCTGTAAAGCATGAAACCAATTCAAAGAAGGCTTGAATCTATCTCAAAATTAAGCAGGAAACTAAAGACTGAGCTTGATGGGTACAGTGCACAAAAAACCCGAGAAATAACTACACATCTGCAAAATGTAGCTATACAGACAAAACACCAGCTCCCACTCAGTTTTAATTTGCCCTGTAGAGTAGCCCAACATTGTAGAACAAGTGTGCTGCTGCATCCTAAGGAACACCACCTACATTCCTTCTGTAGCAGGAAGCAGCAGGTAAGGTGGGTGATCAGAAATGCTCACACCCTATGTAGTCATCATGCTGCAAAGACAAAGGGAAGGGACTGCAATGCATCCCTCAGCCCTCCTCAATGCAGCAGCAGGGAGCTGGGAAGCACAGAGGCTGGCAGGCAACTGGGAGGAGGGGAAAAAACCTAAGGACACCTATATGCCCAGAGCCCGACAGCCAGAACAATATTAACTGCTGCCACTCACTGCATTTTATGTCCTAGGGTTTAACACCAACCTCACATCTCACTTTTGCAGCCCCTGCCCCAAAGGGCTGCATTTCCCCTGGCATGGAGGCAGTTCTATATGAACTTAGGATGTGCCCTCCCCAAGACACACTAAGGTCTAGCAAACAGATCATTGGCGAAAAGGAGCGAGGCCTGCAAATTCCTCTGGACCTAAAATCAAAGTAAAATATTTTCTCACAAAAGAAGGGCACCACTCAAGAAAGATTCATTCTGCAGATGCATGTTGACACACATAGGGGCCCTGCTACCAGATGACCTAGAGATTTATTTCATGCAGTTCTTGTGCTACACTGTTATACATCTGCTGTATTCCTCGCTTAGCTCACTTAGCATCTTACATCATCCCCACTCCAACTGGATCTCAAAACCACACAGAAAAGGAAACTGCCTCTACCAACTTACAATGTCATCTGCTGCTCCTAAGCTAGTGAAACAAAGAGAAGGGTTCCAGTAGACATCAGTCAACTTCCCCATGTACAAACCAGCCTGCGAAATAAAACTACTGGCAACTGAACCTATACAGACATAAGGAACACCTCCCTGCAGTCTCTGCAGAGGAGGAAGGGGGACAGTGTTCTGAGGAAGTACTAACTAGCTCAGAGTTTATCAGTATCCCTGGAGACACAAAAGGTTTCCTTACCTCCCAGCATAGCCACAAACTGCTCCAGTAAATACAGGATCTGCTTAATGTACATCAAGTTCTTTGCCTTCAAATGTTTCCTATGAAAAATGAGATGCTTTTAGGCCCCAAAACCTCTTCGGGAACTAACTGAAGCAGATGAGCTACAGAAACAGGTACATTAACTCTTCTTCATTTTGGAGAGTCAGGAACTAAGATTTCTTCCAAGTTCACTCTCCCTGTTTGTGACAGGGCACTGTCATCTGGATATCCTGCCCAAGGTAATCCCAAAGCATTTACCCATGCTCCCCCCACTGTTCCTACCATTGCACTTCTCCTTGCATATTAATTATAGTTGGTTTATTACAATGGCAGTGATGCCTCAAGACCCTGTTGCAATAATGCTCCAAACATTCAGAGTTATTATCACTGAACACAACAATCAGCCACTGCAGGGATGGCAAGATGCAGAGCCAAAACCCACATACAGCTTCCTCCTCCTCAGAGCTTCCTGCTTCTACCTTAATGCCAGTCAGCACAATGGAAGACTAAGGGAGAGACATGAAAGACTGAATCTTTTGAAACTCTGCATCACAAAGTAGAAGTGATTAGAGGGAGATATTGGGAAAGGCAGTGAGTGTCTAAGGGGAAAACAGAATCCTCAGTGTATCCCCTTCTCGCTGCTTAATACCAGCCCCAGGAGTCTGACTTAGACAGATTATAGACAGAGATAATGAAGCAAGTGTCTTTTCATCTGCAGAACACTTAATGCAGTAACTTTCGACTCAGGAAAAGCAAGAAAGACCCTGCAGACATGGGGCAAGCCAAGGCATCCACAGACCTTGCCTCTGCTGAGCTGTTTTTCCTCAAGATCCTCACCTGTATCGCTCCATGTACTGCGACAGCTGAGAGTGGGCACAGCACAGCTACACAAACAGAAAGCAGAAGCTGTTGTTATAAAGGAGATAAGAAAGAGCACTGCTGGAAGCAGACCTCCCTCTCCATTAGCAGGCCAGGCTGTGACTCACCTGAGAGCCGCTGACCTCGGCACTATGGATGCAGGTGATGGTGTCTGTGAGGTTGTGGGCCTCGTCAATGATCACAACCTGGTCTTTCAGCTTGATCCCAGCAGCGTTCCTGGTAGGCTCATGCAAAAGCATCTGATAGGGCAGCACCACCAGCTACAGGAGAAGCACACACTGCCCTGATTCCAGCTGTCATCCTTACAAACTTAAGGCATTCTACAACCACTCATTAACAGCCCTTATCAGAGGGCCATGCAGAATTCAGCCAAGTGACTTACTCTTTTTATGGGAAAAGTAAGAACAAAACCAGGAGCACATGCTTGAGAGAGGCACTGGGATGTAAGCTGAAGAGAAATTATGCTACAATTGCATATGGGCTCAGATTACCTTCTAAATCTCCTTCGGAGCACTGAAAGCATGTCTTCAGAGAGAACCCAGCAAGGAAGAAGAGTGGTGTAAGGGCTGAGAGTACACCTGTATTGTCAGTATTGCCTCACACTTGCTGAACTGTTCAAGTATTTCAAAATGCTAAGACATATAGCATCCTTATGAACTTCTGATGGGAATTCTCATTTTCCTTTGCTTTCTGAGCAAAACTACAGCTGACAGAAACACAGCCAGTTTACAGACTCCCCCAGTCTAAGTAACAGTACTAGAGGGAGCAGGCCATCAGTTCATTCATAGAGTGCCTGGCATTAATGCCACTAAAACTGTTACGCCTTACCTGAGCAGCAGGGATAGCGAATCGACTCCCATAATATGGGCAGGCTTTAGTCTCCCTTCCCAAGGACACCAACTGCTCAATATCCTTCACTTCCACTAGAACTTCATCACGGAGAAACTGCATTTGCTCAAAGGAATAAAATGGGCATATGGTGTGACTCACACGTCTCTTCTTCCCCTCGTTCTCTTCATTGCTCTTCTTCTCTAACAGCAGAAATCAAAAGAAAGCTATGAGCAACACATACAATAGCCTAGAATAACCACTTTGCAGAACCTCATGGATTTCAAAGCAAGCTTTGTCCTGTGTATTCCTGACCTATCACCTATTTTAAAATTATTGAGCAGTAACCTTTCCATCTCCACAGCGGACACTACTCTTGCCAGTTAGATTTAGCATGTGACATCTTCCAACATTTCTAGCACTGAGTTAACAGACACAAGTATCTTTCTGTGCAGAAGTCCTGACCAGCTTAAGACACTCAGAAAATTTATCTTGATGTCAGCATAGCCTGGAGATCAAGAAAAGCACCAAGGATTCCTGTTCCTCCAACCTGTCATTTTCAAGCTTCTACCACTCTTGCTAGAACTGACTGGGAGTGGCCACTGTCTCCACGCTCTCATGACACCTTTATTAGGAATTGCTTCCCCAAACTGGGAGCATTCTTACCATGTTTGTTCTTTTGCATCTCCATGCAGCGGTCGTTGATGAGCTGGAGAGTGCCCAGGCGTCGCACCTCCTCATTCACACACAGATTCTGGCAAGTGCAAAGAGAGGAAGAGGAAGAGAATCAATTCACAGCTGACTGTCCCTATGTGCACCCCCTGCTGTAAAACGAAAGATTTTCTTTAAAGCAATCGCAGGCCAGATTCCAAAAATGGAAAGTTTACCAGTTAGACATTGTACATACTAACTGCTACAAACATGCTCAAAACTCACAGAAACTTAGGAGAAAAAAATGAAAAAAAGAGGGCTCACTGCTACACAATGGCTTCTAAAAAATGTTGCCAGAAGTACTAATCTACTAAGAGGAGCACCTCAGTGACTCAGACATCTGTAGTCATCCATATTAGAAAAGGTAAAACATATTCTTGTATTTACATCAAAGGATAAATTATGAAAAGAGTTCACAATAAAACGTACATCACACAGATCTGTGTTGTGACCCATGGCTGCCTTAGTTTTTTCAACAGGAGACTCAGCCAGTCCCCAAGGTGACTTCTGTGGCACCAGATCCACACAGCTCCTGGCAATGTGTTCTGGGTCCCTGAGAACCACCACGTACCTGCCTGGATCCCAAGGAGACCAGACGTATGTTTTTGCCAAAAGGACTTTTCTGCACCTCGTGCACAAACTGGGACAGCTGGGAGTGAGTGCGGCTGCAGTAGTAGATCTGCAATAAGGAAGAACAAAGAGCAGACAAGAAGAATATGGAAGCCAATCCCTACCTATGACCAATCCTATAAGGAAGCAGCTAAGCACTTCAGCAAGGCTCACCTTGCTCAAGCCTTCAAAATCACAAGGGAAGGCACATATTTGAGTGTCACCTTAAAACTGCTGAGGCCAAAAGCCCCATCTTTGTTTTCTCCTCTGCATTTGCTTTTGTTTCCATTTAATTTTCCAAGATCTCTATAAAACAGGGACTCACCATGGGAGAGTAATAAAAAACTGTTTATTGCTGTGTGCTTTTACAGCAAGCCACAGCAAAAACTAAGCAGTGCTAGCACAGCAAGCTGCTTAGGCAGGCGGTGTAGTCCAGAAGTAGATGAGTGCAGCAGAACTAGCTGTCTTTATCAACAAACCTGGCAGGTTTTGGAAGCCAGTTCCTAAATCCTTCTGTGCTGCCTGACTGTTGGAAAGGTGCAAGGAAGCCATAATTCTGCTTACTCCTACACTATTCTACGAAGTGGCATTATTTAATTCCTCATCTCACCTTAGTCACATGCTCCTCTTCCAAATCATCATCTTCTTCCAGCCTAGGAAAAAAGAAAGCTCAAAGAGTTTCCTTTCAGCAGATCACCGACAGTAAGAATCAAATGATGCTCCACCACAAGAGTGGGGTCTCAAGAAAGATGATTAAGTCGAAAGGAGCCTCAGAACTCATCTCAGGTGGCGAAAGAAAATTTAACTTTTTAAGAACAGTGTAAGTATGCATAATCAAGTCAAGCCTTTCTCTTTAAAGGAAAAATCTCTCCTGGGCTGTGCCTTTTTTCCAAGTTCAAGAATTTTTTTTTTCTTTGGATTCAGGGGCCTCTAAGCCTCAGGCATAAGCTAATCAATGCTATACTATTCTTTAGTGACCTTATTTATTTATTTTTGTAAAGCTTTCCCATTAGAAGCAATTTACCACCCTCCAGATATTGCATAAAGAAGGGCTTCAGGAAAGCATTGAACTGCCATAGAGCTCCTCAAAGGCAACAGCAGTTCAATGTTTGATAACCTACCTACATATAAAAGTAGTTAAGTGTTCAATTTTTAAGGCAGAAGGATCTGTCTAGACACTAATTAGTAAAACTGTAGTTTAAATGTGTTTGATTTTTTGTGAAGTATGGCTTCTGGCTTTCTGCATAAAGCAAATGCATGAAAGAGAAAAGTGTGCATGGGATTTTCACGCCAAAGCCCTGTCTTCAGAAATGTGAACATCTCTGCCTTTAGAATATCAAAATATGCCAGTGCTAATCTGGAGAACTGACAGCTTCCTCTGATTTCCTTAATTCCACTCTGCTTTTCTAATGCAAGGAACTTGATCTCGAGTCATTAACTCAACATCCAGAGGCATTCTTTGGGAAGCTGGGCATGGATAAAGGCAAGACATTGCTACAAATATTAAGATGCACTTTCTCAGAAAGCACTTCAAGTCACTCAGATCGGTCTAACAAAAGTTTAAAAAAACCAAAACAAACCAAACTAACCCCCCCCCAAACAACCACCACCTTACTCTGTTTGAAAAGGTGAGAAACACTTTTTAATAAAATCTGCACACCTTCTTTAATCACAGCAAGACAAAAATCAGACAGAAAATGTTTCCTTAGCATGGAATCCCCTCAGTCCCTCTCCTTACCCAGCTACCACTTTCTTTTCATCATCACTCTCATATTCAGCAAGAATCAGCTCGTCCTCATTGTGATCTGGCAGGTCTAGAGCACCCTCTCCAGCTCCCTGTGAAAGAGCCTCCTTGCTGAGCTGAAGAAGGCGCTTCGCCTCATCCTCCTCGCATCTCTAGAAGGAATACAAAGACACAGTATTAATAAAATGAGAGTAGCACAGGGGCTGCTTTATGGCATGAACAGGTCAGAAGACAGCACAGTCCCTCACAGAAGGCTGAAGCTGTTCAGCCCTACAGAAGGCAGCTGTTACCAACAACCAAAGACTTGCCCACACAGACAGTTATGAAGGGGAAACATAAAGGACCTTCTCTGCAAAAGGGCTGTTGAACTAATAGACCCTCAATGAAATGTTCACATAATCCAGTATTAGTTGCTTAAAGTGGCCCATAAAAGATGTCTGCCTGAGAGAAAATAGTGTGTAAATAAACCTGAACAAAAAAACATGTAAGGACACAATCAAACACTCTGTGCACATTTAACTCAAAGCTAGAATCAGCTCAGCATCTGGTTTAGAACAAGATTTCTCTTGCTGGTTTTTCTCCAGTTGTATGACTGTAACACAAGTCTACCTCTCTACAAAAATTAGGTTGAACTACTGAATAACAGTTTTCTGATTAACTTTTGTGTCGCAACAATGAAAAGTTCATTTTTTCCATCTCAAAACTGTATGTTCCAATGTCAATGAGTGTTTTATTACCATGGAATGATACAGAAAATGCAGTTAGTAAGCACTACAGAAAAGATGAATCACTCACTTTTCTAAATCTCCATAATATTTCTCTCAGTTGCTTTCTTGCTTTTCATCATGCTTCTCATTTCACATGCTCTTCATTCTCTTTTAAGAGACAAGTTCTTTGTTCCATTTGTTTTTTATTTGCCATTCTTTACTATTTCTGTCATATCCTTTTGACAGGAGTTGACCAAAACATTACACAGTATTTGAGATAGAGCACACTAGAAATAAATAGCCTGGCAGCCTAATAAATCTGTTTGGGGACCTGAACTGAGTATTTCTGGGAAGTATAACTCATATAATCAAAAACCATCAAGAGCATTGAGGCCAGTTCATGCACCTAAATGAGAGGAAATATGTATCTGTGAACTTTAATACCATTTTTATTTGAGAAATATAGACTACTTACACATGTTCATAAAACAGAGATCTTTCCAAAAAAAGTATTAAAGCTTTTAAAAGAAAAGCAGAGGAAAGCCAGAAGGCAATCAGAACAAACATCATTTCTGCCCACACACAAAAACTGTCACGGGAAATTATCAATGCACAAATTGGTTTTTACATCTGTGCTTTTAAAAGAAAATTTAAAAAATCATTTTGGATGACGAATTTCAGAAATCTCATACAAAGAGCTCCTCAAATAGGTGGGCTGGAAAAGTCAGTGTGAAGTCACACATAAGCAAATATGAACAATGCTGAAGGTAACCAAAACAGAAAGTTTTCATCTCTGTGGAATAACTCACCTTCCTCTTTGCTGCGTATTTTAACTGCACGTTGCGCTGAATTTTCTCAAGACGATCTTCTCGCTTTTTCCTTCTGATCTGCTCTTCCTACAAAAATGGGAGAGTGTAGGCAGGATGAAGTGGATTTAGTCCTCAACCCTTGGTATCACTACTTATGCTCTGGGCATAGAAAAAAGATTAACAGAAACAAAATTGCTGGTACAGGCTGCCATTCTCCCGGAGTGCTCACCTACTGAGTGCTACTCTGCTCAAAGCAGTATAGTTTCCTGTCTCGGACAACCTGAAGGCACAGATACACCACTACCAAATTTGCCTCACGTGTTCACCGCTCATCATCCAGGATATAGGAAGTTTGCCCAGAGAAGTGGTGGAGTTCCCTTCCCGGGAGATGCTAAAAAGCCACCAGGGTACTGGGCACTGCGCTCCAGGGACTCTGCTCGAGCAGAGGCTGTTTTAGCTCCCTGCCAGGGGCCCAGGGGTCCCTTCCAGCCCCAGCCATTCTGTGACTATGTGATATCAACCCTCCCGATCCTTTCCTCGTTATTTCACCCGTCCTCTACACACGAGCGCTTCCCCACCTTCAGCCTGTTCACCATGTCCCGCTCCTCTTTCTTCTGCACAAAGGCCGTGACCCAGTCCGGCTGCCCGGCCGTGTCCGGCCGTGCCTGCTGCGGGGTCAGCCCGTCCTGCCCGCCGGCCCCGAGCGCCAGCAGCTGCGCCTCCTCCTGCCGCCGCTTCTCCTCCCAGTCCCGGAGCCAAGACAGGGCCCCGCAGATGAGGCTCAGCGATTTTCCCTGTCACGGAGAGCCAACAAGGTGAGGAGCGCCGCCGCCACCGCCGCGGCCCCGCTCGGCCACAACCGCGGCTCGGCCCCGCCGCCTCACCGTGCCCGTGGGGCTCTCGAAGATGCCAACCCGGCCGGCCTCCAGCGCGCCGTACAGCGCCTCCATGAACTGCTCCTGGATGCGGTACGGAGTGTAGGGGAACGGGAACCGGCCCGGCACAGCGCCCGCCGCCCCGCTCTCCATCCCGCCCCGCTTCGAACCGGGCGCCGCAGCCACCCCGGCCCCTTCCCCTTCCCGTGACGCGGCGGAAGGGCCGCCCCGCGCTGCCCTCTACGCACAGACCCTCCCTGCCCGAGCTCCCAATTCTGCCCCGCCGCTCACCCCCTTCCCCATTCCCTCCCATCACACGCTGTGACAGAAAATTAGATTACAGAGGAAAAAAAAAAAAAAAAAAAAAAGGTTTTATTTAGGACGGAAACGCACAGTAATAAAACGCTGCAATATAGAAGGGGTTTATATAATACGCAGTCCTTAAATGCCGAACTGTATTTGTTAATACTCGGGAAACAACAGCGACCGAAGAAGAATGGCATAAAAAGAACAAGTCTATTGCAATCAGTCTCTGGACCAGCAGTGAGAAGTCATCGTGTACTAGTTCAGACTAGGCCATCTGGGGGCAAATCCTTTCTTTTTGGGTTAAATAATATAAGGCCACATTTTTGTACATGTTTTGTTGATGTCCCACGTTGGAAAGAGTTTCAAATCGGCAACAACAAATCTGGGAGAAGCTATAGACTGCCTTTCAACTGGAAGCACTTCTGTATACAGGTTTTCTGGGAACAGCCATTAGTTTTGTGTTACCTAGCTATCATGAAGTAGGAATTCTATGTCCCATGTAAGATTTGGAAAATAGAAAGAAAAGACAAACAGATTTAAGTTCAGCTTCAAGGTCTCACTATGAAAAGATCTGGAAATGCCTTGTCAAACACTGTGTAAACTTACTCCGTTCATGAAAAATAAGGGAAGGTAATAGAAAGAAGAGTTCCTAAGACTATTACGGCATCTAACAAGCCGAAGTTTTGAGTGAGAGCCAACCTGGAACGCTTTATTTTGATCTTCACCTTAGCTGTATTTTACAAGCCCAATTCTCCCAGTTATTATTCTAGCATGTATTCACAGTCCCCACTTACCCTGAAGCTCGTGCTCATTCCTCAGGCTCTTGGCACTCTTCCTAAACCCCCAGCACTCAATTCTTAGGACTAATTCCCTGTTTCCATATCTCCCGAAATATTTTGTGCCTCTGGGGTTAAGCACCAGGCCCTTACACCAGATATACCATGTCTCCAGTCAGTCTCTTCCCACCGTGGTTCTCACCATGCATTCAGGTACCCCCAAAAATTACTTTCTGTTCCTGCTCTGAACATCCACTCCAGGTTTATGGCAGAAGTGAGCAAGAGGTGAGGATTCTTCTACCCACCAGACATTTATAAGGTTTCTTGGCTGTGTGGATTTTCAAATGCACTTTAAGTGTTGAGCTTTTCGGGAAGGTTTTCCCACACTCGACACACTTGTAGGGCTTGGCTCCTGCGTGGATCCTCAGGTGGGCACCGAGGGCTGAGCTGTGCCAGACCATTTTCCTACACTCCTTACACTTGTAGGGTCTCTCGCCACCGTGGATCCTCAGGTGCATGTTGAGAGCTGAGCTCCAGCAGAAGCTGTCCTCGCACTCCACACAGATGTAGGGCTGCTCCTCGGTGTGCAGGCTCGGTGCTTGGCCAGAGTGGCGTGGTTGCTGCACCTCTGGCCACACCTGATGCACTGGAAGGGGCTGGGCAGGAGGCCACCGTGACACACGGGCAAGGCCTTTCCCCCAAGGATCCGGCGGTGAGTGGTGACCACCGAGCTCTGGCTGAAGCCCTTCCTGCACACGGGGCACTTGTAGGGCCTCTCACCCGTGTGCGTTCGCATGTGTGTTGCCAGCAAGGAGCTGTGCCAGAAGGTCTTCCCACACTGGGCACTCGTAGGGTTTCTCTCTGATGTGAACCCTCTGATGCCGAATGATGGCTGAGCTGTCCCAGAAATGCTTCCCACACTCCTGGCACTGGTGGGGCTTCTCTCCAGTGTGGACCCTCTGATGTATGATGAGGGAGAGGCGGTTGCTGAAGCTTTCCTCACACCGTGGGCAATTAAAGGGTTTCTCACCCTTGTGGTTTCGCTGGTGGACGATGAGATGCGACTTGGCTGAAGCTCTTCCCACATTTGTTGCACAGGTAGTGTCTCTCTCCTGTGTGGGTGCACTGGTGCCTGATCACATTAAACCTCTGGCTGAAGGTCTTTTTTTGCACTTGCTGCACTGGTAGGGCTTCTCCCCTGTGTGGATCCGCTGGTGATCATGTCCGAATTGTGGGTGGAACTCTTTCCACACTCGGAGCAGCTGAAGGGTTTCTCTGCCAAGTGGATCCTCTCGTGCTGGCTCAGGTATGAACTCCAGTTGAAGCTCTTCCCACACTCTGGACACTTTTAGGTTTTCTCCCCCACCTGCTGAATCCAAATGACACTGTTCCCACACATGGGCAGGTCTGACTCATCCTCAGCAAGGATAGCCTTGCTGATGTGGGCTTTACCACTGTCCTTGCACTCCCAGACTTCCATCCCATAAGGAGGTACCATTCCCTGTCTCTTCGGAAAACACATCTCCCTCTCACTTTCTATTTCCAGCTCCTGCTTGTGGTCCTGTCTGTGATTTGCCTCCTGGAGGGAATCTCCTGTGAGCTTCCTGGAGGGGAACAGATGGAGTTCAGCTCTCATTGAACTCTTCTGATGAAGGCTGCCCTTCTGTGTGTCACCCATGGTCCTGTCACCTGCAGTAGTGAACACAGGCACTAGCAATGAGTAACTGCCTGCTTCTCTGAGGTGGAAGTCCACACAGGGAGACCGCCAAGACCTGCTGCATGTCACCCACCATGAGCTGACAGCACAGAAGACAGCCCCTTGGTATCTTCTCAGGGCACAGTAAGGGCGTGGAGACTGAGATGAGTGGGAAGGGAATGTGACTCAAGGATGGGAGGCCACTGTGGCACAGACTGCAAGGGGATCCTCTGTCAAAGTTACAGCCCTAAAGGGCAAGACCCATCACTTGCTTGCCTTCAAAGTTCCCATGTCTAGCAAGGTTAGAAGAACATCATGACTGCTTTCCCTAATAATTCCCACTGTAGCTACTTCTCCTCCTGCTGCCTGTGCATCACTGCTCTTCAGCCAATATTCCCATGCTTGATCATGGAAGAAATCAGCCTACAGCACCAAAACATCCACCCCTACCCAGCAGACTATTTGTTTCCTTTCTTCCTTCCTTCCAGTCATAGTCCTTTTCCTTAAAAAGAAAGCTCTGCAGCAAATTGTATCTACATTTCATCTACAGAACAGGTAGACAACTGAGTGGAATGATAAACTAGTTTATTAACCTTTAGACTGAAACATTTGGAGGTTCCTGGTTTTTCATAGGTTATACTCATTTGGAGACACATTGGAAATTCATGCTATAGTGTGAGGTATGATGGGCTGGACAGCACTGCTTACAGACTGAACATCATCCTGTTCAGTCACGGAACAGGACATGATGCAGCAGATTAAACCCCTCAGTTTTGTTTCAGCTGATCTGTAGATTTTGGAAGACACCTCTACACTGGTTATACCAATCCCCAGAGTTTTGTTTACAACACTCAGGGCTGAAAAACATTTGCAGTACAAACAAATGTACTCAAAAGCACCTCAGAGCAGCAAACTGACCCAAATATTGTCAGCACAAAAAGAAGAAAAAGCCATACTTTGGTTTATGTCTTTTAACATTCTAAGCATATTCTTTGCTGAAATATACACAAGATTGATTTCATTTTGGACAGGGTCTTTTTGAAAGGATATTAGATACCACAGGACTTTGCCATACTCTGCCTACAGATCTTCCTGGAAGCAGAAGGGGCATGGTGAGTGTGGAGTGTGCAGCATGGTACACCCCAAATTTTCAGCATTCAGCTCTTCCCTTCCCAGACATGTTCCGTGCGATTTCTCACCTTGTGAGCAGTCTCTCTGCTGGTTCAATGTTGGGCTGCTTCTGGTCAAAAACCTGCTTCTCTTCATTTATCCAAAAGGTTAAAGCCAAGCTAGGGACTGCAGGTCCTGATCAGAGGAAGGAAAACAGACATAATAAATACCTATCATGGTAGCAGTGCTGTAGGGTGGGATTACAGGAAGATAAGTATTTAGGAGCTGAAAGTAACTTAGACCATAGGAAAATGATGCCCAGAAACATGACTCAGGGTTGCTGTCTGTCCTGCCATGCACACTGTGACACCACTGTTCAGGTCCAATAACCAGGGCCAGCTCAGGTTGCACACACAGGTCAACCAGTTGTCCAGAGAGCTGCCTGACAGCTCGCTGCCTTCTCACAGGTGTCTGAATGTTCTTCCTGCTGCACTTCCAGACCAAAAATGCCTCCTGATGAGTTTTGTGTAAGAAAACTATCAATTCCTCAAACCATTTTCTCTCCATCGCCTTTCTTCCTAGTGTTTTCTGCCATGGTCTGGAGCCCTGTTTAGTGCTTTGTGGATTCTGTCTTAATGGATCAGCCAAGCATGCACAGATCTGGGTAAGAGACAAGATTTTGATCTGCTCACACATTATCAACAGCAGCAGCCCAAAGGCAGAATTTCCTGTCCTGTGCTCCAGAAAAATGGCCTTTTGACTGCCTCTTTCCAGATGGATTTTATAGGGCTGGCAGCGAGCAGAAAGAAAGAGTCACACACGCCTGTTCATGCACAAACACTGACTGCGGGAGGGAGCAGCAGGATGGGGGGCAGCAAGGAGGAAGCAGGAGCAGTGGAGGATAGAGTGTTTGGAATGCAGGTGTCTGTGACATCAGTGGCAGAGCAGCAGAGCTGACAGCTCCAGCAGTGCAAGTGGGCCCCAACTGTCATAGGCACTGCTCCCAGTGTCATGACGGCCTTGTGGGCTTATCTGGCTTTGTCTGGTGAGTAAGAAACGTCCCTCTTCCAAACCCAGTTGTGAGGAAGGGCAGCCAACCCAGCTGCTCTGCAATCTCTCTCCATCGCTCCTCAGCTTGGGCAGTTTGGAGGCAAAAGGAACGGATGAAGCACCCTCCAATGCCTCAGGTGCAAAGATCCCAGTGCTTATAATTTTGGCAATTTTCACCACTGGAGTTGGTATTTTATTCATCAAGGAGGGCCGCAGAGTGACCTAAGAGCCAGACAGGAGTCAGATCTGGATGCAGTGGGCACAGGCAGGAGCAGAGGTGGAGACTGGAGATACCGTGACAGGGGCAGCTGGGTGCATTGAACCAGACACAAGTGCTAAGGCACAGGTGTGGAGTTAACCCACAAAGCTAAGAGGGAAGAGTTGGCCCAGTAAAGCAACAGGGGAAGCAGGAGAAAGAGGTCTGAGAGAGGACCTTGGTTAAAGACCTATTTAGCCAGAGGAAGAGAGTTTGCAGAGGCTAAAAATCTTGGAAGGAAACAGTCTACTTGCTGCAGCCCTAGCAACAGAGCAATATTCTCAGTTTCAGCCATGACTTCTAAGACATTTCTCCCAGTTCAAGATTTGAATCTCCAGAGCTTTGGTGAAGGTCCCTCAGCCACATACTGTCACTCCTTTCAACATGGGCGAAGCAAGTTTTCCACAGGTCTGGGCCTTCCATCTCTAGCTTGTAAATGCATTTTCCATGTGCTGGATCCTGCACCCAGAAAAGGCAACAGAGATCTGGATTTAGTCCTCCAGTTCTTCCAAACATGTCGTGGTTAGCATTTCCTTCTCCCTCTGACTCCCTGCACTCTATTTTCCACCAGTGCTCTTGGGCTGGGGCTGCATAGCTGGCCCTCGGGGCACAAAGGGACAGCAGCCAGGAACACCACTCTCTGACCACGAATATCACCAGTTCTTCAAGTTCCTGCGGATCACCATCCAAGCCAGCACTGCCTGCCACCTTCGTGAGCTGTACGGCTGCAAGAACTCACTCATCCAGAGACTGGATGAGTATGAAAACCACGGAGTCATCCCTGCAGGTAAAGCCAACCATGATTCCCAAGGGCAGGCAGTTGGACAGGAGTCCTGCATGGCCCTGATCACTGGGAGAGGAAATACTCAGGATCTGGGGAGGAGAAGGGGTGGGGGAGAGAGGTGGGTAGCAATACTGGAGTGAGGAGAAGGCATGTGCTCATGGGCATCCTCTCTCACATTTCATTGGATCCACATGTGGTCCTGGGACCAGCCTCCTCTCACTCCTTGGGTCATGGAGATGACCAAGAAGCAGTGGAGTTTCTCAAAAGGTCCCCATATGAAACAGGGGTTTTCATGGAGGGATGTCACTCCACAGGGAGGTTATTGCTAAGGGGAATGCCAGCACTGGAGTCTGTCACTGGGTCTGTGTCTTTATTTGCCTCTTTCTAGGGCCCATATGCTCTGAACTGCCAGGAAATCCTTTTTTCCACAACTTCTGCACCTTTTCTCTTTATCGCTGTATTATGAAAAAGTATTTCCTTAAGGTGAGTTATTTAGCTGTTTCCTGAAGACTATGGTGTGCTCTGGGCAATTAATAAGCAAAAGAGAGAGCCCTGAATATGAGTAAGTGGGAAGACAGAAAGCTAAAAGACAGGGAAGGTAGAAGAGAACCATGGGCAGCCCATCATCCAGGGGCACTCACACCAAGCTGATTAACTAACACAGATGGCACCTGCAGCATCTTGCCAAAAAGGAGACTTTGCAGAAGGCATTCTTCAAGGAAATGAACCTTTGAGAACCACCTCAGCCCTCTTCCCCAGCTCTCATTCCCAACCAAGTTACACAGTCTAGGTTTCTCCAGAAGAAAGGGGGATTCATGTAGGCCAGAAGAAGAGAGCAAAGAGAGCTGCGAATCCCAAGAGAGATTTATGGGAAGACTTGACAAGGAAAGGATATGAAGGTTTATTTTGCTTTCCTGGGCTCATCTTAGTAGGAAATGGGAAAGGTGAGATTGTGCAGTGAGAGCTAAACCCACAGAACAGGGCTGTGCATAGGTGCCTCCTCCTAAGGCTCTCCAGAGGAATGTTTTCTCCTCCACAGAGGACCATGTGCCCAGGACACAGCAGAGTGAAGCAACGCATCATGAGCAGTGATGCCACGTCATCCAGCAGCTTTGCTCCCCAGCCAGTTCCCCTCATGTCTCCCACGTCTCACTCCAGACCTGACACAGAGGCAGCTGTGATCCCCACCTCCTTACCTGTGAGCACACAACCAAATCCTTCCGGCCCACAAGCCACAGAGGTGACAGCCAGTGGCCAGCAGCAAGGACATCTGCCCAACAGTGACATCGAGGATCTCCTCCTGAGGATACTGGACAGCCAGGTGCAGACTTCGCTGCAGACAATGAAGTTGTTGATGTCTGTTGGGAATGCAGTGAAGGAGGAGGAGTTGCAGAAGGCTGCCACGAGCCTGCTGGTGGCCCTGAACAACGCAAATGTGTCTCAGTCACCAACCAACTGATACAGCTCAAAAGTGTGGTAAACACAGGGGAAAAGCCATCTCTTCCAAATGCGTGGGGAAACAGAGCCATGGGAAATGCTATTGCTCAGGATTCAGAGAAAAAGATTGTATCCTCTTGGAAGTAAATGTATTAAAAAGATACCATTCTCTCCTGTAAAAACTGCTCAGCATCAATGGTGTTTGTTGTGTCATTCAAGGGATGCCATGGGAGAATGATGGCTTTTCTTCATTAAATGTAGGTGTTCCTGCTCAAAAGCATTAAGAGAAGAACCTTCTTTGAAAATATGTATGTGAATATACATACGCAGATATACACGGGGTGCTCTACAAGTGCAGGAAGGCTTTATCCTGCAAGGGAACTGCTGGTCCCGCGCTCTCATTGTACTGGGGTTTGCACATGGTTGACATCTACTTCTGAAATGTCGTTATGAAACACACAGGATAAATATTCATATTAAGAGCCTCCTCTTGTCTCTCACAAAAAATCAGAGAATCTGATTCTTGGAACTTTGGCTGAAGTGCTGTTTCTTTTCTAAACACCGAACATGCCTGTAAGTAAAACTGTGTGAAGCCATCTGGAGTCTGCACTTGCTGCTAAAAGCAGAGTGGGAACTCTCCAAGAACCAGCTGTGGTTCTCTGAATCTCCACTCAAAATGACAGTTTCCAGAGTGGGGTTTCTGGTTCCATCTTCCCTAGAGGAGGTGTGTCCTATGATGGAGCGGTCACAACCTCCAGAGGTGGAGCATTTGGGGGAGGAGGTGGAGCCAGAGGCAGGATAGGTGGAGGGAAGAGAAGGTAAAGAGAAGGAAAAGAGGTTCCAAGTGGCATGGCTGTCGCCATCTTGGAAAGGAGGGTCCAGGGTGACGCAGTCAATACCACTCCAAGTTGGGGACTGGGGAGGGTGTGGAAAAATCAGAGGGGAAGAGAATAAGGGGTGCTTCACAGCACTTTCTCCTGGGTCTGGATAGCGTTGAGGTTGGAATGAGTTCCAAATATTCCAGGGTTTTTTGCCTGGAAGTGTGTTGGAATAATCAACATTCCTTATGTCAGGATTAATAGGTCTTCCTTCTTTTCCCTTTTTTCTTTCTAGACTGGAGATTGTAGGGGAGACTGCTTGGGATAAAGAAATGAAAGGTGAGGGGAGCTCCATATTCCCAAGGGAATGCTTTAGGCATGTGCAGCTTTTGAACCACACCAGTAATCCTGGCTACCATGGAAACCTTCTGAAACTGGAAGGGATAGGCAAGACAATTCCAAGAGTGATGTGGGAAGCACTTTCTCCTGGGCCTGGATAGCGTTGAGGTTGGAATGAGTTCCAAATATTCCTTGTGCCTCTCCTGTTGCCAGCCCAGGACTAAATTGGTGTTCCCTGAGTGGCTGCAGTTCCCTGCATGTGCAGGGAGGAGGTCAATGCTGGAGAATGGGAGAAAGGTCCCTGCTGGTTGCTGTGTCCCAGCCTTGGTGGGCAGAGAACTCTGACCTTGGCCAGATGGGTTGGTAAGTATTGAATCAATCCTGCCTCCTTTGGAAGGAGTTGTTTGAATGAGTCATCAGCAGGGACTGCTTTTAGCTGGCTTTAGTTCAGTTTCTTTTTCACAGGTTTCTTCTTGTTTTGATCCTGACATGGCCAAACCCTTAAGTTTGCTAAATTAACTCTGAAAAGGTTCAACAAACCAATCCTGAGGGAACTGGCAACTTGCAAGCTGGGAATCTTATGGCCCTTCGAGGCCATGTTGGGTTTCCCCCCTGATTTTGGTGCCAAGGGAAACTCCAAGTTAAGACTACTCAAAACAGGAAGCAGTTCTCATGAAACTCAGCTTTCCAAACGTTTGTTCAGGATCCAAAAAAGATGGGAATGCCCTTGGCAGAAAGGTGCCTGTGAGGCAAAGCAGTCTTAAAATGCCTGTGAGCAGGAAATTCAGAAGTGGCTGCTGGCTCCTGGCATCCTCTGCTCACCAGGCAGGTTTTGTACTGGATTGCAAGGCTGTTTTCCTGCCTCTGTGGGGGGGTGGTACCTGTATCCCACTGGAAAGGGGAAAGGAAAAAATTACCCTCCTTCCCCAGCACAGCCCTGGAGTGGGAGCAGCTTGCCCTTATCCCAGAGTTATCCTGCTCCTGCCTAACTACCCTGTGTTTTCTAAGCTCCCAGCCCTGATGGATCTAAACAAGGAGAACAATCCCTGTTCCTTTTCTTCCCCATCCTCAGTGTTCCCAGGCCCTGCATCTCCTTAGCTATTCCCTGTCTGACTCTTCATCTCCATCCCACCTTCTCCTGGTCACATCTGGGTCTGAGATGTGTTTAGCAGCAAATCCATTCATTTTAAGGAAGCCAAGTGTAAAGAGCATCCAGCTGTAGAGAAAAGGAATTCCTTTAGAAAAGGAATGCAGGCATGCAAAGAAAGGCTCTGTCTTCCTGCATTTCCTGTCGGTTTTTTTCTGTCTGGTTTCGGGAGGGCTTTCTCTCTGTGCTTTCCTGTGATCTGGGCGTGTCCCTTCCTTTGTCCAGATCCAGTGCCAAAGCATTGATCAACTGATGAGTGGGGTCTGGGATGAGAATGGTTCTGCTAAAATTAGGGAAACAATGCTAGAAGAAAAATGAGCTTCCTTTGAATGCCTGGAATAAAAACACTGGGAAAGGGCACTTTTCTACTTGATTTGGTGCCACCTCTCCTATTTATGGCTAAAACTCTATGATGAACAATTCAAGCCAAAAGATGAAATGCAGGAGTGTTTGATTCCACAGTGGGCTGAACTTCCCTTTTCTCCTCTCTTTCAGGACAGGAAGAACCACTGAACTTGTCTCATCCTTGCCAAGAGCTTTGTTGTTTGAGCAGCCAAACCCAGCCTGGTCCTGCCCATGGTGTGGGTCTGTCACAGGTTCCTCTTCTCCTCTCTGCTGTGATGAACCCTGTAAGGAATACCATTTCTTGCAGCTTGGTCTGCTGGAAAAGGGGAGAGGGGAAGAGGAAATGTGGTGCCAGAGCTGTGTCCCATCAGGTTGTGTTCCCTCTGAGGACAGAGAGGCACTGGTGAGATTGCTACGAGTGCTTAGTGAGTGATCCAGGGAACAGGAAACTTGGAACTGCAGCTGCTGCTGGAACCAGTGCCTTAGGTCTGCTTAGGTTGCAAATATCGGGTCCTACAGTCCCAGACTGATGAGGGGGGAAAAAGGAATTTGTGCAATTCATGGCAAAGCTTCTCTTCTTCCTTGTGCAGTCTTTTAATTCTGCACTCTGAGTGACTGTCCAGTATCATTCTGATGAGGCTTGTCAGAGATTTAGATGGAGGAGCTGAATTTGGGTCCATTCACTACAAAATCTTGCCAAGCCTGAAGGCCTGGGGTGATGACTGCTCTCAGCAAAGGTTCTTTATTAAAACTCTGTCAGATTTTCCTCAGTGCTGGGTGGGAAAGGTGAGGGTTTGGATCAGGAATTCTGCAAGCAGGGCCTGTGTGACCCTTGGCTTCCTGTGAGTGTGTCAGTGAGCCAAAATCAGGAGCAAAGGTTGGTTTGGTTTTAAGAACTTCAAGTAACTTTATAACAAAATAAATCAACATTTTATTCTTTTTTTTTTTATTTTATTTTAGATGCTGGAACTGACTCTCTGGATGTGTGCTGAGCTCTTGCAGCTGTGGACTGTGTGGCCTTAATTGCTGCAGGGTTCTTTCTTCTCACTGGGGAATTGAAAATAATTATTAATTAGAGTGCAGAGATGTTTTCTGAAACCTCTTCTTTTTTTCTGCCTTTTAATGGTAGATCTTCTCTTTCTGCCTCTGAATTTACAGTGATTCTCAGATGTCATTTCACCTGCCCAAATTCCTTGCAGCTCCTGGGGCAGAGAGAAGCTTCTCCTGTGGCCGAGGTTCAGTGGAAAAATGATACTGTGTCTCTCACCTCCTTCAGACATTGAATTGCTCTTTATATCTTAGAGCATTAACTTAGTTGATCCTTTTTCAACAGAATGTGGCAGGCTGAATTCACTGGATGTACTAAACCATGCTTTAGATAGTTGAGTTTTTTTAAAGGAAAAGACAAAAGCAAAAATCTGTGGGCTTTATTGGTACTGCTCCTTAATTGAGCCACACCATTAAGGAATGACATGGGCACCTTCTAGAAACAGTGTTCAATACATTTTCCACTCTCTTGTGAGACTTTTGGACTCAGATTTCCTCAGTGCTGAGTTAATTGCAGGTGCAAGCTGTCAGTGTCCCATTCATCTGGCTTTCACTGATCTGCTTGTGGTGTTCATTTCCTCTGGGTGCAGAGTTGGGCTTTTTTGGGCAAATGGTGCCCCTCAGACCTCGGGGCTTGTTTAAACCTTGTACATGATTTTATGAAGACACAGGCTGGGGGAGGACTTTGTCTTGTTGCTGCACTAGGGAATGGAATGCAGGAGGTTCCTGCAGTATCCCCACTAAAGTCGGAATGTCCGAGTACATCGGTGTGACGGTTCTCAGGGAGGAATCTCGCTCCCAGCCGTCTGTAGCACGGTAGCGTAGGACATGACAGAGCAGGGAGTGAGGGACAGGGGGATAGGAACAGCGAGGTGCTTCGTGCTGGCAGCTGAGTTTGGTGTCACTGATGTTTTCAGAGCCAGAGCAGATTGATTTGGTTCTGGTGCACTGGAACGGGATCCAAAGCTTAGGAAGTATTTCAGTTTGAGACAAACTGGGAGGAAACTTGTGAGTCACGCAGGGACGGGGTGCAGTGTCCTCCATTGAGTAGCTGATATAAGCTACTCATAAGCTACTTCGCTGAGTAGCTGTCCTCCAGTTGAGTAGCTGATAAGAGAACGCTGAGCAGGTGCATTCATTGCACTTGTGAGTCACGCAGGGACAGGGCACGGCTTCCTCTGTCGTTGAGTAGTGGGCTGATTAAGAGGCCTCTGGGGTGACCTGGAGCATGGCAAACAGGAGTGGACAAACAGGGGTGTGGTGTGTCTCTGAGGGCGTGGCACAGTCTGTCCAGGAGTATGCTGTCTCCCACAGCACACTCCTGGAAAAGCTGTCAGCCCATGGCTTGGACAGGAACGCTCTTTGCTGGGTTAAGAAGTGGCTGGATGGCCGAGCCCAGAGAGTCGTGGTGAAGGGTGGTGCATCCAGCTGGCAGCCAGTCACCAGTGGTGTCCCTCAGGGCTCTGTGCTGAGGCCTGTTCTGTTCAATATCTTTATTGATGACATGGATGAGGGGATTGAGTGTTTCATTGGTAAATTTGCAGATGACGCTAAGTTGGGAGCGTGTGTCGATCTACTGGAAGGGAGAAGGGCTCTGCAGAGAGACTTGGAATGGTTGGATGGCTGGGCAGAGTCCAGTAGGATGAAGTTTAACAAGTCCAAGTGCCCAGTCCTGCATTTTGGCCAGAATAACCCCCTGCAGCATTATAGGCTGGGGATGGTGTGGCTGGCAGTGCCCAGGCAGAAAGGGACCTGGGGGTACTGGTTGACAGCCGCCTGAACATGAGCCAGCAGTGTGCCTTGGTGGCCAAGAAAGCCAATGGCTCCTGGCCTGGATCAGGAATGGTGTGGCCAGCAGGAGCAGGGAAGTCATTCTCCCCCTGTACTCAGCACTGGTGAGGCCACACCTGGAGTGCTCTGTCCAGTTCTGGCCCCTCGGTTTGGGAAGGACGTCGAGACACTTGAGCACATCCAGAGGAGGCAACGAGGCTGGTGAGGGGCTGGGAACACAAACCCTGTGAGGAACCACTGAGGGAGCTGGGGGTGCTCAGCCTGGAGAAAAGGAGACTCAGAGGTGACCTTATCACTCTCCACAACTTCCTAAAGGGTGGTTGTAGTCAGGTGGGGTTGGTCTCTTTCTCCAGGCAGCACTGACAGAATAAGAGGACTGCACCAAGGGAAATATAGGTTGGATATTAGGAAAAAGTTTTTCAGGGAAGTAGTGATAAAGTACTGGAATGGTCTGCCCAGGGAGGTGGTGGAGTCACCATCCCTGGATGTGTTTAAAAAAGGACTGGATGTGGCTCTCGGTGCCATGGTTTAGTTGAGGTGTTGGGGCATGGGTTGGACTTGATGATCTTGAAGGTCTCTTCCAACCTGGTCATTCAGTGAATTCTGTGAAATGTTTTGAAATTAATGTGTTTCTTAATAGAAGGCAGATTTCAGTCACTTTTTAAATATGCTTTAAAGGAAAATTTTTGGAGAAAAAGTGAAAAGAATTGTTTATTTAATAAGTAGGGTGTATGTAGGCAAGAGAAAAAAATTAATAATATTAGATAATAAATTCTTTTGTTGAGGTGAAAAAATCAGTTGATGCAGAGGTTTTTTTTGCAGGTGTGGTTTGGATTTTTTTTAGAATTGGGTTGTGGCATAGGTTTTCTTGGGCTGCAGCATGGGGTGTTTTGGTTTTTTGGATTGGAGTAAAGTTGAATGGTTTTAGAAGAAGAAGTTACAGTTTTGGGAATTTTTTTTATTTTAGCTAATAAATGAAAAGTTAGTTTAAAAAAGTAAAACATGGATTTTTTTTTTTGTTGGTGTTAGACAATATAGCTGAGAGAGAATTTGTGGGAGGATGTGAGTATTGTATATAAATTGTGTTGAAATAATTTTATTTTTTTTTAATTTTAAAGTTATAGAATTTGTGTTTGGGCATAAAGTAGATGATAGGGGATATTGTATTATAATATAATTTTAGGACATTTTATTTTTTATTTATATCATCGTCTTAATACTCAAATTAATATATTTTAATTATATATCTATACATTTATATATACAGTTAAATTTACCTAGTGGTAGTGATATTTAGTAAATAGTGCATTGATATATGGTTTTAATTCAATATTAGATTTTTTTTGTGATATATAGTGTGTTGTTTTATTTTTTGGTAGTATTTACTATGTGTAATTTGTTTCTTAAGTCAAGATAGTTTTATGGATGGCAGGTGAGGATTTGAGGTAGAATTAATTTCAACCATATTTTAAATAGACTTTTGGTAAGTATTATTGGGATTTTGTTTTTGTTTAGTGTGTGTAGAGGTTCAGATTGGGTAGGGTTTGGGATTGGGTGTTAATTAGGTGGCTTTTGTTAGTTAGATGCTGTTTTTAATTTTTGAAAGATTTTTTTTTTATTTAGTGGTTTTAAGGTGGTTTTTAATAATTTATTGTATCATTTTTGTTTGTAGTTGGTGTATGATAAGGGATATGGTATATTTATTTAATGTTATGGTTTTTGGTGTAGGTGTTGATAAGGTTGTTTTTAAAAGGAGTTTTGTTGTTGGATTTAATTTTTGGGGGATATTATGTTTTTTAAGGATTTGGTTTTTAAGATTTAGGATGTTATTGGCAAAAGTGTGAGGTATAGGATAGGTTTTTAATTATTTAGTGGTGGCTTTTATTATTGTATGTAGTGTTTGTTTTACTGGGTTTGAGTTAGTGTGATGTAGTTAATTTGTTCAGTTTTTATATTTATATTTGGATTATTGTTTATTATATTATAGGGGGTTTATTTATTTCATTTGTTTGTTTGTATTATATGTTTTATAGTTCTGGATAATTTGGGATATATTGTTTATGGTTAAATTTATTTTTTGGTTTTGTATTTATATAGAGGTGGTATTTTTGTTTAGATGGTTTGAAGCATTATGAGTTTATTTAGGAATAATATTTTTGGTGTTGTTAATTTATTTGTGATATTTTTATTTTTGCAGGTTGATTTATTTGTTTGTTTTGGTGTTTTTAATAGTTTTATTTTTGGGAAAACATGAATATACAATGGTTTTCTAAAGATAGTTTTTATTTGGGTAGTGATGTTTTTTATTCTTTAGTTTAGATTGGGTTTTTTTATGTTGTTAATTACTTTGGGTATTTTTTAGTTAATTTTAGAGAGTACTGGTTATTATTTATTAATTAGTGTATAGGTACAGTTTTGGTTATTTTTTGTTTAGCAATGTTTAGGGTTACTTGAATGATTTTGAGTTTAGTAAGTTGGGTTGATTTTATTTTAGTAGTTCTTGTGATTTGTTGTGTGGGGTTCTATATGATTATTTTTTATTTTTGTTTCATTTTTATGATATGACAAGAACTGTTAGTGAAAAGAGTGTAGTGTGGTATTTTTTGCTGGTAGTTGGTTGTATGGTGGAGGTTTTTTTAGTTTGTGTTAATTGGTTTTGGCTTTTTTTTTTTTTGTTAGTGAGAGTAAGGTTTTTAATTTTAGGTTAATTTGTAATTATTTTTAAGATTTTAGGGTGAATTAGATTTTTGATATGGGTCTGTTGTGCGATGAGAGTAACTCATTTGTTTTGTGTGATGATGGCGATTGATGATGTTGGTAGGAATTTGATGCTGTTTTGTTATTATTAGGAATTGGAAACCATGAAAACCATGCTCGAAAAACAAAAAAGGGGAGTTGGGGTGCCTACATGACAGATTAGCAAAAGCCTTGTATGTTTTCAGTTCTTAAACTGAGATGAGGCTGGCCAAACGGCAAGTGAAAGACTACAGTCTTTTGATATGAACGCTCGTCCCAGACCTCCGGTACTGGTAAAGGATCTGTTAAAAGGGCTATGTGTTATAAATGAAAAATGATCCAGCCAAATTAAAAAAAATAAAAATAATTTATTTTAGCAATAGAGATCTAACTTAGCCAGCCACAAGGAAAAGGACAGTGCCGAGCCCAGGATCGGCGCTGGGTGCGAGACACAGAGGTCAGCCTCAGCAGAGGTTTCCCCCTATGCTCCCACACCACCATCCTGGTACAAGCGATTTTTATAGGGAAAATTTTGCCTGAAGCCAGGATTTCGGCATTCAGTCCTTTGTTTCATTCGAAGTCCCATAAGTTGATGAGATTTCCTTCTCGGCGACAAGGCAGAGCAATTCGAAGTCCGGTGTCGTTGAAACTCTTGATGAAATTTACGGTAACACGGTATTCGCATGTCTCGGCTCGGGGGATGTTCCTGATGTCCATCTCGGGTCGTTCACGCCATGATCAGCGCCTGGGTGTCTCCATATCGCCTCAGATAAGGCCCATCTCCTGCCGAGCCACATCCCTTTGCTTGTAAATCGGGTTTTAACACACACCTGGTTTTGCCTGAGAAGGGGGGAGGGCTTCTAATGCCAAAGGGTACATTCTAACAACTATTTAATATTATATATATCATGCAAAAAAAAAAAATGGCGCGAATTATACCTGTTACATATAACACTATGGAAATGTCCGGTGTCACGGCAACTCCTCCAGCATTTTGCCTTCCCCCCGCCCCACCCGGGCGTGGCTGAAGCCACAGCCTCTCGGGGCGCCGCCGCTCCTGCCCCTGAATGGGAGCGGGACGCGCAGGGCACGGCAGGGAAGGTGTTATCCCCAGAGGAATCTTCCGATTCTACAGCATGATCGGCGTTCAGCCAGGGGTGCACAGCCCTGCCCGGAGCCAGGCTGTTGGTGCTCGCTGCTTGCAGGGCCTGGCGACCCGACACAATCAGCTCGGGGCAGCGGAGCCGGCGAGGGGAGGTCCTCGGGCATTGCCGCCGGCGGATCGATTGCCGGCTGCGGCGCAGGGGGAATGGCTTCTGAAGGTGGTGGGGAGCAGAACGAAGCCGCTGCAGAGGCAGGTCGCGGAGCGGAGGTTGCAGCCGCCGCAGATCACAGGCACTCGCCCTCCGTGGCGCGGCGTGCGAGGAGAGCGGCGCGGTGGGATCGGCAGCGGGCGCCGGGGGCGGCACAAGGGGCACGGCTGCTGCCGGAGCGGCGAGCCTTTCTTTTGGCTCCGGTGGGGGCGGAGGAGGAGGCGGTGTCTGTGCCGCTGCCGGAGCAGTGACGGGCGGGACCGGCAGGCGGACTGGCAGGGGGAGCCGAAGGCGGAATGTTGGGACTGCCGCCGGGAGCGGCAGGGGCAGCCGTGGGGAGAGCCAGAGGCAGCGCGGCACGGGAGGTGGGGCTGCCACCCTTGCCGGGGGCAGGAGCTGCCCCGCGCCCTCTCGGAGTGGAGGGAAGGGTGAATCCAGGGGCGGGGCGGACCCACACGCTGCACAGGGGGAAAGAGGAGGAGAGGGTGGAGATGGCCCCTCCTGCACATGCTCCAGGGAGTCTCTCCTCCGGGAAAACTGCTCTGGTCGGGGCGTGGGCAAAGCGGACCTATCCTACGGGGCGGGGGATGGGAGCCAGCAGTTTCTGTCCTTGGACGATTTAATTCCTGTCCGGTCGCGGCAGGGGAGCTGATGGCCCCCCGCCCAGCGCAAGGCAGCTCCCCACGTCCGAGGCGAACGTGCCGACCAAATCGGACACGCTTTCCCGTGGGGTCTTCCCCCGGGCAATTTGGAAAAGCATCACAAAAACCAGCAGGTGTAGAGACACTCTCACATTTCACCTGATGCACTTCACGAGGGCGAGACCCAGGTAATCCCAGGTCTCCGGATCCAGGGTGGAAGCCAAGCCCATGGCATGAGCCTTTGCCCATTCGAAAAAGTCATATAAATCATTGTCAGAGATAAAAATTCCATGTGCTTGAGCCAGAGCTCTCCACAAGTCCAAAATGAAGAGGTCTCCCGAAGAAAATCGAGTGCTCAAATCTGCAGACATCTCTTCCCAAAGCTAAGTCCACCCCAGGTCAGGGGCAGTGCTATTGTCAGGAGAGCTTTCCCCACCCCAAAACACGGTCAGAAGAGACCAGGTCTTCTCTCTAGGGAGATGGTGGAAAGGTATCAGTACCTTTCCAGGGAAAGCAGCGGTGTCCGGTTGCAAGCAAGTTGCTTGGGGCTCTGTGGGGTCCTAGGGAGGGTCCCTGCTGTGTCTGTCATCCCAATCCCTCGAAGGGTCTCCGAACACGCCTTCTGAGAGGGTTCAGCAGATCCTCTCATGTTCATTCTTGGCTGTGGACCTGATCAGATCCATCCAGGTCCTGGTTCTTCAGCCGATGTCAGGGTTCAGCACTTATAGTAAAAAAATGTAACCCCCGATGGGAAGAAATGATGATGTCTGGCTCCAGATCAGAAGGCTGAAGGATAGCTTTATTAATAGTATACTGTATTACATTAATATACTATTTAAAGAGGTACTATCCTATCCTACCTACATACTTCTTACATACCTATCTAACAAACTCGTGACTCTCTGCTGAGAGTCGGAGACACAGCTGGATCCGACTGGTCATTGAACCCAAACAACCTTCACCAGAATCCAACCCAGCAATCACGTCAGGTAAACAATCTCCATATCAAATTCCACATGGAGAAAACAAAGGAGCAGAGATAAAGATTGTTTTATCTTCTTCTCTCTGTGCTTCTCGTGAGAGACAGAATTACATCTCTCTGTCCAGAGAATGTGAATATCACAGAGCGAGATGTGGGAAACAAGAAAAGCCTTACAGAATAAGGACCTTTTCCACCTTTGTTAAATCCTCTTCACTTCTGTTGCGTTTTGTTCACTAAAAAGCACTCTGGGAAGGGTTCAGCTGCGGGTCAGATGGCCGGAGAGTGGGTTGATAGTTGCCTCATTCTGTGGCAAGCACATTTCTCTCTCTGTCAGGATTTTTTATAAAGGTGCACAGAGAGAAATGAAAGAGAAAACAATTTCTATTTCTTCTCCTTGATTTTCTCTTGTGGAATGTGTTTGGAGAATTGTTTACCTGGAGTGAATGCTTGGTTGGATTATGGTGGAATGTTTGGGCCTGGTGGCCAATCAGATCCACCTGTGTCTGGACTCTCGAGAGAGGGTCACGAGTTGTGAGTTAGAGATGATAGAGAAAGTAGCATGTACTTTTTAGTATCCACTTTTATATAGTATATTAATGTATTACAGCATAATTATAATAAAGAAATCATTCAGCCTTCTGAACTAAGTCAGACATCATCATTTCTTCCCACTGGGTTCGCCGACATCTACAACATCATCCATGAGGCAGTGATTGGTCAGGGAGATGTGTGGACATCACATGAGGAGAGAGTTAATTGGGTAAAGGAATGCGTGAACAGTGGCACTGCACTGGCAGGCAGCCAGTGTGTGCTTGCTTCAGGTAAGTTTTTGGTTAAGTTTAGAGTATAAAAAGGCTTGGTTCGGTACAATAAATGATCCACTACATAAGGGGTTCTAAAACTACCCCTAACTGCAGCAAGCAGATTTTCAAAATCCTTTCTCTTCTGTGCAAAGATGTTTATCACACGTACTATTCAACTACTTTGTAGTATACTAACTGCAAGCTATCACTGGCAATAGTGATAACTATCTGCTATCACTGGCAATTCCAGCTATCTTTATTGGAAACTCCAGGTATCTTTATTGCAGGAATCAACCTTAGAAAAAAAAATCGCTATCATACAGAAACATGCAGGCATACATACAGGATAAGGGGTATTAATGACACACAGATGAGCCTTCCTTTAAGCCAAAAAGCTTTTTATAAGTTACTTGATCATAACTGTATTGAATTGGAGATTTTTTTTGGTAGGATGAGCTAGAAAATAGTACTTGACTTGTGCTCTCTTGGAAGACCCTCTAGTAAGAGAACCTAACTCATTGCTGCCCCTGCCATGCTGATTTATTTCTGCATGTTTCTTGGATTGTGCTTTCTTGGGGTCCTTGTTTCCTTCTCTTCTACATTTGTGAAGATCCCAGCAGAGAAAAGTTGAAGGCTTGAGTTCCTCCAATTCATATAAAGAAATAAAAGGCTATAGCCCAGAGATTGAGTAATACCATCTACAGAATATGTAGAATTTCCCTTGTAGTTTTGCGACTTTCTGAAGAAACTTTCTGCATAAGTACAGAGATTTTCAAAGAATTTCTAAGCACTGTGCACCTTTCTTTTAATTCTTCCAGCTTTATTTCCAATGGCTTTTGGCTTTTTCATGTGCGGTGATTGCTTATAGTAATAACTCCTAAAAGAAAAGCCAGCATAAAGCTTCTGAAAGTGTAACAGATGCTTGTAATATCATTGCCCTCTCTACAAGGACTTCTGTAAACCAATTCCTTGCTACATTCAGCATGTTAACATCCAGGAGCAGAATTGTCATAGGTTGACAAGGAAGTGAGTTTTCTGGGGAAGTTACAGTCAAGCCAATCAGTGGTCACATTTCAATATTGACACCTGGTGTAGACACTGAAGACATGGACACGCTTCTGAGAACACAGAGGGGTTAAAAACAGAGAACATCCAGGGGAACTCTCTTGTTCTGGTCAGTGAAGAGTGCAGACTCTCCCCTGCCCAGCCACAGGCTGGGTGCAGGAGGGGAAGCCGAGCGGCCTGTGGCTGAGGTAGGCCAGGAGCCCTGGACAGAGAAGGGGGCATGAAGGGAATGGAACCGGGTCAGCCCCCCCTACAGGACTGAAGGCTAGAGAAACACTGAGATGTCTTTTGTTGTCCCCCCGCAGAGGGGGAGAGAGAGAGAGAGAGCCTGTGCCACCTGGAAATTTGATATCGTGCGCCGGCACTATGTCGGCAGAGGAGAAGGAGAAGGGGTGGAAGGTGCCCAGCTGTGGGAGTCCTGGGCAGCCTGCTGTGAGATTTCAGTCGTCTTGAGGTCAGCAGAGGCTGAGACTTTAACCCCTTCTTGGACAAAGAAAGCTTTGCGAAACATGAATCCTCCTTGATCTGAAAGAGAAGAGAGACGGCCTGGGGCCTGACATGTTAGAAGAAGATGGGAGAGAATCCTAGGTGGGAGGAGATGATGGAGTGGCTTTTGGCTGGACTTTTTCTTGTGTAGCCATAGACTGAACCAATTTTCCTGTAACACAGAGACTGCATGTAGGGGGACGCAATGGTTTGAGCCAAGAGAGTGACCGGCTGCAGTGATTGTATGTGCAGGAGTGGAGTGAACAGAGAAAAATGAGGAGGGTGTGGTGATGCCCTCTGTCTTCAGGGAAGAAGATCTCTGTTCTTGAGACCCTCAGCCCCAGGGGAGGAGAAAATGGGGAGAAACTTTTGTCCCAGAATGAGAAATTGTTGTTTTTTGGTCTTTGGCAAAGCATCCTTAAGTGGAACCCTGTGAGCAGTTTCAGTCCATGCACGGTGGTGAGAGCACTGTACATGGAAGGGGGATGTCACAATGGCAGACTTTCTCTGGGCGGTGCCATGTGTGACATGGAAACATAAGAGGTTTCAACTATGTTTCCTGTGGAGGACTATGGTACAAGAGGGACTCCTCTCTCCCCTGATGGACTGCAAATTGATTATCTGAGAGGTGGTAACTTGATTGATCTCGGGGTCTGGGGTGTCGAGGTGACCCCAAGATAGTTGTTTATTTTTCCTTATCTATAACATTCTTTCTCTGATCTGCTGAGCTCCATCTAGCAAGTTGTCCATGGCATTCTGTCTGCTCTCTAGGGTGGTGTTTACATTTTATACCAAAACCTACATGTTCCATGTTTACAATACTGTGCCAAGACCTATCATCTATGTCAGACAGTGTGTCTCTACCTTAAACCAATAGAAAAGTGTCACCATCACACCAAGACATGGAGCATAAGAAGAAGGAGAAGAAGGTCAGGACATGCCTAAATCCCTCCATCTTGTCCCCTTGAACCCCATTCTAAAAAGTCCCAAAATTCTACTTTTTCACCCTGTGTTAATTCAACTATCACACCACTCAAACCCTTGTGACCTGTAATTCCTCATACAAAGTTGGCAGTTTTTTCCATGGGCTAAAATCGAAGCCACAGGTGTTTTTGACTTCATGCCAAGGTCTCCGAGCCCCCTGCCAGGGTCTTGAGACAGCCAGGGCAGCCAGAGGGATGTCCTGGACTCTGACACCAAGACATTTGCTTGAAGCCATCTTTGATTTGCATATCCAAACACCAGTAAGTGAATGAGAACAGTGAGCTGAGACACCAGTGAATTTTATCTTCACCTTTGTTTAGCAGAGTCCTGCATTGTATCACTGTTGCTGCTTTAAATGCATGAGAAGGTTGTGGGAAAGGGAAGAAAAATCTGTCTGCAGAGAAATATAAAAGAATATCTGCCCAAGTAATTTTTATGTGTGGACCCTTCCTTAAAAAAACAAAACAGACAAAATGTCTGCTTAGTTATAAACAGGGAATGATAAAAGAAAAAAGAAAAATAAATAGAGAATAAGTTGCTTTTTTCTTTTAATTCTCTTAGAATTCAATTTTATAAAAAAGATACAATTGTTAAAGAAATGCAAATAATAAACATTAGAGCCCAGATATGGGTCTATGGTACTTAGTCACCTCATTATTTCAGTTTGAAGTCAATGTGGATTAACTGGCTATATTTGCTTTGGGGACTTGAACTTCAGCTCTGATATTCTGGCCTACATTTCACTCTAGCAAACTCCTCAGCATCAGGGGGGCATTATCTGATGGGTAATCCTTTCAGTATCCAGTAGCTGTTGTTAAAGCTTTCTTGGTGTTGTCCCTGCCTCTGTCTGAATCTTTGTACCTTCCCCCCAGCTTGGGACCCCACCTGTGCACCACAAGCTGCTCCTTAAAAAAAAAAAAAAAAGAATATCACTGGAAGTGCAGGTCTTCCAACAGGAATTTTGGATGGACCACATTTTTAAGGCCTCCATAGGGAAAAATATATTTTTGGTCTGGAATTAGGCAAGTACCACTGGAGCAGCACAGCTCTATAGCCTAGCTGGATTTTTCATATGAGCCATCTTTCAGAGCTGTATAAATAAAGACCAGTGGATTCTAGTATTTAAGTGGCCTACAGAACTATTGAGTGATGTCCACCCACCCACTATTATTATACGTACTTCCTCTCTATGGAAGTATGCTAATGCTTATGTTAGCTGGTCTAAATTTTCTACTGCCATTTATCAGGAAGTGAGCACTAAGTTGGATTTGGGAGCAGGTCCAAATTTCGCCAAGGCAGTTTATTTTCCAAAGAAAATACTGTTGACAATAGAATTGGAGTTTACAGACTGGATCTTCTGAATGCACAGAGACATTCAAAAGCTGCTTCCTAATATATGGAGTAAATACACAAACTGGCCTCTACATACCATCCTAACATGGTCCCTGTGTATTTATGTACATTAGACCATACTTTTACTGGTGCTTTTGAAAAAAGGCTCAAGGTGAGGGATTTCAGCAGCTCGCAAGGTTTAATGTTGCATGGAACAGTCTGATTTTTTTTTTTTTTTTGCAGGTTTATATTGGCCAATATTTATTGAATTTTATGGAAGAGCTGTATTTTGTTTACATTCTGGCTGGGATTTTGAGATCCCTTCACCAGACACCCACAAATACCTAACTACTTCTAAAAGTACAGGTTGTGCAAAAATAAGCAAGAGACAGCCTGTCAAAGCCATGTTAAAGGGAACAGAGTGTTACTGAAACTCTGAAAGATCCAAGGAGCCCCATGACCCTGCAGTTTTGGTGGCACTGAGGGGCTTTGCAGGATCTGCCCAGCCTTGGTAATTTAGCACAGGATGTAGGAGATAGACCTGGCAAGACTTAGAGAGGCTTCTGGAGTCTCCAGGAGCAAGGAAAGAGAAGGAAACACAAGGCTAAAGCTGGGCTGAGACTCTTCCTTGCTGCACAAACCCAACTCACACAGAACAGCAAAGAGCCCATCCAACCTAAAAATCTCTCAAGGAGCAAAATCACAGCAGAACAATAATAGGAAAAGAGCCCTGAAAACCTTCCCTTGCTTCTTAAAATAGCTCTTCCTTGTGTGCCTGCTCCCCTGCCCTCCCCACCATTTACTGGCAGCTGTAGCACGTAATTAAAAAGGGACTTTCATGCTGGGACAAACATGCAGAAAGGAAAACATTTTACATTTTTCTTTGCCAGTATATACATTTCTGAGTAAATATTAAAGATACTTGCATGAGTGACACAACTTCTTCTCCTGGAAGCCAGATGACTTTTTCTGGTTTTATTCTGCAGTTGACAAGATGATATCTGGTTACAGTAGAGCAATAAAGTAATTATTCCCTCATAAAATTATAAGGCAAGGCTTCATTTTACAATTATTCATGAACAGAGCGAAGAAGGTGATGTATAAACATCAAAGAAAGAGCATTTGTCAAATGTCAATCACTACAACATATTGTGTGAAAGGGAAAACTGGCTTAGACTCTTTTAAAGACTTATGCTTTTTATTTTAAAATTTGATTTAATTTTGAAACAAAAAAAAAAAAAACTCCACCAAAACTAACAAACAAAGCCCTCAAAACCCAAGATCAGTTTAAGAAGAATTTTATAGCCAGTTTAAGAAGAATTTTATAACCAGCTTATACAGCAAAAATCCTTTCCAGAAAAAAAATTCTCTGGACCAGGGAATCAGGACCACTCCTGGTTAGACTTGTGCCAAACCCATTCAGAATCAGTGGTGTCCTCAAAGGATTTCCTTAACTTTTATAGTGTTACTGCACATCCCAAACTTCCACTTTAGTTTACTGCTTGTTTTGTGATGGAAAATTGTCCTTCCACAAGGGCAGATGAGCTTTAGTTTTATAAATATCCACCTCCATAATTAAGATTTATGTTTATAAAAATATTTATACTTCCTCTTCTATTAGGAGAGGAAAAAAATATGTTTTATAATTAGGCAGGAGCAACAAACAAGACACGCGATTGCATTATTAGCATGTGTGAATTCACAATAGGAAGCCCTGTGAAACTTTGCTTGGGAAAAAAACGTCCTGGGCTTGCACAGTAGGTGACTGTTAACTTGCCAGTATCAAAATACCAAGACTTACCATATTAGTTCACTATGGGTCAGTCATTCCCCAGCAGTGGGCACTCAAGTGTTCGTTAGGTCGCACTGAGCCTCTGACATCAGTGATCTCTGGGCCTTTTCCATGTGTTCTTCTCTTCCAGACAGTTTAGCCAAACAGCAAAGAGACACGTAAAGAAATGAAATTAAAATATAATTAAAAAGAAACAGCATTAGAGAGATTTCTATTTATGTATTTGTACAAACATATCTATGCATGTGTTTATCCCCAACAATGTTACCTTCTTAACTTCACTGACTTTCACAATTACCAAATATTAAAATTCATTAATCCAGTGAGATTAAAATATATTCTAAAAACATTTCTCTATGGCTGAATTAAAATCTATAGCCTTTAAAATAGCCCTTAAGATTTGAGAAATTGTTCAACCTACTTACCTTCTAGTACTGCACACCAGCATTACATTCTAGCACGTAAGATAAAAGCAGGTGCTTTGCATTAAAATTACTGGACACCACCTCTTACACAATAATTACACTGAGGTTTAGTCTTTGGATGCTGCTACTTTGAATAAGCAAGCTGAAGTTTGTTTAAGCACTAGTTTAACCAAGTGAGGTTCAGAACGTGGTCTGGAACCTGCATAAGAGTAGGTGCTGGTTAGCCAGGGGTACAGTTTGCAGTACGTGGCAACATGTGTTACTTCTGTTTAAAAGGCTTTTTGTTTGTCAATTAAGCTCCATAGTTTTGTACTTTTGAATAAAATTATGCAAATTTACTGTCTTCTGACATCAGGGAAATGCTTGTGAAGTCTTCCTCTTAGTGAAATGCCAATAATTAATAAATGTCTTTTTCAGTTTGAGCATTTCTGTTAACAGGGTACAGCCACTATAGCAATGACTGCATACCAAGGCAGGCATGAAGCCACCACCCTTTAAGAGTGAATTTATGACCATCTGATGTGGTTTTAAGTGTGTGATGCTCCCAAAAGGGTTAGCCCTGCCCTCCCTCTACTCACAAACACTGAGAAAAGAGTCCTCATTTTGGCATTTCTTTCCTCATCCTCTGTGGACTAATGTGATCTGCTGGGACTGGCCTGTAAGACCCTAAGGCAGCTCAGAACACCAGGGGCTGTGACAGAAACAGCCACTGTGGGGTCAGCAGAGAATGAAACTCCCATGAGCACCCGCTGGATCCCTCGTGGGTACTTATCCCAGCTGGAAATCCCGTGGGTACTGAGTGAACTGGGTGTGGGTGGGTGATGATCCCTGAACCCCAGAGAGACCTTTTCTGTCCTTTGTTATGTGTTACCACGTGAGCCTCCCTGCATGGGCATCCCGTGGCAGGGACCTGCTGGACAGATGCCCTGGGTGCTCAGCCTCATCTACAAGCTCATGACCAGCAGTGTGGGATGGCTTCAGGCTCAGCCAGGCCATCTGTATCTCTTAGAGGCTTTAAATAAGTCCTGTAAGTCACCCATCACCTCCAGGCCACACTGCTGTGAGAAGGGAATTTTGTGTGTAGCATTCCGCCTTCTTCTGCAGGCTGGCTCACCTTGGCACTCTGGATGCACAGAGGATACACCTTACCCTCAAAGCTCCCAAATGAACAAGGGCAGAGGCTCTGTGCTTGCAGGCAGCCTGTCAGGCTCTCACAGATGCAAACAATTTCAGTGTTCAAGGCTAGTCTTAATTTGCTGGTTGTCATTGGTCAGGTTAAGTTTTGTGATCTGCCTGACACAAGCAGCCTGTGGTTGGCTTGGCCACTCACATTTAGTAGCTCTGTACACCCACAGTCACACCCACTATGCACGGGTACAGATTTCTCTTATAGCTATGTTTCTCTCTGCTCGTACTTCAGCACTTCCCTGGTGACAGTTTCATTCTGACAAAAACCATGCTTCTGAAGAACTGCCACAGGAGGGCTCCCATGCTTAAAGTTTCCAGAGAGGAGCACTTTGGCAGTGCATGCAAAGGGCTTTTTTTCCCTTCACTCCTCCCTTCAGCACTAGGGAGGTCTGGCTCACACATACCAGGGAACAAACAGTTGTACTTTGAGCCACTCACAGTGGCTGCTATGACCAAGTTATGTTACACTGAAGGTCACCCTCGATGTCTGTCCCGTTATATCACTGTTCCCCTGGCCTTCATAATTTCCTAATATTTCCAAACTTAAACTCCTGGTGTGGTAAGTTGGATGATATCCTTAAAGAACCACATGATGGAGGCCTGTAAAATGAATTTGCCTAATTCACTTTCATTGGCTGAAGCAATTTCTTTGCTCCAGCTTAACCAAATGCAATTGCTTTATCTTCCTGGTCTTCTTATCAGATAGGACTAACCTATCTGGATTACTCTGAAGCAGCTGAATGAATCAGGAAGGAGTTCCAGGAATGCTACAACTCACTGGTCTGTTCAGTTTGCCCATGGGGTTAGAGAGCTCAGCTACGACAAAGGTTCTGGCCCAGGATCCTCACAGAAAGGTTTAGCTCCTCAGACTGGTTTAATGAAACAATTTCCTGTCTAAAGATGCAAACACTAAATGCCTTCTTTGGAAAAGGCTAGAAGAGCAGAAAAAAAGAGATGCAGAAATGTGAACTTCTACATTTTTTCCCGCTTCTTTTTCTGTATGAAAATTTCTAGCACATCTTAAAACTTCTATCACAAGGTCTTTTCCATTTCTTTCTCACTAAGTCAGTTTTTCTCTAGACACAGCAAAACAAGCTCAATTTATTAATGTGAGCTTGTCCCAAGGTCTGGTTTTGCCAAGTCTTGAGCATTAGAAATCCCCTAAAAATCCTTTCCTTCTCATCCATCCTCCTAGCCTTCCTCTCCCACAACATACACAAGGCACTTCCTTAAGGTTTGCTCTGAGATCAGAGTTTCCTCAGGATGTTCAGCTTCAAAGCTTAAGAAACACTGCAAAATATTAGTCACCAGCTTCACCACAGTTCCCAAACACCAGCAAGCCAGACTTCCAGCTGATGCAATTCATCAGCATTACCCTGTCAAGTTTCACCGAGGACCTGATCCATGGCCACTTGCTGGCCTTGTTTTGTGGGTAACCAGAGAGGCACTGTGTGCAAAACAAAAGTGGGAGAAACTCATCCTGTATGCTTAGGGTCATCTGAAGATTAAATTTTTGCTTGGAATCAGATACAAAGTAGGGGATATGTGTGTATGCCTGTTACTGAGATTTGTAGAAATGTGTTGATAATAGTATTATCCTGTAGGAATATCTTTTTGCCTTTTGTGTCCCACACTACTAGAAAAAATAAAAGCACATACAAGAAATGTCAACAACATACAGAAATGTCAACAATGTTACATACTAAATGATATTTACTTAGTCACATGTGAGAACACTGCAGTGGATATAATTCACCCAAGGTGAATTAATTTTTTTCTTTCCCCTTGTGTCTGGATTTCTATGTTTTCAATGCCATTTGCAAGAGGACAGTTTGTACAGCAGAGCTGTGGTGTCTGTCCTGATGTGGGGCAGCTCCTGCCCCTCATGGCACAGGCCACAGGGTAGGGACTGTACGTGTTGCTTACGCAGTGGTGACACTCACATTCCTCTGAGTAACAACACACTCTCATTCCCATCACATTCCAAAAGATAACTAGTGCTGTGGTAAAATGCTATCTAACTCCATTGTCACCTAACTCAGTACAAGCAAAGGGTGAAATCAGGAGAGATGCATCAGAGTAAATCTACAGGGAATCACATCTTTAAAAAATTCTAATCAGCTTCCCTTTCAAAGCCCAGCTGAGTTTTCTGCTTGTGTTTTTCTCACTGGATGTGCAAGTTAATATATTCCTAAATAATTTTCCAGAGAAGTTTTATTTTGTTTTCCAGTTTCACAGAATGGTCAAATGGATTTTCCTCAGACTTTCTCCCAGAAGCCATTGGCTGAACATAATGATGGAAAATTTCAGCCTAGAAAGTAGAACCTTTCAGAAACTCAGGAGCAAGGGAAAACACTGGACTTGGAAAAAAAACTGTTTTGAGGCCTTAACTACAATACTATGTCAACAGCCATGTGGGTGCTATGGTACAGACATAGCATTGATTTACACACGCAAGTTTTGAAGCTGAGGCAATCAGTGTTAGTTATTTTATGGACCAGGAACACAAGAAAAACAGAAGATGCACACAGCTGGGTTGTGCTGCTGGCCTGATTTGACTCACCAGACTTTCTCAGGAAATGCTTGAGCATGTTTCATTCAGTAGGTAGAGCCGGCAAGCCTGGACAGAGCACCCCTCTCCTGTTTGATGTGGTTCCTAGGGCTTGCACATCCTTTGTATCACACAGGCTTGTGGGTGCTCAGGGCAAAATGAAATTGGCTGATGATTAAATGGCAAAGAAATACAGTGGCACCCTCCAGAAGTCCTCTGATAGTAGAACATACAAATCAGAGCCTGGGTGACAAACTCATCTCTCAGTTCACTCCCTGAAACCACATGATGGTGCAGAGGATGAGGAGGAGCAAATCTAAGGCAAGAAACTTGGTAAGCACTCATGGAATTTAATCCTCTCCAGGGACACTGTCATTCATCTTCTGTATGAGAATCAGGAGAGAACTTGCTTGTAGGGGCAGGCAGCAAAATAATTTGGAATCATCCTGGATGCATGATGTAGCCTTCCCATTTGGCTTTTCACCCTCTGTGAAAAATTTCTGCTGATAGGTAAGAGAGGGTTTGCTAACACAGCCTTCGCCGTTGGATTGCAGCTCACACTGCTTCATATGGAAGAACTCTGAAGCCTAATTGTGCAAGGACAAGTTGTCCTGATTTAGGGCAAATTTGGGAGGAAACATCCAAAGGAGTTCCTCTAGAAAGCAGATTCAAGCAGCCCCTTCCTCAACTGGTTTGGGAAAAGATTCTCCTTGGAGAAAAGTGGAAAAAACCTGTTTATTTAACAGGCAAAGCATTCACCAGCACAAAAATTTTGAACAGTATTAAACAATAAAATCTCTTGCCAATCTGAAGAGATGACAAACTCAGAAAACCCCCTTGGTGGGCTGTAGCTCAGCTCACCCAGTCTGTTCTCAGTCCCTGCAGTGCTGGAAATGCCATGGCCCAGGCCTGGCCTGGTGGGCTACAGGTGTGAGCTGCCCGTGCTCTTCTGGTGTTCAGTCCAGAGCAGGTTTAAACAGTTCCAAGAAAAAAACCAAGAAGGCCAGGGAACTTCTCTGCCTCAGCTAGCTAAAAACTAACTAAAAACCAAAGGAGAGCTCTGTCCTGCTGTCTGTCTGTGCTGCAGACAGCACAGTCCAGGAGAAGGATGCAGGGGAGCAACTGCAGTTTCTGAAAACTGCGTGCCTCTTGTCCCCACTTCACTCTCAGAACCGGTCTAAAAGGTGCAAAACTTATTTCTGGGCTAAACAAACAAATGGAGATACAAGCATCATAAAGTCGCCCCAGGACACAAGTGCTCACAGAATAGAAATTACTGTGTCCTTCCATGCTGTGGAACAATTATTGCTCTCTTACAATACCAACAGTAGCTCAGGGAAAACCCATTTGCTGCTGATGCAGTTTGAAGCAGGAAAAATAGTTAACGTAAACAGAAGCAATCTAAACAAAGTGGTCTTCAGCCTCAGTGGCCAGAGCTCCTGTGTTAATTTACAGCTTGAACCACCGGTTGCCAAGATGCTTTTTAGTCTTCAAGTTGGTGAAGTGGTTTTGGGTTGTGTGCAGAAGGCGGTTATTTTTTTGTAAGCTTTGATCTGCAATGAAAAAAGCCAAAACTTTTTCATTTTACATTTAAAAGGCAGAATATATAGCCATTCCTTTGAGAGTAGGAGAGGGATTGATTCTTGCATAAGTTTAGCATAAATACCCAGAGAAGAGAAAATGTATGTTCCCTACCCTAAATGCTTGTGGTTGCTTTGTGATTCTCGTTTCCATTAGAGGGTGCCCTTGTTTCAAAAATTTCCCAGTCTGGGGTTTCTTCCATCAAAGGGTTGCCTTTAAAGCAGGTCTTCAAGTTAGGTGGTCCAGTCCAGTTAGTAAATGCTAAGCAAGGTAGAAGACAGCATGATTAAACAAGATAGCATTACTTATTTTCCCTGCTGTACAAGTCAAGAGCACTGCAGACATTAAAGATCAGGAGGTAGCAGCTGCTCTCCTTGGAGTCTCTCATTACACAGACCCTGCAGAGAGCCTCACCAACAGGCTAAAACCACTTTTCACAGTTTCATTCTTTCTTTCTTTTGAAAGGGAAGAAGCCAAAGGACTGTTTACATTTGCATTTTAAAGTCCATTTATACAAAAAACCTACCGCTTTGTACTGAATATGGGAAAGAAGCTGCATCTGATATTTATAAGACTTTACAACTAGGTGCATTTTAAACAAACCAAATAACATACAATCAAGCACTGGATAGGTTTTTTTACTGTCATGTTGGCAGCAATGACTCAGTGCTGGAAGAGGAGAGGCTTGATCTCTGCAGCTGTCCAGCCCAATAACCTGCACATGATATCCTCCTTCCTGCAGACCCTTCCATCTAAAAGGCAGCAGGATATTACTTAAGGGAGATGCTGGCACAAAAGGCACAACACAGCCACTCTTCTGTTCCTCTCTTGCCTTCTGTTCTTCCCTTCACTGTGTCAGCAGATGATGAAAATTGCCATCAACTGTCCTCAATAGGTGTCCTCCTTCTTCACCAGTATCTGGTGTCATGAAGCCTGTATCCCAGCTCTATCCTGACAATCCATATGGATGCATTTTATTAAGTGCTCAAACTTGAATGATTTTAAAAAGAGATAGCAACAATGACATCAGGTTCTTGGAAGTACAGTGTTGGCTAAGCACTGTCTCTATTTGAGAACCTTACAGCTATACTTGGCTGCATCTGCCTTAGAGAAGAGGCAGTCGACCCTTCAAGCATTATGGAAGCCCACCCCACCCCCAAGATTCAGCTGCAGGCTGAGGAGAAACCAAACTCTCCCACTGCTTCAGTTTCAGGCTGCTGCATTTGCAAGTGACACTCCTGGCTATGATTTCTACCAGCATTCAGCAGCAGCTGTGCCCCCAGCTGGGAGTTTTCACTTTCTATTTTTAAAATCAGTGAAATCAGGAGCATATGTGGCCTATAATTTACCATGTATTTTTAATAATAAAATCCACTCAGCAGAGTATCAGTCTGTAATTCTATGCAGGAGATGCTTTGCTCACTAGGAGATCCTTTATCAGGGTTTAATATACCTGCTTCTATTGAGGGACTGATGCCCTCTGCAATTTGCCATAATCAAAGTGTACAGTACATCACACAAAAGCCTAAGTCATACAGAGTTTGTTGCCCAGGACCAGGCTCAGAAACAAATAAGTGAAAATAGCTTCTCACTTTGGTGCAAAATTGGAAACAGTGCATGAGAGACAGTTACATCCCAGATGCTCTCTTATTCCTGGATTGTGACAACAGTTAGTGAACACAATATATTTTGATTCACATTTGTGAATTTAAGTGGTTTGTTCATTTAAGTGCACATTTATTTTAAGCACTGTTGTATTTTCAGGTGGCAACTTTTTCTAGCTAGAAGACAAAATACAACAGAAGGAAGGAGAAAAAAATGTAAATAATATCTGGCTAGGGGTGAAAAGAAAACTGACATGAATGGCAAAGAAACACTGTAGATGATATAATTTTTTCTTGCCATAAAAAAGAAGACAAGTCATTGGGACTTACAGAATCAATTCATAATGTTTTGGTTTTTTTCCCCTTGCCCCTTAGAATTAAGACCACTTTTTTCATTTCAGAGAGGTGTAAACCACATGTGCTACAGCCTAATCTGGGTGTCCATTAGAACCAGGCCTGCTTCTGACTTAGGCTGCTCTAATGTCTACATCAAAATGTTTTGGAATAATTTTTTGTTGAAATCAGTAGAGTTACATGTGTAGCCTGTAAGAAAAGCTAGAATGGTAAATCACACAGGTCTTGAAGGAAACACAGAAGATTTCAAGCACCTCTACACAGACAGGTAAGCAACTAATTATATGGCAACCCTTCTGGTGTTCTCATGATGTGTAAAGGTTCTATTTTTTGCCAAGGGACCTTTTTATGTTAATTGTTTTCCCTATGTGAGTTTAAAAGGCCACCCAGAGCTTTCTACACTCTGTCCCAGGGATGCTTAGAAGACTTGTGTAGTCTTATGAGGTTCTGTTTATGAATGACCTGTGGTGTTCAAAGAGTGCCTATTTCTCATTTGCTTTGCCTTATTATGATCTGCTGTAATCAGTTAAGCCTTTAAGGTTTCCCTTGGGGACCATCCATCCTCCTCTGGAAGAGCCAACGCTGAGGAAACGTGTCCCTGCAAAGGCACCAGGTCTTGCAAAGGCTTCTCACACGTTCTCTGTATATTTGCTGTCAGACTACGCCCAACAGGCTTTCCTCTTCCTGGAGATGTTATGTGGGCTAAAACCTGGTCAGGTCTCCATTCCTGGTGTACCTGATGATGGCCTTATTGTCACTCTTGGAATGAAACTGGGCTACAGTTGGTGGTGATCTCCTTTAATGACCAATCAATTTTATATTCAGTTTCTCAGTAGTGTTTATATTATATCATTGCACTATACTGTAATTGTTGTTGCTGCCTGGAATGGAGAGTTGAGGAAGGGGTAGAAAACTCCTGCCTATCTACGTGTGTAGATGTTGTCATGTCCCATTTATAATTTCACTACAATACTGCATGGAAAGTGACAAGAATAAATGTTCAGATGACTGTTTCAGTGCTTTCCATCTAGGATCTGTGAAACGATATCTTTGACTTGGGGGCTTGAGCATGAGTGAGACGGGCAATAAATTCTGTCCTCAGGACTAGGATGTCCTGGCAGGACAACCAGGGAAAGCTTGCCAAGCTGCTGCCTAGCTCATAGGTATACAGAGAAGCCAGCATCTAAGACAGAAAGGCCTGCACCTTTCAACAGCTCTAAATTAATGTGAAATAAAATTGATGTCAAGCAGAAAAGACTGGATCCTGCTGGCAAACACCAGATTGGAACAAAACTGATGAGAATGATGTGGACAAAGCTGCTAAGTTGAATATCTCTAGACCTTTGAGCCAGAATTGTTTTCACAGTGTGATCTTCCCTGCTTTGAAGCTTCTGGGAATGGTATTGCCAACAAGGTTAACCCAAAGGTTAGCTGGTGAAAAATAAGCACAACCTGATAGTATCTTATTTGGCTTCTGCTCAGTCATCAAATTGTATTTGTGTCTTATTCGCTTCTCCTCTCAAAATATTTCCAGCTTTCATATTCAGCCAGCTATCTGTAAAACTCACCGGTAGTAGCTGTCACACTGGGACCAGTACTGTTTGATGTCTTCCTTAATAGCATGGACAAAGGGATCAAGTGCACCCTCAGCGGATTTGCAGACGACACTCAGCTGATGGGGCAGTGGCACACCTGAAGGACATCCAGAGGCACCTGGACAAGCTGGAGAAGTGGCCCAGTAATCCCATGATGTTTAACAAGGACAAGGGCAGGTGCTGCACCCAGGTCAGGACAACCCCTGGGATCAACCCAGGCTGGGGATGAGCAGATGGAGCAGCCCTGGCAGAAGGACCTGGGGGTGCTGCTAGCTGAGAGCTGGCAACATGCTCTATGACCCAGAACCCCCCTGTGCTGGGCTGAGCCCCCAGCGTGGACAGCACGGGAGAGGAAAGGAGGGCGGGATTCTGCCCCTCTGCCCTGCTCAGGTGAGACCACCCCCCACCCTACAGAGCTGCCTCCAACCCCAGGGCCAAGCACAGGAAGGACAGGGAGCCAGTCCAGAGGAGGGGCACCAAGATGATCAGAGGGATGGAGCAGCTCTGCTGTGAGGAAAAGCTGGGAGAATTGGGATTGTTGTGCCTGGAGAAGGAAAGGCTCCAAGGCACTTTTCAGTACTTAAAGGGGGCCTATAACAAAGACAGAGGCAAAGTTTTTTTCAAGGCCTTTTGCGACAGGACAAGGGAGGATGTTTTTAAACTGAAGGAAGGTAAATTTAGATTAGATTTGAGAAAGAAATCTTTTACAATGAAGGTGGTAACATCGGAATAAGTTGACCAGTGAGGTGGTGGATGCCTCATCCCTGGAAAAATTCAAGGTCAGGTTGGATGGAGCTCTAAGCAACCTGATGTGGTTGAAGATGTCCCTGCTCATTGCAGGGAAGGGAGGAGCAGCTGACCTCTAAATGTTCCATCTGATCCACACTATTCTATGATTTTATAATCACTGTCCAGGGCGCCACTTATTTACAAGAGCAGTGCTCATCATTCACAACCATCTGCTCAGTTCTGCCCAGGAGTTAGTAAACAAGGCTCTGGAGGACCAAGAAAATGCTTTAGCTTTTACAACATTAGACCATCTGATGTAGATACGGTCAACTCACTTAGAAGTGGAAACTGAAAAGTAACTTGGCAAATAATGTCCCATACTTGAACCTTCTTTGGCAGTGGGATAGATAAGATAATGTGATGGAGCTTTTCCATCTCTGGTTTCTAAAGTCACCACAGGATTGATGAAATGGTGAGTCAACAGGTTAGCAGATACTTCTGTTTGTCTGTTTTGCTGGCTCCTTTACTTGTTCTGTATCTCCTGGTTACCCTGGGAATAAAAGAAAATTCCAAAACATATGATGCAAGTAGGAAGACGCAGAGATCCGAGACAAATGAGGCTAAATAAAGATTTCTTACAGCACACTTCAGAAGGTAATTAATTCTGAGCTCTGCCTCAGGTTGTCTGGGGGACTTGGTTCAAAAATCTTCCCGAACAAGGCATATGAAATCAGAAACGGAGTTTTTATCCATGTAAAATGCCTTCCATATTGACAGAAAATTGACTGTCTTTCAGACCACAAAGGCAGCATCCTTCCCAGAGGTGGACATGCATGAGGATCGCCTGATTTTTATTAGTTAGGACATGAAAGTGAAGGATTAGTGGTTGGAGTAACAGTTAGTCAAAGTCCTAGGATAGTTTGTGTGCAGAGATGCACTCAACATTGCCAATGCATAAGAAAACTCCTGGGTTTTGAAGCCTGAAGCTTTCCTACACAGAGGTTACCAGCTGTTTAATTTCTTTGACAAACAGAAACCTACAAGGAGCTAAGAAGAAAGTAACTTAGTTTTATTCACTTTTTGACATGAGGTAGAAGTTCAGCTCATTTTCCTGGTAATGAAACAGTCTCAAAGCAGCCATTTTCTGTGTCCCATTTATAATGATATTCCAAAACCAGAAAAAGACAAAAGAACCCACCCATCTCATAAAATGTGTCTTTGAAGTGCTTAAACCCTCTGGTAAAAGAAGAAAGAGGAGCTGAGGTTAAATTTTGGGACAGAGACTTCCAAAAGTAAAAACTACTGGTAGAAAAGAAAGAATCCAGACCTAGACACCCCTTTTTCATCTCCTGTTATGCCAGGGAAGGCTGCTACTCTGATGAAACAGTGGAAAGGCAGAGGTATAGAGGAGAGTCTGAGTAAAACTGAATGTGAATGCTGATGTCGGCAGCAGGTAAAGCAGCAGAGGGCAGAAGGTTCCAAGCTTCTCCAGTCAAGCTGGCACATCCACATGGCACAAAACCTTTCTGTGATACTAGATCAGGCCCAGAAGTACAGCTCAGCAGCCTCAGCTCTCCCGCTCATTCCATGGCGTGGTGAAAATAAACCCATTGTACCGCTGGGGCTGAAATGCTGAGCCACTACTTTTCTTTCATAATGTCTGTTTCCAAGCTGGCTGTGCCTCTGTGCCAGGTGTAATGTGGGTAACATTCACTGTGAAACACTGGCAGTGAGTGGGTTGTTTTCTAAGAGGCTTCTTTGCTCACTGGCAAAGAGAAAATACCTCCTTCACACCCTCACACATGCTCTCCCAGAGGAACCAAGAACAGAGCAGTGCCTTCTCCAGATATGTACTTGCCAGGTCTGTTCTTTAAAGGGCCTGCAAGTCCCTGGGAGCACCAGGAGCACTGCCTAGAATGCCATATATATCCTACAGGATGCATTAATTCATGGGTGTGCAGCCTCTTCTGAGAGTGCCCCAGGGAGGAATTGCTCCTGGCTGCGTGTACAACAGGAGTGTGACATCACCCAGGAGCACTGACAATGTCCCTGGCTAGAAATGGGCCACTGGAAAGCACTGTACCTCTTTCTCCACATCACCACTTCCACCCCTGGCTCTGCCCATGGTGTCATCTGCTCAGCAGTGAGCCCGCAGAACAGAGCTCTGCCTCTCACAGCAAGGGCTGAGCTCTGCACTAAGCCTGTTTAGGAAGATTAAAGAGTAAGGAATATGAGGATCTTTTGTATCCTACCTCCCTTTGTGCAAGTAAACTGCTCCTTAGAGAAGACAGAAGATCTCACCTTAAGCACCTTCCAGAAAGTAAGCAAGCAAACCCCCCTACCCACATCTGCCTGTTAATGTAAATTGTCAGGAATTATCCTTTTAAGAGATAAAGGGGAGAGAAGGAACATAGAATATGATTGTGCCTTGCAGCCAATTTTAGAGGGTAGCTGATCTGGGTTTGGCATAATGCTGGCTCGAATTTCACCCGTAAAAGCCCTGTAGACATTAAAAAAGCATTCATTATCCACCCAGACACAAAAAACTCATTATGCACTATTTTTCCAATCTTGCTAATTATGTTCCTGCTGAAGGACAGCATTATCTGCTTCCTTCGGATTGCTTGCAGCTCATGGGGGTTTGTTTTTAATGACACAGAAAGTTCTTGGCTGGGCTTCTCCCAAATGACCATAGACCTACATGTATGGACTCCTTTAAAGTGTTCAGGTACAACATGAACCCAAGGCCTGCCCATCTTTGCTATTTCTTGGGATATTCACACATAACAATCAAGTGACTTGTTGCCCATAGCCAAAAGAGTTCAACTAGAATCCCATGTGAGCATTTTCCACATTTTTGAATATAACAAATCCAGTGCTGTCTAACAAAGGACACTAAATGCCTTTCATGATCTATTTAGCCATTTTTCTACAATTTCCTTCCTGCATGGTAGAGAAAGGCCTATCATGAATTTAGTGATGAATGTAGACATCCCTATTAAAGGCTTACCTCGACCCTATAATTACATTTTATTTTAATTCTGCTTAAACTTTTATTAGCACTTTGGCTTCAAGAGGAAATGCGGTGTAGCTACCCTTAACCATGACATCACAGCTGTTAGCACAGCAATAACCTCCAAGAACCACAGACAGTGTTTTTTCTTGAGCAAAGGCAGCAATTGTACCTCATGGTCAGATGTTAAGAGAAGTTTTGGCACTCAGTTACGCTGCAGGGCGCAGGTACCACCCTGGGTGTGCTGCCTGCCAGTCATCAATATGCTGAAACTGGGCATCTGATGGCACCAAGTCTGTCTACCTACCCTGGTCACAACAACCCCCTGCAGCTCCAGGCTGGGGGCAAAGTGGTTGGAAAGTGCCTGGTGGGAAAGGCCCTGGAGGTGCTGGTTAACAGGGGCTGAAGATGAACCAGACGTGGTCAGATAGCCAAGAAGGTCAATGGCACCTGGCTTAGAACAGGAATGGTGTGGCCAGCAGGACTAGGACAGTGATTGTCCCCCTGTGCTGGGCACTAGTGAGGCCACACTTCAAATCCTGTGTCCAGTTCTGGGCCTGTCACTGCAAGATGCACATTGGGGGCTGGAGCATGTCCAGAGAAGGGAATGGAGCTGAGGAATGATTTGGAGCACAAGCCTGTTGAGGAGTGGCTGAGGGAGTTGGGAGGGCTCAGTCTGGAGAAAAGGAGATTCAGGAGGAACCGTCTCACTCTCCTGACAGGAAGGTTCAGCCAGGTCAAGTTGGTCTCTTCTCCCAGACCACCAGCAACAGGACAAAGGAAAATGGCATCAAGCTGCACCAGGCGAGGTTCAGGTTGGACATCAGGGGAAATTTTTTCCTGGAAAGGGTTGTCAAACATTGGAACAGGCTGCCCAGGGACATGGTGGAGAATCCATCCGTGGAGGTGCTCAAGAAACGACTGGACTCAGTGCTTTGGTGTAGTTGATGTGGTGATGTTTGGTCAAAGGTTGAACTCAACCTTTGAAGTCTTTTCAAACCTAAATTATTCTGTGACTCTGTTGCTGCATAGACAGGACCTTATCGAGGTAACCTTATCGAGGCTTTTTTTGGTTGCATGACTACTCAGAAATTTCTACCCAAGTTACACTGCTGCAGAACATCTCTGGCTTCTCTGGGGCTGCTCTGTAAAGGCCTTACACCAGAGCCATGCTGGTAGGAAGGAGGAAGTGTGTGGCACATGGCAGGGAGTTTGCTCTGGAGCTGAGCTTCCCAAAGTTGTGGCATGTTCTTAGCCTCTGGACAGCTAAAGGTGTCCTCCAGCTTTATGTGTCATATGTGTGACAGCTGCTGCCTGTTCTTCTATCACAGCTGAGTGCTTTTGGGAGCCCTCACCCTAAGCATGTAGCAGTTTTTTCCTTAAGACTCAAAGGTAACTCGGAACTACTTTTTTTTTTTCTAAGGAACATAACTCTAGCTTGAATATGTTCTTCTGTGGAGCTCTAATTTAACAAAAGCAGGCACTGGCAGTAGCAATGCTTAATAAAACAGCTAAACACTACCCAGGTTCCCACAATGTGAAAGCACAACAGAAGAGAGGTCTAGGAGAGGACATTCTTGTCATGGCTAAAGACATCCTGCACTTAAAGGGTTTTTCCCTATGCAGATTCCTCAGAAGAAAATAGGATGGCAGATTCAGCGGGACATAGTAGATGAATCACCTCTTATCTGGAAACCCCGGTGCCAGAGTGGATGGGTGGCAGACAATTTGGTGCCGTGCAGTATGAGATGGTCCCAGAGCCAGAGGGAAGCTGTGATGTGATGCTAAGTGAAGTGCCAGCCCTGCACTGATGGACTGTGAGACAGGAGACAGCTGAGGGAATCTTCAACCAGAGATTGTGAGACTTGGCAGGTCTGGAACTGGCACTGCAAAGCTGTTGGAAAACTAACTTGAGGTGACAGTGTTGTGTTTAAAGAATCTTGTAATTCTTGTAATAAAAACACAACAGAAAAATCAGCAGCCTCAGGCTTTCTTCAGATCTATGGTCACTTGTAAATTCATGCAAAGCTGTGTTTCAAGGTAAGGGCAAAAACCTAAGGAAGTGAATGGAGGATATTTGATTGTTTTCCTGCAGCTTTTGGTCTGTGCCTCTCCCACTAGGTGGCTGAATTCCTATTAAAGGAGTAGCATGGCAAACCTTTGCACGTGCATGCACATCACCTGTGAGGATTAAAACAAATGTTCTTCAATACCATGTTTGTTTGTCTGAAGGGCATGGAGGGAGGCAGCAAGAAAAGCCTTAAATTGTGAGAAGTATTTGGAGGTGAATCCCTTACACACTCTACCAAGGGTTCTTTCCCTCTGTAGTGTTCTTCTTCTCCCACATTTGGTCTTTATCTGTTTTTCCTCTTGAAGCCTAGAAGTTTTCTTTTCCCACAAGTTCTAATGCTGTACACTTACAATGGTACAATTTAAGAGTAGGAGAGGAGAATTCCTATTTTTAGTTCCAACATATAAAATGTTATCTGGGGACAGATAATTTTGTCCTAAGTGATTAAGCAGAAAAAGGATATGGCAACAAATCAAACCTTAGAAAGGATATTTGTGTGGTTAAGGCATTAGCCTGTTAATTCTTAAGATTTGTTCTCCTTTTCTGGCTCTCTGACAGCCTCCTTAGGCCACTCATGGGTTAATTTCTGTTTCTTGATTCTCTTGCTGCAGTATGGGGATAATGCTAACTTATCCAACAGTCTGGTGCAATGAGGATAAATTAATTACTCTGTGACAGATTTCCAAACACATTAGTGCTTGCTGCCACAACAAAGCCTTTTATGTAAACAAATACCCCTGGGAAAACAAAAGGCTGGATTTAAAGATTGCTTTTTGAGATAAATTCTTATATCAGCACTCCAAACATGGGCACACACCCACACCAAAGGGAGAAAAAAATGGGACAAATGTATGGTGTCATGCTTTAAAGATCTTGAAAATCAACCAAATCTGTGAAATGCTAAGGAGACTTAATGTAATACTTATACATCCTGGGGCTAGTTCTCAGGAATGCTGAGTACCCTCTGCTCCCCACTGACTATGAGTTGTTGGCATTCAGCAAATTGAGATGGAAAATAATAATTTAGTGAACAAAAGGCATTGGAATTAAGCTTTATTCCTCAACTTGCCCTTAATCATAAGAAATTCCACAAAGCTTAACTGTTGTAGCATCTGCATGCTTGAAGATCTGTATCTTAAAACACTTAATAGTATTTTTAAAGTACTGATTATCTCTTTTCTCCCTCTCTGATTGTTCCCCCAACCCATGAAAATGTCATTGTCTGGCTCCCAAGAAGGCAGCCAGGGAAGAAAATAGGGTGAGGATTTTGCCATTATTTTCTCAAGTCTCTAAGATGGCCTTGGATCTCCCCTTCTCTCATATGGAGCCCAAAACTTCAGCACACCCCAAAAACCTACTGGCAGATTTGGGAAACACGAGCCCAAGATAGATAATTTATCTGGGACGCCCATGTGCAGTATCTCCTGGCTCATTCCAAAGCCATGTGTTAATCATAATGTCAGGGGACTGAACCCCAGGGACTGGCCCAACTCAGAGCACTTGGACCCAGAATCATAATATGTGAGAAGAAAGTGATTTTCCACTTGGTCAAAACCAATGTGACAGCTTTGAGTTCCTTGGAAAAGCAGCTGTTTTTTTTCTGCCTGAAAATGGAGTTGAATGCCTTTCTGATCCGAGACAGCTTTTAAAACTCAATTAACCGTAACACCTGGCTTTTGAGGATGTGTTTGAGCCAACGCTTCCCCATCTCAAAACATGTCACCTTTGAGGAAGTTTACACCCATACCTAAGCTCGGTGTGGAAGCGCGAGTAAAATCTTTCCTTTGAGTGTGGGAGTGGGATTTCACAGGTGCAGGGGGCCGAGCTGCGATGGTGGGAGCTGCTGCTGGGGAAGCAGCATGTGAGTGGACGCGGCCTCCCTGAGGCCGGGCGGGCCTGAAGGCCGGCGTGGCGCTCCCCTTGCGGGCACAGCGTCCGGCCAGGCCGGGGTGGATTGAAAGAAGGAGACCAAAGCCAAGCCCTGAAGGCTGAAAGGCACACAAAGCTCGTGTGCCCCTACCCCTCAGCCATGCCTCACGGAACGTTTGCGGGCAGCGGCGCATGCCGAGCGCGCGGTGCGCGGGAAGGGAAATGCCAGAGGGGCCGTCAGTGCTGAGGGCCCTGTTTACCAACCAGGGCACGCTCCCTCGGCTTGGCCGCGTCGCCGCTCCTCGCCGGTGACCAGCTTTGCCTCAGACCCACCTCAGAGCTCTATTTTTTTTGGCGGGGCCTGCGACCCCGGGCAACCCAGCCCGGTGTTTGAGCCATGCCCAGCGCATTGCAGAACGGAGAACACACGGGTTTTTGTTTCAAATATATTGCTTAAAATAACTCCATCTCTAGAAAGTTGAAGTTGGACACCACCCCCTTCCACCTCTTTTTCCTCACTCTCCCCTCTTTGCACAGCTGTGGCTCCCATAGGGACCTAAAGACGGATGTACCATGAGGATCTGGTTATCATTGCTTGTTCTTAACCCCACCAAAAAAAAAAAAGAAAAAAAATAGAAAAAATATTTATTGCTTTCTCTGGGCTGCTGGACAACAGCAAGTGTCTGTGAGAAGAAGGGGGAAAGTAAAGCACTGGCTGAAAAACATCCCCTGCTCCCTTTCCACCCCCCCGTCATCGTGTGCTCTCTTCAAACACGTTTTTAAACATACCAGTTTTGGTCTGGTTTCCTGGATGGCACATCTTAGTGTCTAGCTGGGCTCCATCCATTTCCTCATGAGACAGGGTAGAACCAAGGTGACAAGATTGATGAAACATTTTGAACGAGGGGAATGGGTGAGGAAACCCTCCCAGGAAATCAGTGGAAATGAGGCGAGGGAATACTTTTATTGAAGGGCATTGAGCAAATCTGTTTCAGGAGAGAAAAGGTAATTTATATTCTAGAGACATAATTTGGCATTTCCTCTTGTTTGTCCTACCAAAATGATGAACTGACTAGTTTCATTTTATTTTATTTATTTTTTATTTTAAATTCAGTACCTGAATTTGCCCATGTTTCATTTTCTTTTGCGGTTTGGAGGTGGGAGTTAAAATGCCTGCCTCACCTAGAGTTCAGAAGCAACCAAGTTACTTCCACTTCTGGAGGGTCCTATATTTTATTCCAAATTGGCACAAGATCTGTTCAGTTATTCTTAGCCTTCCTGACACCTTTTTGCTTTTGTTACATTAATGCATGGATGTGAAGAGGGAAGGGACTCTGGCTTCTGGATCCTGTTCCACTGAGCTGCTAATTCACATTAAGAAAGGTCAAGTCTAATAGAGCACTGCCTTATGCTGAGGCCAAGCGGAAAAGGAGTTCATTTGAAAATTCACTTTCCAGGTGTATTAACCCCTTCAGGTGCCATTAGGCTGTGTATCTGTCACAGCAGCAACTCTTTTATGGAGGAGCCCAGACAAACTGGGTTATTTCTCATCTTTCAACTCCAATTCTCTCTACCTCAGATCACATCTCTGCTATGTTCCTGCTGCTGCTTAATCTCACATTGTATCAGGCTGTTGCCTGCCAGGAGTAAAGACTCTCCTCCCTACTAGGGTGTGGAGTCTGTACATGTCTGTTTATTTATCAGGGCACTCTATGCAGAGTGAAAAAAGGCAGCAAAATCACCTAAAAAGGATCACTTAATTTTTTTTTTTATTTTTTTTTTATTTTTTTTTTTTTTTTTTTTTTTTTTTTTTTCTCGGTAGGCAAATGCCTTCATGGGTGTAGTTGGAAGAGTTTTGCTTCTTGGACAAAGCTAGAAGGGTGAGGGGATACCATGCACATGGGAGTTGATCTTTATTACTTGTATTCCAGCCATGAAATAAAAGACCTGGGTAGCCTAGAGATGCTGGCTTCTGCCTGACACCCTACATATGTGATTGCAAAATATGATGACAAAAGAGAGGAAGGCTGGATGGCTGCTCAGAAGGTGCTCAGGGAAATGGAAACAAAGTTCATCAGCTGAGAGACAGAAATACATCTATTTATCTTGAGCAGAAGTAAGAGGTATGAGGAGTGAACAAAAATTTTCTTTTGTTGAAAAAGAGAAATACAGATCATGGTATTTGGCCACAACACAAAACCTGAAGCTGATGCGAACGCTTTAAGAAAACAGAACTCTGGGCTCAGCCTCAAGGGAAAGAACAAACAATTTACTTTTCACTCTGTCTCAGTTCAGACCAAGTTAAGAAATGGTTTTCTGTAACAGGGACAGTGCATGAGCAACAAAACAAAGCAAAACTACCACTCTGGGGTTGTGGGTGGTTCTGGACAGAGCTTGGTACTGACCTGACTTCTGCAAGGGAAGAGCCCCAGGCAGTCTAGTGAACATAGATGCACAGCCAACATTGGCTCGCAGTGCCCAAATGAACTTGTTAAAATACAAAAAGACTGCAAAAGGAAATGAAAACAAAACAAGAGAGATATCCCAGCTGTGTACATTCTACTCTTTCAGGATGTCTACTTCTACAGGGAACTTTTTTCCTTAACCTCAAAACAGTTCATTTTCAAATATTTTTTTTGAAGAGGAGCTACTTTTGTGGTAGGTTTTTCTTCTAAACATACGGTGTTTAGTTTATGTCTTGTAGTGAGACTACATGTGTGATATTTTTAATATATATTTCTATGCACATGGGAACGTAACGGTTCCTGAACCATTTAATGGAAGCTGTGCATGATGACCTTTTCCAAAGCTTCTCTGGACAGTGGCAATCTCAAATAAAACCTAGAGCTAGCACTAGTGTTGGCACAACACACCAGATGTCCTTTTCCTCGTGAGTAAGGACTGGTGAGAAGCCACATTGACCAGGTGACACAATGGGGAGCAGCAGCAGCAGTGACGTGTGCTGGAGAGCAAAGGGATGAATCCCGAGTCGGAGGCACATGGTGCTCCTGGTCAGCGCTGCCCTTTTCCAGACACTCTGGTGCCCCACGAGGCTGGCAGGCACCCTCCCTCCAGGAGGGGAACTCCCCCAGTGTTGGCTGGGAGAAGAAATTCAAGTCTTTGCCCTGTGTCCTTCGAGAAAACAAGAATCTCTCAGTTTGCGTTTATGAGATTTCACATTTGATTCCAGCTGGAGGGAAATAGAGAAAAAACCACACCCTTTCCTTAGCCAGGCTGGAGGTTGTCTGCACACAGAGACTGTGACTGTAGGTTATTCCACAATGGTTTGAGTATGCCCCACTTCCCAGCCCTGCTGAGAAGATCTTGATCCCAAGGGAAAGCGGCACATCCTTGGGTGTGAAGGCCTTGGAGGTGGGCAGAGCACGAGGTGTGGCTGAGACAGGCTTCGTGCCACTCCATTTGGCACAGGTAATGACAAGGTTTCCCTTTGGCTTGCCAGGAGGGGCTGCTGCCTGCAGAGCACCTTCAGTGTGTAGCTCAGCTGTGAGAATATGCATGTTGGGAAAGTCTGCTCGGGGCTTTCGTCGCCGGTTATTGGTTTCATGAAGGCCAAGGTATTTTTGCACAGAATCAGGAATCCTAGGAAGAGTCCCAAAGCACAAAGTTGTTCAAAATCTGAACTATTTCTGGGGAAAGAGGCTGAGTTTAGGCTGTTATAGACAGAGGATGCCAAGTCTGGATCCAAAACCAGATTTCTTGAGAAAAGCTCATGTGTGAGAGTGCAATCTCTTTCCCCAAAGGAAATAAGGGTGAGATATGCAGTTCAATTTTTGCCACAATTTATGTGTTCATAAATGTGAAGCTCCAGGTGAGACATCTCTGTTTAATCAACCAGAGTCTCCCCAGGTGCAGGCATAGGACAAGAGCCAGAGGTCCAGCTGGCCTTGCAGCCCTCTCCAGCTTTGAAGGACAGGATCTGCTTTGGAGAGGATTGGGAACCCAGATGGGAAGGAGATGGGAAGCAAAATGAGCACAAACTGTGCAGGAGTGGGAGAAAGCAGGAGGACAAATGTAACCTTGAAGTCCCAATTCTCCCTAGTTGTCTTTAACATGCTGCTGTGAGTCAAATACCTGGAAAATGGCATTTTGTGTCACCTCTGTCCTGCTCACCTTTCTGCTGCTCAAGAAGGGAGCATCTGTTACAGCATCTGGTCTGCACTAGTGGGTGGGGTTAATGGTTTCATATAGCACCAGCTGTGGGCTCCAGCAGGATTATGTTTAAACACCTCTATGCTGTTTCCTCTACCTTCTATTGTCCCCCATTCTGCTGTGGTCTGCAGCAAGGCTGGGGAGGAGAGCAGGACACTTAGATGCAGAGCATTAACGATCATGATAAGAAGAAGAACTGATGCTGAATGCAATTCCCATTTCTCATTACTATGCTACTGTAGCTCTGGTTTGGCTGTCCTCCTGGCCTTGGCAAACGCGATCCACTTCATCTCCTGCTTCTCCTGTTGGCTGGGCTCCCATCCTCCTCTTGGCTCCTGCAGCCAAACTCCTGGCTGGCTGCAGTAATCCCACATAATATTTCACGCAAATTTATATGAAGCCCGTTACAAAGCTCAGCAAGGAGACACTGTTTCTTTTTCTTGATACAATTAATCACTTGTAACTCTGCTCCAAGGACCAGCCTGTCTCCTGTGTAACTGCTCCTTTCTGTCAGCTGGGCTGAGAAAGTGCAGTACCACCGAGGGCAGAGAGAAACCCGTCTCTCCCTCCCTCTCCCACAAAACCCCAGGTGAAATCACTCTCCTGAAAAGGCCCCCTGCCTCCCTCCTACCTGTCTCACCCAGCGCTGGAGCGAGTGCTGGGAGAGACCCCCACCTTGTCCTGAGCACACCCTCCCTCCCTGCAGCCTGGGCTGCCCTCCTGCCGGCTCAACATCTTGGTGAGCACATTCCAGCTGCTCCCCTTTCTCATCCTGTGGCTGGGAATACTGCACGAGATTCCTCTTGCCTCCTTTGGTTTCCATTGCTTCATGATGTCTTGTTAATCTTTTGGTACACAATTCCTTCTTCACCCCTCCTTTCACCCCCTTCCCCCCAACTCAGTCTTTTCAAGTCTTTCTAGTGTTGTGGCTGTTTTGGTGCTTTTTTAAAAATTTTTATTTTTAAATACCCCAGAAAGTTAACCCAGAGTCTAATGTTTCTGTGGCTAAACAGAGGACCCAGGTCTCAGGGCTTGTCAATCCAGGACCTCACACTACTACTGAAATTCAGAGAAACAGGAAAAGAACCAAATCTTTTTCTGGCTTGTAGCTGTGGGTGTCCACTTCTTCACTCGATACTTCCTTGCTTGAGTCCGTCCGGCACATCTCCCACTTTCTCATCTTCCTCCTTGTCTCAAGTATAGCAACAAGAAAGTAATTAAAAAACATATGCTTAACAAAACTCTATAATACCTCCCTTTTTAGCATCAGGCCCAGAAAGCAGCTGAAAGATGCAATCTGTTTTCTGCTATTCCTACAAAATTTGGGGTGGTCTTTGGGTTCAATAAGAGATAGTAAAGGAAAAAGAAGTTTAATTATGTGTTTAAGAATCTTAAGACAAATGCTAGAAAAACTGGCTGTATTTATTTTTTAAGATAAGTATCCAGACTGTCCCATTTTCCCTCCCAGAACAAACTCAGGCCATGTGTGGTAAAAGAAGGAAACTAAATAAGAAGTTGGCCTTTTTCTTTTATTTCCCACTCCATAGATTCATTATGGGAATGTTCTGTATTCTCTGAAGCACAACCACTGATTGCTGTTAAGTGAAATACTTTTGCCCAATAGCTGTGGTTCCTGTGTTCAAAGCATATTTACAAGTTCCCAAGGAATTTGGGGAACAAATCTATTATACTCCAGAAATATTTTCCAGTTGTCACTGGCTTACCTGCCAGAGAAGTATTTCCTCTCAGCAGAGAGTTATCTTTCACTGACTCTTCAAGTTGATGCATTTCAGGAACCTATTTGTAACCTGAGATTAGAACAATAACAAAACCAATGGGAAAGGAGGTTGCAGTCACTTCTGTCAGGCAAAATAATTTCTGGAGGTCAAATCTGCATGGCAGCTTTCTCACACCTTTTTTTTTTTTTTTTTTTTTTTTTTTTTTTTTTTTTTTTTATGATACAGTAATTTCCTTCTAAATTGGTACAGTATCTGAATGGCTGAACAGACAGCAGTACTTGGTGGCATTTGTTTACAAATTATGGCATCACAGTGAATAAAATGTTGAAACTCTGGGAGAAAGCCATGGTATGAATCTAATATTTATCCAACACTTCATCCTCTGATCAGGAACTCTTCAAACCATTGGCTTCCAGAGGATGAGACTGCATACAAGGGGAAAGATCACACCTGGAAGAAATAGGCACCTGTTTCTTATACTTTTTTTTTTGGTAAGCAGATAATAATTTTCACTGCCAGAGACAAAATATGGCACCTGAGGAACCTTTTTTGCCAGCCTCATTTTCTTATTGCCAAAGCTACAAAATCATTGTGTGTGTCTGTGTGTGTCTGTGTGTGTGTTGTTTCATTTTGGGCTTTGGTTTTCTTTCTTTGGGTTTTTGAGAGTTGGATAGTAGGCTGTTTGTTTTTCAGTCAGCAGCAAAATACTTTTCTGTTAGTTGCTTTTGGTTTTTTTGTGTGGTTTTTTTTTTTTTTTTTTTTTTTTTTTTGTTATTAGATGTATATTTCATTCACACCATTTTCAAATTTTGCAAATTTACATTAAAAAGAGATAACTCATTTCCATATCTTTGTAGAGCACTACTTACTACCTTCAGGAATGGTCGACACAGGAGACTTCTCTTTGAACAGTTACAAGTAGAGAAGTGAATTTTCAGGACAGCTTTCATAAAAGGAGAAGGAATTGAAGCTACAATATAAAGTGCTGTATACTTTTGCTGATGTGTTTTTGGAAGATAGCAATTTCTTACCACTCTTTTAGTAAAAAAATACCACAGTCTTTTACTTTAGACTTAGACCTGACCAAAGTTGGGATTAAAATGGTTATTACAGGACCTTGAAGCAGACAGAAGTTTGAGGGAGGCTTGCTTGTATATTTTCCTTAAGGCAAGAATTCCCCTAGAACACCAAAAGGAATTCCAAAACTCCAGAGCCAGGGTTTATGAGAACCTAAATTAAAACAGGGATCTTCTTACAACATAGAGAATGAAGGTGTTAAGGTTAACAAATATGAAAATACAGGAATTTGACAATAATTCTCCCTGCCCATTAGAGGAGGTGATAATTTTGCTCAGGTTAGCTCATAGCATGTCAGGATTTTGATGTGCACCATCTGCTTCCTGGGATACAGCAGCTCTGTACAGGCTTCTCTGGGTCCCTGGGAACAGCTCCTCTCTTCCCATCACTTGGGGGTCCTGACTCTGTGCCTGCTGTCCTCAGCAGCCCATGATTTTCTCCCTGGCTCAGAGTTGATGTTTGCTGTCTCCCTACCCCAGGATTTATCTGTTCAGATTCTCCCAGGGAAGGGGCAATTAGAACTTTCCCTCTTGTCCAGCAGTCAGGGCAAGGAAAAGAGGCAGTTCTCCTTTCTATTGCCTAACAACTCCATCTAAAAGATATACCTAAGGAAGACTGTCTTGTACTTGGAAAAAAATAAGTTGCCAGCAGACAAAAACAGAAACTTCCTGTTGCAAGACAGATAAAAAAACCAAACCAAAACAAACCAACATATGCTTTGTTCTTTTAAAATAACATGTTCTATAGAGAAGCACAGCTTGGTGTCCTCTCCTGCTTCCTTCAGCTGCCAGCTTATGTATCCTACTCTAAATATCTTTTCAGGATAATTGTGCCTGGTAATTGTGTTATATATTGGAAAGTTCTTCAGGTGAGCAAATGATGCCAATGTCTGTATTGTTGTCTCCAGTGTTAGATGGAAAATTGCAATGACAAGCTGTGGCACCTTCATTCCTGTACCTATGCCCTGAAGCCTGCCTGAGAGCACCTTCAAAGGTGAATCACAAGAGGCTTGATCTTCTCAAAAGATATTCAAAGATATTTTTAGGATGTCTGAGGTTTTTTCTTCTTGTGTGGTAAAGGGAGAGATAGTGTTGCACAAGAATCTATTGATCTCTCAGCTGGAAAGGAGCAGCAATTGTCTTTGAACACTGTGGCTGGAGCTCCTAATTCCTGGGGAGTAAATGCTGCCAGATGTGCTTGACCTGGATGATGCATAGGGAACTGAGGAGGGGCTCCTGGATATAAACCTGCCAGTACAGTATAAGGGGAAGTAGTTAGCCCAGCCTCTATTTTTGAGCCAACTGTGTGTGATTTCAGGGCTACCCAGAGATTTAGCTTAAATGCTGTTTTCCGTACATCAAAGCTGTGAATCCCGGCTGGATGATAGAGAGAGCCATGGCCTGCAATATGATCCAGCATCCCCTTCAGACATGCTAGGAGGCCCATCTGTTTACTTAACTTTTTTATGAAAGCAGTTGGGAGGAAGAGCTTCTATTTGGCTGGAGAGATTTGTTTATTTATTTGCTCATATCTATAAAAATAAGTACAAAAGAAGTGAAGAAATGCCACTCTTCTGGTGACAGAAGTTAACAAAAGAGCCTTTCAAAGATCAGTGACAACACCAAAACTTCCCTGCAAAACATTACTCACCACTATTTGTTTCTGGTGAGTTACCTTTACAAACTGCCCTTTCTGCTTATTTTGCCCTGAGATCACAGTATTTTTTTCCCCAAAACAAAAGCTAAGCTTAATCAGGCTTCCATGATGTTCGTTAGCAGGATCCTGGGGAAGACTGGAAGCAGAAATACACAGTACCTCCCCGAGCAGAGGACAGCAGAGGAGAGCACCCTGGAAAGCTGATGTGCTTTCACAGGCTATATCTGATGTCAAGTCATTTGATGATGAGGGACCATGGTAGCTCAGATGAGGGATGGGAGTTTCAGGGGACAGTGGCTGCAGAACAAGCATGTGTCAGGACTTTCACTAGAAAGCACATTCTAGAGAAGCACATCACCAGCTACACTGCTGTACTGCTGCTTTTTCAATGTTCTGGGAGCCACAGGCTCTGTTTGTGAATCTTGAGCAGTTCATGTCATGCTGAAATAATTTACTATTCCATCTGTCTCTGGACACTGACAGAAAATTCCCTTGGGCATAAGCTCTGGCAATTTGAGATATTACTTCTCCCATGGATGACCTATCCCAGCACAGGGTATTGCTGCTCTGTGGCAGAGATTAAACAACAAATACAAGTTGTTTTGCATCATCTCCACCGATAATCTATTGCACACAGGAGAAGGAAAGCTTGAATTACTTGGATCCTGCGATGAACAGTCTGAGCCAGAGACATTTGTCCTGTCCCACCACTCCCTCTGCCTGGCAGCCAATGCTGACAGATGGCCCTAGCCCGGGAAAGCCACGATGCACATGAGTCTGTGCCTCGGATAACTGAGCAGAGGCAGCTGGCTCCGAGGACACCACGACAGTCACAGAACACTAATGAAACATCATGCTTCTCTCTACATCAGCACTGCTTTGAAGAGAATTTTGGGAAAAACAGAGAAAAGAGAAAGTTATTGCCGTGTTTCCAGTAAGAAAAGGAGTTTACATTTGTTGAGAAGTTAAAGGATTTTGGCCAGAAAAGAGCCTGTAGTTATTTGCACAATTTTACTTGTACAGACACCCAGGTACAGATGCTTTCATGGAAACTCTGGCTACATAACAGTATTAATTTTGTCTGAGTCCTGAGACTATTTTTGGGAGCTTTTAGAAACTTACAGGAAGTACCTTTCATTTTCATTTATGTATAGATTGATTGTTATTTTTATGTATTAAACAAATAAAGGGAGACACTTTTACTTTGCCTTTACTAGATTTCATGCTAAGAAAGAAGGGGTGGTGGAGGGGATAAAAATCTTGGCTGAAGTAATTCAAAAACAAGGCTCATGGAAACCCAGAAGTTGAATGCTCTTTCTAGAAAACCTGGTCTTAAGAGCCGTGGGCTCCTCTGAGACTGCCTGGTCTACTGCTTGTGTTGTGGCAAAGCAAACAAACAAACAGAGCAAAGTAAAGATGAGAGGGTCCACTGAGATTTGGGTCTTTCACTGTCTCTTTCATGAGTAATGAATGGGGTGACCGCACAGACTTGGAAAGCCCTGCAATGCCTGAAACTGCTGCTGACTTTCAAGCAGGCAGAGTGCAGGTTTATCTGGGATTCACTGACAGTGTTGGGGAGTCAATTCGAGGGGCTTCAAGGCAAATCAGGAGTTTTTATTGCTCATACACAGGAGGAAAAATTAAGCAGCTGCTCTTTACTCTCATCAGCGGTATGTAAGCAGAAACTGGAATTATACAAGAGAGTCCTAAGAAACTCCTGGAAAGGCTGTCTCCCCATCTTGGCTGCCTGGAGACCCTTTTATGAGTATGAACTCAATTCTCAGCAGCAGTAGGGAATCTCCTGTTCAGCCTGAGGTGGCCATGAATCCCAAGGTACTTTCCTAAATATCTGGGTGGTCTCAGCCCCCCTGAAAGGAAAACTCTTTCTGCTGAGCAATGACACACCAGGTACAAGGAGCATGTGTTGGCCAGAAAAATGACAGAGGGTCTCCAAACACAAGCATGCTGTGTTCCACTGCTCATGGCCCTTTTTTCTGTTTTCTCCTTGAGTTCTCTCAGCTTGGTCCCTGAGATCTGTAATCATTGATTTAAGAACTTACTGGGGCAACATCTTCCAAGTTACATGTGGAAAAATAAGAAGAGCTGTTTACTAGGCAAAGCATATCTAGTCCTGTCCTCTATGCCTACCTGAGAAGACAAGACAAATCCTGTTGACCGCACGTTGTGGCTACAGCAATGGTTCCCCCTTTGCTGCCAGAAAAGTACTTGGATATGGCCTCTTTTTCCCATGTAAGTTCTTTCCTTTCTGCTTCATTGCCTCTCCAGGGAGAGCATTAGCAAAACTTTAATGATCATACACAGGCATTGAATATTTCTTTGTCTTTAATCAAGACACTCTGTTCATGAAGGTAAAATACATTTTTTTTATTTTTATCACATGGAAGATCATATGTTATTTGAGATACTTGTGAAGATGGAAAGGTTTCTAGAAGTGCCTTGTGCCGTAGAGTTCAAATAGGTACTGTAAGGGTAGCAGAAAGAGAAAATGTCTGTCTCTGGTGCTGTCATGGTCTGGTACATTTCAGGAGCAGCAAATACATTTTTCAAACCACTGTAAAGAATAAAAAGTCATAGCTGATAAACTTAAAAAAATATACTATGAAAGAAATCCAGCAGTAGAAACATGCCATGAAAGAAATTAAATTCCCTTTGAAGCAGGCAACTGTATCATAAAGAGGGAAAAGTATAAGAAAAATGGGGAAAACTGAATGAAGTTATTAATGACTAAAAGAAAACCCAACCCTAGAGCTGAAAAAAAAGGGAGGCTGCATGCTGAAAACCGTACAAGAGGAATTAAACCAAAACCAAACAATAACTTTGCAGTCTTCTCTGCTAGCACAGAGCTTGTCCTGACCACAGTGCTCTGTGCCCGGTGGGAATGCAGAACAATGGAGGGCTTTGAAGATTAGTGGTTGTTAAAGTCAGAAGGAGCTTGTTGGACTTTCCACAGATAATAAGTCATGGATCTTCAGCCAGCAAGAGGCCACAAAATGTCACTCAATATGAAGCCTAAAATATAAAGACTAAGGCCTTAGATTTGTTCTGTTTTCAACTAACTATAGGTTTCCTGAAGGAAATTAGATAGCTAGATATAGGAAATGTACAATAGTCAGAACTGCCATTTATGAAGTGAATGATAATGACTAATCCTGAATCCATTAGGCTGGTTGTAGATGTTTTTTCTGCAGTTGCAAATGGATTTTTTTTTGTTTTGTTTTATTTGATTTGTTTTGCTTTGTTTTTTTTTTTTTTTTTTTTGGGGGGGGAAGGGTGTCAGAAATATTTGGCTTTCAGAAGAAAATCAAAGTTGCATACAGTCATAAATTTTTGAGACCAAATTTGATACAGTTTTTTGAAGAGCTTCTTTTCCCCTATACACATTCAACAAATAAAATTGCTGATCTCAGATGAATATCAGCTAAATCTCTTGATAGCTTAGAGATAGATAAGTATTCATGTTTGCTGTGAAAGTAGTAGGGAATGGTGGATCTTTGCTGTGAAAATACTAGGGAACAATGGATCTTTGCATTACTGCTGCCATTAGGAACACCCTCTAACTTTAGAACAGGGTGATGGGATTACACACATGCTTTCAGTTCTCAAAGGTGTGGGGGAAAAAAAGAGAGTTTGCTCATTATAATTCTGAGAAAAGACAGAAACAACTCATTAAAAAAAACCCTCAAATCAGCCTGATTAAAAATTTATTCCCCTGTGTGAAATGCTGGGGAAAATCTCAGCCATGTAGACATCATGATGTCACTCTGTCTTGGTTTGAAAAAGACAGGTGTCTGCTAAGGAAGGCAGGAGTCTCCCCTGAAATGGGAAATGTAAACCCCTTCCCTCTGAATTGTTAAAATTTTGAAATTAAGGGGGCTCTCAGGCAAAGATACAGGAGCAGGAATAACAGTTCTTTATTAGGGAAGAAAATAAAAATAAAATAAACAATCTAGTAATAGAAAACAATACTGACAGAATCAGAATACAACCTGACACCCTGTGGGTCAGGGTGTTGGCAGCAGTCCAATTGAAATGGTGGCTGCAGTCCTCCTGCAGTGTCAGGTGTGGTTCTGTTGCAGCAGTGATCCTGCAGAAATGGGTGTAGCCTTCCTCTGAAGATCCAGTGGTGGTGTAGATGGGGCTGATCTTCCTCTGGGAATCCAGTGGAAAAGGCACCTGCTCCTCCAGGAATCCAGTGGAAAAGTCTGTTCTGGTGTCCCAAAATCTCAGATTATATCCAGGATGGAATGCTTGGTTCTTCCCCCTAGGCAGACCATCTCCCAGTGGGATGATGGATTTTTTATCAGCCATGCAGTGACACTCAATGGCCCATTAACAGCAGATGTGTCCCTGGAGGGAGGCTTGGTTTGTGGAAGAGATAAAGAAAGCTGCCCAATTAACAGAAGATAACTGCCACACCTCTAACAGATGGCAAATAGAATACACACATTGCCTTGCAATCTAGGACAGACTCCAATTCTTTCTCATCCTTCATCTGTGCTAGGCTGGAGTGGACATGACCACGGTTCAGCTGTGCAGTGATTGCAGAGCAGCATTTTAGTGCTGAGTGATAATGAGCAGCAGGTAATTGTTGGGTGCTGTGGAGGATGAGGAGCAGCTCTAGCTGTGTCAGGCTTCCTTCCCTGCATGAGAAGCTGACAGTGCTCGTAAGAGGCTCAAAATGCTCCTCTCTGTCACTAATCAGAGGTCCAGGATACAGCAGAGTCACTTTTTCTACAGTGTTTCTATGACTTCCTGCTCTCAGGGTCAGGTGGATTCAGGAAAAAGGATGATTTATATTATCTGGCATGCATCCATTGTTCTCTTCCCAGATTCCCCTCAGGTGGATGATTTTCTCTGAAAAATGGCATGTAAGTTTTACCCTAAATCAGATGCACAAGGCTGGTGTCCATAGTACACAACATTACTGCAAACTGGATAGGAAACCAACTTTCATTTCTTAGAGCTCACCGCCTGCCATGACATCTTGACTTGTTCCACATGTTCCTTACACTATAAGCAGAGCCCTGAGTAACCTGACACAATGTCACTAATTAGAATAAGAAATACTGCTTTAATTAAAACACTAGAGTGAATTTATTCAATAATTAGCAGTTAGATTTGTCAGGGAGGTGGTGGAGTCTGCTGTGTATATATTCAGAAAGGGACCACAGGCTGAGACATACACCGTCTCCCTTGAGGGCATGAAGTAATTTGATTAAACAGTGCCACAGGTCATGCTAAGATTTATAGCCAAGGTCTTTAATGTGCTTTTTGAATGAAAGAGTAAAACCCCTATGGTCTTCACTTCAAAACTTTTGGCAAGCTCCCTATTAACTCCACTCACAAGCCAGCATGGTGGGCAGTTCTGGGAGGGTACTTTATTCTAAGGTACTAAAAACTGTGATTAGGCAATGATTTATGGCCTTCCTTAAACTCTGAAGTAACTTTTTTTTTTAATAGGAGTATTTTTGGCTGGGCTAATTGAACTAAAAGTTGACTGATTTATGATTTAATTTACAAAACCTTTTGCCACACCTTTAATGATGAAACCTCTTTTTTTTTTTTTTTTTCCCACTGAGGCATATTTTCCATTACTGCTATGCCTTTATAGCATTAAAAAAGCAGTTGCCATCTCAAACATCACTGAAAGGCTCCATTTCTTCTTGGAAGATGTGTAAATTATATATTTAAACCCATCTTTCCTCACTTCCCTCTCTCCCCAAATGGTAAAAGAAATTATTCCTACAGCATTTTTAAAGCTTGCATGAAGCCTAAACTTCTGTCCTGCATAGAGCCAGTCCGTGAGATTAAGGCTTTTTTCATTATTTTCTTTACAGAATATGTGAGCTTCTCATGTATAGTACATACCCCCAAGGGGGTGAAATCACCCAAGAGCAACCTCTTTAATACACCAAGCTGCTCTAAAGGCATAACAAAACTGTTTCTTCTCCTAAAGCTGTTTAGCGTGCAAGTTACCAAACTGTTTCCATTTATTGATTTCATGGTGGTTTGTCTGAAGTGAGAGGAGAGCAAAGGCAGGAGAGCTCTTTGTCAGTTCCTTTGGCCTCCAAATTGAGCTTTGGAAAGTCAGAATTGGCATGGCAAGTGCTCTGCTGGTGAGTGACAGTGACTTATCCCTATCTGTTCTTTTCCCTGGCAGCTGAAACAATGAAGGATGACACAGAATGGATGCTGCAAAGGCTAAAATCTCCTGTTTCCCTATTTCAGTCGCGTCAATTCCGTGTCTTGAAAAATCTACCCAAACCTTTTGGAAATCTCCCCAGTTTTAATTCTGCTATAGGCATCTCAGACATCATGGAATGCAATTCTACTCTTTTTAAGGCTTCTCAATGTTAACTTCTTACAGTTCCTCAATATTGCTGCTATAACCTTCAACATTCACCATTCAAGCAATCAGCCACAGGGATCCACATTTTTTCAGAGTCTACCTAAATGTTTTTTAGTTATATTTTGTGCTGCCAGTAAGATAGCACTTGAAACACATCTCAGTGCTGTGTAGAATGTATAATATCACCAGTAAAATTAACAGAGTAATTGAAAAGCAGAACACTCTGGTCAAGTCAAACTCCCCTAGGTGTGTGGAGAACAGCAGATAATATTTGGAATAGTACATTATGTCTGGATATATGAGACCTCAACCTCAGAGACACCCCCAGATGATAATCTGATTTTTTTTTAAGTGATCATTTTCATGTACTTGCTGTTTTCAGTAGTTTCTGGCTATTTTGTTACAGAACAGTATTAAAGGCTATGAGAAAGGGTAGGACAAGCAAAAGGGTTTAAAAACAAAGCTATAAAACTTGTTGTTTCCCTCCTCTAAGGAAGGTTCCAAAGTTGTAAAAAATGGGCCTGGGGGAGTGTTGAAACAGGGATTTATGTCAGAATGTCTTGCAGAGCTTGTCAGAAGTCACAAAAATCAGTAAACAGATCTGTGACACACATAATACTCCAAGGCAATGATCAGTATTTGGAGAAAGACAATAGAACTTGGAGAGATTTGACTCTCAAAGATTCACATTCATCAGACAAATTGTTCACAGCCAGAATTGACCAGGAGTCTGCAAATGATTTTTTTTAATGGTTTTATGATAAAACAGAAAGCTGTTTTATCTTTGTAATAAAATAGAACAAGGTAATAGAAATGACATATGTGAAACTGTAGACATATATAAAAATTATAGATAACTCACATTTAAGATTATAAAATAAAATTAAGTAACATAATGGAAAAAAGAACAATTTCTTATATCTTGGGTTAGAAAATGAATGATAAGTTACAAAAAAAAGAAATGGCAATTTTTTTTTTTTTTTTTTTTTTTTTTTTTTTTTGCGACGGTGAATTTACAATTTACTGAAGCAGGACAGGGAAGATTTTCTTTGAAAATTGTGGACAAGAGAGAACTCAGATGTCCCATGCTATGCCCCTTGTGAGTGTAAAGGAGATATAAGGAAGGTAGTGTTGCAGGTAAAGTCATTCTCTGGGGATTAGGCAAATGATGGAAGAATTTACAGAACAGATACACAAACTGGTAGAGAAGACACAAATAGCCCAAGAATGCCATCGTCTCCTTGTGTTTGGAGGCGAGCCTCATGCCAAATGTTTTCCTGTCTTCTGTGCCTTTATATGCCTGTGACTGTTCTGTGAAAAACAAAGCATCCACCTGTGTGCACAATAAGTTCCACTTTTGGACAGCACTCCTGAGGCACTGTGGCAGTAAAGCACAAAAGACAAACTACCCGGGTATATTCCCAGAGCTGTACAGCACAAACAGAATTCATGAATGTAATAACTGCTTCTGCTGGACAAAGGTGATATCCATGCCTAAGGGAGACCTGAAGGCATACCCAGGGATGATACTGCAGGAATTACTGAAACAGTGCTCCTTGGTTATTGACTTGACTGGCAAAAAAATCTGGAAAATAATTTAATGTTCAATCTGATTCTTAATTCCTGCTTTTGTGACACCTTCCCGGGAAAGGAGCATGTGAGGACACTCCACTGCCACAAAGCATCAGTGTGAAATTTTTGGAAGCAGCTGTGGGAGGCTCTAGCACACAAGAACAGCTGCAGCTCAGACACCGAGTGAGACTCCCAGTCTGTGTTTGCTTTGCAGGTATCCGTGTATCCTCATGGTGGGTTCCTTTGCTGTGGCTGTTATGGGCTCATTTAGAAAGGCAAAACTCAAAAACAACTGAACTGAACAACTTGAAGACCTACCTGGCTCATCACTGTTAGTGAGATTTAAAAGTCAGACTGTCTGGAAAGAGTAGTCTTAATTACTGCACAGTTATGTGAAGAAACAAAATCAACAAATCTTCAATGCTTGTACCCTTTAATTAAAATGGTACAATGCTTGTACCCTTTAATTTTCCTCATAAAGTGCATCAAGGATAAAGAACAGAAATGTCTTTATGTATGTAGGTATTTAATTCTCTTAATTTAATAATAACTGAACTATTATCTCAAATTTGGCATTATTTATAAAGCTTGACTTTAGAAAGTAACATACCTTGAATATTTGCACTCCAACCATTCTCAAACTTCTTCACAGAGAAAGGATAATCTCTTTTTTATCCTTTTTGTGTGTGTGTGTGTGAGAACGCAAGAATGAGGGAATAGAAACACATTTCTTTATGGCATGAGTAAAGGTTTTGAAAATTTCAATTTCAGAAAATAAATGTATGAGTATCTGAAAAATAATAAAAGAATGAGTTGGAACTTGACCAGTGCAGATTTTCTCTTCACCTGTTATATTTAACAGAACAAGATTAATTTTAAAATATTGTGTTTACCTCCTGCTTCTTTTTAGAGATTATTCTGGGACATTGCAGATGTAGGAGAAAAGGGGAAATACAGAGCAGCAGATTTGTGGGTGCCAGTCAAAAAAGGCCCACGGAGTCTGTAAAAAGAAGTAGTGCTGTTGGGCAGAAAGCTTAAATTCGATCTTTGGGAAGTTAGTGGCAGAAGTTCCATTACCTTTGATGCTGTTATGACTTCAGCCTTTCTTGTCAATAGCTATGCTCAGATCTCAAATTTTCAATGTAAATTTTGCCCCAGTTTGATTTGGTAATTTTGAAAGACTGTGCAGGTCAATTTCATACCTGTAAAAGACTATGTGAATCATAGTTTTTAGTTCCAGAGGAACAAAGACTGATCTTTTTCATTTTTCTTTAAAACAAAACTCCACTTTCTATAAGGTCTAAATAAATGTTGTATTTTCATCAGCTTTTTTCTAGGTCTTGATAGAATATTGGAAAGAATGCATAGGGGGAGAAAAAAAAAGGAGAATTCTGATCACAGGATTTTTTTTTTTTGTCTGGTGATGGAGAGAGCAGATGATCAGTCAGTATTTTCACAAGACTCTACCTCCAGTGAGTGGAACAAATCATATATTTTCCACCCAAGCAATTTTAAGGAAAACTTTATGTTAAGTAAATAAGTGTTCATCATAAAGACAGAATAATATTTTTTAATACATTTCTTTAAAAATGTAACTCAGCAAAGGCTTCTGGGATGTTTGCTGAAAAACATCTTAAAATTTTCTAGGAAAACAACAAAAAAAAATGCTCTTTTATCCCCACTTTTCACAAGAGAGGGGTTATCTCTAGCAAGAGGCACTTTGAGCATACGTGCAACTACGATTGTGTACATCTCCCTGTATATTGGGCGGGCACAGGCGGATTTAGCCTTGGGCAAGACACACATTCACATCAGAGTGCCCTGAGAATGCACAAAGCATTGGGTCATGCTGCAGAGAAAGCATTACAGCTCAAGAGCAAGTTCTGAGCAAGAATTACCCACGGTGCCTGTGGGTTAAATTCACCCCAAGTGGTGTTTGATGGCACTTTTGCTGATAAACCTTACCAGGGCCATGTTTACCTTAGAAACTCTCTGTAGGACACAGAAACACGGAATCAACAACACCACATCAGGCAGACCATGGCACTAAGTCTTTCTTCAGATACCTCCTTAACTCAGCAGTTTTATTCCTGCTGCTTCCATGCTTTATCTGTTTGATGTGAGAATTTGAAATCTAGAACCTCCTTTTTACCTAGAAGCGAAATAGTATTTATTAAAAGGTCTTGCTACTAAGAAAGCTCTGAGTTGTGTTTTCTATTACTACTAGTGGTAGTCCTGAGGACAGTACTCAGCCAGCCAGGCCCAAAGAGGGAAATTTAACAATCTAGCAATTTTAAGATAATTTAATTCTTATAGGGGCCATTTTCCATGGTGGATAAAAGGTTTGAGGTCAACCTGATTTTGTATTTGAACATGGACAGCTACCTCACTGGACTCAGAAAAGAGGAAGGGAAATTGTTTCATGAATAGAAAAAATATCAGGCAGGGATATTCAATACAGAGATAGGACAAGGGGAAATGGCTTCAACCTGACAGTTATTAGGTTTAGGTTGGATATCAGGAAGAAATTCTTCCCTGTGAGAGTGGTGAGGCCCTGGCACAAGTTTCCCAGAGAAGCTGTGGCTGCCCCATCCCTGGGAGTGCCCAAAGCCAGGCTGGATGGGGCTTGGAGCAGCCCGGGGTAGTGGAAGGTGTCCTGCCCATGGCAGGGGGTGGAACTGGATGATCTTTAAGGTTCCTGCCAACCCAACCCATTCTGTGGTTCTCTGAGGATACTATGAATTCCAGTTCATAGAGAAAGGATGGCCATGGGTAGAAATGCTTTGTCATTCCACAAGCATGGCCCCAGAACTACTTCCCTATGGACTTCTGACTCAGCAAAGCATCACATCATGTGCATCACTGTACACAGATTTCACTGGTGGCCTTTGCTGTCACATGATTTATTCTTGCAGCTGAAGAACTGAGAGACTTTTTAGTTAAAAAGATGAATACATTGTCATAACTGTATGGAGATTAAAAGAGAAAATATTAAGAGCACTCTGTGATGTCCCAATATGACAGAGAATACTTTTGATGAAGATCCCTCCATAGCAGTTCATTATTAGAAGCTGTTCTTTTTTTGATTCCAGTCTCAGTGACCTTTCTCATTAATTACTGCATCACCCTCCCCACACTCTGAAAAAAGAATTTATGGTTCCTATTTTCTAGTTGGGAGAAAGGAGAATGCCCCCAAAAGACATTCAGACCAGATTTTGTATAGGATGTTTAAGAAGTGGTCAGCTTTGAAATTTAGATAGATGGGCATCTTTGAAAATGTTTTTGGGCCATCTGTGCACATTTATGTGACTCTGTGTGATAAACCCCCCAAACTGGGCTTGAAATGAATTGACTACCATTATGAATAAAATATTAAGCAGAACAAGGCAAAGAAAAGTCTCCCAAGTCCACAACCAGTTCTTTCCCGACATTGTATTTGTCAAAGAGGCAGAACATTAAAAAACCTTTGTGTATGTATATCTCTGTGCCTGCATTTGTCAGTGTCAGCAATACTGATTTACAAAAATCTCTTTAGGAAATACTAAGTCAAAAACATCTCTGCCATACTTTATAGATCTGACTGGTTGCTCAAAGAAATAATCAGACCCAGTGAGATTCAAAACATGTATTTTTAAGAGATTTTTGGGTTGTTTTTTGTTTTGGTGTGGTTTTTTTTTTAATTAGTTAGTTAGTTAGTTAGTTAGTTATTTAGTTAGTTTTCTCCAGATTTTAATACAGCCTGGAGATGTGGCAGCTTCTTGCATTTGTGTAATTTAAAAACTAAAAAGTTTATGGGATTAGCAAGACACTCCCAGCTAGGTCACAACATCTTATTATGTGTCAAAGTTTGGAGCAGTGAGAAGCACTAATTGCTGAGCCTTGGCTGCATCCTGTCTATGCTCTGGGCAGTTCAGGGTGTGGGTACTTATGTTTGGTTTATGCATGTCTGTCATAACTTGCTTTAGGGATTCAACCAACCATTTGTTTGCAACCTGTCTTGGTAATAAGTAAAGCCAGAGGAAGGACGGGGTCCAGGGGAAAAAAAGTAAAACCCTACAGAAGCTTGAAAAATATAAACACTAGAAGAGAAAGAAATTACTTAAAGGGTTTACACCCTGGAGTATTAAGATTAAATTCAGCTGGGAAAGACTGACGAGAAATAAGGAAAATATTGTTGCCACTCAAATGACATTTACAAACTGCTCTGGACAAAAGTATTACTAAATGTACAGAATGAAGGCAGTTTAAATAGATTGCCTGACTTCTTTTACAGCCTTTATTATAATTATGGAGGTCCACATTGAAACAAAGTGATTCAAGAAGAATGTACAGAATGAAGGCAGTTTAAATAGATTGCCTGACTTCTTTTACAGCCTTTATTATAATTATGGAGGTCCACATTGAAACAAAGTGATTCAAGGCCTCTTTCTTGCTCACAGTCAGACCACTATCCTGCAGTTGTGCAATTGCTACATCATCCAGGTTTGCTTCATCATCCAGCCTTTACACATGGCATATTTACCTGTCAATGCATCTATGGAAAAACACTGGCCAGTATCCAGCTCTTACCTCACACAAAAAAGTGTCTGTGATCTAAATGTTTTCAAATGTGCATAAGACATGGAGTAAGTGCCTTGCATGATTGCTCTTCTGCTTGCCCCAGGGTTTTGTAATCCATCTATCCGTGCCACAGCCCCTTTTCAGCTGGCCAGCTGTGCTGTTATGGCTGCTGTTGTCCCTTTATTAGTCCCTCTACAGTGATGGTTTCAGGGGACAAGCAGAAAGCATGTCTGTCCTTTTTCATGAATACGTACCCCTGGATATGTTGATGGCCAGGGTGGTCTACCCCTTTGTTCATTACTCTATGCAATATCAAATAAACCAAGAGTCTCTGTGAAGTTTGATGAACAATAGAGTAGGCACAGCAGCTCAGCCAGCTGGCTCCCTATCTTTGTCTCAGTCAGCAGTCACACTGGATGCTAGAAAGAAAAAGTAAAGTAGCTCAAAGCAGTGGCACTTCCTCAGAATACCCTCCCACATCTCCAGCAGTTTGTGGCACATAGGTTTCCTGTGCCAGAGGCAGTGGGGAATGCGGGAGCTCTCAGCTTCTCCTGCGGAGACTGCCAGCAGAAGCGACAGTGATGCAACAGAGCTCCCCAGGCACCCTGATGGAAGTGAGCACTGAGTGAAGGAAGGAAGAGAAGAAAAGATGTCTTTTCCTACAGCATGCAAAATACATAATATTTGGGGAGGTAGATGACGAGAAAAAAAAAAAAAAGAGAAATGGTTGAGCCTATTTGCATCTCTTAGTTCTACCATGAGATGTTTAAAATCTTTTGCATATTCATACATACAGTGATTGATGCTTTCTCCAGCCATTCTGGATCTTTTCTGCACCTTCACACGTAAGAGTTGGTGTACTCACACACGTATTTTAAACACATAGAAGTTATACTTTATTCTTCCTGCCTAAACTGTGCTTTATCTGTGTCATGTTTCTCCTCTATTTTACAATGTCACAGAACAGAAAGAAATTTTTATTGTCTTTTGCAAATAAACAATGAAAACTAGACCAAAGGCAAGTGAAGGATCAGTCAGTAGAATTACCAAGTGGAACATTGCATAGGTTTGTCTCCTTCAGTTATAGAAGTTTCTATCTTGTCTTCAGATGGAACAGTCATGGAAAATTTCAAATCTGGGTGATACCCTGGCTGCCTGAATGGTCCAGGACTAAACTCTAACTCAGCAGGTATGGGGAGAAAGGTGTTTCATGTCCCAAGTTTTACTTGTTATATGTCTATATTGAAACAGAGCAAGTCAACATCTGGAGTTTACTCTTGTAAATTAATGGAAATAACTGAGAAATGATGCCAGTATCATTCTAACACAGGTTTATATTGTTATATTAGTAGACTGTACTCTGAACTTGTAAGCTCATCCAACCATGTCTATAAAATGCAGACTAGGCTCTACTAAATGTTTCAGTGATTAAAATGTAATAGTTTTAATCAAGTGTGAAGGTACATGTTGTTGAGGAAGAAAACTAGATATGTTCCTACAGATATGCTTGATGGCAAAACAACTGCTTCAACTTGAAACTGAGAATCCTTGAGATCAATCCAAAACTCAGACAGATTTGTCCTGATTTAGGGATAAGATTTCAGGGCATGGCTGAGGTGGCTGTTAAGTGTGGGGCAAAAGTTTTAGCGAGGTGAGCAACAGAAAAGATGACACTTCAGTCTAAGATGCAGAGTCACATTTAATATGGGCTTTACCTCTATTCACAGCTTTGCTCAAAACATTTTAATATATCAGTTGCAGAAATAAGAAAAAAGAAAAAGCCAAGCCTTATTGCTTGTTTCTGTGTCCACTGGCTTTTTTAGGGGGGGCACATTCAGTCTCCAGTCATACTGGGGTAATTTCCTAGGAACTTTACACCAGACTCAGATGTTGGATTTGGGGAGGGCAAGGGGAATGAATGTCTCCTTATTCCTACAGTGCCAAGAACACTTTGGCTTCTATGTCCATTAAGCAAAACAATACCTAACAGGGTCTTAGGTGTCCCAACAAGCTGTTGTAGGAACCTGGATACACACAGAGCTTTGCTGCATGGCTCACCTTGATCCAACACCTTAGGATGACAATGCCTGAATGGCCAAACCTCATCTGGTTGACCAACTGGACTCTATTTCTTAGCCAAGCCAAGCTCATTACCAGTCCCTGATCACCTTAAGTGAATTTTCATGGTCTTTAAAATCAGGTAAAATGTCATGATACAATAAGGGCTATATCAGGCCTATTAAGCCTCATTCCCTAAAACACTGTTTTCTTTGATTCCTTCTCTGAAAGAAAAGTGAAGGAATTAGGGAACATCATGATGAAACAGTGTGATTTCCTTATCTCTTGTCTAGATCAGAAGTTAAAAACTAAAGCTGCATTTATTGTCTATCCAGTACTCTTGTTTTAGGAGCTGAATGTATTGCTGCTATGAAATGTGTTTTGTTTCTAAAGAATTATTCATCCAGATATAAACAATAAAAAGGCAACAGTTTTAAAGCCTTTGATATAATAGGCAAAGTATTATCAGCTTTTTTCCCCCCTAATCTCCTATATATGATGGTGAACCTAATGAAAAGCAGATGATTTATTGATGCCTCCTTCATAAGGGGATAAGGAAGAAATTTTGCTATTAAAGAATAAAGTGAAATTCCCCAACCCCCCTGCATTGTACTCATCGTAGATTAGAGCTCTTTAAATCAAAACAAAGAGTAGTGGATGCTTCATCATAAGCATTAAAACATTTTGTTTGCACTGCACCATTTCTTACACTGCAACAATTAAACTATCAAAGACCTGCCCAAGCAAGCTTTGAGCTTAATTGGTAGAAAACTTGAGAGGAATTCTCTTGAGGGGAAATCATTTGTTTCTGAGGAATTAGAAGGGGATATATTGTGAGCACTGTGCTTAGAATAGGAAATAACCACATGGTTCCAATGGGCAGCCTATTTCTGAGACACAGCCATGTCCTGGGAATGGGGAGACAGAGGGAAGCAAGCAAATACTCTAAATTATGGATTCCATTCTATCATTCCAGCTATGCTGACATCTAATATTGGTGGTTTTATTGTACTTCATTACTCTGAACCAGTTTGCAAAGAGTAGAGCTAGAAGTTTATTTTTCTTTTTATTTCTTTGTTAGGGAAAGAAGGAGGAAAAAGATGGGGCAAAAAAACAGCCCAAAAATGCAGTCAGTGCAAAACAGATTAATACTTTTAGGAAATGCCTTGCTTATAAACTCTACCTTAGCAGTGATGCCACTTCTTCAGTTCAAGTGACATGAAACTGACACAGCACAATGAAGTCTTTTAAGACTGGTTCCACACTTCAGCAAGTAACCAAGGCCAAGCACCATGCATCCAACTGGTAATTTTGTGCTTCTGTGCATGTTAAAATACCCCATATGCCCCTGGCACAGGCAAAGTAGGTTTGATAGCATCCGCAGGAAGGAGGCAACTTATTTTTTCATGCGTAATTTATCACCACAGGTATTTTTGCCTACCTATGTGTCCTCTGCTTAAACTCATGGTAGCACGTACATTTGCAGCTGGACGTGCTGTTGCTGTAGCAATCATGCTCCACCCTTCAGCTCACTGGCAGATTCTGAAACAGGATGTCAGCATGAGCTGCCTCTCTGCAGAGCTACTGTCTATCAGAAAGAACCAGTCTTGAGATACCCTGTGGGGCACTTTTTGAGAGGAACAGGGGTAATTACTTAGGATATTTAAATATAACATTAAATATTTACTTCTCCTGAGAAAACATTTAAAGTGGCAGTACTTTATACAATTCCTGCAAATGCAAACTCACAAGCTTGGCCAGAACATTTTTCTCTTATTCTTCATAGAAGTAGAATTTCACCTCTTATTTAATATATATCTGCATTTTTAAAATTTATTGCTTCTCACTAGCCACCTTACCAAATTACAATTTTTGTGGAGCAAAAGAGAACAGTTCTGAAGCCTTCTTTTCATCCCAATCTTGAACCTGTTTGACAAACTTCTGTGCGCTTTTGGGGGAGTTTTGCTTCTGATCGGCATGACAAGCTTTTAATTCTCTTTACTTTAGATGTAAGCACACATACCCTGTAATTATGGCTGTGCAGCTGATTTTGCTTTCTCTCACTGCTTTTGCCTTGCCTTATCATGAAAGGTCATGGGATGAAGTCACAGTGATTGCTGCAAAGGAGTTGTGATGCATTTGAAGCACAACTTGTGGCTCCAAGTACATGTGCATGTGCACACACCCCTTTGCTCCAGACATAACTCACTGTTCTTTACAAGCCTAACCAAACCTCACTGCACCCTCTTCCCACACACTCCAAGTACTTCCAGTCTGACACGTTATCTCTGTACAGCTTCAGTTGTGAACAACAGTCCCCCACCTTGTATTACAGACATTAATAGCTAGTGTCTGTTGTGACAGGGCATGTGGCAAGGAGTAATGTCATAACACGTGTATTATCTACCTTCCTCCACCTAGGAAGATTTTCCTCCATCTATTATTTTGGTGATTTGGCCTGTGTGGGAAGATTCAGGGAGTATTGAGACATGGAAAGTTAAATCTCCAATTATCCAGAGGTCATGACAGTCAGCCAAATTGTGTGCTTCCCTTTCCACCTCTACACCCACTGCACTGTCCTGCTGCTGACCCTGAAATGGAAAGACCACCCTCCTTTGAAATGAAATCAAATCCTCAGAACTTGCTCATCTTTGGTCCTCGCCCAAAAGCTCGTGCTGCCAAACATGGCTAATTTCTGCAGTAGTTTCATAACCTGGTGGGCTTCTACTCTCTTGCGACCTGAGCTGAGGTCATTGCATTCATTTCCATTTACGAAGTTGCCTTGCGATTAAATCTATGTTGTCCCAGAGGCAAATGTGTGTCTGAATTTTTCCCACTGCGTATGTGCTGCCCTCCTCACACAGATGAGGTTTTTCTGGCAGCCTTCTGTCATGTTGTTATGCTTTGAATAATTATTTTTTTTAAACTTCTCTGGTCCAAAGTTCATTTTTTCCCCTTCTCTCATGCTCTCCCCACGTCTCTCCTTTTTGACTCCACCACCATCCTCAGCCCCTCCATTTTGTCTCTGTGTTATTCTTGGCCTGTCTAGGTGCCAGTTGGGAGCGAAGTTAATTTAGGTATTTGTCTGCTTGCCTGTCAGGTTCTATCAAGAGTAAAAAGAATGGCAAGTTAATAAACTCAAAATTATGTCAGGCATGAAGCAAACTATTAACCCATGCTGTTTATCTGGCAGCAGGTGCAAAAAAGACCAATAAAAGAGAAGAAAAACAGCCTTTCACGCGCGCACACAGGCACACACATGCACACGCTCTGAAAAGAGGGTGAATGGCTGTGTGTTTCTGTCAGGTGGCCAGCAGAGGATTAGCTGGTGGTCTCAGGCCAGACTTTATGGGGCAGGTGTCCACGTTACAGAAACCACAAGCACCATTCACAGGCTTCTTGGCAGCTGCAGCGCAAGGACTGACGAGCACTCTCAGCTCTTCAGGCGAGTCACTCGCTAGGAATTCAGGAATGGAAGTGGGGAGGAGAAGAGGGCAAGATTTTTGTGCTGCTGGTCAGTCACCATTAAGAAAACATGTGGGCTCCATAGACAACAGCCTGGTTTTGCTAGGAAAAGGGGAACTGTGGAGGTGGCCTGGTCCTTCGGAGAGTGCGTTGTGGACTCATGAAATTCGGAGTGAGCACTATTGTACTAGAGACAAAAGTGTCAAGCTGCACAGTTCTGGCTTCTGGTATCATGGGGATTTTGTTCATCTCCATTATGAAAGAGAATTTAAGCTTTTTCAATATATTTTAGATAGTTCAGAACAATATGTATCAGGATCAATATTAAAAATTGCTGGTCTAGGATGGCAAAGTTTAGGAATAAAATAGGTTTGGAGATGTCTAAAAACCTACCCAGATTCTGATGCAAATAAGACAGAATCACCTAAATGGGAAGAAAGCAAATCCTCCCTTATTTTCCTCTTGGTTTGCTTTATTGAGCTTCACATCTGTAATTTCCATTTCTCTTCACCAAGAGAAGCCTAATGTCCTGCCTCCCAGGCTTCAGGGCATGGTGCTGCTCAGCCTCCTTCCCTCAGCAGATGTTTTATGAGTTTTACTTTACTCACACCTTCCTTCTCTACTATTGCTCTTGGAAAAGAATGGCAAACTGTATCTTTCCTTATAGCTTTGGACAAAGTGCCCAACATGACCTTGAATGGGACTCGTACACAAGGAAAAAGCTGTCACTTCAGGTAACTGGAAAAGCAATGTACTTTTTGTTTCTGAGTTCTTTTATCTTTCCAATGTCTTCCTATTTATGAAGAGTTATCCTAGGCAACTGACTGACAAAATCAGAGCCTTGTATCTAAGTGAGAACATCTTGGTGATATCACTGCCAATGCATCCAGCTTTTCAGGACTAAACTTCTGAACTGCATCAACAATCCAAATTTCCAGTGGACTTTATGAATGCAATATCAGCATTTAACAGCTGTGTAGTTACTGAATAATTAGGGCCTTAGTATGTGAAAAGACTTCGAAGGTTTGGCATCTGTAGTGCAAACCTTATTATGTGCAAAACACACATAATTAATTCATAGATCATAGCATGCCTTTCAGCAGCATTGCAGATTATGTTTATGTATTTTATCTGTGTTTATATGTGTATCTATAACTATATAAATTAGACTTGTATAATTACGTATAATTACATACCTTTGTTTACGTTTTTGACTGGGAATTTCGAATAATCACTGCTGCACTTTTGAAGTCACACACTTGTTGATAAAAATATAAAAAATCCAGTACTGTCTGGAAGTTTATACAGAGTATCTTCCATTTAGACATTGGAAGGACCTACTGAAAACATTGCCATTTTATTTGGTATGCAGTTTCATTCAAACCACAAAGAGTATATTTGGTGTTTATATATATTAAGCTCCTACTTATTTTTAATCTTGTGATTAATTCTTAAAACCTGACAGATGACTGATAATGGCTCAAGGAGAAACCACAATCTAAAGAATTCTTTTCTTTATTTCAAGGTTGTTCTTCTGTTCATATTTGTTATAATTTCTTTTTAGTTGACTTCCTTAACTTTATTGGTTTTTCTTTTCGTTCCTCAGTAATTTCCTATCTGGTCATGCTGATCCTGCTTTTACTGACACCATGGCTTAAAAGTGAAGAAATGGTGTTCTTAAAATTCTCCTGATTCCAAGTATTGCTGCTCAGAGTGGTGATGTATTTCAAGCACTTAATGAATAACACCTGTCTTGCAAAACAGGCATTTGATAAGGTGACAAAGTTTGCTCTGAAGGCAAAAGTGGTGGAGCAACTACAGTGAAGGCTGTCTTACCTGAAGAATATGAGCTAGCCTGGTTTTCTAAGGAAACAGACTTCTTTACCCATCATACCTGTTGGACCATCTGCGTCTTTCTGGCAACCTTTGAACCCAGGGCTGAAAAACCTGACAGAGGGATAATGGTCTCATTATAGACATAATGGAACAGTAAGCTGTTAGTACTTGGGAAAAAAAGTTGATATTTTGGGGATAGGAGGAAGGAAGATACCCTGACAGAACCTTAAAGGCAGGACTCGACCTTCACTCACTGCCTCTGTTGAATGTCACAAATAAGAAATAGCAGTCAGTCAAGTGACAAGGAAAGCCATAGTACGGCACTCTCACCGTACTGCCTGTCTCCTGCTGAGGTAGCAAGGCTTCCAAAAGCATGTAGGAGGTGAAACAGGATGAAGATGACATGGGATTGTGTGGTTTGGGAAAGGTGGAACGAGTTGCTGTCACTTTTGGGAAAGTTCTTCCGTGTAGTGGGGAAGGTTCCTACACTGTGAGGTTACAGGGCATACTGGGTATGTATTAATAAGAATCTTTAGATTTCATTAGTCCTACTGCTCATAGACCAGCTTCTGTTTCCAGGCTGCTGGGCCCCAGTTCATCACCATGCCATGGTGGGTGATTTGTTTTATGCTACTTAATGACAATAGTGGCAGCAGTGGGGCTGTTCACTGCTTACAGGCTTGCTGCAGAGTGGTGCTGGAGGATGGCCACAAATGACCGCAACAAAGAGCTGCAATGTGTCCCACAGATAAAAGATATCAGTTCAACATGTGTAAACAAGCCTAGTGTCTCTTGCATTGAATTCCACTCTTGTTCAACATATCGTTTACAGCACCAGACCTCATCCCTGTGGAGTAATTTCTTTCCCACTTGGTCTGCTTCTGATTAGTGCAAGAGAATGACGTATAGAAATGACACTGCAATAAAGATGATGGATAGTCAGTGAAGCAGCTGCAGATTAGGAGAAAAGGAAGCTGACTACTGAGGATTGGCTTAGCAAAAAACAAAAAACCAAAAACCACAAACAACAATACAAGGTTCTAACTGTGCATACAAAAGTCACTTGAAATTCTCCTACTGGCATTCTTACTGGCATGCCACTCAGAGCATGTAGAATAGTAATTTCCCAGTGGAAACAAACTACTCAAAATCATGTTAGGGGGCTAAATGCCTTTTAGGTCTGGCCTTTAGATCAAGAACTTACCCTGAAATGCCTTCTCCTCTGAAACTCATACTTCACAGGGAATAGGAAAAATAGATGAAACAGCTTTGAAAAACCCAAACAACATTCTCTTTAGATAAAGCTGTTAGACTAGGGTGTTAGTAAGTCTGTGGCTTCCTTAAGCTCATACATGGATTTTACAGACCAGGCTGAGTCAGTCTAGCGTGGGATGACTGGATGACTTTATATCCTTAATCAGATTTTGAGTGAATAGTTATTTTCCTTCTGTTTGCACCTGAGGAAAAGCTTACAAGTATTTGCACCACCTTCTAAGCAAACAAAATGAATTGGGCAACAGCAGCCTGGAATACTTTACTGTATGCCTGATTCTGCGGGGCCCTTTCCTGCTTTTGCTGTCTTTCACTAAGAGGTAGCCCTTCATTTCAGAAGGTGGTTCAACATGCCATTTTGAAAATGAGGAAGTAGAGTAGAAGAGAGGATGAGATGAGGGTGGGAGGGGGGCCACAGAAATTTTTACTTCATGAGTCAAGTAGCTCAGCTGTCCAAAAATTTCCCAGAAGATATTCACTACTTATGTCTGTGTGAGCTCCTAGAGAAAGGAATGGAATGTGCCATAGTTTTCCATAAAATTCTCCAAAACCAGGATTGAGCCACTGCTCTATGCTGTGTTTATCCCCTGGTTACAGCTGACTACACTAGTTTTAGGCCATAGCCTGTTTGTTGAGTTTCTTGAATCTGACATACATTCCCATAAAAGGGTTTGATATTTTATTTCTCTGCAGCAGAACTGAAGATGATGGTAGCTCAGTCCAGTTTTTCCACTCTTTTTAATCCTCTTCAGTGTACTGAAGTAAAAACAAGATCAATCTCCATATGCCATCTCTGGATTTATTAAAGAAGCAATTTTGTCTGACCATGCAAAGCAAAGAACCACACACCATGCTCAAAAGGAGGACACGCCACAGGGATAGGAGGGGTCAAATTATTTTAAATAAATCTATTTGAAGAAAGCAGTTTAGTGCTTGGTAAAGAAGCTGGTTTGATGACCCAGTGATGGACATCTGATTGACAGGGCAATCAATCAGGCATTAATTTTTCAACTGCATCATGAGGGATGCTGTTGGGCAGTGTTTTCCCTGTGAACTGTGAGTCTTCCTCCAATGACAAGACTGTAGCTAAGATGTTATCCATTCATTCTTGCACTTTCTCTTCAGATTTCTTAACACAGTCTTTTATGCTAATGATATAAATGTTAAGGAAAATATATCTTTAAGGTGGTTGTGCCAACATTTATTTCAGATAGTTTATTGGATCATTTTCATAGATTTCTGCTTTTAAGTCATTAGTTTATCTGAACTTAATTAAAACATGTTAATTTAAGTGCCTTCAGTTCAACTAGTTGCCTCCTCATCCCACAGCTGTAATAAATTTTGACATTTTACTGGGGTTTTGTGTAGTTTACAAATTTTGTATAATTCCTTATTATGCAGCCTTAATAGTTGAGACATTGCTAAAGGTTGTTAGTGGTTTCTCTGTTATGATTTTAAAATCAAAACCAGTGCCAGCCAATGTGTCATGTATCTCAGCACATGTAACCAGTCCCTAAAGCAAACTCATCTTCTACTGCAGCACACATGAACAGTGTTACAACAGCCCTTGAACAGCACAGCAGCTGGGAACAGCTCACTATTTCTGGAGCAGCGCGTATATCCCACTGAAATAAAAAGATATTTATAAATAAGACACAGATTTTTCAGTTTCAGGATTCCTAAGAGCTGTTACAGAGCAGCTGAGGGTGAAAAAATGTCATTAACCATTTCATCAAGAATAAGTCCAAAATCCTTTGAATGATTCTGTGCCTCGTTAATGAGTCGTTTTAATCAGTAGCTTTTTGGTAGCCAAAACATTGGTGTCATTCATGGAAATTCACCTCATGATGGTGGCTGATCAAATTTTGCTATCATCGTTCCTGGTTTTGCTCAGATGCAGAAGTCATCAAAAGTGAAAAAAGCAGCCTACAGTAACATCTTGTTTAAAAATAGTATTTGCACTACCCAGACACTAAACATTCATTTGTTTCATTTTCTTCCTACGCAGCTGTTGAAAAGGTCCATGAGGTGGGGAGTGCTTTTCTTCTGGAAAGTCTGAAGTAAAGGGAAAATGTATCAAGGTGTCGGCAGTGTGAAATTGTATTAACGATAATTGTCAAGAGGCTGCTGAGTTTACTGGACTCCAGGTTTTGCCTCATGATCTAAATTGCACTCCTCTGAGATGCTTCAAAGATCTCTTTCAGTGATCACATATCAGGTTCCCAATACAATTCTTAATTTACTTTTTGAGAAGGCAAAACTAGATTTACAGATGCTCTCACAACTGACTGGTGCAGAACAAGTGGGAGAACAAAGATTGTTGAAAAAAACCTCCAATGTGCCTTTCTTTTCAGGAAAGTTTGTGTTGTATCCTTCCACCTCTGACCTGCTCCTTAGTCCAGCCTATTTTGGAAAGTGGAGGGATGAAGAAAGTTTGATGATTTTTCTGGAGCAGCTACTGCTGAATTTGATTTTAACCTCACAAGGAAGTTTACTCCCATAAACCATCCCACCCAATTCTGCAGAACAAGAAAGGCTGAAAGCCTTGAATAACCTGTAAAGTTGTTGAAATAAGTATTTCAATGGTTCTTAAGCTCTACCTATGAATCTTTGTTAGGTCATTCATTATCACTCTTTGCCCACTTAGGAGAATAGAATGAAATAGATCCCAGTGGCTCAGTAGAAATTATGTGAGCCTTAGTGACACACACTGTCTCATTTTCCTTCAGGGAATATTGAGTGTATCACTGGATAAGCCATGAGCGCACACCATGATTTTGGAAAGTAGACAGGATTGCTCCAGATTCTCTCTGTACCACAATAACATTAAAATTTGACACTACACCTCCTGTACAGATAAAATGCTGTTGAAAGCAGGGGGCATTTGTTTAAAAAAGCCACTACCTCTCTGTAAGGGAAGTCAAGGGTGTCTGAGCTAAGGCCACCAGCCTGAAGTTTTCGGAGAGAACGATGGTGACACCAAGGTGCTCAACCTGTACCAATACCTAAGTCATATCTTGTTTTTAAGATAACAGGTACCTGACAGCTTTGAGGTCTGCTTAAGAACCTACCTGCCTGATTGTGGGGAAGCTGCTTTAGTAACTTAGGCATAGTCCTGTGCCTCATATTTTTCAAAACCTTGGCTGATGACTGTTGGCAAAAATGCTATGCTTTCAGTAAGGGAAGTGGAAAGGGTCATAATTTGGTCATCAACATTTGATGCATCCCAGAAGAGGACCTGAAAAGGTATCCTGCTAGGAGTGATGTGTTGTTGTTGGCTGTCCTTGTCCCCAGCTGGGATTGAAATGGATTCAGCATTTTAGGAGTGAGAATAAAAAAAAGTAAATTGTCAAATCCCTTAGCTGTTTTTTTACTTGGTTTTAAGAATTATGAACTACTGCAATTTTAAGTCTGAGAAGAGACTAATTTGTATATTTGATTGCTTTGAATAATTGTTAGTGAGAGTTCTTTCAGTGGGAAAAAGAACATGGTAGATGTCTTATTTTGCATACTTAGGTTTAAATAACATAAGGCACCTTTCTGCCTTTCTGAACTTAAGCTACTCTCCATCTAGATGTAATTTGTAGGCAGCAAAGCAGCCAACAATCTAAAATGGCAAAACAGAATCCATTCTTCCCACACCTTCCAAAACCTGACCTCCCCCACATTTCCTCACCTTGTCTGTCTCTACAGTGCCATGTAAATAGCAGAAAGCCTTATTTCCCTTTAGTTTCCAGTTTCTTTCTTTAAAGTATTTTTAATTTTAGTGTGCTATGAATACCTTATTGATGAAAGATGCCAAGTTAGGAGTGATGAACAAGCAGGTCAGTTCTCTAGCAAGACCGAGTCTAGTTTTAGCATTTCAAGATGATTGTCTGAAATGATGGCCTGAATATATTCCCCCTTATCTCGCACTTTTCCAAATAAATCGATTTGCCCTTTCTGTCCCCTCAGAAGATATGCCCTGAAAAGGATCAGACAACTTTGTCACAGCTGTGTGTAGCCCCCAAGTCACAACCTTGCTGCATGCATCTCAAAAGTGAAGTATGCTACAGGGTGGCTGAGGCTGCATGGACTGGTAAAATCACAGGGCTAGAGTTCAGCTGGGGCAAGAAAAGGACTTTTCTCAATTATTTGAAGCTAATACAGAGTAGAAACCAAGTTCATAAGTCCTTAGAAGAGTGTAAGGGGAGACAAGAGTCTGTGCTGTGGTGGCTTCAGGTCTAAAAGACGATAGTTATATTTTTTTCAGAAGGATAAGAATTCACTTACTTCTTGAAGTATTGAATTTACTGATGTCTCTGCAGATTCACTTGCCTTTGGCTGTGGAATTAAAAGGAGTATGTAAAATGGTAAAAAAAAACAGTTGTGGGTTGCATTGCCTTTCCCATGTTGCCTGTCCTTCAGAGGGGTGCTGTAGCACTCCATGATACATATCTCCATGTGAAATCACCTGGTGTAGACTCTGAGATGGACTGGAAGCAAACTGTTTGTGTATAGGTCAAATTTTACTGCTTTACTATTTTTTGTAGCATAAATGTAGATATATCTTAAAGGATTCCTTCTATGCTTTTTTTTTTTTTTTTTTTTTTTTTTTTTCCTTTTTCAGTGGAGAAGTGGGCTCAGTGGGACTACATGCACTACAGAAAACTATATCTGAAAATTCAAACCAAATCTAGTTCAATTAAAACTTCAGGTCAACTCTAGATCTACAACACTAGGTAGACAAATTACAATTAAAATGGTAACATCCCGGACTCTGATTAGAAGATGTTGTAAATTGTGGTCAATACTTGAAATATTACATTTTAATCAAGAGAAGGAACCAACAGGAAGCTTTGTTGTCTTAATAACATCCCTGGGCATTAGTGTTAGTGGTGAGTACCACCTCTCTTCAGGAAGCTGTAGTTTGCTTAAAAGGTCAAATGGTGACATACTCTTGGTTTGTTAGATCCAAAGAGATTCTGCTGTGAAGTGGATGCATAATAAACTACTTTGAAATCTTTGACCTGAGTCACAGAACAAAAACAACTGCAGTGTGAATATTATACATTGAGTGAAGACATAGAAATAACTTTCATTTCCCACCTCATTTGTCCACCCACAAGATCCTCCTTCCAGGGGAGGAAAGGCAAACTTATTTCCTTTTTTTCTGTGCCAGTAGAAAAAAAAAAAAAATCTTGTTTTCCTTGCATGACAGTGGACGTGTTGGGAAGACAGTAGCCTTGAGGAGCAGAAGCTGTGACTGTCTGTGTCAAAGATGCAAAGGCATTCTTGCAGCTTTTCAGCTTGGGGCTTCTTTTTAATCCAGGGATGTGCATTGGGTTATTTGGGAGTAGGAAGACTTCACATGGGGATAGGGAACATGGCTGGATTGGATTCTTCCTTTGTAACCTTGTGTACAAGGAGCAGGAAAGTCACAGAGGAGACAACCAACTATATCCCAGAGTGAGAAGTGGGTGGGATTCTTGGGGCTGTGCTGTGCAGGGACAGGAGCTGGACTACAATGATCGTTGTGGGTCCCTTCAGGATATTCTGTTCTATGATTCTAGGTGCTACAGAGGTTCTTGGGCAAGTACAGCCCTATTTGCATGAGAACTAGAGTCCAAGAGATTTTTAAGTCTCACTCTCCATCAATGAAGCTTGGCCAGCCTGAATTGTGCCAACAAAGGAGCTCTGCTCTGCTCCCCTCCTCTATGTGCAAATTCCCCCTGCTAACCTCCTCCTCCACCCACTGTGTTTTCCATGTCACTACTGAAAGCAAAAGACCCTCAAAACAGAAATAAATCAGCAGCAATCAATGGCAACACTAGATATCTGACTACCCATCTCTCTGCCTCTGTAAGCATTCACTTTGCATCCCCAAGTTAGGCAAAAAAAGGTCCAGAAGTCCAAAGATTGCCCTGGGAAAGGAGAGTCACAGTAAAAGACAGTGAGACACAGACTGAAAATGTGTTTGTGCACTTCAGTGACACTACTGAGCAGAAGGCAGTGGTGCAGTCCAAACGTGTTCTCAAATCAAAAGAACATTCTGTGGTGAAGGCACGGCATGGCGAGAATAAATGCACAGAACTCCAGCTCCTGTCAAGACAACACAAGCTCTTCCACAAGATTAGGATTACCCTCCCTTTCTTCAAACTGACACAAAAATGTTGTAGGTGATGTCACAGAATGTTAACGAATGGAAGTGGCCTTAATGACCATCTATTCCCAGCCCTCTCTGCCACAGGCAAGGACACCTCCCACTAAACCAGGCTGCTCAAGGCTTTAGCTAACCTGACTTTGAACACTGCCAGGGATGGGACATCCACAGATTCCCTGGGTAGCCTGTTCCAGTGCCTCACCAACCTCACAGTAAAGAATTTACTTCTAATACCCAACCTAAATTTCCCCCCCTTTCAACTTGCATCCATTACTCCTCATTCTACCTCTGCAGTTCCTGATGAAGAGTCCCTCTTTGGCTTCCCTGTAGGTCCCCTTCAGATACTAGAAGGCTGCTATGAAGTCCCCCTGGAGACTTCTCTTCTCCAGACTGAACAGTCCCAATTCTTTCAGCCTTTCCTTGCAGCAGAGCTCCTCCATCCTTCAGAATATCTTGGTGTCCCTGCTCTGCCCTCGCTCCAGCAGCTCCCTGTCCTTCCTGTGCTTGGCCCTGGGGGTGGAGGCAGCTCTGTAGGGTGGGGGGTGGTCTCACCTGAGCAGGGCAGAGGGGCAGAATCCCGCCCTCCCCTCCTCTGCTGCCCATGCTGGGGGCTCAGCACAGGACACAGTTGATTTCTGGCCAGCTCATGGTGAGCTTTCCATCAGCAATCACCCCCCAGGTCCTTCTCCCAGGGCTGCTCTCCATCACTCCTCTGCCCAACCTGTCGGTGTTGGGGACTGCCCTGACCCGGGTGTAGGACCTTGAATTTCACTTTGTTGAACTACAGGAGGTTCACACAGACCCACATCCCCTGCCTGTCCAGGTCCCTCTGGATCCATCCCTTCCCTCCAATGTGCTGACTGCACCACACAGTTTGGTGTCATCAGAGAACGTGCTGGGGGTGCACTTATCCCATTGTCCACGTCACTGACAGAGCTGTGGAACAGTATCAGCCCCAGCACCAACCCCTTTAGGACACCACTTATCACTGGTCTCCATGTGATGAGTTAACATCTGAAGTTACTGTCACTTCCAGTCTTTTCTGATTTTCCCATCTCTTTTCAGTAGCTTGCCTGTTTGAAGAATGCAAAGATATTAAAAAATCAGCTGCAAGTAATTTCTCCATAATAAAAACAAACAGAAATTCTGAAATTAATCCCAAGGCAGCAGCAGGCTATGAACTAAGATCTAGTTCAAAGCCGGATCTCTATCTGCTAATACAGCCAGTTCAGCCAAAACAAATCTTTATTTTCACCAGATGCTACATGTGGCTTAAGTATTCCCACACATCTGCACTAGAAAAATGTTCAGAGAGAAGATAAGTCCTTTCTTGGACAATGAAAATGTAACTTTTGTGAACTGGTCTCATGATGATCCTTGATTTTCCAGTCTTTTACACAATCCTCTGGCCTTTCTGGGATTAGCACATTCAACAAAGGTGGGGTCACCTCCCAGACAGACTTGACTGTTGTGCCCAAATGATTTCTGGTCATGATCCAGACAGGTTACACTGAGCCAGCTGACATACACAAGTGCAGTTGAGTGAAGCAACATGACAAAATTAAGGCTAATAATTTTGGTGTGTTAGTCACATTTTTTTGAAGGACTTAATGAATTGAGACTTCTAAATTGCTCTTACTTTTTACAGAGGAAGAAAAGGTTTCTGATTTATTTGAAGGCCCAGTCCTCAGTGGTCTTTTTCTCATTATGATCTTAAATTGAACTGAGAGCAATATTCTTCAGGCCACTACAGCTCAATAAATAAAAAATAGAGAAAGCCTGAAGGCATCCTTAATTGGCTTGCAACCTTAAAAAAATTAGTTCTCAGAACATATTTTCTTTAAATCACCAGTTTCTTAAGGAAGCAATGTTGCTTTCAGGACAACAGGAATGAGGAGACAACCTGGGAAAAAAATGTATTACATTTTACATTAGGAGAAGGAGTGCTGGAATAGCATTCAGATGTATTGAATACGAGTTCCCAAGACTTCTTTTTAATTTTCTTCTGCCCCACTACTCCAGGATCTTCTTTTCCTACATGCTGCTGGTGTTTGGTTCTTCACCCCAGGTGTAAGTTTGTTAGCACTTACCTGTCATAGGGGTATGAAAATGAAGACAATGATCTCTAATTTGATGTGGAAGGCAGGAAACAAAGAAAAAATATGAAGGTGAGGTAAAACAGATCTGACTGCCTCAAGGGGACATGTCAGTATTGGAGACACTGCACAGAAGAAAGACAATAGATTAAAAAAAAAAGTGTTTGAATGATGTGAACTTTGTCACTAACTTTAATTACTTAATTCTGTGTCTCGAGAAAATCTTAAAAAAAAAAAAAATCCAACAAAAAACAACCAGTCCAGAAAACCAGCAATTTTGACTGACAGCTTTAGCAGTGAATGAAAATTCCCAACCCTTCAGTGAGATGTGGTGACCAGAAAAAGTAAATATTAATGGAAAAGTTATAATGAAGGACTTCAGGGAAAAGAGGCAGTTGTCATCTATCCAAAATGTCTGTTGAGTACTCTGAAAGTGCAAGTTTCAGAGTCCCCAAGCAAGACTTCCAAGCCTCTGGAACGGCCCAAGCCACATGAATGTTAGGGAAGTGTACAAAACCACTGCTTTCCTTTGGCCCATTCAGCTAGAGTTGTTAGAGTTTCCTGCCTAGAGAAAAAGAATCCACTACAGGGAATTCAGGAAAAATAGCTGCCTGGAACCACTGTAGCTTTTTTCCTAAAACTATAGTGATGCCCAATTCACAAAAAACCCCAAACATGATAATGGAAGTATTTTAATCAACAGCAGGGGATTTCACTGATTCCAACACTAGCCAACACAAAAATACTGCATTTATTAGAAAATCCTTCAGAAATAAAAATATGTCCCCACAGCAACAACAAAATAGAAATGAACATTTAATTCTTTCTCACTCATAAAATGTCATCTTTCTATGAATCACTCTTCCTTCCTCTGTTGTATACTAGATATGAGGCCACATCCTTAAAAAAAGCTCCAAGAAAAGTGGTACTAAAAAATGGGTAAGCACAAGGAGAAAGAAGAGAGACTGCAAGAAAACAAAGTACCAGACCCTGCATTTTTACTGAACTTATTTGCAGAGTTTTTGACATCAACGCAGTGCTCAAGAAGACAGTGCCAGAGTGTTGGCTGTGAAACCTGTTTGCAAATCACCACGGGCAAAGAAGCGAATGGTGACTCTGGTTTGCTAAACACGTGTTGTCCTCTACAACTCTAACAGCTCTCATCCCCTCCTTATCCACAGGAGTTCAGTGAAAATAAAGAGTGAAAGGGACCATCTATTGTAGAGTCACAGATTGTGGTGAGCTGGAAGGAACACATGCTTTGAGACTGCTTTTTTTCAGGGTTTGGTTGGTGATTCTTATTCCCTCTTCCTCATCAGATGGACAGCTGGATACTCTATCTTCTATTTTCTCAACTATCCCATCATGCCTGCCTCAAGCTTTCTTTCACTTTATTTAATTTCTATAATTTTGTGTCTCCTCTACTGTTCTCCTCTTCCTGATGGTGTCTCTTACAGCTTGTGCTTCACACAGGCCAGAAGCTACTTTGGAAATATCCTTCTATCCCTCTCCCACAAGGAGGTAAACGCAACACTAAGGGGAAATTTAAAATTTTTTGAAATTTAGAATTCTGTGGCCTTCTATCTGCTTTGGCCAAAATTCCTAAGTGAAAAAGTTTGTTCAGAGGATGAGAGGTAGCGTTGGGATAGCTTTTGATTTCTTGCTGGGGAATGCATAAACACGGGTTGAAATGGGAAGCTGCAAAAATGTGGCAACAAAAGTGTGTCTCTGCAAAAATCATGTGTTCACTGAAGGGGAATGAGGGGCTTGCCAGGAGGTCCCAACAGCCTATTGATGCACTGTCAAACTTTTCACCCTCACCATTCCACCACACCCTCTTTTAAATCCCTGCTCAGATTATTTTTATTTTTTTTCAAACAGGTCATGATTTTGTTGGGCCTACAGCTCACGGAGACTGTGTTGCCACTAAAAACACATAGCTAAACACAAGTGGGTAGGATTCAAAGAAATGGAGCAGATATATTTATTTATCATCTATTAAAAGACTCTGAATACAGATTAATGTTCCTTACTTGATACATTTTTTTATTGTTTCACCTGCTATACAGTGGGAATTGAAAAGGCTCTCCGGTCATCCAATCTGGCTGTAGCTGCTTGAAGTTTCTGAGGATTCTCTGAGGAAATATAAACTAAGAAACCACCCACAGTAATACTTCCCAGCTGCCCTCTAAAGGTCAAGGCTCTCTGTGGGGCTGCTCCAGGCTCCCCCAAGTAACAATCCGGTGTCCCCAGTGACAACCATATCTTCTGCTGGATCAGAGAAGGAAGCAGGACAGGTATGTCCTTCAATTCATGTAATGAGCCAGGAGCCTTATCCTGGACTCCCCAAAACTGCTCTTTAAAGTACTCACTGTTTTTTTTTTTTATACACAGGTGTATTTTTTGATGCTCTGATGGATTCTCTTGCCCTTCTCCATGCTGACCATCTGGAGATCAGAAGAAGCAAGCTCAAATAGATTTTTTTCATTCATTCTTGTAGGCACACAGGGCAATATTTATGGAGTCCCAAGTGGTGTGTGTTGTTTGGAGTTTTCTGTTAATTATCTTATGTTATGCTCTTATATCTTCCCTCCAGGCTCTCATTCCTTGTTTGTTTTCAGGTCTGTCTGTTATATGTAGTTAGATGATGATGGCTCCTCTATGACTTCTTTCTTTTTCTAAGGCTATTGTTGAACCTTATTTTTGTAATTTCTGGGCCATCTCTCTGTTACCAGACCCTGTGTTGTACTATTCCTAAAGCCAGAGTGAGATATACTATATTTGGTAGAGGAATCTTGTTTTTCAGTATAATATTAAAGGGCTCTGCATGCAGCCATTGTTTTGCTTTTGTGAATTCAGCCTGAGCAGAAAAAAAAAAAAAAAAAAAAGCCAGATTCATATTTCACTCCATAGTGAAATATTTCCCACATCTAAACCAGCCTGCAGACACATTGCCCATTGGGCAGACATGGAGTCTGTATACTACTTTTTTTTTTTTTTTCTGATTTCAAGTGCCAGTTGTCACCTAGCATCTGACCTTGGGATTGGCTGAACATTCTTGGGTTTATCTGGAGAAGAAGAATTCATGTCATGATCAGGCTTCCAATGGTGAAGAGTATTTCTAAAGTAGAATAAGGAAATTTCAGCAATTAAAATCATTAGACCTAATTCCACTGAGGATGGAAGACAGAACTTTTGTTAGAAGCAAGCAGTTTCCTTTTCCTTTTGCTCTGGGACTAAAGAATATTGTATGAAGCAAACAGGTTTTACAGAAAAAAATTCAAACTATAGCACAAAAACTAATGGAATGTCATTTTGGGGTTCAACAGCTCTGTAACAGCAGTCCTGCCCAACTGGGAAATTATATATATATATATATATATTTTAAATACAACAGAAAAGGAATCTCTTGTGAACTTTTGAACCTTTAAATGTTTTTTTTTTCCAATAAAATATCTAAATTAACAGAGGAAAAATAAAGTTTCTAAATAAAGTCTTCCCCTAGGATGGCATTTTTGTCCTGCCAAATTAAACTAACCAAAACTTTTGTTTCTCTAGCAATTCAGCTTCCCAAGAAAAATACACCTGCAGCTATCAGGAGCTTTGCTTGAACATGCAGGCCTTCTTTTTCATGAACAACATTAGAGGGCACTTCTGCATTGTGTGAGGTTTCGGCCAAAGAAAGGGACAAGCCAGACCTTCCCAGCTGAAACGTCTGAATTCAGAGGCAACCTGAGATCTGTTCCAGCCTTCCTTGGGTTAATAACTTGCTCTGCAGGCAGCCTCTTTGATCCTTTCAAAGCTGATCCTGAAGTAAGGCACGACCTGCTGTGAGGGAAGGTGGGACGGGGGTTTGATAAGCAGGTCAGTGGTCCGGGAGGTGAGGCTGAGACATGGGCTCCCATCCTGCCTCCCATCCCTGTACCCCTGCACTGAAGAGATCTCACCAGGGCTTCACTGGCTTGGTGTCTTTCAGCATCTGGTGCTCTTACAGCTTCCTTTGACAAAGGCAGATGATTAAGTTATAATGTCTGCCTGAACTGATAAAAAAACCCCACTAAAATCCCATCAAAACCATATTTTCAATCTGTGTGATTATAGAGAAAAACCTGGAGAGGAGATCTAAAAACCTGGAAGTCAGAAGGTCATTGGAAGGGTGTGGGTATTCTCAGCTCAGTCAGAGAGAAAGAGAAAGGTTTTCTAACCAGGCGAGATCCTGGGAAACAGTTGGGAAAGAATGTAAATAATTCTCTAATCTATCTTGTTATTCACATTGTTTATAAATATGTTCTGCTACTGGGCATCATTCACTGCACACCAATGGTGTGACATGTTTTTGCTCTAAGACCAATGAAATTAGTCTTCTCAATGTTCTCTATATATAGAGCAGAACATTTGAAATAAAGAGAGAGCTCATTTTCTTTGCCTTCTGATCTGGAGTTCTCTGTTCCCATCCTGCTCAACAGCATCAGAAGGGAGAGTGAGAACTCAACTTATGTTTTTAATTTTTTTTTTTAATTCCATTACTTTTAAGCCAATTTTCTTATTTTGAGGGTGCTCACATTTTATGAAAGTTTCAGGTTAGCAATGCTGGCAAAAGCAAAAAAAAAATTATCAATATAATTAAATAGCTCTGATTTATCTGACACCCTGTAAGCAGCCTTTTCAATATATGCTTTTCTTCAATGATGTGATCTCTTTGAAAGAGTTGTACAAAGGGCTCATTGAGTTAATTTTCCAGTTCTTGAGTTTATTTACCATTCTTCAAGGCCTGACCTACAGAACTGAGCTCCTGAACCCAAACAGCTGGGGAAATGCAGTTGTGATTTACTCAGTCTCTCTCCCCATTGCAAGGCTGGATTTCACAATATGCCTGAAGAGCAACCTTCAGTGTTTATTATTGTACAGACTAACTGGGCAAAGTCTGCTTGGTTCAGGCCTCAAAATCCCATTTGCGCTGAACCTCCCCTTTCTCACTCAGAATGCCAGGGAAATGTTGTAGGAACTGTTTGAATTTTTCTTCCCAATCTCCCTGCAGAAGTGAGGAAGCGAACAAAGATGCAACATCGATGGGCCTTTGTGAAAACAGCAGTCATGCTTTTCTGGAGTGAATGACTCTGGCTTCTTCATGGTGAAGACCAAATTTTGGCCTGGAATTCCAAGAATAAGCAATTTCTTACCAGCATTTTGCTTATTATTCAAGCCATTCTTAACACTCAGCCTTCTCTCTTAACACTGCAGCTACATAAAGTAGCTGGAATCACAGAATGGCCTGGTTTGGAAGGCACCTTGGAGACCATGTATCTGCACCCCCTGCTGTGGGCAGGGCCACCTTTCACCAGAAGAGATTGCTCCAAGTCCCATCCAACCTGCCCTTGGACACTGCAGGGATGGGGCAGCCACAGCTTCTCTGGGCAACCTGTGCCAGGGCCTCACCACCCTCACAGGGAACAATTTCTTCCTAATATCCAATCTGAGTCTCTCCTCTTCTAGCTTAGGACTGTTCTCAGTTGTCCTATCACTATGTGCCTGTGTACCAAGTCACTCAGACCAGGAGCCCACACAGATTCCCAGCAGGATGTGTTTCCTTGTGTGCTGCCTCATTTGCTGTGAGGGGCTTGGGGTGGGGGAGCAGCTTTCTGAATCTGTGACATTTCCTGGGCAGGTGTCCAAGCTTCACTATGGCAATGGTGATTCAGACTTAAGGTTTTTTTCCTGTCCTGATCTTGAAGCCATCAGTCCATATTTAGAAAAATTTGTGAAGCACAGTGAAGGAGAGGTATGAAACTTCCCTCGGAAATAATAGGTCAGCTCTGAACACGTTGCTGTCTAGCTGAGGTCTGCTTTGACCCACATGACAGAAGTGCTACAGAAGTAAGACATGAGTCCTACAAAGGAATGGGGGGCCTGTTTTGTCCAGGCACAGGAGTGAACAACAACCTTGTAGCTGTGTCTCTAAAGTTGCCTTGTACAATGAATGCAACTTTGAGGGAGCATGAACACTTGTGCATCTGTTCATTTCCCCACCCCATTCAGAAACCTGCCTGTCCCTCGTTTTGGCAGTCACTCTCTTCAAGTTTCAACCACCTGATTCATGCAGCAAAAAGTCTCCCCATAGAAAACATACTGGCTGAACCGCTTTGTTTTTCCTAGAGCAGTGCAAACAGTTATTGCAAAGGGAATTTTAGGAAGATTGTGCCTGGCAAGGAAAGCTCACTAAATAAATACATGATGTTAATTATCCTTTGCCTATTTCAACTGAGCATTTCAAAGTGCTTTGCAAACCATTAATTAAGCTGCAATTTAGTACCATGTGGTAGATAAATATTACCAACACTGTTTTCTGCAGGTGGGATGCTATGACACAGAGGGTGAAATGACCTGGATGAAGTCTGTTAGCAGAAGACCTGAGCCCCAAACCTACTAATTTTGTTCCATTAGACCTTTGTAACTGTGAAAAGATGTGGTTATCTTGCAGGCAATGATGCATTATCTGTTTTTGAGTCCTTGCTTTGACACACTTCCCATCAGTTGCTACATTAGTTTCTATATTCTCCCACCATCTTAGCCAGACTTCTTCCTTAGTTTGATCACCTGAAGTCTGTTCTCAGTGGAAACTCTGAATGAATGAAAGGAAAAAAAGAACAGGAAAAGTTAAGGATGAAGCATTCAGCTTTGAGTATTTGTTTGTCAGGGGACATTTACAGCAAAGATGAGTCCAGGTGCAGATGCTGCAGAGCTACTCGTGCATTCAGCCATCTCTCTTTTCTTCTGTTAGTTTGTACCATTCTGGGCTATATGGATATTTGGATTAAGAGAGATGGGCAATATGGCAGATGGGCAGATGTGGGGAGCCACTAGATGGGGCTCCAGGAGGAAGAAGACAGCTGTGGGATCATAGACAATCCATCAGGATCAAGCTAGCTGTGTGTTTAGTACCCTGCTCTGTGTGGGATCTTTATTGGAAAAGATCAACCATAATAGCAGCATGCAGCACCTGTGCTCTCACCACGGGAAGGGAAGGAAGCGTGCCTTCCAAGCCAAAATGCACAGTATTTTACCAGGCAAAAAACCCCCAAAACATTGTATCCCTTCAATTGTAAACTCTGGGTGAATGTGCTTATACATTCAGAGCACGATGCAGATGGTAACAAACCACATGCTTGTGGATTATCCCACTTTTTCCACATTTGCATTCTCAAAACCACTTTTGGTGCCCGTGGTTTAACCTCTGTTTCCCTAACTTCTGTTTATGAGTTGAATGGTCACATGTCATCATGTTGAGTGGGAAAGTGTGTTCAGGGGATAAGGAGGCAGAAGTGGTTCCATATGGTGAAAGAAGAGACTATGCCAAAGTATTAAAAAATATATAGAAAGAGGGAAAAGCAAGAGTAAAATCTTTTTAGGAGATCAGGATTCTAAGATTCTTGTGGCCTCCTAGGAAGAAAACAGTTGTCTGTGCCTGAAAGGGAAATTTATGATTTGAAATGCTGATAATATAAATTTCAGTGTTTGGAGAGGGGTGACTGTTAAACAAATTTACCTTTCTCTGCTCTAGGCATAGTTAAGGCTGAAAGATTCCAGCCAGAGGCCACTGAGACACCATGAAACTACCAGCTTCAGTTCTTCCAACTTTAATCTATTGATCAGAATAAAAAAAAACAAAAACACCCCCCCAACAACAACAACAATACCCCAAACAAACAAACAAAAAAAACCACCCCAAAACCAAAACCCAATAAAAAAACAAACAACAAAAACCTACCAAAAACCACATTAAAATTTTAGCTCTGTTCACAATAGTATTTTGAAGTTGCTGGCGTGGTATTAAGTGCATGCTTGCAGTTTCTTGAGAAAATTCTACTAGTAAGGGAGTCCTTATGCTTCAGGGAAAGGCAAACAAAACACAACAGATGCCCTCTATTGAGAGAGTAGTGAGGGTCAAATTTATTGTAATAATGGATAGTAAGTGAAATACCAAAGAACTATGAAAAAAAACCCAACCTGAAGAGAAATGGCCTTTTTTTTTGTTGTTGTTTGTTTGATTGTTTTCTTTAAATCTGATGTTTGAATAAAAAGCAGACAATAGTAGAAAAACACCTTATTCTTGGGCAGGAATTTAATATTCTCTGTCCTGGCATGGCAAGCTTCAGAACCTCTTTTGCCACCATAATAGATTACCAGTTCTGGTAGTTTTATTTACAAAGACCAACCAATGAAACATGATTGGAAATTCAAACCCAAATCTTACTTCTAAGATATAAGCATTTATTGGTATTGTGTGCCATAAAAAAATGTTGAAGGAAAGGATATTTCAATTACCAAAAGTGGCTGAGGTAACCAATTTTTTCTTAAGTGCCATGAAGCAATTTGAGAAGTAAAGATTTTTAGAAGTAGGGACCCTTCTAAAAATCAAGTGTTTCTAACAGATTTCCAGCTGGACACCCAAAAGGCAAAGTATTTCTGAATATTCAGGTCAAAGGAAAGAACTTTGGTTTTGAGAACCAAATATATAATCATAAGCTAATCCCAAAACAGGGTTCAAAGACTGGATCAGCTGGCATTTATACAGTTAATTACTGGTGGTCCTGAGGGTTTCAGGCTTGAGCTGGGAGTGGTTTCAGAAGTGAGACTAAGAAAAGCTGCTTGTGGTTCCAAAGCACTTAACTCTGCCTTCAAGGGGAAGCAGACTTTTCAATAGTCTTTGCCAATACAGCAGATGATGCGTAGACATTGAGCTGAAATTCCAATTTCTCTTTGCCATCAGCTTCAGTGTGGCCAGGATTCAAACCCAGTTATTTTAGGGACACATCCAATACTCATTTTATCAACTCAAAGACTTCCATTGACTTAAATGGGAGATGGATCTCAGTCTCAGAAGTCAGTTAACTCACAATGGCAGCTCAGGAAAAAGTGTGCCACTTCATTAATTCAGAAGTGGAACTAGAATGGATTAGACTGGAAATGGGGGAGAAAGCAGAATGGCACTCACAGGTCCAGACTACTCCAGTTATCCCCAGGGTGGCAAACCCAAACCCGCTTCATCCCCACGAAAGAGAATTGGATTTCTTGCAGCAGGCCTGAAACTTTCCCTGAGGCAGGTTTAAACCTGCAAATTGTGCAGAAACACTTTCCATCCAACAAGACATCCTATTACAGACCTGTTCTATATTCTGTAAAGCTGGCGGTGGGTGGCTTTCAGTTGACTTCCTCCCCACACACTTTGCTGCCAAGTCAGAAAGACAAAAAAATCATATATACTTGCATTCACCAAGTGATCTCCAAAGCAACTTAATACTGGTTCAAGTCTTCCTTGTCTTATAAATTGGATTCTTTCTGTAGATTGTTTACCTACCACTTCTAGTGTGTCTCCAATAAATTAAATCCTGCTGAAGTGGTAAAATATACGAAAGATATACTGAATGCTCTGCAGGCTGTACAGTGGAGCCATTATTTTAAGAGGAAGTAGGAAAGGCAATCATAAAATTTTGAAAAATTATGCAATAACTTTGTAGTTATTGCCCATCTGTATTCATTACAATGATCTACTTCACAGGCATATAAATAGAACTGGCAAGTAAAAGATGTGCTGTTTGCCTCCAGACATGGCACTAGGCTTCAGCAAATGAAATTCAACTGAAGACTTTAGAAAAGGTGCTGTAAGTGTCCATCCATAGATGGAATCTAATCACCCATCTCCCCTAACTTCCCCTCCCCCATCCCCCCTCCCCATTTTACATTCCCCCATGCTTGTTCTTACCCCCAGCCAGGACACCTTCGTAAGAAAGATGACAAAATTTAATTGCTTCATTTGCAGGGCAACCCTGATACACGACATGACTTCATTCTCACAAGGCAACAAGTCCCATAAATCACACCTACTGAGTGCACCCATTAGAGCTCCAGTATGACAACTTTATACCTAATACTCTCCAAACAAGGACCACACAAAACTAAGACTGTAAAATTACTGTTGACTCACAGCAGCTTTTATAACATGCACTCAGCTCAAAAAGACTTAACTTATAAGGGGTTTAATCATATTTGGGCATAGGAGACCTCTCACTGATTCAAGACAACATATATTTAAAAAAGAAGAAAAAGCAGAATATATTTGGCTTAGCTCTTTCCCTTGCAGCTCCCACAGAGAAATACGTCAGATTAACGGAAAAATGACTGCTTTATTTTGTAATGAAAGAGGATTCTGAGAAGCATTTCTTCCTAAAATTTGGGGGAAAAAAGGTATTTTATGCCACCATAGGTTGGGAAAGGTGTAGGAAAGGTGCTGTTTCTGGGCTAGGTGCTTCACTGGTGTATATCTGCACAAAGCTGTGGAGGCAGCTGGGGCTACACACCCTTCTCAGCAGTCCTGGTGCTGCCAGGTGATGTAGCTTAATCCCAGCTGGCAGCTCTGCCTCACACAGTTGCCTGCTCCCTCCTGTTCCCCTGGGGTGGAAGACACACTCAGAAGAGCAAAAGTGAGAGAACTCCTGCACTGAGATAAAGACAGTTTAATAAGTAAAGCAAAAGCTGCACACACAAGACAAGCAAACCAAGGAATTCATTTCCCACTTGCCATGGGCAGGCAGATGTTCAGCTATCCCCAGGAAAGCAGGGCTCCAGCACGCCCAGTGATGACTTGGGAATACAAGCTCCATCACTACATGTGGACCCCTGTACCTGCTTCTTTTCCCAGCTCTATATGCTGAGCATAATGCCATGTGGTCTGGAATGTCCTTCTGGGCCATTGGGATCAGCTGTTCCACTGTGTTCCCTCCCAGCTCCTTGTGCAGACTCAGCCTCCTCCCTGGTGGCATGGAATGAGATGCAGGAAAAGCCTTGACCCTGCTCACCAATAATGAAAACATCCCTGAGTTAGCAGCCCTATTTCCAGCACAGGTCCAAAACACAGCCCCACATCAGCTACTACAAAGAAAATTGAGTCTGTCCCAGCCAAAACCAGCACAAAGGGTACATCCTGCCCCAAAAATATTTGCCCTATCAGGCCAGTGGGCAACCTCCACAGTAATGGCCCCACCCATCCCGACTGCATGTACACCATTGCATGGTGCAGCTGCAGTAGCGTGCTAACACCAGAGGGGAGTGAGCCCTGGCTGGGGGAACTGACTGATGCTTTCCACACAGTTAGAGAAACAGCTGGCCTGAAGCCCTGGGAATTCAAAAATATCCCGTCCGAGCCACCCTGCGAAGCCAGGAGCCTCCGGAGCAGAGGCAGTCACTGCGGGCTTCTGCATAAACAAAGGATGCCTGTGAGTGTATCCAAGGATTTCCATGTGCTTCAGAGCAGGGGTCCCATTGCTTCCCTCCAACAATGTGACATGCATCACTGAGAGTCTCTTATTTCTTTGCACAATAGCTTTTTTTACCCCACCCTCCCTACGGCTACAGAGGAGACAGAGGGGGTGAATCTTACATGTTGTCCAACCGACTTCCTTGCATTTGGAAGGCAAAACCAAGAGGTTTATATAATCAGGCTAACATACAAACCAATTGAAATTACAATGGTATGTTAGAGTATATTCCTTGAGTATTCAAACCACAGCGAAAAAAAAAAAATCTCTTCCACTAACTACAAGGGACTGACTGAAACCCGCAAAAGCTGGGAAACATGGTGAGGTCTGACTGAAAGCTTGTCCTCACTTCACCCCTGAGGAAAAGAGTAGAGAGCAGAGATAATACTGGCTGCTTTCTGGTGGGCCCTAAACATATAGCAAATTCCCACAAAATAAATAGGAGGCTTGCCACCATATCCTCACTCCCACACAACCGGACCTCTAACTCCCAGGCATGCAGGGCAGCTGCTTTCTCTCTGCCCAGGACTTCATTGTCACAGGCATCAGTCTTGGCTCTTCTTCCCTGTTTTATAAGTTTCCAGTTAGCACCTGCTATACTTTTCTCGATCCCTGCCCTTGCCAAAAAGTGTTTTGATAGCACCAACTCCAAAGAAAACAACACCAAAAAAAGCACAAGAAGAACATCTTTGGATTCCTGGTTTCCTGTGGATTCTTCTCCAGTTCCCAAATTCCCCATTCCCACCAAATTATCCCATCCAAATTATCCAAATTATCCAAAGCATCATTCCTGCTTCCCCTCTCCGTGGTGGCACTCTGCATATCTTAGCAATAGGCTGGGGCAGTGATCCCAGCTGTTTTAGGGCAGTGCATGTGCTGCCTGCTCAGCTGGTTGCTGCTTTTTTAGATGCACAAGGAACTAAGATAAAATTACCAATTCCTCAGTAAAAGAACAATTCTGAATTTTCTTTCTCCATCCTGCTACCCCTTCTCATGAAAATTCACATGTACCCATCTTCACTTTCATGCCTCTGCCAAACTGACCTGAAATGAGTAGTGACTTCAGAAGTTATCATGAGGGGTGGATGAACACACTGTATGCTCATAGAAACCCATTTCTATAGGAAACCAACCTAAAAATAACCCCACCAGAGAAGCCTTTAAGACCAGTATTAAACGAACCAAAACTGTAGAGTTATGCACAGATGCCACTGCAGACACAGTGTGTTTTGTTTTCATCTAAGGTTCATGTAACTAAAGCTATTCATCTGTGTAAGCCTCCCCAAAGTGTTTCTGAGTCTTCTGAGATGGCTACCAGGGTGAGCAGTGAAGGAGGAATTAGATTCCTTTCGGTTTTCCATCTAAAAATACATTCATGTGTACACATGTATGAATCATGTAAGTCCACATGTAGGGCTCTCCTTATTTCTTCGTAATTGCAGGTTCCAAGCTCTTCAACGTGTTTTATAGGTTTTTTTTTTTACGAACTGTATTTTCTATTCGCTAAGGTATTAAAATATTTTATTTCTGTTTGTCAGCTGGAGAGCTGAAAACCTTTGAAGTTCAGGATCCTAATAAAGTAACCAGTTTCTCTGGCTTTCAGGAACATCAAATTATTTATATACATCTGAGAAATTAGCACTATGGGCCTCAAACAAGGACAAAGGAGAAACTCCTAGAAAAGAAAGGAGTTGGATGTACTTCCAGATTCATCCAGGTCCAGATGAATGCTCTAGTTCCATCCTCTTCCATCCATCCTTTAATGAATTACAAAGCAATTAACAGAGTGAAAAGGAAAACGCCAACGAAAATATATAGGAAAATGAGATAAAGAAAGGTTCCAGTTTTACTTGTACAGTTTTCCAGTTCTTTGTTACATTTAGTCTAGACTCAGCTGTATGCTGAGGACATTTTAAATCACCGTAGCAAATCGGAGAGGTCTTGAATAAGATGAAGTAAAGAGGCCTTGAAGAAGACAAAATCTCTTTCTGCCTTCTCAACCCCTCCCACTATTTAAAAGTTACTTTGGTCTAATGAAAATCAGATTATAAATCTCCATAAACCCCCCAGATTAACATCATTAGAATATGATCTTTTTCTATGATGATATCTTCTGAAGGAGAGGCAACATGCTGTACAGATGCAAGCAGCTTCGAACTCTGCTTGAAGCTGTGAGAACAAAAGTCTCCCTGCAAACAAAAAATCATAAATTAAATTTAAAAAGCAATATTTCTCTTGCTTTATGGGTTGGCATGAGCCTGCAGGCCCACGGTTTGAGTCATTAAAACCATGGGTGCACCCCATGAAAGACAACCCAAAAGTTCTGACACTGAAGCATAATGGTTAGTGCTGCTCAAATATTTCATCTGTTTTTCTCTATTTTTAAATGAGTACATAAAAAAATACTTGAGGGTTTTTGTGGTTTCTTTTTTTTTACCCCTCAGAGCAAGAGACGGTATTGTTTAGCTGTTAGACAACAGAGCTGGGAAACCTAAGGACACATGGAATAAATAATACAGAAATTGGTATAAAGCCCCTTATATCACATGTGGTCTTATCTGTAATCAGATCTGCCTCAAAAAGAGGCAGTCTCCAGGTTTGAAAAACTAGTGAAAAAGAAAGGATTTCTTCATTTTTGAGAAGTAAATAGCAAGGGACTAGAGACTATACAATGTCACAGCAGTTTCGAAAAGTGAGAACAGTCACATTCAGGAAAGTCAAAGGACGAGTCACTTAAATATGGTGAAAACAAACACATTTTAGCAGAACGTGTAACTATGTGCTTGAAACAAAGAATTTAGCAAGATGAAAACAAGTTATACATATATACATACACGAATAACAGCCCTCTCACTGTTGTTTATGGATAAAAGGCTTAACAGTATACTTACTGGGATTGGAGAGCTGGATAAACATGATTACTTTTTCACATGTTTGGAAAATTTAAAAGTCACAAGAGACACTCCTGCGTAGTGTCGCTTATTGTCACTCCAACCCCCTCATACTAAACACAGACACTTGAGCTGCAAAATTTCTGGTCCCAGGAGAAAGTTCTGAGCATGGTGAGGGGAGAGCAGGAGAGACTGAATTGCTGCCAGTGCCTGAGGAAGGAAGGCCCTTGCAAAGACAAGGAGGGGAGGAGTGAAACTCTTATAAAGGTGTGGCTGAAGTGCCAAACCACAAATTTGGAGTAATAGGGTTCAGCGTTATTGAGTGTTTGCCCTTAAAAACGTTCATGTGAAGGGGACTGGGGAAAGACATGTACCAGAAATACATTATTTGCCAAAACCTCAGAGGTTGCTAGGATCTAAGGAGAGTTCTCAAGAAAAGCATATTCTACAGGCATTTGATGCCAACTGTTTTTTTGTTTACCGTACCCAGATTTTCTGGAAGATGAGAAACAATGAAACTTGCCTAAGATTCTGCTTTTTCCCAACATCCTGCCGCAAATTTTGTGTATGTTCTGTAGCTTCAGCTGGTATTTTTAACTCTGCCATTAAGTAAACTGGGAAAAGAGGAAAGAAATCACCACTAACCCAGGGCATTTGTGTAGAGAGGAGGAAGCACTCCAGTGCTGTGATGCAGATGAATGTATAAATAAATGTGCCATGCACTGTCATTGAAACCAAAGTTTATTAAAGCAGATTTCTAAATCACAAGCATGGCTGAAAAACTATTTTCTCCTAAAAGTTCTTTTAATGCTGTATTTGTGTATCAACATTACTGCTTTTTCTGTTTGAGCCTTTTGAAGTAATTTTTTCAAGTTTTTTTTTTTTTTTTTTTGGATGAAGGATATTGAATACCTCCTTATATATATAGCAACATGTAACAACAACAAAAACCAACAACAGAACAGATGATGCTGGAAGAAACATTCTTGCCTAATTCCTCTAAAACAGGAACTACTTTCTGAGTGTCTGACACTGCACTTTCAGAGACCAAAGCCCTTTTTATCCATCAAGGAGTACATCAAAAAAGCAAGGGAAATACATTATTTGTCACAATACACCCTCTTGAAATCAATTTTCTACTACTTAAAACACTACTTATTGAAAATACTTGATATTTCATATTTCAACCAGTTTTCAATCAATCACAGAACTCTGGAGTGGTTTGGGACCTTGAAGATCATGTTGTTCCAACCCCCCTGCCACGGGCAGGGACAGTTTCCACTAGGACCTTAATGTACCTTGTAAATCTTAAAAAATTATCTTTTTTTATTAACTATAAATATTAATATATCATGCTTTTGTTGTGTTTTGAATGCTCAGTTTATCAGTAACTTGTATTTTGATGAATAGTCCTAAACATCACTTGCTTAAAAGAAATTTTGGGAAACACAGCTTGTATGTGAGACAACTTCAGCAACTGGTCTTACCAGTTAGGAGGTGAAATTCTCCACTTCTTTTATAACACCAGAGTGGTATTAAAATTTTAGTTTTTATAGGAGGCAACAATGGATTCATGTAATAACTTCAATCTCAAACTTCTGCTCTGAAGAAGCTAGATGTTCTTTATAAGAAAAGAACCTTCTGTCAAAATCCTCTCAAATTAAATTTTTCTGCACATACGTGTGTATGTAAACACAGTATGGGGTTTGCACGCTGCACAGAACTAGTATTAATTTGATTGTATTAGATTAATTAATTAGAAGAAGTCTGTCAAGAAAATGCACCAAATGTATTTGAAAAATGCATTCAGACTTTGAACTCCAGGTCTTTTTCCCATTGTTTGGTGTGGAATATTGAAAGTCCAGCGTGGAGAGCTATGGCCTTGGGGTTGTAAGGAGAAAGAGTTTACAAGAATACTTATTGAAAAGTGCTACATAATTAGTATAATATCTGATCCATTAGAAAATCACATCTAAAGTGGAAGAAAAGACTTGTGAGTATTTGTTGAAGGACTTGTACACAAGTTTTAGAAACAAGAAAGAGAACACAATGAAACCATAAGATTTGCAGGATGACTCAATGGGCTGTGCAGGATACATCCCTTCTGAGGAGCACGGCTTGCTTTTAACTGCACTGCCCAGGCCAGTTGTCTCCTAGCATATCTTCCCAGCTGCCAATGAGATGAGTTAGGTGAAAGCCAAAATTTATTAGCTGGTAAGAATGAAAAACTGTTGGTTTCATCCATGGAGAAGTGGTTTTCAGGTTTGAACCATTGTATTGGACTTCCAGGGAAAGGTTTTGGTAGTGAGGGGAGTATAGGGGTGGCTTCTCTGGGAAGCTGTTGGAAGCTTCCCCCCTGTCTGACAGAGCAAATTTCAGCTGGCTCCAGGATGGACCCACCGCTGGCCAAGGCTGAACCCAGCGGGGATGGTAATTATGCATCTGTCTCTGAGATAACATATTGCAAAAGGTCAGGTGATAAAACAGCCCATTTTGCAGCTGGAGAGAGGAGTGAGAACATGTGAGAGGAACAGCTCTGCAGACAGCCAGGTCAGGGCAGAAGGAGGGGCAGGAGGTGCTCCTGCAGCTGAGGCTCCCCTGCAGCCCGTGGAGGGCACGGGGGTGCAGAGATCCACCTGCAGCCCACGGAGGAGCCCACGCTGGAGCAGGGGCATGCCCAAAGGATGCTGTGACCTGTGGGAAGCTCACACTGGGGCAGGCTTGTTCAAGACTGTGACCCTGTGGGGCACCCACTCTGGAGCAGCCTGAAGGACTGACCCTGTGGAAGGGACCCACTGTGGATCAGTTTGTGTAGAACTGCAGCCATTGGGAAGGACTCACACTGGAGAAGTTCCTGGAGGACTGTCTCCCTTGGGAGGGACCCTGCACTGGAGCAGGGAAGAGTGTGAGGAGTCCTTCCCTTGAGGAGAGAGGAATGGCAGAGATAATGTGTGATGGACTGACCACAACCCTCTCTCCCTCTCTTCCTGCACCACTGTACAGGAGAAAGGAGAGAAAATTGGGTGTGAAGTTGAGTCTGGGAAGAAGGGATGGGTGAAAGAAAGATGGTTTTACAGTTTGGATTTATTGCTTATTGTGCAGCTCTGATTCAATTGGTAGTAAATTAAATTATTTTCTTTCTCCAGGTTCAGTCTGTTTTGCTTATGATGTTAATTTGTGAGTGATCTTTCCCTGCCTGTGAGGCCTTCATTGTTTTCTCTCCTCTGCCCAGCTGAGGAGGGGGAAATGATGGACCAACTTTGGTGGATACCTGGCACGCAGACAGGGTCAACCCACCACAATCATTTTCTCTGTGCTTGTGAGATTCCTAATGAGAAGCTCAGAGCCATGTCACACTGTGGGAAGGGATACTGGTACCCCATTGTATTCAGTAGAAGATTTACAACAAGACTTGCCCATTTTTCCCTTGGTGTGCATTATGACCTCATGACACTCTGGAACAAGCTCTCCCTAACCCTGCCTAAACAGTTTTGTGGTGTGCAAGGGCTGTGCTATTCTCCTTGGAGTGATATTGGGCAACCCAGTAATGAGTTGTGGATAGGGCCCCTTAGCAAGTCTGCCTTCCTAGACTGCTTGGAAATGTCCTTTATTTCTGACACACTCCACTTGTCCTGCCTGCCCCGGCTCTGTTGGCTCCTTCATCTGAAACAAAAAAGTCCTCTCACTTGCTTTGCTTTGGTAGTCACTAGACAGTTAAGAGTCACAAAACCAGGGACTGAGCTGCATCTGAGAAGCCCTTACTAAAAAAAGCTCCAAACTCCATCTGCTTCCAGTAAGTTTTGCCTCGTTGACAAGTGCAGAGAGGTGCAAGTGCCCCTTGGAGCAGTGTGTCATCTCACTCTTCCAGCAAGGGGCTCCAGGACAGTGAGAGAAGTAACTAGAATTTGACCCTGGTGTTGTGAGAACCATCCTTTGAAGCCTAAAAGGGCACATTTGAAGAGGGGGAAAAAGTTCTGGCAGATAAGCTTTAGGTAGGGGCAAGTTTGTAAAACCTCATGGATAGCCCTGTAGACAGACTGGTGATGATTTATAAAGAGATGGAAAAAAAAAAAAAACAACCCATTTGCAATAAGCAGCTATCAAAGGTTGAAAAGATACAAATACTTACAGGACTCAGGGTTTTTTTTTAATTCTCAGTCATGTCAGTGGTAGTAGGGCTGCAGAATCTTTCCCTATGTGGGTAATAGCCTTTTTAATTCCCAGTATTTTTTAGGGAGATTGAAGAGGTTGGTCTTTCTCTCCCTATGTAAACTCATGATTCATCCACCATGTCAAGGGCATCTTAATAATAAATATACCACCATGGCTGGTGTTTTCCACTGAATTTGGCAAGTGTACTTAGAAAGAAATGAAATGAAAATTTCAGTAATTTCCAATTGGGCTTGAAAGTTGTGAAAGAAGAGTGATGACTGCTATCAATGTAAAGAGTTGTGAGCTGCCTGGTTCTTCTGTTTTATAGACTAGCTTAGCCATAGCACAGGACCTACTTCACTGCCACTGTGGCCTGGGCCTGGCCATGGCCTTAATTTTTCTGAGGATGTTATTCATAAATGTTCTCTTAATCAAGCTCAGGCCCAGAGTTTTACTGTAGAGGCCAAACTAATTGCCAGGATACACCAGAAGCCAAACCCTAGAAGGTAAAGCTAAAATTTGTGTGTCCTGGCTCAGAGAACCACTATGTTTCAAACCCAAAGTAAAAAGTGGGTTTTTACATTTTTTAAATAGTTGATTTTTCCACTTCAACAATTAGAACTCTGTGCTTCTCAAAGAATTCACACTTATTAACTACATTTTTAAAATTTAACCACAATAAAAACCTCTCTTTTTATTTTATTTTTTTTTTAAGAGAAAGAGGTAATGATTTATTCTAAAATTATCCCTGGCTAGTGTGCATGGTTACCACACTGAAAGAGACAGCAGTTTTCTGGGTGGAATGGCATTGCCCTGTGTGCCAAGACCCACATGGAAGTTATGCCAAGATGTGAAGATTTTTATGTCTCTCCTGCCATCATAAACACAAATGTTATATCTTTCAACTAGACAGCTGGCATGTACCCCATTGATTACACCCTTTAATTGAGAAAGGGAGAGGTGAATGATTTTCTGTATTCTTTTCACATGTAAAAGCTTCTAGAGGATTAGCAGCCTCTTAGTTCTTGATCAAAATACAGGCTCCAATGCAAACTCTGTAAGATTTCATCATATCTTATGTTCATAGTATCATGAAACCCTTATGCTGGAATAGTCTCATCCATCCTTAAGGAACTGAAATGCTATTCAATAGCTGACATAACATCCATGGTGGGGTTTTTTAGTTCCAAATCTGCCAGCTTTCACTTCTGTGACAGTGGGAAACATTTTGCTTAGTCATCCTCACTCACACGTGTAACAAGAAGTGGGATGAGGAGACATGAGGTGCATTGCCTGGACAGAGGAGATGATGAACTCGAAAGCCTTTTCCTCCCTGTATCATCCCTTGGTTTCATAAGAGAAGGCCACAGCTCCCAGCAGACCATGCATCAGATCTGTGAGAACAGCCTCTCCATCTTGAAAAGTTTTGCTGCCCGGGCCCACGGCCATCTGGGATATGGCACATCCACAATACCCCCTGGTTGAGATGATTGTGAAAGAACAGCTCTGGACAAAAGCTGTCTGACTGTGTGGGGCTTCCTTTTCTTGGAAACCACTTTTATGCTCAGCCCCTTGAAGCTCACCTGAGTTATGTTATCACTGCCCAGTTTAACACCTTCCAAATTTTTGCCCTAATCCCACAGATTCAACTTTCTAGCTTGGTCTCACACTTGTCTTGTCCCTTTGTACTTTTTGACCAGTTTGAGCTATGAGACTGTATGGAATTTTGTAACCTTTAATAAATGAATGCTACTGATGCAATAGGAATCCTAACCTGTCATCAGGAAAGATACACAACCCAGCAAACCACTAGGCAGATACATTAGATAGATATTGTCATCCTAAAGGAAATATTCCTACCCACACCATTCTTCCACAAGGTACACTTGAAATATTTAATTTGTCCTCTGGAGCTCTGAAGAAGATTCTTCTGCTCTGTGCAGATAGCTCAGGGCTCTGAAGGCTGGGTCATATGAGGGAAAGCTGAAAGACTGCAGTCAATGAAGAAAAAAACTGTAAAGAAACACCCATCAAAATACAGCAGAGAGCAACAAAAAGCACTAATTCTATTTCCTTTAATATCAAAGCCAAAAGGAATTTTGCCATAGACTTGACTAAGAACTCTTGAATGTAGAAACATGTTCTCATCAGCAGTTCTTAATTTATCCTTGCCTGTATTCCAGAGCAGTCATTTAAAATTTTGACACTAGCTGCAGGACTGGATATGGTTTGAGTATCAGGAGCCATTTGCAGAAGGCATGACTTAGACTTCCTGCATGTCAGGAGCAGGCTTTGCTGGAGTTAGATCCAAAGCATTCATGCTGGAGGTTAAGTTCTTCTACAAAAAAAAAACTCCACTCAAGGCACTACTGCTTTTCACTGCCTTCTCTATCTTAAGAAGTGGTGCCCAAAATTAAAATATAAATTTTGCAGTGATCTTAGATAGATGAATCTTAACATTGCAGATACTTTTCCCACAAAGGGTCTACAGATAACCAATGATTAGCTTTAGTGCCTTAAACCATGGTCACATCTTGGCAGCACAGACAGGCTTTTGTCTTCTGCCCTTATGCTGCCACCTCAAACCCACTCTCCCACTACTGCAGGGCCATAATGAAACCGAGGAACTAAATTAAGAAAAAGCTGTGGATTGAAAATTACCCATCAGGGAATATAAGAGTTGACTGAAAAGGATAAATCAAGGAAGTCCACAAGTAATTTTTGCCAGAACAATAGGCAGGGCACTCAGGGAACGGAAATGAGCAGCTGGTGTTGGAAGGAAGGGCAAGGAACGGCTTCAACTGATTTTTTTCAATGAGAAAAATGTCTCTGGAACTGTGATGTGACACAGTGTAAGCATCACTGACTTAAAAGTTTGCAACTTTGGGCATCATTTTAAAGATAAAGCCACAGGTCCTTGTTTTCTTAAGGGGGTCAGCAGTGTTACTCATTTGCCACAGAAGTAAAAGTATAGATTTGAGCTCAGTATGCAAATAAAAATAGACCATTTAAACAGTCATTTTCCCTCTTTCCATTTTTTCATGATAGATTATCATAGAATCATAGAACATCCTGAATTGGAGAGGACCCACAGGGATCATCAAAAGATGCCTGAAGACAGCTTACAAAATTCTCATCTCTGCTTTAATTCAAAACATTTGTGAATATCCTCAGCAGACTGGTACTGTTGTGGAATATTGTATGAAATATAGATAATTTCCATGTACACTTTCAACATTAGGCACTACTGGCTGCATGGTTGAATGGAAAATTGGAAAGTCACATTGCTTTTGGCTATGCAGTGAAACGTTACTGTGGACAGCTCAGAATTCAATCTACAAAGTAAAAAGAATGTGTTTTCCATGACAATTCTGCTAGGAAGGTTCAACCATTCAGTAAAAGTGTACAATGAGGGACATGAAATTCACTTTTGAAGTTAAATGGATAGCTATAAGACAGATAAAGTTTTGTTTTATTCATTCAAATCTATAAACATACATGATATTATAATAATAGATGAATAGGAGAAACACTGTGTTGTTGTTCCAGATAAGCACTCAGAACAGTCAGTTCTTATCCATTTATCTGGATCATTTGGGCATGGAAAAGCTGGGTGGGAAATTGCATGAGATTAGGGAAGAAAAGAGGAAATCTCATGAGAAAAGGGCTACAAGAATTGCTGCTTAGAGTGTTTTGGCAGTTTTTCAACCCAGAAGCGCAGAGCAAATGAAAACCAGCAATAACAAACTGTAGATACTGTTGGGAATTAACCAAACTACCAAGAACAGGGCAGCTTCTGGGACCCTACGCACGGATAGAGGACTTGTGGCGTGCCATCCTCTGCTCAGTTGCTTGTACAATTGTCCAGGGATGGTGTTTACTGCTGACTCATGCTGGCAGACAAACCTTATTTATTCCAAGCATGATACGAGAGGGTTGGAGTGCGCTGGCTGCAGCAGAGGAATCCTCCAGAGAGAGCTCCAAAAGCAGTTAAGCTTGAAAAGAATAGCTGGACTCTGTCCTTACTGTGTCTATTGAAATGACAAAAGTGAGGGGGTTTGCCTCAACCTGTAGTCTGTTCAGAAAAGGGTGGGAGCTTCAGCTGCTTACAAACACTTTCCTGACCTGTATCACTCATTTCTAACAGATGAATCATTTGCAAAAGCAGAGCATGCTTGTTCATTGTCTGCTCTAACCTTTTGCATCATACTAGCACTGATTTAATTAGCTTCAGTTGCTCTCCCTCTGACACATTCTCTTGCTATGTTGGAAAGGGAACTTTGAACACAAACATCCTCATGTGTTTTTTGTTTTACATTTGTCCTGCGTTGAGTAGAAATTATTACAAGAACTATAGGACAAAGAAACTCGGAGTCTGAGGGTGTCTCGTGGCAACCAGGTAACCTTCCAGTTTGGTCTTCAGGATCTTGGTAAGAATTCTTCACAGATGGAGCTGCCATGAAAAGAATTTGTCCTTACACTGGGTCTTATTCTAGAATGACACAGGTTGGCACAGTGCTAGGAAGTCTGACTCTTTGGAGAGGTACACTTGACAAGGGCCTGGAGTGACAGGACAAGGGAGAATGGCTTCAAGCTGACAAAGAGTAGGTTTAGGTTGGATGTTAGGAAAAAATTCTTCCCTGTGAGGGTGGTGAGGTTGCCACCTCAGAGGGTTCTCAGGTTGCCCAGAGAAGCTGTGGCTGCCCCATCCCTGGAAGTGTCCAAGGCCAGGTAGGATGGGGTTTGGAACAACCTGGGATAGCAGAGAGTATCCCTGCCCATGGCAGGAGGTTGGAAACTGGATGATTTTTAAGATCCCTTCCAACCCAGACCATTTTGAGATTCCATGATTCTGTGATTCCCCAGGCAAAATTAGCAGGACAAGGCCAGCAGCAGGAGTGGAGAAGAAGTCTCCTACAGCATTCATGTGGAGCCCTGCAGCCAAGTCCTGTGAGCAAGCAGGAGCAGCCAGGCCTGGACACGTGATGGGACCAGAATTTTAAGTGGAGCTGCTGGGGCAGTGGCTAGGAGGAAGATAGGCAGAAGCTTTTGGTGCTTTCAGGGCATGGATACTTGGGTTACAACAGAAGACAAATCTTTATGTGAAATTGTGATAGAAATCTTAAGCAAGCTGGCAAAAATATGCTGCTAAAAATTTGTCTCTCTAAAAAGGGCAAGATGTTCTGCTCCTAAGTTTGATGACAGATTCATAGTTTAAAATAACTTTAAGGAAAATGGTTAATTTGAAAATTGTACGCAGAGCTAAAACCACATCAGTTTCAGGGTATGTACCACACTGCCAAGTCGTCAGCGCAAAAATGGCACGGCACAGTGGACAAGGACTGTACACATTTAGTCTGACCTTCTAGTGCTTCATACTTTCAAAAGTACAGCCTAATGAAATAGTCACTTCATGAAACTTTACTATCATTTCTATCATTTAGAGCTAAAAGGAAGTGCCTCATGCTTTTGAACAGGCATTACAGTTTCTTCATATGACAGAACAATTGGCTGCAGCTTCAATATCATTACCTTTCGATGGAAGAGAAGTTAATTTATTATTAAATAAAGCTCCAGTGGTCTCTCATGGTACAGATATCTACTCTAAGAGTCACTTGGTTTTGAATGAGAAAGATTCTCCTCCATATCATCCTAGACAGAGAAAGTTTTCACAACATGTGTTTCAAGCAAATGGGAGCTGTCATCTATGTTGTTGCTGCAGTACTTTCAAAGACATCAAAATCAAAGGAACAAGGAGATGGAGAAGAAGAATCTCTTAGCTAGTATTTCTGTACAATATTGATATAAAATTATTGAAAGTATTCCTCAGAAGAGCTAAATTAAATTATTTATGAAGAAAACCTCTGAAGTATCTTGGAATATCTCTTCTGCTATTGATAAAGTGTGTGGAGGAGAAAGGACATTGCTTCTTTTCTTTATATTAAGGAATGAATTCATGAATTAACGGATTCGATTTTTTTCTGATGAGCTGGTGTAATTTCAAACAAAGTCTGATACTCAGCATGATTATTTTTTTTTTGAGACAGAGTAAATCAGGTGTAGAAACTGTTCTGTAGAAGATATTAAGATGACATCTCCTGCTCTGTCGGCATCCAGCACTGGTGTGTCTCTATGAATACACACAAGTCCACTTGTGATTGTTTTCAAAAGAACCTCTGAGAGAATTTTTGTGCTATTTGTAAGCCATCATCAAGCTGTGGCTTTAACCATTCTGTCTCTCCTCAAGCGAGATGGGTACATTTCCTTCAAACATACAACATCTGGAAGTTTTTTCCCCCCTTTGGAATAGTTCTGCCCAAATAAATTTTCATCTTCATTCAATACAAAAGCCAATAACAGTATTGGGTTTTATACTTTCTTCACAGCAGAAATCACAGCAAAAAAACACGTGGCAGAATTGGTGATTCACGGGTTACATCAGGTTAGCACTTCAGCCAGTTGTGTGTGTGACTCCTGCTTGTTCACTGATATAATAATGACTCCTTTGACAGGACCAGAATACATTTAAAATATTATAAACACATTGTGTTGCTCTCCACCCATTACATATGAGACTATGATAGTCAAGGTGCCTGCCACACTCAAGAGTGGAATTGGTATTTGATCTGAATTCTCCTTCCTGCTGGTGGATTTCTTTACTTCCCTTGATCACTGTGCTTTTGTGCTGCCACAAAATCTGATGAGAACAAGTTGATTTTGTCTCTTAGGAATGCTTTGGAAATGTCAAGCATTTTGCCAGTATAAGAAAAGCCACTTCTACTGAACTTCACATTTACCCCCGTTGAGTTTTTTCCCCCAATCTTACTTTGGAACTGTCGTGCTTTGCTTCAAGTATTGATATGGCCTTGCCAGACAAAATGACTGAGATTTCTTTGCCCTCTTTGGTTGCCGGTTGCTGCAGCTAGTTGAATTTTGTACCTCTACTGAATGCCTGGCCTAGAGTCCAAAGACTGGCTGTTATCCCTCCCCTGAGTGGAATAGAGTTAATTACCAGTCCTGCAGAATAACAGGAAACCCACAGAATTTCTTACAATAAGAAATCATAATAATTTTACCATCTGTGGAAGTTTTTTAAGCCACAGCCCTCCAAAGGCAGGATTTCTGATGTAAGTCCACCAGGTATTCACAGTTTTAATTTAATTAAAAACCGTAAAAGCTTTTACTCCACTGGCCCTGGGCATGAGAAAATCTAAATTACCCATGCTTTCAATACACAGAAAGATCAAATGAATTTCAGGTTGTCATGGAAACAGATTGTTGTTTCAATAGCAGACCTCTGTAGTTGCAGATAATTAACCTTAATTACTCTGACATACTGTTACCAAAAATATTTAGCTACCTATGATGCTTGCAGTGCATAGGTTTGACAGTTGTGCTCACTTTGGGCTGCGTGGTTTGATAGCTAAACATATTTCACTAGCAGAGCTGACACAGAAATTTGATTGTGCAGCATGATAACATTTTAGCAGCCATGCTCAGGCTAACAGTCCACTTTCCAATATCGCTGCGTCTAAACACACTGAGCTCTACATGTTGAGGCAAATTATTCAGGGAAAAAAAAAAGTGGAAGCTTCATTTATTACTCTTGAGGTTTTTTTGCCAACAAATATACACTATGCATCACCTAATTCTTCTTCTTTACTAGCCTGGCAGAATGAGGAGGAAAACAAGTTTTTCAAGTTCCAAATACCAACATGAAAAGCCTGGAAATCCACCCTGTATTTTACTTCAATATGAAAAAAAATCAATTTTGCATTTAAAGAATAGTGGGATAGTGACACAGGAACAACAAAAGTCACACTGCTCCCAGCTAAGACCGAGAGCTTTTCTACTGCCGTTCTGAAGATCTAATTTTTTCTCCCTTTTTCTCCTTTTATGATACTCCACTTCAAAGCTGTCATGTCAGTCTAAACCCCAAATTTTTATGGCTTGTGCTGAACTGAGATAAAACTTTTACGTGAAATAAAGTGGTTTGGAAGAATAAGGTTAGAAATACAATTTTAGTACTTAATTTCTTTCTTTTTCTTGTGATGAGTGGGATCCAGTCATAGAAAGAAAGAGTTTAGGGTTCAGGTCACATTCCTGACACTGGCTTAAGACAAAAAATGGAGCACCTACTGTTGCTTGCGGGGTATTTTAGGAGCTTGGTTTCTATTTATGTTTTCCTCTGCTTTCTGAAATGTTCCCAGCAGCAACTGAGGTTGTGCTACATTCTGTAATTTGAGCTGAGGGTATTACACCCCAGGCCACACTTACCTCTCCACCTGAGCGCCTTTATTAATTTTTTTTGTCTTTTCTTTCAAAATAAGCAGTTCTGAGCCCCTCCTGGTGGGTGCCAAGATAACTCATTCCATCTCATGGCCACAATACAACTGTAAAACTCAGGCCCTCAAAACACCAAAACTGATATACAGCTATAATCACAAGAAGAGGATCAGCCTTTTAGAGTTCCTATCAATATTTTAATGCATTTCAGCACCTTCCTCAGATAATTCTTATGAGTTTGTAAAGAATATATAAGTCTCAGAAATAGATTAACTCAGGACTTTTAAAATTTATTAATATGCTATTTGGTTTATGACATTATGGTAAACCCTAGTTAAAGGTTTCAAGTTCTGAAACCAAATCAGAGAAAATATTAGGAAGATTCTAGTAAAAACCTTGTCTACAGAAGACAAGTTGTCTGCCACTCACTGTTGGCATCAAAATGAACACAGATAACAGCCACTGTTTAGATCAAAGTGCTGAGAATAAAACATATTTGCAACCATGTTCTGGGATAAATATTGCAAATAACTTGCCTTTCCCTTGGCCTGCAGAGAAATTATTTTCAGTGTTGGTTGGGATGTTATTTTCTAACATATACAAAATTTGGAAGGATAAATGCTAAATAATGGTGAAAAAATCCACCCTAACAAAAAAAAAAAAAACAACAAAAAACAACTAAACAACATCCCCACCAACAAATGAACAATGAAACAAACAAAACAAATCAACAAACCCCAAAAAAACCAAACCAGTGACTGGATAAGGAATAGTGGCCATAAATACAAACGCAGAAAGTTCCACCGCAACGTGAGGAAGAACTTCTTTCTGTGGAGGGTGGCAGAGCACTGGAACAGCTGCCCAGGGAGGTTGTGGAGTTCCCCCTCTGGAGACATTCCAAACCCACCTGGATGTGTTCCTGTGTCACCTGCTCTGGGTGACCCTGCCTGGGCAGGGGGGTTGGACTGGATGAGCTCCAGAGGTCCCTTCCAACCTCAGGATTTTGTGATTCTGTGAAATGCATGCAAGAAATGACACTACTACAGCAGTCCTCATGCCTTTTTTGTTTTGACTTTTGGTACTTCCATGGGAAGGTAATGCATAGTGTTGTAGCCAATCACTCCTGTGGCTGTATCAAGTATTTTAGCCATTGCTTGCATATTTCTTCCAGAGAAACAAATGGACTTTAGAGTAGAAAGAACTGGCTGTTGAATTTGACCCTTATTCAGGTCTTCTTTCTCCTGGTTCCCAATAATCTAACCCCCAGCATGGCTTTTCAAGGTGTATTTCTGGTGGTGATCTACAATTTCATCTTATTTACACAAAGAGGAAAAAAAGACTAGTTTAAACCCTCAAGGCCGAGTTCTGACATCAGCAAAGATGTCTCATCTTGTGACATAAATTATTATATAATACCAGGATATCTTAAAGTAGATGCCACTTTGAGATGAAAGACATGTGCAGTCCAGAATAACTGATAGACCTTTAAAATGGAATCGTTATTTGAGTCCCCTAGGTCAGAAACACTTGGAAATGGTTTTTGATACATGTCAGAGTGTGCAGCATCTTTGGGACAAAAACCTTTGTGCTATTATTGTACAGTAGAAGGGAATAGCAGCTTTTGGATTATCATAAAACAGTGTGATAATTGAAACCTGGATTATGAAATTGAAATTATGAATTGAAACCTGAAGTACTATGCAGATAAAACGATCTGTGTTGGGTATGGCATTGCCCATTTTTGTTTCTTTCCCATGAACACAATTTGCTGCCATGAACACTCTCAATAAATTTTGAGGAATGCTAAGAGAGCATTCATAAGAAGCAAACTCTTAATTCTGACAGATTGAATGAATTCAGAATACTCATTCAGCACAGGTCTACTTGAGACCAAACAATGTCATGTGATTCATGCACCCAAATGAACTTGGAGAACAAAGATTATATTTCAATTTTTAACAGGGAATGGCTATCTAAGACATTTATAGATGTGGCTTTACAGCACAACCAAGCAAAAGATGAACGGAAGAACATTGAAAATTCCTCATGGATATGCCACAAAATGTAAGAGAGAGTAAATTGAATGAATAGTGGTTGTTCACTTCAGAGCCACATCAGTCCTCTCCTTGAACACTTCCAGGGATGGTGCAGCCAGCCACAGCTTCTCTAGAAAACCACTGGATGAAAATATGCACACACTTTTGTGGGACTGATCTCGGATGCACCACTGAGCTGTGCACAGCACAGGAGAAACCTGGTTTAAATGTCATTCCTCCCAGGAATGCTGTGTGCCCAGGCAGACTTCAGCTGCTCTCAGACACGGGAATCTTGAGGTGCCCTGCACAGGGCCAGGAGCTGGACTTGATGATCCTGATGGGTCCCTTACAACTCAGGATATTCTATGATTCCTTGACACTATTCTTGCTTCTGCTGACACACAATCATCTATGAACCCTCCATATGTTAGTAATTTTTTTTTTTTTTTTTGGGAAGGATAATTCATTCTAAGAAAGAGCTGGAAAAAAAAAAGGCATAAAAAATGTTTATTTCAAATGATAAATTTATGGATCTGAACTCTGAGCTGGCATCATCACGAGCCTGGGAATGAGCTATTACTGCTCTTTGGAGAAACTGTGCTGATTTCTGTTGGGTATTTCTAAGCATAAATGTTCCAGTCTGGAGAGTTTTTCATAGTTATTCACTAGGTTGGTTGCTTCTTGGGAGGGCAGTTAATCCCTTCCTTTACCTCTGTGCTCCCTCTCTTCCTCTCAGCCTCCCATAGAGCTGTCTTCAAACAGCCAGGATACCCTGCCTGGGTGTTACCACATGGAAACTCACAGAATTCCTCCACAGATTTTCCTGTAAGTGTGGAGAAGAGCAGGCATGATGGAATGGTTGCAGGATTACAGCTCTGGAGCAGTGCTGCTCAAGGAGGTGATTAGAAGCATGTTTTCTACCACCTACAAGAGTCACGCCGGGTATCCTGCTGGACAGATTCCATTTTCCTTAATACATCCTTCCATAACAAATTTATAAGGCCACCAGAGGCCTGTTAGCTAGAAACAAATTTCAAATCATTAGGATGGTACAGCTATTCACTGTTTATTATGGAAATAAATCAAAAACAGGCTTTTAGCAAAAAAAAAATCCCCATAGCTAGAATAACCACTGCCAGGTCCCTGAAGATGCCAATGCCCCAATGTCTTTCACATTTCAGTGTATGTTTGGGCCACTGGAGGCTCAGTTTTTCAATTAAGGATCAAAACCTCGGCTTCGGGTAAATTTCCCAACCTAGACAATGAGATTCTTGTTCTTAATGAGAAATTGTATTTATTTAAGCTTTAAATTTGCATTCATATTTACTTTTAAAGAGTGCAGTGGTGCTGGAACTGGACTGCATCATATTTAAGGAAAAAAAAAATGGGAACTGGATTGAAAACAGAGCAAGAGAGTCACATGAAGATACTGACAATTTTGTATCATAGGACAAGTGGCCACAGGGAAAAGAGAATTTCAACTCAGCTGGATGTGAGGGCTCTTTTGCTTTTTTGCTAAGGAAACACATTCCTTGATCAACCCCAATCCTCAGCTCCCTACAGCCTATAAGGAATATTTTTGTACCACTGTCATTGCAAATAGAGAAAAAAATAGGAGGGCCTTTTTTTTTTTTTTTAATCAGTCAAAAAAATAAATATATTAAAAAATCCACATCTGAACAGTTCTTGGATCTCATATGCTGCACTCAGGAATAGAAAGGCTTTATTATAGTACATAGTAAAGTTCCCAATGAAACAAACCAGGTTTTAGCTAGTTCTGAGCTACTGAATGCAGGTCTCCTCCCTGCAGAGCAATGTTAATAGTGCACTGTGAATTGCAGACCATTTACCTACTTTTATACATTTTCAGGATGACTCTTCCAGTTCACAGAGACATCTCTGGGCCCCCTCCAAGCCTTTCCCAGTCTGCAGCAGTAAAGTTAAAACCATAACCTCCTCTTTTACCCTCTTTGTATTTAAGTCTTTTTCCAGTCATTTTCCAGCAAGAGCTGGAAAGCTGCAATGCCAAGGGAACACTGGTCAAAAGTGGAAGAGAGAGAGAAACTAATTTATTTGTGATTATTACGAGAGCCCCAGTGATATCAGTGGGTGAAACACGATAGAATCAGGAAGGAATATTTTCACTTCTGCTTTAAACTCAAGAAATCTGAGTATGACAGTGCTTACCAGAACCAATAAACCCACAAAAAATTCTGGATAAGATTATGTCCTGGTTTAAGATTATGTCCTGTCAGAGCCTATTAACCCTTTCCTATCTTCAAATATTCTGCCTATAAGCAAAATACTTTGCTTAGCTTTGGTAGTGAATATTGTAAGACATCTGTATGGGATTCCAAGCCCTCCTTTGAAGCAATTATGGATATCTTAAATATCTGAACTTATAAAGTGTAGTTGTCACTTGAAGGCACTCAGGAATTCCAGGTTATTTACATACTTTCCACTATCCATGTGAAGAGTTCCAGCATCTATATGAAATAAATAAAGAGATTGTTGCTGTGGAGAAATCTGTAGCAAGTGATATCAAGAAAATTTACATTGAAGTTTTTCAGTTTTCTATAGGATTAAGATTCCAAAAGCTTCAACCATGTTTTTGGAATTTGTAAATTTTATTTATACAGTATACTCCAGAAAATTATCACATACTGACTATTTTATCTTCTTTTGCTCTCATTTCCTAAATATAAACCCAAGTAATTTATTTAGATATAATTCTAGTTTCTATTATAGTCTCTTTTTTCTTGATGACTTAAATCCCACAACTTTCAGAGAAACTTAATATTCTTAGTCATTGCTATAAATCATGACTCTGTTGGTTGAGTACACTGAATATGTTCTGTGCAATAACTGTTGCCTGTTTATTTATAATTTAACAGTAAGTCTGATTTTATGAGAGAAGGTTCAAGGAAACAGATAGAGTCTCTTTTTGAGGGTTAAATAATTTCAAATTTGTGTCATTTTCTACTCATAGTCCTGATTTAGACACATTTAGAACCATTCTGATTGTGAACAGGATTGTAGGATTTGCTGTAAAGCTATTTTTATTTTTCTTCCCTCTGAATTGTGTGACTATTATTAGGTATCTTGGAATGATATCATTTAGGTATCTTGGAAAGAAGGACAAAAAGATGAGAAAAATAAGGAAACACCCAACATATTCTTTAAAATAGGGGTAATAATAAATGTCACATTAGATGCAAGGTAGAGGCAAACATTACAACTGTTTGAGTTTTCTTTGCTCTTTAGGCATTTCACAGAAGGGTGATTGACAGTTAAGCAAACTCCAGAGCAAAAAGCATTTCATTATGAAATTCACATCTTTGTTCTTTAGATATGAGAAGCCTCTAATAGCTCTGCTACCAATGCCTATGAGACTGGAGCACTGCTGTCATTTACTTGGAATCTCATGCATTCGATTTGTGGTTTCCATCACTTCCGCAATCTCTCCATTTAACAGGGTAGAGAAATAAAGCAGAAAGGATTGAAAGACCAAGTTAACCAAAAATTTACAGTTTAGTGATGGAGTCCAACAAATTGCTGGCCAAAGTTTTAGTTTCTTTAAATAAACAAACAACCCAAAAAAATTTACAACATAAAAGAAACCTAAAGTACTAAAGTTAATATGGAAAAAGCTGGAATTGAACAGCTAGGTGATGCAGTTCACAATATAATACTTTATTGTGTTCATTAGTGGTAATAGTAGTACAAACAGTGCTAATATTTTGATTATGGGACATAAAAAAGAGCTAACCAGGATGGGAATACCATTATGCAACATACTGTACAAACAGGGGAGGACACAATGACATATGGCCTTCTGCGACATACACTACTTAACAAAAATTATTTTCATGCTCAGCTTCTTCTGCAAACATGCTGCTGAGTGCAAGTGGCTGATATTATGTGCTGGCTCTTTAGATCGAGGCATAGATTTCCAAAGCAGTGTAATTCTGAGCCCACCACATTATGAGTCCAGATTCTACACGTTTTCTCAGTGTTATGTGTTGATAGAGTGTTAAAACAGATTTTAAGCATAGAAACAAAGTGATTGTCTTGCTAGGTTTTGCATGATACATGGTAGTATTGTGTCATAGGTGTGAGGATATGTCCTTACAGTTCATGTTTTTGACTGGTGGCTGAAGGTGATGAAGACACCATGGTGCCAGATTTTATGATGCACTTTAGGTCCTGCAGCCATGGGAGATTTTTTTTTTATTATTATTGCATTCCTACTCCTGTCCCCCTCCCCTATTGTTTGAAGGTATCAATACTTAAGGTCAAAGAGCTAAAAGGCAAGTAAAAGAATACGAAAACACTTTTCCAATCTCATTATTTATAACTCTATCCTGTGATTCTGGGAGGACGGACTTCTGAACTTTCAGGCATTTCTATTTAGCCAAATCCAAAAATAAGAAAGAATGTTTGTGTGTAGCTATGAGAAACAACATGCTGGGATGGGACACTGCATCTTTCTGCAGGCTGGAGCTTATGCTGCTAAAATGCCACAGATGACAGAAGGGAATCTGTACCCCTTGGCAAATGCCTAGAGCTAGGTAATTATGGGAAAGTGAGCAAACATGTATGTCTGTGTAATTATAATGGTGCATGCTGAAGCCTGTAGGTGCTTAGAGTAGGAAAGTCAAATCCACTGGGCACACAATTTGTCTTAAAAATGTGCCTGGAGGAACAGTAGAGGCAAATGACTAAATAAATGAGAAAAGGCCTTATAAACTAGAGAAAGAGGAAAGGTTTCTCCCTGTTATCCAGTGGCTTGCAGCTGTAGAAGACTGTGTCCTCCTGGATGGTTCCTCCAGGTGCTCTATCCTATCCCATCTGACTGTGGAGTTTGGTGCTGTATCCCACTGAGTTATAGAGGACAAAAGGCTGGTCAAAAACATCTGATGAGCAGCTTGAGTTCTGTTTCTTCCACCCATGGAGGTTTTTGTCTGGGGAGCCAAACTGCCAGTACCCTGAGATGCAGGAGACTTGGTATTCCAGAATTGGAGCTGTGTTGGGTCTGGACTCCTGATATGAACTGTGGACTCTCTTGGTTGGTCTGATGGTCTGAAGAAACACCTTTCCAAAGAAGGCAGTTCATCCCCTGTGTATTTCTGGTACAGCTTCACGTATTCATAAAAGTATTTAAGACCCAACACCTTCTTAAAGCCTTTTTGCAGGCCAAAGAGTGATATCATATCAAGGACTATCAATACAGCTATTAAAGAAATTATCAATTTTGTTTGAACCAACTCAATGTCCATTCATTCAGGTTTCATTGTATACTGACAAGGGATGGCAGTGGGACCAATTGGAACAACTGGAAACTGTCAGCCTCAAAATATGACCAAACCCAGAGATTTTTAAAATAAGATTTCCTTTTTTCAAAAAAACTAACAGAGTACTTACATGATTTTAATTTTGTTCAAAAAACTGCTTAAGAAATAAATTGCTTCCCAATATCTGAAATTCAGACCTTTGAGAAATCAATGAGAAATCACTTCAAGCTAGTCCAAAAATAATTGTGTTGATTTTTTTCCCACTCAAATGTATGCAGATGCAAAAAAGAAGAAAAATCTCAATTAATTTAAAAAAGTAAGCTGGCTTTTAGATGGTCATGTTGGCTAATTTCAGTAGTTATTGTGATAAACAGAAGTGCTTTTTTGTTTTCCTGACTGGCTTTGAACATGAAAGAAGGCATGGGTTGAGCCATAGCAGCACATGGACCTCACTCCAGCCATGTTTTCCTCAAACCAAGCTCTGATGACTTATATTTATAATGACTCTTACTCATTTGCATTTTGTATAAGATAAAATTCCATCTTTTGTAACAGAGAAAAAAAAAAAAAGAAGAGCATTTGCATGGATTTTTTTTTAAAGCATCTTGTTTTTTATATCGCCTCACATGAAGCCAAATGCCTGATTGCACTCCTAAGTACACGTGGGCTAGCCTGGGTCAGGGTTGTTCACATTTCATGTCTCTGAGGAGGTGAAAATAGTTGTCTTCTGAATATGGGAGATATCTGTAATTCAGCAGAACTACCATGTCTTTGTCCTAATAATTTGGGGTCAGGCAAACAGTACTGTGCCTCCCCAAAAGACCATGAACAGTGGTTCATGCACACTTTTTTAGCTCTTTCTTGGAAGTACAGGTTGGCAGCTGTAGTAATGAAGCAGTCAACAGGAATAGCACTTTAACAAAATTAGCCTCTATATTTTGCTGTTAATAGCCCCCTATCTCTGTCTCTTCATTCAAGCCAGCATCCTCTCGGGACAGTGATGTTACACAGCACACATCTCTGAAGTCATCTCTACCATGACTTAAGTAGCTCTAAATATTGAATTTGCACTGCTATAGAGCACTCCCAGCAGGCTTCAGGTACTGTGAGTCACATTACATGTGAATGGAATAGCTTGGATACTCATGCATAGGAATGATACCCTTGGTACAGGACCTATGAAGTTCCCAGGCAAAAAGTTCCCTTATTCCAGCTAGCAACGATGCAATAATTGTTGTCAACTAAAATGGAACGGCTTCTGGAGAAGGAGAGCAACAAATGAGTAAGCAAAGAGATGAGACATTACTTCTATTAGCTGGTAATTTTTCTGACACGAATACTGTGGCCAAATTGTTGGTGTACCAAGCCCCTTAATTCTTGTACAGATTTCCATTGGACACTTGCTCTCTGTAGTTCAGCAAAAAAAAAATTACTGGGACGATATGGCCAACTGAATGGATTATTTAAGTCTCTTGCACTTGCTCTCTCACTCTATAAAAGATTGAAGTTTGAGACAGCCCTGGTAGGATTGGCACCTATTTCTTCCAAGCAACATTTTATTTTGAAGTGAATTCTGAGAGAACTGAAGTCAACCCTTTAAGTGTTCTGTTTGGGATATCTTACGTGATCTCCTAGGAAACCGACTCTCATTTGACAACCATCAGTAAGGAGTCTCCAAATTTTACTTATACCTTTGGAAACATGCAGGTTATTCCTGGAACTCTCCTTCTTATCCTCAATGCTCCCACTTTTGGTATAATTGCTCTTGAGCAACAGAATAATTTTTCAAATTACCCAATCCTTTGCTCAATTACCAGCCAAAGCAGTCTGGCAGCAAGATGCATACTTCAAGTTGGAATTGTTTGAGTGCGAAAAATGAGCTCAGAAGTACTTTTTTCAGAGGTGATTTTTTTAGTTGTATATTATATATATATATATATATATATATATAAAATCTTGGCTATGAACCCATTGAATAATTTATTTAGAGATTTTTTCTGGTGTAATCATATTTGTAGAGATAAAAGAATCATCCTTGCAGGCACTTAGGGCTGTATAGCTGGATGTTCCTGCTCACAAAACACACTGTAATGGGTCTCTTTCCCTGGCCACAGAGCCATGGAATGACACGAAGCAGACCTTCTTTTTGCAACGTAGAGGGACATGTTAATTATTTATACCTTTCCTTAATGGACCAGGGTAAAGCTATGAATCAAGCTGTGAAAACACCACTGACTCATATGAAATACATGTTTAGACAGTGGAAGATGTAATTTTTAATAAGACTCATCCTGTCTGTGTTTTTTTTATTTATTAAGGTTACTTTAGTAGCCATAAGTCTATCACTTGGAGCCGTAGAAGCTGTGCTCTGTCTAAATTCAATTGAAACACTGCCTCCACGATCAACATTTCTTAAACTATTTTTTAAAAATTATGAAGTATTTTCAAGAAAATGCAAAACACAGTTGGTTAGAATCTAAAAAAGCCTCCTGCTCTGGATTTATGGCTTATTCTGAGCATGAAATTGTGCTGGCACAGGCAGCATGTAAGAGGAGAGGATGTGAAAAATCTCATGACATTACAAATGGACTTGTCTGTCTTCTGGCTGTGGAACACTAACAATGAGAACAATTGGGGTGCTTCTGGCCAGTTTTCAAACAGGTACAGATGAATGGAAGCAGCAAGGAATTTCCTTAGTGAGGAGGAAAGAATTCGTAGCTTTCAGAAACAGGGAGTCTAAATTTGGAAATTGGAAGTATGACCTAAACACCTGTTTTCAAGCCCAAATCTCATTAAGAATGGAAGCTGGAGGGAAGCAATGAAATAAATGTGAAGAAATTCCCCTTCACGGAAACATTTTCAAAGACAAGTCCAGGATGGGAAAACTATTGAAATAAAACTTTGGCTTAGAGGAGGTCTACCATAAAAACATCCCCTTACCTTCTCTCCTGGAATATTGCCCCTCTTGGACAATTGTAGGACTGTAAGAGCTGGAACAGGGCATGCTGAGTAAAGCTTAGGCAAAAGCCTCAAAAATTCCATTATTATGAAAGGATATTAACTTCATGACTTTACCAGACCGACCTCAGAGGAATTTTAAATTAATTTGCCTTCCCTACAGCAAAGCCAATGCGTTGCAATGGATAAGTCCCTGTACTTCCTGCAGCTGGTGTGACAAAGCAAATTTCAAAAATGGGAAATGCACCATAACGGCCTGGATGGCAGAGGCTACATGGAGTCAGCAGCCTAACAGGCCGTGGATTTGGTTAAGAGAAAGACATCGTGGTTTATTCCATGTTGCTGAGAATGAGTGCATCAGTTTGGTTATGAGAGTACAGGCCTGAACCTTAGCCTGAGAGCCAGACTTCAGATCTCTTGTCCCATCTCTGAGTTTCCAAGCTGAAGTGAGAAGCCAAGGTGTGAAACTCCCAGGCAATGTCCTTCTGCCACTCAATTAGGGTGCTTTTGAGTGATACCTGGACATAATTTTAGAAATGTGCAGAGGGTCTGGTTGGGATGGGGTTAATTTTCTTCAGAGCACCCTCTATGGTGCTACAGCTTGGCTGGGACACTCACACAGTGTTGATAACACAGCAGTGCTTTAGTTCTTGCTGACCAGCCCTTTCCCAGCCTCAAAGCACAGTCTGTCCTCATTCTCCATGTCCAGTGAGGAGGCTGAGGGCACATAGACCAACAGGTGACACAAACTGGCTGAAGGAATTGTCCATACTATATGACATAATGCTCAGCAATAAAACGGGGGGGCATTTTTTCCAGAGTACCTGTTGTCTGTCTCCAAGGCTTTTGGGGTGTGAGTCTGTTGGTGGTGACTGCTTTTGCACCTCTCGTTTCTTTGTTCACCTTTTCCCCCCACCTTTATTAAAAAAACCTGCTTTTCTCTTGACCCACAAGTTTGTCCCTTTTCCCCATCTGATTCTCTCCTCCATTCTGCTCTGAAGGAGTGAGAGAGACAGGGTGGGAGCTTAAACTGCCAGCTGAGGTCAATATGCCCCAAAACACAAGGTTCCTAAAAACATTTTTTTTTTTTAATGACATTGAATGAATTGGGTGTGTAAAACCTTGTTTATCTGGGCTTTTTGATGATTTAAGGTAAGGTTAGGTGATGAGCAAAATTTCACAGACCATAAGATAAGAAGTGCTCTAAGAGTACCTGGAGTAATTCCATCAGAAATTTACCTGTCTGGATTTTTGAGGATGTTTAGGAATGATTTCCATGGATGTCATTAATGATGTTATTGCTATGCACCTTGATGACCTCAGGGGCTGACAAATGATAATATTCAGTTCAGAATTCTTCCTCTCATCACAAGCATGAAACAGTGACATTTCCAGTGCTGAGTTCCTTCATTTGAAAACACATCTTCTTGAACTGGACAGCCAAGGCCTCCTTTTACCTACAGAGCTGGCAAAGCAGGGTAACACTCATGGAATTCATCTCTTCTTTCAGTACATTTTGCTGATGACCTGAATGAAGACATTTTAAAGATGATAGGTCAACTCCATCCATGAGGTGGAAGCAGCTTCTTCACTTGAACTGCCTGAACCAGATGAGGGGTGAACAGTTCCTTACCTCATGGCCAGTCTCACAACTTGTGTAATCCCATTCAGCTTTCACCCCTTTGATATTAGCAATATTAACAAAAATCTCTCCTCTTCAAACTAGAATTAAAACTTTTATTTTTGTTTTTATTTTAAGAACAACAAAGCACACGTGCCAGCAGTGGACAAGACACGGGCCAAAGTCTACAGGCTTCTGGCACTGTGGCCCTGCTTCTTCCAGCTGAGGAGTAAGAATTTGACACCTTTGAAGCAGCAAGACCTCATATTCTGACAACTGCAGCCTTGTTCTACAGCTCTAAGCCTTTGAACACGTGACAAAAATCACAGTCAGCAACATCCATAGTGGATTTTTTTCCCACCTTAGCAGTTCTTTCTCTCCTCTGATGTGGGTTTGGAGATATACTCTGCGGTATCACTGTTAAGCTTTTCATTTATTTTTCCACGCTTACCTACACAGAATGAAACACTCCTTTTTAGACGCCAGTCCAAATTATTCAAGAATACTTTTGACAGCTGCCAAGTAATTTAGAATGATACCTTCTTAACACCTTCTCAAAACAGGCCCGACAACCCTAAAGAGCAAAATTCCCCCACTTTTAACCATTTGGTACATACTGAATTTATCAAGGTTGTCAATTTCATTGAAGCACTCCTTTTTTTTCTTCTTAGTTGGGTGAAGGGTCTTCATCTTTCTGGGCTAAAATGTATATTGCTATTTACAAATTATTATAGTTTTCCTCCACTTGTCACCATGAAAATCCTCCGTTTGGCTGGTGAGAATTGAACACAATTGGGAGTGTTTTAAAGGATATATTTTCTTTCAGAGAATGTCCCCTTGAAACGCTTGATGGGTTCTGCAAAAAACATGCAAGGTACTGAACTGATCAAACTAAAGTCTTGCTTTCAAGAGCCTGATTGCACCACTTTTATACATACAGTGCAGGAACTACAAATTCACCTGATTAGTTTAATTCACTTTTCTATCTGGGTTGCCCCCCATTTTTAGTGCATCTGGAGTAATTTACTAGAAAATAAGGTGGGATGCTGGTTGATTGCTTTTTCAATCCTGAGAAGTGGTCTATGGGTAGAGCAGGAAAAACTTGGCATGTGTTCAGAATGAAGGCTGTCATGGAGGGTGGCTCACTATCAATAAATATTAATAAAACATATAACTTCAAATGGAGCCCTCACAACGAGCCTGCTAGAGGGCAAGTAGCCAGGAACGCTTTTAGGTATGTGGTCTTCTTTTAGTGCATGTGGCCATGAGCAGAAACCCTTGGGGGCACGAGTATTTGGTTCAGGAAACAACCCCAAACTGGAAAAAAAAAAAAAAAGCGCAGCATCACTTACCTAAAACAATATACCCCTGTGAAATACATGGATACATAATACCTAGGCAGCATAAACCATGTGTTCATCATTATGGATAAATACATCTCTCAGCACTAGACATTTCAGAAAGTAGATTAAAAAAGAAAGCCCCAAGCAGTGTTAAATAAAAAAAAAAAGCTAAAATTAAACAAAACCAAACAAAAACCCAGGAAAGACCTGTCAGTGCTGCAGCAATTAACTCTTCTACCTTATCCCTCAGTCCTAAGCCCCTAATGACTATAAGTCCAAGAAGTAGGAAAACAAATTTTTTTATATATATGTGTGTGTGTTGTGTGTGTGTGTACATATTAATGAGGAGCAGGGCCAGGCAGTCTTAGGTTTAATTTTTGGTGAAGACATTGCTTATTGAGCTGGTTTCTTTCCAGAAGGAAGCTGGGGGTTGACATGGAGGTGTTAGGAGAGCAAGAAAATAGCTTGCACTTTAGGCCAGCCCTTGAGAGCCTCAGATCCTATTCTCTAACAGGGACACAAGTTTTCATTATTGCAAAGGGTGTTACAACCAGAAATGCACCCAAACCAAGCAGCACTCGCTGGCCACCCAGCAGTGACAGCTCCAGAAATAGCAGAAAGAGGAAAATTTGGTTGCTGTGTTTGAACAGACGGGTCAGTTCGCTGGTGACTGCCTGTCCCCCTTCCCTGTTGCCTAAGGAGTGGAGCCATCAGAAATCATGTTTCAAGCACTTGGTGTGGCACAGGGATCTGTAAAGAGCTCTTCAGCAGCTGCAGTGGGCTGGCACTTGCCCTTCACGGAACAGGCGAGGCAAGGCCTGGGGTCAGCCGTGCCACAGGGGACACGGTCCCCTCCTCATTCAGTCCCAAGCATTCCTATGCATGGTGGGGTCAGATATTTTAAAGGCACACAGAGATCACAGTTATCAGCAAGCTGGGATCTGCCTTCCTTTCTAATTTCACTCACAAGACAAAGTTGCAATAGCTGATCAGATTGCTCCTCTCATTCAAGAAACCAAGGGCCAGACTGAAGAGGCCGCTCACCACCACAGGCTCCCAGGAACATTGCCTGCTTTTCCATTAAGTATTGAACTGACAAAAGCCAATCCAGACCTTTCATTCTTTCATTTCATTAAGCCAAATGTTTTTTGTTTCTTTCCTTTTCAAACTGCAAATATGAAACCTTGAGGGTACACTTTTTAGAAATACAAACATTTTTGGTTTTGTTGCCTTTGGGCAATAAATGTAGTTCACTCTTCCTATCTACAGGCAGCTGTCCTAGTGTATGGCCAGTGATTTCACTAATACAGGGTATAATTTTTTTTTTTACACATATTCTTCTTTATATATGGATGATTACTCACACTGCCACATATACACACCAAAACCTGACACAAGGTGGTAGTGGAGAGAAGGGAAAGAGGAGGGTGAAAGCATTTAGAAGTATTGTAGAGATCAAATATTTTATGTGTTTTCCGTGTGGAAAGCTCCCAGCAGACTGGAAATTTAGAGTCCAGCAATATGAATGTGATATACAACTTTTAAATTTATGTGAAAAGCTTGAAAAGTTTGAACCAGAAAAAAAGAGCATTGATGAAGAAATAGTGTGGGAGTCAATGTTCTGGACATTCCCAAGGAGTGACTTTGGCACAGGATGAGACGCATGATTGCAGAGAACTAGAAAATGAAGTTTAAATCCTTAGAGTTGCAACTGGAATAAGAACTTCACAATTCTAAAGCTGGAAACCCTTTGGTAAAAGAGCATGGAGGGAAGAAGAGGGAGAGGGTCGAAAGGATGTGCCACACCCAGAAGAAGAAGGGGAATATCTCATCAATGCTTTTAACAACTTTCCCAATCTAGTCTGCACCTTGGAACAGCACATATTGTCTAAAACTGTGACACAACAAAGCATATCATCTGCACAGATATCCAGGGGAATTGTGTGGAATAGAAGCTTTGGTACTTATTTATTTGGAACCAAAGAAGCAATTTGAGAGTAGGGATACTCTAGAGTGATGGTACATTTTGTAGGCTTCTTAAAAAAAAAATAAATTCTGAGATCAATTCATATTATAGAATCATAGGATCATTAAGGTTGGCAAAGACCTCCAAGATCATCATGTCCAACCTTGGACTGAACACCACCTTGTCAGTTAGTCCAGAGCACTGAGTGCCATGTCCAGTTGTTTCTTGAACAGCTCCAGGGACGGTGAACTTCACCACTACCTTGGGCACCCCGTTCATCCTGTGTAAGCATTGCTCAGTGCTCCTCCATCAAGGAACAGACAAAGCTGAAATAACTTACCAAGTTTCTATCCTTTATTTTTAATACACAAATGCTGTTAGAGAAGAAAGGTGAAAGCAGGGGAACTTTGAACTGGGAGTAGGACACAATGAAGTTAATCATCATTTTTGGCACATGGTATGATTAATTCACTGTCTTGGGATAGGTCCCAAGAAAACTCAGTCATTTGTTCAAAGCAGCTATTTCTGAGCAGATCTGCTGAGCAGGTGCTACCAGAAACGCCTCTGGTAGGGTTGTAAGGTAGTTGTAACTACTCATGAGCTTGAGAACAGCTCATGATGTAGTTCTGGCATACCAGAGCCCTGATGAGCTATCAGCAGATTCCAAAATGGTTTTGTTTGCCTTTCAAACTTTTTCACAGCCTGTACTACAATCCTGGCCATTGCAGGTGCCCTGGTAACAGTACACATGGTCACAACAGGTGATTAAAGAGCAGCTACACCCATGCTTTGAAGTGAATATGGTTAACCTTAGGTGCTCACATCTTTGAATATGACTGGAAATATGTAATTTACATTGAGAGACACTGTAAATACATAAATATAATATTTACACTGTAAATAGATACATATATAAATACACACACATATATATATAAATATATATATAAATATATCTCCAGTGGCTGTCAAGTCAGCACTGCTTTCCTCATACTGGGTGTGGAAAGATAGACACATGGGAGTCCCTGATGTAAAGAGCTCTAACAAACTTGAAGTTCATTGCTTCAAAAGAAGACTGGACAAATGCACTGAGGAGAAGAGCTCTGTGGCTAACTGGACAAAGTGCATCAGATTCGGAAGCTACCTTGAGACTGGGAGAGCATTTGGAGAAAGTACAGTGCAATTTGATCTTTGCTTTGCTAATTAAGCATCTGCTTATGGCCACTATTGGAGACTGCTCCCTTGCTAGATGGTTTCAGATGACCATGAGTGAAGCCATTCCTGAGCAGCCAGATGCAACCTGGATTCCCTGGAAAGAGAGAGAGATGTAACATGACTTACATTTAACATGGGTAGACAATGCTTGTGCACATGGGACTTGGCTTGAGACTGAAGAGAATTCATGCAGGAATAGTCCTCAGATGCAGAATCTGACTAGCATCAAGGAACTTCACTAGTTTACTACAGCCCTGTGCAAAACAGGTAAAACTATGCTGATTAAACACTTCACGTTCTGAACTACACTAAGCAGATGAATACAGTTAATAAATTATTTGATTCTTGGTTTGGGCATCTGAAAGAAACATTTAAAATGGTTAATGGAAGTGCTTTCTACTTTTGGATAAAAACTACTAAAAGGGCTGACTCTGAAATATTTGAGAAGTTTGGTTTATATTAATGTTTAAAGGTTGAATTCTTATCCCAAACCTTTTGGATATTCATGGGGAGTGGAATGTATGTGAATGAGTTTTCCCATGTGGTTTGTAGGCTTTATGCTTGGCAGTGTTGGAATTACCACAGGATGAGCTTTTTCTCATGGCATTTTGGCTTCCGGTCACAAGCGTAGCCTGAAGTCAAGAGACGTGGGAAATTAGAACAAGAAGGGAAACAGTTAACCAAAATTCTGTGAAAAGGCTTTGGATTCACTGGAAATTATGGGAAGGTCAGTCCTTATTGTATCCAGATCCATTCTCCCATGCCTAATAAATTACAGGATTAGGTCAACCCAGTTCAATATATAAAAAAATGCTAAAATGTCTTATGTCTCTCAGTTTGCAAGTTGAGGACTTTTCAGCCACCCTGTAGCCTCTAGACCAGCTGAGACAAATGCTTAACACCCTAATTAAGAGAATTCTTATTTTTTCTCTTGGGAGTCCATATCATAATTAAGTTTGTAGTGTCTCAATGCTTTTTTCCCCTCTGGTATTTGGCAATATTTGTTAACTATATTGTGTTTTAATGTAGTTACTCCTCTGAACTCCTCTGGGTTTTATGGATTTAGGTTTTTACATCTCTGTAGAGTAGGAGAACATATTTTTATTTTTACAAAATGCATAAAATATAACGTGTAATAGACTACACACAGCATCTGAGACAAATCAGGCAACAGAAGTCAGTTGCTCAGTTTTTGAACAAGTATTTTAACTCCAAGTTTATCCATGTGCTCTTGGAAAACCCAGTTTCGTCCAAACAGTTGTCCAAAACCACATCTGATTTAGAAATCATCAACCTGCCCCACTCTCATCATTGTCTAATCAGCTGCTCTTCTTGCCTTAGGAGTGTACCCTTCAATTTTCTCCTGAGAGAAGATTTGCTTTATCCTTAGTGCTGATTTTTGTTGTTGTTGTTGTTGGGGTTTTTTTTTGTTTGTTTGTTTTTTTGTGTGTGTGTGTGTTTTTTTTTTTTCTTCCCAAAGATTGCCACAGAGCAGCTTTTCCATCTGGGCACAGATCATTCTATGTGTTCCCGTTATGATTCCCACCTCTGCCTTTTACTGAGAATGAAAACAACCTCACAGTAGAAAGAGAGAAATAAAGGTATCTTAACCTTCAAGTTTAATGGAAACTTGAAAAAAGAAGTGTGAAAACTTCAGTTGCATTATCCAGGTCATTTGGAAAGCTTGAGTCTTCTGTCTGAATTAGAAGACCTTTTCAGAAGGGATTTCTAAATTAAGTTGTCTCATCAGTACCCCTTGACCCCAGGGTATAGTTCTACCTTGTTTCAATAAAGTCAATCACCCAAATAAGCGAGATATCTGTTTTTGTGTGGAGGGAGGTAATTTTAGAGAAGTGAATTTTGGGTGTGCAAAAGCACAGATCTGATTTAGATGCATATTTATTTCCACAAGTATGTAATCTGGAAGCCTAGCAAGTAACAATTGGTTTCACCTTCAAGCATTTCATTCCATAGAAGGTCATACCAATTTCATTCCATAGAGGGTTATGTTTTAGTAGTATTTGGAAAAGTAAGTGATAGAGACAGTATTTTCCTCTTCTTAAAAAAAAAAAAAAAAAAAAAAAAAAAAAAAAAATTATTCCATATATAATATGTTAGGGAGAGCTAACTCATGTGAAATATTCAAACATCCTAAAAGTTGTTAAAATACAGGAAGTCCACCTCATATATGAGTTGAAAGAGAGTGACAACTAAAGGAGCATTTCAGTAGACCAGAGTTTGGGCTGTATCCAAGAGTTTCTGCTCAGCAAAATGAGCTAAAGGGATTCTGCTCAGCCCTGTCCTTCCCCATAAGAGAGACAGCATCTTCCTGTTACATCCCCAAGCTGCTAAAATCAGCATAAGCTCCTGGCTGTGAGATTCATTGGCCCAGAAGAAAGGAAGTGGCGGTACAGTTATGCAATGACAGTTTTCCTTGGGAAATTTTTGGTCCTTTTGATTAAACAACTCAGTATTCGGCTGTCTCCTGGATTTATTGCAACAAGTGTCTTTTAAGAAAGACTTCAGGGTGATGGGACATTGCTCACAGGATGCAGGTGAGATAAGGGGTCTTTGTTGGGGGGAAGGTGTGGGAGAGAGACGGTTTCTAAATGCTTTGTTTTAGTCTAGAACCCCATGGCAGCTGGAATTACTGGTGCGCAGAAATAAGATTTTAATCTTTAATCTTTGACATGGAATTGACAGTTTGGGAGAGACATCCTTTTCAACCGATTAGCTATAAATCAAATATTTGTATATGGAAATAGCATTTGTTTAGAAACTGTCTATTTTTCCTCAGCAGACATAACGGCTCTGGTTTCAGAGCATCCGTCTTAATATGTTTATCTTCAGAGACATCCAGAAAGTTTTACCACAGAAAAGTGATATGCAAAGATTAAATGACTCTCCCAAAGTCATATAAGAAGTCTGTGGCAGAGCAAGGAAATGAATCCACATCTCCTGAATCATTGGCTACTATCTTAGCCACTTTTTTTTCCCCTGCAAAACAAATTTTATGTTAGAATTTAAATTTCATGTTAGAATTTAAATTTCTGGGTGTACCTCAAGTCTCACTGGGAATCCGGCTCCATACATTTAGTAGGGTCACTGTAAATTTTATCCAAAGCTCTTCTGACTCAGAAAGTAGAAAAATAAAGTAGGTCTTTTATGTAACTGTGTCAGAGGCAACTTAGACAGCAGCCAAGCCTTTCAAGGAAAGTGGATTTCCCTTGTGTGTTCTGGCTTATAAATCCTGTCTCTTTTATTTTAGGAATATAATTGTTGCACCTTCCAAAACAACACACAAGGAGCCAACTGCAACAGTCAGTGTCTTGTGTGCCTGTAAAAGTCTTGGCCAATGCAAGGAAAGAGATATAAAATTAATGAAAAGGAAAGAGAAAAACCAAAATAAGTTGGTTTAATCACTACAAATAACTCACTTTTGGCAATACACCATATGGTGGGTGTACATAGATGAGTCATTTTTTCTCTTGTGATCACTCCAATCAAAGGGGGGGACTGGACCCTTCCTGATGCTAATTCAGTCCTCCTGAGACAGGTTTCTAAAATAAGTGTGGTGAATCATTTTCTAGCAGCTCCTATCTCCCTTCACTGACTGTAGAGCACCTTATAATGGACACATGACTTGGACACAAGAGAAAAGCTAGGCATTATTTCTCTCATGTAGGTGCCAGTTGCAAAGCTTGTCCTAAGTTGTAGGTAAAGTGATTAAGGTATCTTTGTATTTTCACTCCGATTTGGTCCAGTCACAAGTTCATATGTAGATATTGACTAGAAGGAAAAAAAAAAAAAAGAAAACAAAACATGGTGAATGAAAAATATCCAAAATCTTTAAATTATGCAGAAGACATTTTCTTATACATAAATATCACTTCCTGACTCCATGTACACTTAAAATTCCTCATGAAAGCAAAATCTGTTTAATCACTTAGTTGTATTTCTTCTTCAGTTAGTTGATGAAGGAAAGTAATAAACATGAAGTAAAATCAGAATCTACCCTGAAAAGGCACTGTGTTGTAGAATCTTTTAGTTTGCCAGGAAATCCTGTTTGTCACTTGTCAATACAGAGAAAGAACATCAAAACTCATGAACAGACGAGATGTTGCATCCTTTTACGAGGACATCAGTGACCAACTGCTTCTGCTGCCTAAGGTAAATAAGTTCTTCTAGGGAAATGAAAAGAAGTTGCTTCCTCTAATTTCCTTTCACTTTCCAGGCTAGCTTTCACCCAACATTATCTTTTTTAAGGTATCCATTTAGGGCATTTTTCACTTTGGAATCTTTCTTCAACCATTTGACTTGAGAAGAAATATCTTCCCATTTATACTGCCTAATGTCTAGCACAGCAGCACTTTGATATTTCTGAGTGCTACATATTTATTATTAATTATTACAAATATAAAATAATATTCTGGAATGGATTTAACAAATATAAATGTTACTATTAAAAATATGCAAATAATTAATACTTTAATAAAACACAGACATAAAGTAAATGAAAAATCCAACCTAAGTGATAACAGTACCCACAATGCAAAAGCCCATTGCAACACCAAAACCCATTTTCCATCCCATGATATTAGGAGTCTCATTCCTGCTTTGAAAGTCTGTAGGTTTCTGTAGGGATTTAATATCAAATGAACCTTTGAGAAAACTTCTGCAGAAATGTACTTAGGACAAATGTGATTCTTTCACTTTAAATTCTAGGAACAAAATGGGAAAAAAAAAGCCCTACTTTTTCTGTAATGATTGTGCAACTCCAAGAACAATCACATAGTTCTCTGCTACTAGTTGTTTAATAACCCTGTTTTCCCAGGGAGCTCTTTCTGCCTTTTTTTCTGCATTGTTTACATTTTTGTGCTTCCTTTCTTAGCTGTTCTGTTGGTGCAGGTTCTTGCACCTGAGCAGCACTGGGAACCACCTACGCTGCCTCTGATGAACTCACCAGTCAAGCTGTTGACTCCAAAACATCCTCTGGTCTCAGGATTCCCTTCTGGCAGCACAAGACCTGAGCTCACATTATTGGGCAAAGACAAAACAGGAACCCAGCTTAAAATAGTAGATGATGCCATACAGATTGTCTGGATTTTATTTTTAACTGGGTCAACCATGTGCCAGTGGAAGTGATGACTGAGATGTCCATTTAAAGTCATAAAGTGATCTGGGCTTGCTGGTGAGGACCATCTCCCTCCAGGCTGTGCCAGGGTAACCCAGCCCAGAGCTACTTCCAAGCCTGACCTTCCATTCTTTCTCTTAATATCTCTCTGTATCTTTGACCATATCTGCTATTACCTTTGCAGTGTGCCTCAGTCCCAGCTCACCCCTTCTGCCTGCTCTTCCTGTCCTGTCTGTCTCCCAAATCCCCTCTTCTCCCTCCTGCTAATTCTTCATAGCACACAACTACAGGAAGGCATTTCCAATCCCACTGCAGAGATGTTTGGAAAAAAATAATTCCCAGTGATTTCATCTGCAGCACTATGGGTCGCTTGGAGATGAAACTGAAACATTCTAATCCTCAACGGGAAATTATCAAGCCTGGTGAAGAAAAAGCAGATGTGTACGGCACTTAGAGTGCACCTGGGCTCTCTTCGTTAGGAAAGCAACAGGCTTATGCTCTTTTTCAATGAAAATAAAGTAGGTATCCTTTCTTCAGACAACAGATATTAAACTGTGGTGATTGAAGGAAACCATCGTTTTTACTTGCAGGAATAGATAATTTGCACTAGAGTATTTAAATAATTAATTGTCCAAGGATATCTCAGAAGACTAATTAATATATTTTTTTAAGAGAAAGTGGGACACCAAGAAACTCTAGAGGTTTGATAAGAAATTGTTAACAGTTTAAAATTCAGTTGGGACAGGACAAGGTGAGTCTGGCACTGATCTTATCAAAATCACAGAGAGGCTGCTATGGGACACTATCCAAAAGGAATGAAGAAATTGTAATATTAAGATGAAAATTATGCTGCCATAAATAGCTTGTGACTGATTTCTGATTATTTCCTTTATTTTCAAGACTACAGGGTGGATGGTTAGAGATAATTGTGTAGACATGATTCTTTTAGTACTCCCCAAAGAATGTAATCCTGTGTGACCTGTTTTTATATCTGAAAAATCAATAAACAATGCTAACAAAAGTGAACATCAATGTCGCTCATGCAAACATAGAAAAAGTTAACAGATTTGTGAAAAATAAGATCTTCATCCACTGCTGCTAATGCTGGTATCCCATGGGGTCCTTTTCCAAGCTGATTGCTACTCTGTGTTTTTATCAGAGATCTCAAAGGCTATAGGCAAAATAAAAAAATATGTGCATTAAGAGGTGTTGGAACTGCGAGTGATGCCATATTAACCTGGGTACAGATTATCAGACATCATAGAGTAGAGTGAGCTTACTAAAACAGGTGCATTCTAAACCCTGTGAACAAAGAGAGGTGATCATGCCTTTAAAATAATCAATGCTGCAAATCAGTAGCTCTGGAAAACAAGAGGATTCTAAAAAAATGGTTATTTGTGAGTTCTAGTGATGTGTTGAGACTGTCTTTGCTGATATAAATTTTGGTTACAAAAGGAGCAGACAACTGAGTACAAACATAAGTGGAATATTACTCTTCCATTTGGCACCAGGGAGAGCTTTTTGGGAGTCATCTATCCAGCTGGATGTCTACCCTGGCAAAAGAATGTAGAAAAACTGGGAAGTGTTTAGAAAGAGCTGTGACAATGACCTGAGATTACAAATACTGCTTTAGAAATACCACAGCCTGAAAGCAATTTCATGTAATAGATAGCTTTCTAATCCAGGACAGGACACAAGATTCAGTGACTGGAAGCTGCAGTTAGACATAATCCAGACTAGAAATTTGCCTTATTAACAGGGTGACAACTCAGCCATTGGGATTATGGTGCGTTGTCTCTCAGCTGAGAGCTTGAAATACAGTCCAGGGCTGGACACTTGGCCCTGGTCAGCCTGAACTCTGGGCTTGAAGCAGAAATTTCTGGGAGAGATGCCTGTACTATGTAATAGTCAGTATAATTTATAATTTTCCTGTGCAGCATTTGAGAACTCTGAGAAATGCTGCTTGCTTGTTGTGGAAAACTGGACCAGAATTCTTGTGTCTTCAGGAGAGATGTGGCCATCCACGGAAGTGCACTCTGCAGAACTAGAGAAGGGGAAGAGTTCTATGAGGAATGTGCCCCACTGGATTGTTTAAACTCACTGCATCTGTGGCAGAGCTGAATGAGGTTTTAATATACATTAAAATTATTCTGTAGGCAGTTATATACTGTGAAGCCAAAACATTTCCTTTCCTCCCCCTTTCCCTCCTCCCAAACCCTAAGGCTTTTGATTTACAGTAGAAAAGTGGAGCCTGTAAATCTATACTGTTCTATAAACAGAGCAGCATAATGTGTGTTAAAATTCTGGGCAATTTCTTGTAATTGTATGTACTTAAGTAAAATTTACATGACCATTATGGGCTGCTCTTGGGCAATGGCTCTTTGTCAGCCTATAGTGATTAGCACATTGGTGCTGCCAGGACAAAATTCTGTCAGCACCACAAGACGGCAATTTCATCAGGTTTCTTTTTACACAGGCTTCAGGCTCGCACTGGTCCTGCAACCTACTAGATTTTTTTTTTTTCCTTCTTTTCCCTAACCATGCAGTCTGACTCTTCAGATGGAAATTAAAACAATTTCAAGAATGAGGAGTTCTCTCCTGTTTCTAAAAATAGCCCTGATCTTCAGCAGGGGGTGTGATTCCTTAGCCATGTGCAACAAAGATGACCTCTTTGTCAGGTCTAGCCTGCAGCAGGAAGTGTCTGCTCCTGGTCTACTTTTACATGGGTTCAAAAATAAACAGGCAGTTCCTCTGGCTGGCCTCCCTCTCTGAAGGCAGGCAAGGAACATTCTGTACAAGCAAGCACTCACAATCATTCGAGGGGCCAAGTCTAATGAAGTTAATTGATGCATCAAGGACGTGCATGGGTTGCAGAGCTACATATTGCATCAGTGCACAGTAAACACAGTGCCATACATTTGGGATACCCTACGGACGTGAGTTGAAAGAGAATGCATTTATTTTTGCAAAATGGAGTCTTTGTGCTCAGATCTGAAACTTATGTAACATGCCAGGGACACCAGAATATATCAATTTTCTAAAAACAGTCTAGTAAACCAGAAATGTGTGTGATATTTTACAGGAAAAAAAAGCGCAAATTAAAAAAAGGGGACACTTGAGTTCTATATGAATTACATCTTTTAGAAAAACATAGCAGGGAAGGGAAAATTTTAAAGTTAAAGCAACATGAAAGTCATTGAAATGTGAACATGGCGGAAAATTAACCCCACTTTTAACAATCTTTAATATCCAGGAATTAGAAAACTACATTACAGCAGCAGGCTCACTAGAAGAGCAAAATTTGAAGTGAAGAATGGGTGTCCAGTGCCCCATTCCGGCAACATAAAAGAATTAGCTGGAATAAAAGAAAAATGCACATTAAAACATGTTTTCTTTGTGAGAGAGATGCTCAGTACTGTTAGAACAAGAATGTGGGTGGGTCACTTTGACAATTAGCTCCATTAAAATGAGTGGTGACACTAAAAGTATGTTGATATGAAATGTGTTGTAATGATATGTGAATGTTAAAATGTGATCGAAGCTCATCTCCACACAGATAGAGGTGCACAAGGAGAAAATGGCAAGAAGGGGAGCCCAGGCAAAACCCTGACATGGATACTATTCCAGGAGACATCAACCCCTCAGTGCCTCATCTTCACACACGGGGAGGAACAGAGTGGGAAAACCCCACAAACCTCCTCAGAGAAATGAAGCCTCACGCTGACCCCTCCAAGGGCAGCCAGAGGGGGCTGCCAGCCCCAGCACCCACCAGTGACACCAAGTGAGATAAAATCACCCAGAGCATCTCTCCAGAGCACCTCACAAATAGAAGGGTCACAGCCTGGGGGAATGGGACACTTTACAAAATGCAAGGGAAGAGCATCTTGGGTCTGTACCAAATTCATGGGGTGTTTTGTGAAGGAAACAAAAGCTGGGAAAGGGAGAAATCGAGGTGGTTTGGGAAGGAGGAAGTGTGGAAATTAGGGAGGAAGGGGACAAAAGGGGCTGATGTAGACATTTTCTTGCCCATATACTTTTCCAGCTGTGCCCTCTGCCTGGCCATCCCAGTCTGTCCTGCCTTCCCAATACACACACTGCTCCTGAGGGCTTACCTGTGTTTGGAGGTCATAGTGGCAACCACTGAGAGGAGACCACTGGCCCAGGTCAGAGGCACTGCTCGGTGCTTCTTATGATGAGAAGCAAAACCTGTTTTCCCTGTGAGGAAAGTAGATTTTCTTCCAACAGTGTTAAAATTTAATTCAAATAATTGCAGAACTTAGTTTTCTGGAGTAATGATTGAATAAAAAAACTTGAACATGAACTTCAGCAGAAGAGACACAGTGAAGTGCCCAGAAGAGTGAGTGCGACTGTAGGTACATTATTCAATGATTTTCTGGGTCTCTCGAAGTATATTTTTCTTTAAAAAAACCCCAAAAACCCCAAACAACCTAGTGATTCTGGGTCACTTGGCAAATCATATGGAAAGCATTTAGCAATAAATGTTAGTGCCATCATACAGACATTTGAACAGAGAGTGAGTGCCTCCTCTGCCACAGGCTTCAAGTGTGAGCTTAGATCTGCTGTTTAAATTCTTCACACTGTGGTTATGCCATTTGTAAAGGTGAGATGTAACTGCCCTTCCTTAACTCACAGTAATTTTGTTTGAAGCTAAAAGATGATATGGGGTGAGGTGCTAAAAGACGTACCAGTGCGAAAGACACAAGTGGGTAGGTAAAATCACAGTCTGCATAAAAAGCCAAAATCTTTACTAGTGAGCTTTGTAGAGAGAGGTGCTTGGACAAGCTGGACAGATAGAAAACTAGGTTCTCATTGTTGATTGTTATTTTATAAAGTTTTAAATTAGTTTTTCTCCACTTAAGCATTCTATTTATCTCCATGTTCCCTTGTTTTCTCTTTCCCATTTTTTCTGGCACTGAAGCCACCATTAAGCATTTGAGCCAGAGAATCCCAGATCTAAACTGTTTCAAAGGCTGGAAGATGAGGGATGAAAACAGAGTTTTGGCTCCTAAAATGTAAGGTCAACTGGGGATTCAAATTCTACTGAGTTTCGGATTGTATGATTTTGAGATTCCAGTTCAAGCCCATCTCTCCAGTCATAAGGTGGAATTCATGACATTAAAATTCTTTCCACAGCACGAAAGGGATGTCATCATAAACACTACATTATGACTTCCCTACAGGTTGCTGCAGAAGAGGAATCTAACCCAGGAACAGCAGAGACATTTAAAAAACATCATGACCTTTGAGTAACAGAAAACATGGGAAAATCTAAGTCTTAAAGAAACTAATTTGATTCTGGTTTGGCACTCTGTGCAAATCCCTTCATAAAGAGAAGTTTAGGCCAGGGATTTCTACTCTGCTGCCTCTTTAAACTTCAGGCACATTTTTGCATATAAATGTTCTAAATCTGAGATCTTCATTTATCCCAAACCAGGCACTGATGCTTCTAAAGTGTAGCAATTAATTAGGAGAGTGTCATTGTGAGAAAGGCAACCACAGCAACACTCAAGCTCTGAATCTGGACATGGAAAAAATAACAAAGCAGAAACAAAAACAAAGAAAAGAAACAGAGTCTGTGTTGGAGCCTTTCTAAAAATCATATGCAAGAATCCAGATGGAGAGAGTGCTGGCTGCTGTTCATGTCTAACATGATCAGCAGATAGATGAGTGGCTTGGAGACGTGAGAAGTGGGCTAGAGAAAGTGCCAGACTGCTAGCTGGGATTTCAAGGAGTGTTTGTGGTAAGCCACAGCTCAGATCTTTTTTTTTTGCTGTGGCCTGAGTGCTGTCTTAGAGACCATGAATGGAAACTTAAGACCAAATATTTTGGGGCTGGTCATGATTTCAAGATAGTGATCCCATTTTCCAACCTGTAAGCCATTTCCCTTTTAAATCTTGTGAGCAACACTGAATCAAAAAACAAGCCAGTCTCACTTCACCAGAATGCTTGTAGCACACAGATCACAGTATTAATAAAGAAAAAGTCTGCATAGGTATTCTCCTCTTCCCAGGTTTTAAACTTTTCTTGTAATTATCTTTCAATTCTCCTCAGCCTTAACTACCGCAGAGTATGGACTGGGGAAAGTCTCTTTCTCTTTGCATCTCCCTACCCTGCTGCTATTGGCAATGCCCTCAGCCTCCCAGCTTCTTCTCCCAGTGGACATTTTATGTTTCAGTGGTCACTTTCAGTCTGTGAGATTCTGTCCAGGCTTGCCCAAGTGGTTTAGACTCCTTTCTTTTCCCTTTCACCACTGCTGTTATGTAAGGAGGCAGTGAAAGACAAACCTGGTAAAATTCCTGCTGTGAGTATGTGTGGTCAGGCTTTTGTGGACAAAAGTGGTGGTTTTCTATTCCCAGACTTGCTAGAGTGCAGAATAAAAAGGATGAAAGCCAAAAAGGACATGCAGTGTTTATGCCATCCAAAGTATCTCAACCCTTTGGTTGGTGTCAGGTCCATTGACTCAGCCACTGACTTTTTCTTATTTGCTGAAAGAGAGAAGCATTAAAATTTGTCAGGTGACAATGTTATCTTCCTTGCTTTCTGTATTCTCTGGAATATCCAATACTGCTTGCTTAGACCATCCCAGGTTCTCAGCACAAGAACCAGATCTGGAAAGGATTACTTGACATTCTTATTTGCAGCAGAACCTGAACTAACCCAGAAAGTGAGGAACCAATTGGCCTGTAGCTTATGCTTTTTAATCTGCTAAAAATTTTCTACCAAATGGGAAACACCAGGAAAGGCAAGGTTCCCAGATGTTGGAATGATGTTCCAAAACCCTAGGGAAAAATAGTCATTAATGCCTGAGCACTTACTGCAGATGTCAGGTTGTTTTATTCAAAGCCCATTAAAGTCAACAAGCATTTTTATCTTGACAGCTTTTGTATTTGAGGCCTATGCATGTGAAGGGGTCTTAAGTGACAGCTGGCCTGAGCAGGACTGATAAATACTCTTTAGAAGGTGTCATGGAAAGGGATTTCCAAGCAGAACACCCATGGAGTATTTCTGTCTCTACACTCATGCCATGGGCTAACACGTACACTGCTCCAGAAAAGGGCCCAGCACTCTGTGTCTCTCAGTGCTCCAGCACCATCTACAAGCTGGATAGGGAGAAAAGCCCTTTTCCGGTTGGATTTCCCCTTTAGCACAGCTTTATGTGCTTGTATAATAGGAAACAGCCCTTTCTATTTCTGTTCAAGCTCTGGAGGCTTGGATTTTCCCCAGAATTTTTGATTAACAGCTGAGCCTAAATCAGATCTGCCTGGGGTCTCCTTTGCCTTACTTGACACATCATAATATCCTTTCATCTGCTATTCCAAGTCAGTCTCTGGTTCTGTCAAGCAGCTCACTCTCTCCAAGAGAGACCACGTCAGTCCCTCTCTCTTTCTTAGACCCTCCTGAGCTGTTTCAAAGTAGGATTTCCATCACAACAAGGAAAACTTCTTTGTTTGACTGCCTCTGAACCAGACTCCACAGGACACTGGATTATGCAGGCTATGAGATGGATTTTCTTAAAGGTTGGGTTTTGATAAGCTTCTGTATGCTCAGTTGCACTTTATGTTTACCTGCGTGGTTCAGGGGCCAGCATATTAAAGCCACAGCAGTAGATTTTCACAGCATCTCATGTAAATTAAAGCACTCAGCTGGGATCTGTACATTATTCCTCACCATCAGTCATACAGAGAAAATCCCTCTGTGTGGTTTGAACTTGAATAGATTCATTTCTTGGAGGTGGAGAAGACAAGGCTAAACCAAATAAAACTCATTTGCAGTTTTATATGGGCTGCCATTTAATCATCCCTGAATTAACTGAGTCACGTAGGATTTTTTCTGCTCTGTTTCTGTAAACTTGGTACAGCTTGATAGGACTGGCAATGTAAAGAGCAAAAACTGTAAAAGGTGAATGGCAAAATGGTAAGATTACTCATGTGTGAATTGCTTGAGTAGGAATGCAGCCAGGAAAAGCCAAAGCTCAGATTGGAGTTGAAACTATCAAGGAAGGTAAGAATCAGAAGGTTTTGTGTGTACATTGGTGGAAGAAAGGGCAAAGACAGCGTGAATCCATTGCTCAGTGGGTTCAGGGTCCTAGTGACAAGCTACACGGAGAAAGATGTAATTCACAGCTCAGATTTCACATGTGAGATTTGTCCTCAGGCCTCCTGAATTTCTGAGCCTTCTATTACAGTCTGTCAGTACCCACAGGAAAAAGAGCTGGGGATCCTCTCACCCAACAGAGGCGTGTGGGTCCATCACAACACATCAGGGGCATCCGAGGCTGCTAAAGGAGCTGGCTGATGTCACTGAGGAGCTAATTTCTATCCTCTTTGACAGGTTCTGGCAATGAACCATTCCTAATGCCTGGCAAAAGGCAGGTGTTGCACCAACCCCAAAAAAATCCAGGTTATTTGTAGCTGGCCATCATAACTGATGACCTTGGGAAAACTGGGGAGCAAATGCTCTGAGAAGCTACTTTTTAAAGACATGAAGGATGAGAAGATAACTAGAGGGAGCTGGAATGCATTTTACCAAGGGAATTTGTTGCCTGCCCAGCTTCATTGCTTTCTACTATAGGGTCTAGCATTGTGGACAATGGGAAGGAGAGGGATGCTGAATGCCCTGATTTTCATCAGGCCCCCAAAACAGCCTCTTGTAGTATCACAATGAGTTATGAGATACTGTGAGATACAGCTCAATAGGAAAACTGAGTAAGCTTTTACTATTACTCTTTACCCTTACAGCTCAGCATATCAGACCCTGAACCATTCTCTAAATGACATGAATAGTCCCCTTGCACTATTCTTTATTGTGGGACAAGATGGACAGTGGCTGTTCTAAGGAAAGTTAAGACCTTCCCAAATACAGAACCTGTCACCTAACTGGAGTCATGTGGAGACAGCAGTAAATGAGACTAGAAAGACAAGAGTGTTTAAAATGCTTTTCCCTCTGGTTATCCTCAGAGAAGACTACAGTTAAAAAGGAAATTTGGGGCAGAATAATTCAACAAAGCACTTATTTAAGCTGCACAAGTGTCACCCAAACTCATCCCTACCTCTAAAGTAAGCACCAGTTAAAAGCCAGAGGCACATAATGATGACGGAAAACCATCTTCTTCCCACTCTATCAACCCAAGCCCAGCACTGAGGAAAGCTCAGCCAACCCCAAGCAGTTGTCTCCATTGAAAATTCTTCCAGAATGTCACATTTATGCTTTAACTTATGCTGGCCACGTTTTCTGACTTTTTCCCCTAAGGATACACATCTGTACATCCTGCCTCCTAATGACTCATGGAAGTTTCAGATGTTTCATTAACAAATCCATAACTGACAATTACATTGCTCCTTCTTACACAAAAAAGGACACTCAGGTAATGACTTCAACCATAAGCTCGCTCAAATTGATGGGAATGTAAACAACAGAGGCATGGAACAAAACTATGGAAAGGAAAAGAGGAGCAGGGCATTACTGTAGTGTTAAATTTTGTCTGGTTATTTAAACAAAAATAGGGTTTTTTTTCCAAAAAAATGTGTCTCCTCACTTCATATCCAACACTTTCATTACAAAATGTCAAATATGTCAAAACATCTCCAAATTCATTCATGCTGACAATCAGGTTATACTTACACAAAGTTTGTGTGTGTCCTTCTCTGGCAGATATCAATTAAACGTCACTGCTTAAATGCTGTTTTTAGAATTGGCTTTTATTTGTTGCCAAATGAGGTCACAAACTGCTTCCTGTCAGTTGCTAGACATTTTCCTAAAACTCAGAACTGACAGCAGAAGCGCTTTCTGTTGTTTGTTTGATTGCTTTATGTAAAAGGAAGGGTTTGGGGAGATGAGAAGCCATGGGACACTGCTTAAGAGGTTGGGAAATGTTCATCCTCTAAGCAGTCCTTGCAGCCCAGGAAGATTTCAGCCACTCCAAGTTCCAAGCAGACAGCTGTCTCACTCCAAGCGTGCGTCTTTCAGGATGTCAGGGTGCTTTATCACCGCTTGCCACAGCACAGCCTTCATGCTTCACACAAGTTCCTCACCCAGAATCAGACTTCTCTGTAATGCCCAATTTTTGCCCAAAGTGCCAGAGAAAGTTTGCAGTCCTGTGCTGCAAGTATGGCCTGATGACGTGACCCTGGGATACTTCCAAGGAACTCACTTCTGGCAAGTGAGTCCTGGCAAGATGTAGCAGCCCATCACTCTCAAGGTGGGTGTCAGGATACATCCCAGCATTTTCCCACTCATACTTTCCATGGTCTGTTCATGCGAGGACCTTCTGTTTATTCCCCAGAGTCCCTGTGTAAACTAACACTAACTCTTGATCCCCTGTGGTACAGGCAGCCCATAACTCTCCCAGGCCTCGGAGTGAAGGCTGTGGGAACATTTGCCAGCTGAACCAGATGATATTCCCTGTCACACCCACTCTAGGACTCTGACACACCAGGTTAAGTGTGATATTGGCATCCACTACATCTGCACACAGTGCTTTAAAATGTCTGAGACATCAAGATGAGACCCTAGCTGACAGCATGAAAAAAAATAGCATTTTTAAAAAAATGCAAGAAAAATTAATTCCTCAGAAAATTACATTCTATTCACTGGGAAAGGGAAAGTTTTCCCCCAATACTTCACCATCTGAAAAAGACAATAAAACACAGCTCCTGGTATAAAGTGCAAATCAAAGCTTCTCTGAAGCAACATTTACCAGATTGATTCTATACACAAAACAAATTCTCAATGAAAACAGCTTAAGACAGCAAGTGAATGGATGTAGTACAAATTAGCTGGTGACCACCGGATCGTAATCCACTCATCCAGATGGGATTTCGTGGGATGCTGTAGTGAAGACCGAGGGTTTTCTATCCAGTCTCTTTGGGGAGTATGTGATCTTGAAAAAACAGTGTCATTGCTCAGTTATGTGTCTCTGAGCAGGAGAGCTTAGATGGGATTGTTCTTCAGTCCTGCCACAACAGTGGTCTCTGCAAGAATGAAGCTGAGGAGCTTTCAAGAAATCAAATAAAGTGCTCTTTATGCCATGAGGGACAGCAATGCAGTACTTCCCTTCAGAGTCCCGTGCACACCTTTGCAGACAATTCACCTTTTTCCCAAAACAGCTATCATACTCAAGTCCATGAATTGGAGATGATGAATCTAACCTCACTGAGGGCAGAGAGGAGGGAGATCTGGAGGGATTGCAGCAGCTGTGAGGCGTTTATGTTAGTCCTCACAGGTGGAGTCAGACTCTCAGAAGCTGACAGCTTATTCCAGCATGCAAAGGAGGCTTATGAAGATGGTGAAGGGCTAGAGGAGAAGCAATATGAGGAGTATCTGAGGTCACTTGGCTTGTTCAGATCAGAGCTCACAACAGTTCTGCAGCTTCCTCACAAGGGGAAGAGGAGGGGCAGGCATTGATCTCTGCTCTGTGTGACCAGGGACATGACCAAGGGAAGGGCTGGAGCTGGGTCAGGGAAGGGTTAGGTTGGATATCAGAAAAGGTTCTTTCCCCCAGAGGGTGCCGGGCACTGCCCAGGCTCCCCAGGGAATGGTCACGGCCCCAAGGCTGCCCGAGCTCCGGGAGCGTTTGGACAACGCTCTCAGGGATGAAGGGGGGGGGATTGTTGGGGTGTCTGTGCAGGGCCAGGAGCTGGACCGGATGATGCTTGTCTGTGCCTTCCAACACAGGATAGTCTACAGTTCTGATTCTGTGAACTCACTACAATACCCACCTCTGTGTATGCCAAAGCACATCCCATGTTTTGGTGCCTGCCATGTTGCTGAGGCTCTTCTCAGTTCAAACCAGCACCGTGCACCAGCACAAGCCCCAGTTCACAGTTCCCCACCAAAAGGATTTTGCAGAGTGCACACCCCAAAGTTTTAGGTCAAACACACTATTCCCACATTCCTTGCAGCTCCCCTTCGGTTCCAGGCCGTGAGGAGTTTGTGGCAGGAGTACATCAGCTGTTTATGGACCACAGTGGATAGCTGCATAAAGATAAACCACATAGAGCTTCCTTTGTCTCACACACATACCAGGCTTTTCAAAAAATCCACTAAAACACACTCACACATCATGAATTCAGGATTTTAGGAGTATTGGGGATTATTATCTTAATGCTCTTCATTCACTGACTTCCACAACATCTCAGGGAATAGATCTGTATTTCTCACTGAAACCTCCCCATGACCAGTAATTGATCATTTCACTTTTCCCCAAGCACTTTGGTTGTACTGGAAATGTTTTTTTAATTATGAATATACTTGACTTAAAGTTGTCTTTTTGCTCATTTCAATCACTTTTAAGTCTGTCCCTGAATTCCCCTTGAAAATGCATATGCAGTGACAGGGTGACTGAAGGAAACAGGCGTGCTGGTCTGAACATCTGTGAGATGGGAGTGAAAAGAAAAAAAAAATTCAAGCTACCCCTCCTAAAAAAAGTGACAGATGTGAGTAAGAGGTACCACTCATGAGACACCTCTGTGGAGTAAACATTTTGGAATAATATTCCAGGCAACAACTACAGAGGCTCTAACAACAGATTGACCAGCCATTTATTACATTTCAAACAAAATGACTCAAAGGAAAATGTTCTAAACAGGCACCACTGGGCATTTGACTCAGCCCAAGCAGTGTTTTAACTATTTCTTTGCCACACAGCATACACGTGTCTCCTGCAACCCATGCCCTTCTACAGATGCACAGCACATCTGACTAGTTTTCCCACCAACTTTCTAAAGCCTGTAGCCATCACAGGGTGCTGTTGTTTCCTCTCAATGTGGGATGCCAGGTCAAAACGAATTACTTAGCTATTTTAAATTTTTTCTTATTTTGTTTCTTCTCTTTTTTCCCCCCCTTTCTTAAATAACATTAGCATTCTGTGTTAGCTGAAGAGCTAAAACCTGGTTTTAATTTAAATATAAATAAAACCAGAAGTGACTGTGTGATTGTACTAAAAATAAATTGGTTTCTGTTCTAAAAGTTTCACTGATCTTAAAACTGGGGGAGGAGGGAAATGGGAGAGGATGTCCAACTCTTTTTTAGTCTGAGGGTGCCTCAAATCTGTGGCATTATGTCTCTAGAGAACTGGGTAGTTTCTGATACCATCACTTTATCTGGAAATCTATTTACCACACTTTACCAGCATGTCTATTCAGAATGTGGTTCAGAAATCATGAGGGGAAATCACACACTGTTAAGACGGAGCATTCTTGAGTGAGCCCCAATTATGGCAAATTCAGCAACAGAAAAAGAGGCTGTGGTGAGTGCAGTTACTGAAATTTTCCAAATAAATACAGCAAACAAGTTGCTCCAGGAACAAACTCGTACCTATATGATTTATAATAGCAGGAGTTGGGCCATGAAGGCAGGATGAACCCAATGAACCAGCAGTCACAGGCCACCCGTGGGCTGCAAGGCTGCCTGTGGTGCCTTCGCTCCTTGTAACCAGTCCGTGACAGCTGGGACAGACCTCATCTGCTCCGAGGTGTGTGTGGCTTCTAGCAGTGCTCAGCAACTTCCACTGGCTTGCAGGCTGCTGATGAGCTCCTATGTGGGTTAGTATCAACAGGGAAAAATATAGGGATCCTATTTACAGCCTGCTGGCAGCAGATAGGTTAAAAAAAAAAAAAAATCCTTCTCCAAAATCAATGTTTGCTTTACTGAGGGCCTCCTTAGGTGTACATTGGAAACAATTCTGTCTGTCTTCCACCACAGTTCAGTCACCCTACAGTTCAGTGTGCCAGCCAGTAGTAGTTAGCAGTCCAGAATCAACAAGTTTCTGCTGTTTAGCAGTACCAGACCATATTGGCCAAAAGCAAATGGAAAATATTAAATGTGAAATGGCACCTGATGAATGGTGATAAAGAACAAAAAGTAAAGTAGGGACTGTGGGCACCTTGGCGCTTTTTTTCACCCTATTTGTGGCATGACACACTGGCTCACAGCTCTGATATGAAGAGTGTTTCAGCAGCAGAACTCTTCCTCTGCAGCATAAATCAGCCCTTCCTCTCATTCCTTCTCATCAGCCACTTTAATCTCAAAGGATGTCACAGGACTGACTGTCTGGTGCTGTCACTGCCACCCTGTGCAATCATTTCATCCCGGGCAAAGCCACTAAAAAAAATCAGTGTGAACTCTCAGTTAATGTCCTTTGATAGCAGGAGCTTTACCCCTGCTGTTCAAAACCATGGCTGGCCATCCAATGCACAGAGAATGAGGGAGAAGTGCAATCTCTCCCTCACAGGCTGACAAGTAGGACCTGTGTACTTTGGCCTCTCTCTGATTATCCTGTCTACGTGTAGTTCTCAATGCCTGCACCTCTAGACATGATTTTTTTCAATGTGAGAGGCTCCCACGTCCAGAGACTGTGTGTTACTAACTCTTGGCACTCTGATTTAAGGTTAAAATAATTTTAACCTTAAAATTTTTTCTTTACCACTTTAAGTCATGTTATGGGGTTCAAGTGCTACCTACTCCATGTCCATTCTGACTTCATTCTTTGGATTCTAGGTGCTAATGGAAAGGTACTGTTAAGGCCCTTGCTAAGGGGTATCTGTTTTTTCTCAACAAGTCAGTGGAGTGACCTTTCAGAACCACAAACTCTGTTGTGTTAAATTTTGCTGCCTGCTTTTCCAAGTGGCAGATGCTCCTCAGACACTGCATTCCGTGACAAAGGGTTTTGTGCAGGCATGGCAATCTCTGTGTTTTGCTTGCACAGCCCTACACCAGCAAAGCACCTGAGAACCAAAGAGCTTTGACACTGCTGGAGATGCGGCGCTGTTTGGTGAGGCTGCTTGTTGTAACCAGCCAGATGCACACAGGGAATGGAACAGGTGATAGATTTCTGTAGCTGGTCATGAAGCCAAGCAGCCCCGGGCAGTGAAGGCAGGGATGGACTTTGATCGACGTGATTTCATTAGAGACAGAAGGAAAAAGAGTTACTTGCTACCTAAAAGCTATTTTCCAGCCTTAGGTCCCCTGCTGCATGGCCTTGTCTGGATCAAAGTGCCATCCCAGAGACTGAGTGAAGCCAAAGGGACTCAACTATGCACAACTCAGGTAGACTGCAAAATCAGGCTGCCAGTTTGGGAGGGTTTTTATGCCACTGGAATCTCAGTGTGCGAGGTTGGAACTCCAGTCCCTTGAGCAAGGAACAACCCATGCACTGCAAGTTGACTACAGGAGGAGAGTGTTTGGAAAAACTCCTCCCTTTCAGTGTGCCACCAAAGAAGCAAAACTGCAGGCCAGTGGACAGAGATGCTGCGTTGCCAAAATACTTATTTCATCTCCAGCTAACTGGTGGCACTGCACACACCTTCCCCTTGGTGTTCTGCTAACAAACAACACACTCCTCAGGGCTTGACCTTCTCCAGGCTGGCCACTTCTGTCAGGGCTTCGTTTATGCACCTGGCACAAACTTCAGCGAGCCACACTGGAGCAGGCAGCTAAAATAGCCTTTTTTCTCCTCAAAAAGAGAAGAAAGGGTTTATTGCAAACCATTCCAGTACTATCAGAACCCCTTTTCCTACCCAGCCCCATGTCTTACTAAAAATAAATATGCATGGTTTTTATACTGATTCCATGTTGCCACAATTATATCCTGAAAAGAGTGTCAAATGTGCTTTTCCACATAATTTACTGTTTCCCTGTGATTCACGAAGCCTCTTTTCACGTGAATAATTGGTCACTTCTTGTTTATGTATCACCATGGTACACAGCTCCTAGCAGGCCAAAAAAATAGGCACAAAGCTGACATTTAATCATTAGAGCTACATGCAACCTTCCCCCCACCCTTGCTACCAACTCCTTGCTTTTTACCTCCTCCCATAAAAAGAAAGTACAGATTTTTTAATGGAGGAAATAGTTCCTAAAAAAAAAAATCCCAAAAGTTTTACCTTCCTTAGCACTCATGAGCAATTTTTTTGTTCCATGCTTATTTTGTATTTCACATTTTCCAGTGTAAAGAAAACAGCTGAAGAGTCCCTTGCAAACAAAGTGAGAAGGTGGAGAAGGAGGAATGTTCTGAGTGCATGGCTGCCGAGAATGGCAGCTTTCCAAGTACAAATTTGTTTATTTCTCAGGGGAGATACAGTCAGGACATCACTTACCAATGGTCACTTGAATTAGAAAGCACCTCAGCATGTTCTCAGAATAGCATTTCAGCCTCTAGACACTGTAATGACACTTAGTTTTTACAGTGCAGTAAACTGCGGTACAAATTAATTTATTTACAGTGAGTCACTGCTCAAGCAACTCTGCAGTCAAGCTTTGATTTGCAGAACTCCTCTGCCTTCACCTACAGCTTCTTAAACAAGCCTGCACTGTGACAACATCTGTGATGGGTAAGTTTGGATCTCCGTGTGTTCTTCCTGCCTGGAAAGTTGAGGAACACCTTGTGCAGTATTTTGACAGTATTAAAAGAAATTAAAAAATCGAAGAGATAAGTATATTTGTCTTGACAGCATCATACCATGGCAGGCCAAAAACACATCAGAAAACAGAAGTCAGCAGGGACACTTAACAGCATAGGAAAAAAACATATTGGCTTAAGTCTGGCTATCAATCCAGCCCAGTAGGTTGTGTGATCCTACAGAACGAGTGCAAAAAAACTGAATGCAAAAGAAAAGAGAATATTTGTTGAGAATACACGAGGACGTTAATCTCCTTTTTGCCACAAACCAAAGCAACATCAGGTTTTAAGGCTGGAGAAAAAAAAAAAAAAAAAGCTAAGTGGTTTTTACCTCATATAGACATGAGACAAAACCAAAGCCTCAAGATCTGATCTTGTTAAAAAAACAGAAGGGTAAACTGTAAGTTTTTGTTTTCCTTTTTTTTTTTAGCAGCCAGGTAGAAACAGAAGGGAGTGAAACTTTCATGAGTGTTGGGGGTTAGGACATGGGAGGAGAGAAGAGGACAAAGGAGAGACAAAAACAACTGCTCGGAGTTGACTTTTCTGATTCAAATACACCTTAGCAGCACTCAGTGGAAAGCAGACTCAGAAGTGGAAAGAATTTCTGGATGCAGATCAAGACAGAAGAAATATCTTAATTTTTGCTGGGCCATAATCTCCTGAGAAGGCTTGTGAGAATTTGATCCTGTCATTCCCAAACTAGAATCTTAAAACTGATTTGGACCAGAACTACAGTTGGTTTGAAAATATTATTACTTCTTCCTGTGGAAAAAAAAAAAAAAAAAAAAAAAAAGAATAAAAATGGAAAATAACTCAGCCAAACCCAAAGTGCATGGACTCATTACAAGCTCAGGAAATCATCTCTATTTAAATCTCTTTCAGCACCACTCTCCAACTGTAATAGTGCGTGAGTGGAAGCAAACATTACACAGAAGTTCATCCTGGTCTCTTGCCTCTCTGTCCCCACCCCAACCCAAGTTCTCCATCTCAATGGTCACTTTTTTTTTTCTTCCTTCTGATTAGCCTTGTCAAGCCTTTCTCTCAGTAACCACCATTTTCATTCTTTTCGGTATTGCTCACTCCAAGGTTTCTGTGATCTTCAGTATCGCACCCTGCACTCTTGTCTTCATTCCATTCCACTCCCAGCTTTGCTGATTTCTCTGGTGCCAGCTCCCAGTGCCGCGTGCTCCTTTCTTACGAGCTGCTTTGCTGTTCCCTTACTTTGTCTTCTCTCATCCCGTCTTCTGACCTTCAGGACGGAATATCTCAAGGCTGGCTGAGTTCACCCAACTTTCTGTTTCCTGCTCTCCTGTGCTGCCGGGACCCTCATCAGGAAATGTGTGCTGAGGAAGGAAGGACTTGGGAAGAAGGAGCAGTCTTTCCTCTGGCACTGGCACTGCATGCCAACCTCTTTCTCTAGACTATGCCCTTTCTCCCTACTTCCCCCATTCTTATTCTCCCAGCTTCTGGTGGCAATAGAACAACAGTGTGAGATGAGGAAAGAGCTGTGGGAGACTCACATTGGTTTTCCAGCCCTGTTGACACCACTGGAGTGGGGATCCACTTAAAGGAGCTGTCACTGAGGCTCCAGTGTCAGTGCATGTCTGGTGGGTTGTCCTTGGCTGGCGCTGGATGCCCACCAGCTGCTTGCTCACTGTCCTTCCTCAAAAGAACAGAGGGAGAAAAACAAGAAGAAAAATCTCATGTGTGGAGGTACAGGGAGCTCATCTTACTGTCAACAAATCAGGTTCATCTTGGAGAAAATGAATTTAATTTGATGCAAATTAAAATTGAATTGGATGGTGAGAAACAAATTAAAAATTAAAAAAGCTTCTCTCCCTGGCCCATTTTTCTCCCCCAGGCTCAAATTCCCCTGGCAGCTTCTGCAGTTCCCCTTCACCAAAACCATGACACCACCACCCAGTAAAGTATGTATTTTACTATTTTATTATTTTGTTATTATAAAACTCCAGGTTCCAGCATCTTGAAGTTCACTTTTTGTTCTGAATCAGCTCTAACTTCTGCAGGTGAATTCACTATCTGTGCCTCTGCATGTTGCTGAAAAGATTGAGGAGAATTTGTAGAACTGCAAATTAGTAAGATCTTTCATATTTGTTTCTTTTCAAAGACTAGCAGCATGTTTCTTATTTTGGCTATGAATGTGTAGCCTTGCTACTTTAATTTCATGCTTAGCGCAGTTTTTGCCTGTGCCATTTTTTCGGCCTTGGACTGTCTTTATATTTAGGCAAATTTTTCTTGGATTCTCTTCATTTCTCTTTACTGTTTGATACTACTTTCTTTAGGGAAATAAACAGTTTGAACTGCTGTGTTTAAACTGTGATGCCGCCCCTCGGTCGCAGGAGAAGGGGATGGCACAGGCTGCTAGCGAGCCCCGACGCCGCTTTCCGCTCCGCGCGCGTCGCGAGCGGCCGCTCCCCGCCTCTGGCACCGGCCGACAGACGGTAGCGGTTCAGCCGTCGGCTGTGGTCCCTTACCGACAGAAGTGGCCGACAAGAGTGGGCCCACGTCGAAGGATCGACGCAAAGGAAGAGGGAAGGACCCTTGCTTGCATCTCCGAGCAATCTTCATTCTTCCCTGCGCAGGGGGCAGTGACGCAGCTGACACGGTGCAACAACTCGAAGTAAAGGCAAAGGGCGCAAAGTAGAGAAAAACGATGGCTTTTAAAGGGGGGTCAAATCAACAACAAATCAAGGGCTAGATAGGAGGAGTATGGGGTGGATATATGTAAACATAAAACCAGTAGGGAAGGGGAAGGGGAGAGTGCATACTTAATATGCCAATGAGTGAAGGAAAATATCATAACTGACAGGGAATCTTCCAGATAAACGGGTGTAGCAAATAATGACAGACAAGCTGCAGGGGCAGGATTTGGAAGATAGGGAAGGGTGTGGGAGTTGGGGTTGAGAGCAACAAGGCAGGGATGCCTTGGGAGGATTCTTATGTTGACTTAGGGAAGCCGGTGTGACAATTTCTCAAGGTCCCTCGCTCCCACATGTAAATGATTGCCTGCCTGTCACCCAGGGCTCACTCCCACACTCCAGAAAGTTCTGTGTCCCCAGTTCTCCCATTGGCTCACACGTTATAGTCACTCCCCTCCTGTTCTGTTATTGGTTGAATGTGTGTCACCCCACCTCAACTCCTCCTTCTGCCCCTATCCCCATTGGTTCATTGTACCCTGTCCCCTCCTACCTTCCCCCCGTTTATATATCCTGTACCCACTCCCAGTCAGTGTGGCTGGAGTGGTTGCTGCCCTCGTGCTGCTGCCCTTCTGCCACCTGCTTTCCATTCTTGGTTCCCTTTGACTGTGGTTCTCCTCGCCTCCCTCACCTACCACCCTCCCAGCCTATCTACCTTCCTCATACCCTTCTGGACCCTCAACTTTACCCTACAATAAACCCAGTTGGATCACCATACGGAGCGCGCTCCCGTCTGTTACTGGTGAAGAAGAATTACAACATCGGGGCACGGGTGTCTGGTCGTCTGGGGGGGTGGTTTGTTGAGTCTGGGATGGAGACATTGCCAATTCAGGGGGCTACCCTACAGGATCTGCCCAGGGCGGCCCGCAGAGGGTCTCAAATAAGGGAGGTATACCCCAGGATTGACACCGGGAAAGGCAGGAAAACAGGTGGAAAACAACTCTGGGGAGAGACTATTAGGAAAACTGAACAGGGATGAATAGGAACAAACCATTACAATTATTTTAAATAATTTCTTAAACATAAACTTCAAAATCCCACTACCACAGCCCTGAAAGTTGATAGCCCCTGTATGTTGATAACTCAAAATCACTTTTTGCAATACTTGCTTTTTTTTTTTCTGTGCTTGACAGGTAACTCTCAGCTACTTAATTCACTTTGAAATGAGAGACACTCATACATGAGTAGAATCCACATGGCTCAGAATTATCACAGAAATCCATGGTCTGATCTGGGAGTGGTGAAAACATCTTTCCCAGGGAACAGTAAAACCCTGATTATCCTGAGCAAGTTTACTTAATTGTTTTTGATTTTCCTCTAAGCTAATGATGATGGGCCATTTGCTCCACCTTCCTTTGCTCCCTGCAGTGCTGCTGTCCTTGGGAAATGCATAGCAGCAGACCTACTTCAAAGGACAAGAAGAATGACTTTCCAGCATGGCCATTTATTTGTGTTTTCCATTATCTTACATGTCAATTATTGCAGCATTGGAAAAAAGAATATTCATATTTCACATTATTAACTGGGTCTTAGTCCAGTATTAAATAATCATTTACTTACAGCACTAAATTAAATCTTCTTACACTGCTGATGGATCATTATTCTTCCACAATTTTTCCTTTTTTCCATTGAAAGACACAAGCTGCCTTTTGGTATTGATTTGTACAATGAGAACCAGTAATTTTCTACTTTTCCAGTCAATTCAGGGTGTGAATTGCATGCTCTGTATGCTCTAATGGGTCAAAGTCCATTGCATTGTCTTTGCCTTAATGAACTTTACGAGGACACAATAAGCTTTGAAAATTTCTGTCTATGTCTGCTGAGAACCTGTGATTAGACACTTTTATTTATGATCCTTGTTTTTAACCTTAGTTTAGCTATCCATAGGGTAACCAACAGGGAAAAGGATTACTACTTTTCCTCAGCAGTACCAAGCTTTCCTTCTATTCATTGCCAATCATATTTGAAACACAATTGCTGAGATTTAAGTCACACATCCTACATATGTTTTGACCACTCCATCTCTGCACATTTTATCTTGTTTTATTGTGTACTGGAATGAGGTAAGACTTGGAATTTGTAATGTGAAGAAACCTTCCCTTAAACAGGACCATAAATCTGACACATGGAATTCCCGTGTTTTTGCTTTATCTGCATCCAAGCTGCCTAGCACCCTGCCAGCTTTGTATGGGATGAGCTAAATAATATGGGAGTGATTAATTCAGGGTCTGCATGATTTTATTCCCATTTGTGGCTGACCATTAATAGGTCTTAGTGAGAACTCCACACTCCAAACACAGATGCTACTGCTCTGGGAGCTGCAGCGGAGGCAGTTGGACAATTTTTTAAATGAAGTTAAGTCCCTCTGTTTTCTAGTGTATCCTACAGCAGTGACATTTGTGACATTTTCTTCTGCATAATCGTAGTAAAAAAAATGGTTGCCCAGAGTTTTGAGGTTATATGATGTAGGACAACTTGACAGAGTGGCACAATGCTTATGTTGTCTCATTAGTACCAGAAAACTGTAGGATCCGAAATTAAGATGTTGTTAGTGGAAAGCCACTGTGCAAATTAGCCCTAAGCCCTCAGCCTGAGGGGCAAGTGAAGTTATGACCACATAACTGAAGGACAGGAGAAGCAGGACAGAAGTGTGACAGCTTCCTTCAGGAGAGCCACATTCCAGCCATGACTACTCCCCTGGTGATTCTATTACATTATAATAGTTGGTGTTTTCTTTAATACCATACCTCTTGTGATCCTGGACATCTCAGATCCCATGAAAGGGAAAAAAAGACTTTCTAGCACTTGCATTTCCAGTGGAAAGCTTGAATATTAAGGACTTTAAAATCACAAAGCACAATAAAAATGCATGATTGTTTATTATTAAATTGACTAAAGCCACTCTGACTTTTAAAAAATACATTAAGATCTTGGCATATTTGATGATAATGTTCGACTAGGATTTTCTAGCATTGTCAAGCATGTATATATTGGGGCACTAGTTTACAGCCATTTAACGAGAGGAAAACAGAAGGGTAGAAAGTGGGCAATTCCTCAAATCTATCAAAAGAACTCCACTAATACACCACATTGCTACCAAATCTGAACCTAAAGTTGAATGATATGTGATACTATTTCTGCAAAAAAAACCCAAATTCCTAAATTGAGGAGGACGTATTCTGTCCTATCAGCCAATTTTAAGCATTAAGGACAAAGGACTTGTGTTTGAAGATGTGCAGTAAGATCCACCTGTCACTAGAAAAATGACAAAAGTCTTGGAGTACTTACAACCTCCTACTTCCCCATGCAAAGACATATCAGAAATTTTCACTAATAAAAAAGAACAGAAAATTCAAGAGCTTTCCAAGTTTTCTTTCAGTATAGTATGTGAAGTGAGTTTAACACGATGCACAAGAGGCAGCTACAGAAAATTCAACATTAAAAGGCCAAGACAGTAGCACAGCATCTCAGGAAGCACTGCTGAGTACCAGATGTATCCTCACTGTGCAAGTGTGCTAAAACACTTCCCTCCAAGACTCAGAACATCATAACCTATGTAAAGTGGGGAAGTTCCCCCAGCGAATTTGGAGTACAATGACAGATTTGGCTAGAGAAGTTGAAAGAATTGTGTCTTTGGAGATGGAAGCACCATGTTCCCAGCTGGACTCTAGGCTGTAATATTTTTCAGTGGTTTTTTTTCATCAGAGAGTCCTTTCTGAGGGTGGTATAGCTGACTTTCCCTCAAAGCTCCATTGTGAAGAAGGCAAAACATTATCTAGAAACAATGAGCAAAATCCCAGCCTTGCTATTTAACAGCAGGAGTAAAATCCACTAGCAAACTTTGACTTGCAAAGTCAGCAAACACATCTGTTCTGGTCAATTTCTGGACGCTTTCATAACAGCATTTATTCTTTTCAGAGCACTGCGAGAAACACGACTGACCAACAGGCTTTCTTGATTAATAAAACCAAACCAGTTGGTACTCCAGTTTTGCCTTCTTTAAAGGAAAAATGCATTCATTTCATGGAGCTCAACAACAGTCAGTCTACAAGGTGTGGATCAACTCTTGCTATAACATAGAAAACCTTTTTTAAAGTTGTTAACTGACATTTCTAAGCTTTGTCCTGGAGATGGTCATGATTAAATTTTGCATAATACCAAGAGTATACGAGGGATATAAAAGACTAATCCACTTAGCAGCTTAACCAAGAGGAAAAATTTGATCAAAACATGTAATTGCTACAGACAACTGAGTTATATGATTCCTCTGTAAAAACCAGTATGAAATTCTGGATGCTTATAATTCAAAATAAATATCAACATTTGGTCCCAACATACAATCAATCAATCAATCAATCATCCTTTTGAATATTTCTTAAATGTTGTGGAGGATGACTGCGTCATCCCTGCCTTCAAATCAACTGTTCTTTGAAAAATTTGTTGAAGAAAAATCGTGTTGAAAATGTGCACACACATTGTGACTATGACATTAATATTACATATTGATATAGCCAAATTGAGTGTAACTTGATGCTCACCCTGCTTGTGATAATCTGTATTCTTCTGAGTAGTCTTGTAATTCCTGTGCAACCATCAGTCCTTTGTAAACCTGCTGCACTTGCTGTCTGGAGCTTACAGGAGTTTTTGTTCCAATTTGTGCAAGTGAAAAATTATTTAATCTGAGAAGCAAACACATTTCTGATTCCCAAGATGATAATTAGATGATACATTATCTTATGACACAACATCTGGATCCTCTTCCATTTTATTTGGCAGACAATAAAGACTTCTCCATTGTGTATATAACTTTGTTTTTAATACTAGTGTGGCAATCGAGCAAGAAAATGTTCATCATCCTGATTCTGTGGTATTCCCAGCAAGCTCCATAGAAGCTTCTAAAACGTTCTGCTCAGGATGCTCAGGAAACATTGACATTTGTCAGACTAATGTATTTGACTGTCAACCTTGCAATGCTTCTAAGTTTTAAAAAGCATAAACTTCCATTTTTAATATTGATTTAATATAAATTTTTTTATTTTTATTTTATTTAGGGGTTTTGGATATAATTTTGAAGTACAAATTCTCATGTCACATTATTTTATGAGAACTTGTTAGCAACAAGTGTAGTAATAATGACACACAAGTTTTTCCCTCACCAACATCTCCAGCCAACACCACCAAAGAAAAAGTGCTGACATTTTCTTCAAAGAACTGATCACAAAATCTGCTCTTAATTTCTTGGTATATTTGTAGAACCATACAAAGACAGAACTGTATGCATTATATTCATCATGGTCACAATTGCAAGATATGTGGAAGACATTTTGAGCCATAAATAACAAGCAGCAGAATTCCTGCTGACTTCCTGGGAGCCAGTGCTTCCCAATCATGCTCTAAATATGTAATCTATGATCATAATAAAAGACTGGGATGTTCAAGTAATGGAATATCTAAAATTATTGCCACAAAAACAGAGACTGATCATGTATCACCATGACCAGCCATCTTCTGGAAAATTTATGCAGCAACATTGATGCGAACACTTAACCAGTGCCCTAATTTGCTAGTAGTACAAGAACTGGAATATCTTTCAAAGTTCATTCAGCAAAAACAGTTCTGTTTCTTCCTGGGTTAAAGAGCCTCCTACAGCTTTCTGCAGAGGGGGTCAGTTAGGACAAATTTCTTTTGAAATGCAGAGAGGAATTTGATGACCATCAATGGACCATTGCTGAAAAAAGAATGCCACTTGCTTTGGCTTTTGAGAGAAGACAAAATATTTTAACATGAAGAGAACAAATGCCAATGATTTGACTTCTGACAGTGTTCTATACCTATTACTAGAGATTCATTATCAAATCTGAAAAAAAGGACAAATTTCTAGCATTTTGTTGGGAATCATATTTTTAGGATATGTGTATTAATATACATCTCATTGTTTTACTAGTGTTCACTGCTACACTGTTTAAAATTGTCATCTGAAAAAAAAGAATAGTTTGAGTGTTTATTCAATAATAGTTTGCACATTGTATTATTCATTCCAGACAATGGAAATCATCTAAAAAATGTTGGTTGTGTAAGTCTGAAATGTGAGGAATTATAGGCAATATAAGCAAATGTGAATCTTCGATGCATATTAAAATGGTTACACTTACACAGCATTTAAGACATGGATAAAACATCAATACCACATCTACAGAAAAATGTGGCTATTGTGGCTATTATTGCTACTATCACAGGATAATAACTGTAATTATTATCACAAGGATGATGTATCACTGGATGGTGAAACAAACACAAAACCTGAGCAACTCAGCAAACATAAAACTTGATAGCGCAACTCGGGTGGTTTTTCTGTGATGTTCTACTGTCAAATATGACTCTAATTCAACAGCAGGACTATTAGCTTTATGTGGGCTTTCAAATTAATAAACAATGAAAACAATGGTAGCAGATGAATCTTCTTGAAGCCTCAGAAGAACAATATTCTTGGACAGAGCACAGAAAAGAAAACTTTTTTTTTTGGTCAATTCCCACAAGAACATTAAATTGAATGCAAGGCATGAATTGTACCCATGTAAAAAGTGTTTTCCAGTGTTTCTTTGGCACATTTATGGACCATTGATGAAAAAAAAATGCCACAGATGTTATAAAATCTTTCTATACAGTATTCAGGATGTCCATGTAAAAAAAATTTAAGACGATCTCATCCACACATTATGTCACTCTTGCAATGGAGTGTACAGTACCTAAACTAAGTCCATTTGATAACTGCAATGACATTGTATGTGATCTGAAAATGAGCATAAATTATGTGAGTCCCTCTGAGAAACAATTTATATTGGTGGCTAAGTCCTTCCAGGAAATAAGACAAAATCTTACACATATTCCCTTCATCAAAGGGGTGGAGAAAAATCTGTCAGCTCAAACGTGGGCACAGGAAATAGAGAAAGAGCAGGGTTTCGAGTGTTCTAAGGGAGTTTTGGTGTGAAAAGGAATTAGGCTCTCTAAGGTCATATCTGCATGGGTGATTTCAGACAGTTGGGAATTAACCTCGTCATTTACTGAGCTGGCAGGACATGACACACTTCTGATCAGAAGCCAATGTAAAGATGCACAAAAGATTCAAAATACTAAAGTGATCTCAGCCTCTGGAATGACTACTGCTGCTTCTTTGTTCTGCCATCTAATGATGGAAGTGAAGGAATTCAATGCTTCAAGGAATTCAAGGGTAATTTGACAATGAGATTCTTACAGCAAGGCAAAAATTCAAATATTCCCATATCTTAAGTATTGACAGTATTCAAAAAACGTTGCCCATTATTCTCTTTTGTGCATGACTTGCACACATGTGGTCTCAGAGCCAATCTAGAATCCTGTAGTGGAAGCAGATAAAGAGCCAACAGAAATCTACATAAATATAACATAAATGTTGCAGACTGTATGAATGCCACAATGTTCAGTATTAACTTTGTGTAAACTATTGGCTGCAAATCACACAAATCACAAGGTCTAGAACTCAGTTCTAGACCATGAAGTAAAAGTGTTAAAATAGAGTGATCCTGACTAACACCAAGGAAAGACAGCATTCTAAACACTGGATCTACTGTTGTCCTGCTTTTTAAGTCACTTCTAATACATGCTGTCCAACCCAGGTCTTTATATAACAAGATTCATGGTTTATTTCTAATATGAAGTGTATGACCATAGAGATAAAATATTATATGAGCTTTTTTGATGTTCTAGTTCTTACATTTTGATTCTGAGGATTAGTTCCAGGGTTTCTTGTTCCTCCCAGTACAGTCTTGCCAATATTTAATATTACCAGCCAGGCCTCAGAGGCAGATAAAGTTCTACCCCACAGACATACAACATGGTATTTTCTCCTTTATGTCATTCTCCAGTCTGTATGTAGGAATAAAAAAAGAATTGTTTAAAAAATGTGATATCAGTTTCTAGGAGACAGATTGGATTTGCAAACTTGTCCCTGGCTTTAAACTGAAAGAGAGCAGGTTCAGATTGGATATTAGGACAGAATTCTTTTCTGTGAAGGTGGTGAGGCCCTGGCACAGGTTGCTCAGAGAGGCTATGGTTGCCCCATCCCTGGAAGTGTCCAAGGCCAGGCTGGATGAGGCTTGGAGCAATCTGGGATAGTGGAAGGTGTCCTGCCCATGGCAGGGGATTGGAATTCAATGATCTTTAAGGCCTCTTCCAGTCCAGGCCATTCTGTTATTCTGATTTCCTTCTCCCAAATTTCCACAGACTGTACTCTCTTATGGTTAGATAGAAATAATGAAAAATATCCCTAAGATTTAAAGCTTTGTATGAGGTATGGAGAAGGTGGAAGGTGGTTATTGTATGCTGCAAAGCTCATCTACTGAATAGGTCTGGTTTTGCTGTATAAGTAAATTTCCTCTCTGAGACTTGGAGTTTTGAATGTAACCCCAGCTCCCAATCTGGTCTTGCATGTCTGTGGTCTAGTCTGTAATTCTGCTTGCAGGATAGAGAGCAAAATAAAAGGAGTAAAACTGTCAGAGGTAAGAAAAGAATACGTACAGTTCTATGTGACCATCACAATATTCAAGAGCTGAAGTTAAGTAACACATGATCTAATTGGAAAGATGCACTACAGCTGCCAGTGAAATCTTACTGACTCCAATCATAAGCTTCTTCAAAGATTGCTTTTACATAGTGTTACAAGTCAGAATACAAATCTCTTTATTAGGAAAAGGCTGATAAACAGGCTCTGGCTTTGAAGGGGAACACTTGGATGTACAGGCCTAGAACAAAATCAAGAAGTTCATTTAGGAATCTGCTGATACCACATTTCTACAATTAAACACACATTGGGAAAGCACTAGTCAATCAATTTCCTTTTACAGTACCTCAACATTCAAAAAATCCCATGGGGACATCTATGTCATCTTTGGTGCAGTTACAGAGACAAAAATTTCACTGGTTTAGGAACTGAAAATGAGTAGGCAACTCGTTAACACTACAGGATTTTCTTGTCAGCCAGAAAAAATGGAAACTGATCAGTCAATCCAGTATCAAATAGAAGACTGGATTTTAATCCATTTGCAGGGTAAGGTCATCATCTAGTAAAACCAGCACTGTTTACTTCTTCAGTGAACCGTTGTGTATGTAAAAGACAAAAATTATTGGGTTTGATTACAAAAATGAAGCACAGAAAAAGTTTTGAATAAAAACCTTAACTTTCTGCAATACATATTACATACTGCCAATACATGTGCAACCATTTGGTGTTCCTTTTTACTATAAGAAAGCAATTTATGAAAAGTGCTGATGAAAAAAAATCAGCTTAACAAAAAAACCCGAAACACCTCCAAATAAGAAGAACCACACTTAAAAAATGTCCATAAGCTCACCGTAAGAGAGATCATTCTTAGTTTTATTTACGTACCTAAGCATGAACACTTATTTTCCTTTATTTTATTCAGAGCTCTTTTACAACTAAGGCCCCAATTCTACAATCAATAGAGTGTAGGCACAGAAATTCCACTCAATCTGCTGTTAGCAAGACTAGAAAGACCTATGAGCAATCCAAAGTCCAATAATGTCAGTGGGGAGTTTTTCTACTTCCTTCGATGCACTTAGAAAGGGCATGTGAGGTCAATAGGCTGCACTCCTTATTCTGTCAGAAATTCCACTGAGGCAGTGCAGTGCCACTCTCCACATAATTACATACATCTTCTTCCTGAAACTGAGGTCAGTCACATCAATCGTAATGTCATGAGAAAAATGACTTTTGGAATCGAACTAGCTTAGTAAAACAGAAATAAAATACATACTATACATTGGTCATGGCAGTGTTTTACGCTACCCTAAACAGATGCACTGTTTAGTTTTTAAATTTTTCTGTTCCTAGAGCTGGATTTGCTTATAAATGACTTAAGAAATGCCTGACAACACTCTTATGTTTCAGTACTGATTCTTCTGTTCTACATCAAAAGCAGTAAGAAATAATAAGCTACTCAGGTTCACCTGAGGCAATGGACTTGGGTAGATACTTTGGAAATAGAGATGGATTTGTACCTATTATCAACTAAATGTTTGTCTCCATTTTTTAAAATATCAAAAATAATGGTGAATCACATCAACACATGGTGCCAAATTTAAAACAGACATAACAGGGAAATGTTATAATTTCAGACATAACAAGGAAACTTTTGACATGGGCTACTAGAAAATATAAAGAAAGCAAAATCCTAAATAAAACAAATCCTAAATAAACTAATTTTTTTCCAAGGATTTTTTTCCCTCTCATATTTGCTATCTGATAATAGTAGTAAAATAAATAAATAAATAGAAGAACATCATCCACAAACATTTCTATCAAGAATTTCAAATCAATCTTGACTCAATGATACAATCAAAAAAGATTGGAATATATTCATCATTTGCCAGATGGAGATTTGCAGCTTCACAAATCACACTGTATCATCAGCACTGAGAATGTCAGTCTCTGTTTTCTGCTGGGGTTGGCTCTTCCTTTAATAAAACATTTAACTGTTTCTGGGCACACGAAAGGAAAAGTTCCAAACTATGCAGATTTCTCTGACGGACAATTTCATCAAGCTGTTGAAATAAAAGAAAAAAAAAATAAAAACGATCAATCAACTTTAAGAAAACCTGAAAACAAATACCAGGGGTTGTCAGCAGAATTCTAACAATATTAAACAACAAAAAATCAACAACTAAAGAACCTAAGTAATTTCAATGTGTATAATTTAACAGCAACTTTCCAACAGAGTATTTGAGTTTCTCCAAAATAAAATGTACACAAGGCTAAAAGTAACTTTAAAGCTTTCAAATTCAACACAATCTATTTGAGAATGCTAAACAGTCGAACTGTCATGCTAGGTAAATCCCCAGAGAAATAACAGCTGTTGCTTTTATAAAAAACACTGCTTCAGGTTTAAAGTGATCACTACATATGACTGCATATTCAAAATTTTAAAGCCTACTGGTAATTTAAATGGCAGCATGTTTAAGTAGTTCCCAGAGGAAAAAGTCAACGTATTTGTTATTTATTTTGCTTGTTCCTACATTTTATCCCCTAATGCCAAACAATGTGAACTATATATATATATAAATATATCTTTGCTGTATAGACAATCTACCCCACCAAAAAAGATAAGAATGCCATAGCAAGATTTGGCAGGGTTCATAATTTAAATGACAAAAATATGGTTTACTGAAAAGCATTTGAGTTTTTTTAAACATTAATTAATAAATAAAATGCACTGCAAAATTCCTTCGAGTTGAATACTGAAGTTCAGATGTCAAAGTATTATCACAACTGAGAGATGTTTTCAATCTGACTATCCTTTACTCAGCCCAAATTCAACTAAATAGCCATATAACAATGACACAGGATGAGACTGAAAAGTAGTGATACAAGGCTAATATGGCATAAAAATGATGCCACTCAAGGGAAAGGAAGTAATGGAATTTTGAAGAAGTCAGCACTTCTTTCAGATTATTGTGGAGAAGTTCATATGCAATGGAAAATGGAGGGTTTTTCAAAAAATGTTTCCCAACTTATGTATTTTGGACTAACAGCTTTAATTACAGCTTTTAACAAAAACTGATCTGTTTATCACCCAGCAGTCCAGTTAATTGCTGTAACACTTGAATGCCCATTTTATTGTATAACAGATACCCATTTTTAAAACATATTGTTATGCGTAGTAGGTATAATTCGCGCCTATAAAATGATATATAGGTAGAAGTTTTATGTGGTTAAAAAACATAGACATAAAGCAAGTAAGCCAGGGCAAGGGGGTTGCCTCATGTATGTTGAAACCGTTGCTGATAAGACCTCATTTGCAAGTTAATACATGTGGCTCGCTGGGAGATGAGCCGTTTCTCGAGATGATCTAGGAACTCCCAAGCGATGATCGATGATGATGATGATGATTGTCCTGACAACTACTCAAGATTGGGATCACTGGAACATCTCAGTGCCGGGTTCCTGTAGCTCCATCACCGATGTACATCGCTTCCTGGACCTTGAATTGTTCAAACCAGCGCAGAGAAAAGAGACTTCATGAATATGTGGGACTTTGAATGGAAAGAAAAGGCTGATCGCCAAAATCCCGGCCTCGAGCAAAATAAACTGTATAAAAACTGCTCGTGCAGGACGGATGGTTGTGAAGCATAGGAGACCCTCTGCTAGAGTGGTTGAACCTGTCTCACCCAGGACTGTCCTTTTCTTTGTGGCTGGCTCAGATAGAATTTGATCGCTATGATAAAAATTGGTTTTTTTTTTTCTTTTTAATTTGGCTGGGTCAATTTTTACCTGTAACAATATCAACGCAGAATGCAAGGCAAGGATAGTGACAGCTTCCCACTTCACTTTGAAAATGCACTCAGGAAAAGGTTGCAGTGCTGTGATTTAATACACAAACATTTTTATGACTCTATGCTTTTCTCCTCCTTAAGTTCCTCTAATTTATGCAAAACTGGGTAGTTAGAATATTTTGGCAATTTGTTTCAACAGAGATAAATAATGTATCAAATCTAGTCACCAGCGGAAAACACACATATTTTCTAAACACCACAGAATCATAAAACTCTCCTTCAGTAATAGAAGCATAGAATCACAGGATGGTTTGGGTTGGAAGGGACTTTAAAGATCATCCAGTTCTAACCCCCTGCTATGGGCAGGGGTGCCTCTCACTGGACCAGGTTGCTCAGAGCCCCATCCCACCCGGTCTGCCTGTGTTTCTACTTCTGCAAATTTTCAGCTGTTCAAAATTTTGCATCTCTCTGCAAAAGCAGGCATTAGGGCTCCATACGCAGCCTTGTAGCAGCGTGTGGCAGCAGTGCCAATCGAGATCCAGGGAGGCCACCACCAGCAGCAGGGAAAACAGATGAGACAAGTCTCTGTTGGTCAGCAGGAGAGTCCATTTTATTCCCCCCAACCCCACGCTGGGGGGGAGCAGGGGGGCAGAGGCCCAAGAGCCTGAGCAAAGCCCAGAGAGCCCAGAGCTGAGAGCAGAGCAGACCCAGGACCGTGGGGTTTTATCAGGTGTCCCATGGGAGGAGTCTTAAACTCAGATTACAGCCTCCTCAGAATGGGAAGGCTTCACAGACTCCATACACAGCCTGATGAGAACCTAGCCCACTGATTTACAACAGATTTTAAAGCAGATCTAGTTCAAATAAATGTCAGAAAAGTCTGTTCTTGAGATATTCAAGTAACAGCTGCTACTGACAAGAAAATGGAAGAAACAGCAAACTAATCTCTAAAGAAGCTGTATCTGGAAGAGTGTGGAACAATGGAACAAAAAAATCCCCACTCTGTTGTGCTGGTGCATTTTCTCTGATTTGAAAAGTATCTTGCCTCCTTTGTATCTTCTGGACCAAAACATTTTGCTTGGGGAAGTTTGCAGATTTTTTTTTTGTGCCTGTGATCCATATTTCTTTGGGGAATGAATGGACAGATACAGCCCAGTTCACATAATACCATCTGTTGCATGTTAAGAAAGAACATGAGATACCTCTTTCTCCAATTAAAAGAGTTCTCACATTATGTCATCAGATTCTCTTGTTTCTGGTAGGTATATCACATGGAGAAGCTCAGCATGAAACTGAATTTTGGTGCATGTTTATTGCATGTTATATCATTATACTCCTAAACAATTATTTATTGAGCTTTGAGCATGAGCTTTGGCTAAACTCTCCATTTCCTTTTCATGCAGACTTTCCTTGCAAATTCTGCTTTAAAGGGACCAGAGTAGCTCACCAGGTGTGTGTTCTGATATGCTGCTGTTAATTTCTTTATCAAGGCTGCAATCTCAAATTGTATAGGATTAAATATTAAATTTATTTCACCAAGTACAAAAGTAAATGTTTAATGTGTGTAGTGATTGGCTGCAGCACGAACAAACCAGAATTTCTTCAGGCTTGAGCAAGATTTTAAAAGTCTCAAATGAATTAAGTACACATTTGAGGAGCTTTTGTTGAACTCAAGTGGTTAGTTGCTAGTCTCCATTTGTACATAAGAAAAGTTTATTGCTTGTTAAACATTTATGTAAATGCAGTAACATAAAACTTGAGAATTCAGTTTCCCCTTGTTTGCTCCGTTTGTGAATATGCATTGTCTTGAGCAGGACATTCTAAAAATCTTCAATGCTACAGAAAATGACAAAACAATCCAGAAAGACTTGAGATCTTCACATAACACAAAAAGAGAAGCAATGATGCTGTCTTTGAAAATGGTACATTTGAATGTGTTCAGAAGGAGAACATGCTTGTTAATGGGAAAATTGTCTTGGCCAGGAAATAGAAATAAATGAAGCTTTGTTATACAATTTTTTATACAATATTTTTTAATGAACTATTAGCAATGGATACAGCTTTCTTGAAGAGTGCCTCCACATTGCTGTGCTCCTGTGCTCATTATGCTGTGCTTGCATAATATACCACAAAATGGGAAAATTTTTAAGATATTTTAAATCTCACTTTTCCAAACAGTCTTTTCCCTATATTTTTAGGTCCTGTTCATTTCATTGAATGACCTCATGATTTAAACAAACATAAATGGACATCTGGCAAATTCAAATGTGACTTATATGCAAATGTAATCGTTATGAATAACACATTTGGGCTGGAGCATTCACACAGCGAAACCAATGCATCTGATTCTACAGATGCTGAAAAATGCATCATGTTGGTTCAGATCTGCCAAGAAAGGGCATTTTCCAACACCATACTGTCACTGTTGTCATTGCTACTTAATATTTCCCTTTCACTCTATGAAATCTATTAGTTCAAAGTTCCCAAATTCTTCCGACTGTGTCCAGTTGGTGGAACTTTAATTTGCTCAAAGCTTTAATGTTCCAGAACTTCATTATTTTAAATTACCCAACAGTATCTTTTAACTCTGTATAGATTTATATTTTTTTTCCTGAAGAACCAGAGGTTGTCTCTCTAGGCACTTGTATGGATCCTGCTGAGAAATCGGATATATGAGATTTGGAAAAAAAAACACTTCTTGAATTCCACTCCTTAAATTCCCACTATCCTTCAGACATTTCATTTACCAAAAATGACCAGAGTCATGCAGGACCATCCAACACTTTCCGTGCTGTTTGTTCCGCTCTCTTTAAAGCCTCAGTCCAGTTCTCAGATCTAAGTGCATTCCCACACTGTTTCTGGCCAAAGATGCCTGGATGAGACACCCTCGGATGTGGGGTCTCACCTCAGTCATGTCCATAGGCCACCCATGCAAAGCATGACCTGAAGGCACAAGCCACAGCAGAACTCCTGAGCGGATGCAAGAATTGGACTTGGGAAATGGAAAAAAAAGAAAAAGACACTGTATTACCACCAGGAGAATGCTTCTACCCCAGCCTGCTCTATTTTACTTTAAGTCAACCCATCACTTTAAGTTCCCCTGCATCACTTCAGCCACCCACAGCTCAAACCAAAGTTAACCACCATTCTACATTTTCCTAGATTTATCTTATCTTTCAAATTTTCTGTGAAATGGGAAGAAAGTCTACATGAGTGATGCCTAAAGTAGAAATTAGTTTCTTACACAAGCAACTGAGCATGCACATCCTTCATACCTTCCCCTTGCAATATCTACTTGAAAATAAGTTTGTTTTCATGACATTCATACTTATCTTCCTCTATTAAATACTCACCAACTTGTAAAAATACTTCAAATTACTAGAGGAGAAACCCAGTCAGAACTCTATAACTAATTGCTGTATGTCAGAATTATACTCTCCCATTCTAGTAACTAATAAAATAGCACACGGAAAATATAATTTTAGGTTAAGCACAGAAAGTTATGAGATGAAATCCTGATCTCACCACAGTAAAGGTATATTTTCTCATTAATCTCACTATGGCCTGAAGTTTACCCAGGAAAGTGAAGAAAACAAAATTAATGTTAAATATGGCTCACACTTATGTTCTTCCATACAGGAGGAAGGGGCAGTGGGGGAAGACTTAAGATTCTCAAAAGTATCCTTGTTGCTCAAAGAAAATCATGTTCATGCAAAGACAGGAAAATTTCAAATGCAAATGAATGTTTTGGAGAATTGAAAACACAGAGATGGATGTGTGAAGAGAATGGGTTCTGAAGGTGGATTTAAGGGACTGATTATAAGGATTTCCATTTATTTGGTGTTTACAAGTAGCTGTTCGTTGCCTGTTGAATAGGATTCATCACCAAGGCATTTCTTTGAAGTTAAATATTGATTAGCCACAGGTAATTATTCATAGACATCAGTCTGGCATAATTAAATATTTTCCAAAGGACTTGCAGTATAAGCATTCTTATATGTTTCCTGTCCCCTCTTTGATGAATGTTCAATAGAAAGGGGACATTTTGACACTGGAGGTAAAACAATTGAAGCTTTTTTAGTAATTGGTAAAGTAGTTTACCCTAGTTAATTTAGTCTTAATTTCTCTATGTATTTTTATTCCTGATAAAGATACTAAAGCTTTGTCTGTTTGCTGTTTGCAAACAAATTGATTTCCATTTGCTATTGGTCTGTATGGTTTTGTATTATATGAATTTACTAACAAAAAAAAGTTCTATAAAAGAAAGAAAATACAAATTGAAGAATGATGACAGCATACTTCAGACTATTTTTTTTTATAATTTAGTTAAACTTATTTTCGGAAGAAAATTAATATAAGACTAAACTAACAATTCCTATTTTTACTTGAAAAGACTCTGGAATAATTTTTCATTTTCTTCTATAGTTCTGACTGTTCACTCTTTGATCAACACTTAGATGGATGTGTCTATGGAGAGCAGAACACCAGTCAAAAGTGCTGATGATGACAGACTGCTTTTCTAAATACTTTTATACTTTTATTAAGGACTAGAGAAACAAATTTAAGTCCCTTTGAAATCAGTGGAATTGGGAATATACATTACTTAAGGCAGAAATTATAGTGATGCTTGATTTGTTCATGCATATAAATAATTTACTAAAAAATTCTGTCAGTGGCATTCCCTCCTCTGTGCAGGGACTTGCTTGACAACGACAACATGTTAAAAATATGCTGAGTTGCTCCTGGAGCAGGGAATCCAGATGTAACACAACTTCTTGCTTAGAGTCAACCACTGATGTTGCAACTGAATTTGCCTTTAGGTATTTCTGTTTATCCTAATTACCTGTACATCTGTACCTAACAATAATTACCTAACAATATGTAATTATTTTTAAATTATTTCAGCATCAGTCTGAGCTATAAATTACAGTTATGGTCTTTCTGAACAATGGTCTGAACTTCAATTCTAAGTGAATAAATGGGTGCATTTTAAATCTGTGATACTTTCTAAATATTTTTAGAGACAAAGTATTTTTGAAAAATAATGGCTTTTCATGTATGATCAAAACCTTAACTTTTGCAGGCTCCTGCTGGCCCAGTTGATGGTGAAAAGCACTACTGCACCTTAGTGCTAAGATTCCACTGTGCTGGATATTGGCCAACAAACGCAGTCCAACAGACCCTTGCAGTGTAATTAAACACTCATCAGTGTCTTTTCATTGCTTGATTAGTCAATGCTCCTCTTTGAGAAAAATTCAAAGACAAGGGCTTTGCTTTGTACAATTTTTATGATATATAGACAGGTTTTGTTTGGGTTTTTCCCCCTCCACAACTAACCCACTCCAGCAAATGAGCCTGAGACAATCCTGAAAGGTTCTGTAGCTGCAGAAATTCAGCCACATGCTAATATTTTCTAGTAAAACTGGGTTCAGAAGTCTTTCTCAATGCACTAACACCGAGAAATGAACTTCTCCCCACAGATCCAACAGACTTTAAAAAAAATCCCTAGCACATTAAATAGACCATATAGAAAAATTATTACCTTGAGGAACATGCAAATCTGAAAGTTGGATGAGGAAACAATGAACTATTTCCTCTCATTTCTATAATGTATGAGAAGGAAAACAGATCCAAATGGTACATATGTGCAGCAGAGCTTATTTTAGGGTTAATCCCAGGACAGGACATTTTTGTCTGTCCACCTGTGAATTTCTACTATTGACAACACTTACTAAGTATATAAAAACAAGGTTCTTCACGGCTGTAATTTATATAGTATCTCCTACACATTAGAAAGTCATCAATGTTCAAGACAAACTCTAGAAAAGAGTGATGTTTAATAAATTATATTGCCATGTGAAAATGTTTGGGTTTTTTTCCCCTTTAAATAAATAATGCTGCAACTTCTAAACCTTAAGGATTTTATGTTCGGAATTTGATCATTAAAATAATACCATATGTTGGACACATCTTTAAAACAGATTTGCCTAGTTTGCTGAAGGTAGTGGGAAAACAGCCTGTCAAACTGCTCAGAATCTCCACTGTCTCCCAGCTGGACCCAGGAAAGTAAGAAAATACTAGCTTTTCTTTATATAAGTACAAGAAAGAAATTTGCTTTCAAGGAAATTAGATCATGTGCAAAAAGAACTAAAAACCATTGCAGCATCTGCTCAGACTACTGTAGAAGGTGAAAAATAGGCATTTTCTAAGCCCACAAAAATAATAACGAATATTTATGTGCATTAGCACATGAGAAATCTCTTCAGTGACCTGCCTACTTAATAGGTTATTAACATGGGGTTTCTTCTTTTCTAAAAATTATTTATAGACTATCACCATACACTAAAAAACGGAGTTACCATACTTGCTACTATAATTGGTTCAGCAATCTGATTGTTGTGGTTTTAAGTCACAGATTTAAGATTCTTAAAACAAACATACAGAAACACATGCAAACAGTGTCTTCAAAATCTCTGACTGACAAATAGTTAATATTTGGCCTTGGCAAATGCCTACAGAGCTTATGAAACACAATGGATTACAGTCTCTCCACAAGGTAGGCACAAGCAGACAACTAAAGACAATGTGGCCAAATTCATCAGATCACTTCCTCTGATATGAAAAAAGAGAACTAGAACTTTACAACAGCACCTAAATAAAGGATATACAAGTGACTATCCTAGATTGCAAGGCAATGTGTGTATTCTATTTGCCATCTGTTAGAGGTGTGGCAGTTATCTTCTGTTAATTGGGCAGCTTTCTTTATCTCTTCCACAAACCAATCCTCCCTCCAGGGACACATCTGCTGTTAATGGGCCATTGAGTGTCACTGCATGGCTGATAAAAAAATCCATCATCCCACTGGGAGATGCTCTGCCCAGGGGGAGGAGCCAAGCATTCCTACCTGGATATAATCTGAGATTTTGGGACAGCAGAACAGCCTTTTCCACTGGATTCCCAGAGGAGCAGCAGCCTTTTCCACTGGATTTCCAGAGAAAGACCAGCCCCATCTACACCACCACTGGATCTTCAGAGGAAGGCTACACCCATTTCTGCAGGATCACTGCTGCAACAGAACCACACCTGTCACTGCAGGAGGACTGCAACCACCATTTCAATTGGACTGCTGCCAACACCCTGACCCACAGGGTGTCAGGTCATATTCTTACTCTGTCTGTTGTTTTGTATTACTGCATTGTTTATTTTATTTTTATTTTCTTTCCTAAAAAAGAACTGTTATTCCTGCTCCCGTATCTTTGCCTGAGAGCCCCCCCCCCCTTAATTTCAAATTTATAACAATTCAGAGGGAGGGGGTCTACATTTTCCAGTTCAGGGGAGGCTCCTGCCTTCCTTAGCAGACACCTGTCTTTCCAAACCAAGACAGTGACTCACTGGTTTCTATCCAGGCTTGTCAGAGCCTGAATGCTCATACAGTGTAGAAGTCCTTAAGTTTTCTTCTAATCTCCAACTGTTTTAAGTAACCAAGTCAGTCTTGGACACTATCACATCCTGATTTAATACAGCTACATATGACTTAATAGAGATTACACAGGGCTTCTGTGGAGCTTCATAAACCCAAATTGCCACCTTTCCAGGAAAATGCCTGAAGACTATCAGACTATGCTTCCTGAAAAGCCCTGAGTGCAGGGCTGGGTGATAGATCTGGTATCAAAGATCTATTTCATTTGTCAGTATGCAAACATGTTCCAAGTTAATCCACAGTAACCACGCTTGGTTAAAAGCAGCAACAATCTTCCTACACATAAAAAAATTTATTGTTATTCAGCCAAATAAAAAAATGTTATCTGATGGGCTCATGTTGAGTCATGCTCACAGAATTGCTTTACGGTACCCAGATGATATCTACAGAACTGGATTAATTAAGCTTAACTTAAAAGCAAACAGCAAATAGAAGCATTAATCAGAACAATATTTTTTGTTACTGTGAATATGTATTTTGCATTATCTGTGAATAAGTATGTAAAATAGAAATAATCATTGCATCATATGTGTTTGCAGTGTATACAAATTGAAAAAGAAACCAAACCCTAATAATGTGCATGACTGTGAAACCACAGCTGTATAACTGCTACTCCATTGCCATGGGTGCTTTCTAAACATCTATATCTAATGTGATCCTTCATGAACAGAAGGCTCAGCACAATGAGCACAATTTCATTGCCTCTAAGAAGGGTAACAGGTAGTTGATAACACACATGACAGAGAATTACTGCTTTAGGCTGGGAGGTGAAAAAACTGTCTTATATGGAAAGCTGAAGCTACAAATAACATAATGAGTCAGACTGTAATTAATCTACCTAGATATCAAGGAGACTGCAGTTGCATCATGATTATCTGAAGGCTCCTGTGAAACTTTGACACTATCTGCCAGAGCCTCTAAAGCAAAGTGTCCCCTGACAACACACTGGAGTTTGGTAAATAGAAGCAGCAGGAGAAAAATCCCACCTCTTGCTTTTGAGGAACACGTGATTTAGCAGCCAGGATTTCATTTTAATGAAAGTTTAAGATGTGACAGGATGAAACAGGACATTCTAGAAATCATGGACAAAGGTGATATCACATGAAATACAGGTATCTTTCTAAAATTACCATTGTAGGTTACAGTTGATGGATTCACATGAAGAAATTAAATGAGGAAAAACAGCCTGCAGCAAATCTGTGATAAATTTAGCATTAAATCTGTGGCAATATACATGCATTAGGATAAGTAATTATACATCAAGGTTCAGGGAATTCAAAATTAATATCCTACTATTCAGATAGAAATTTTTGAGCCCACATTTACTACTGGACTTCTTCAGTACTGAAAAGATTGAACACAATGTTTTTTACTGACAGTAACATTTTACTGGAAAACTCAGTTTGGAGTTTGAAGCCAAGCTACTGCAGCAAAATTCAGGGCAGCTGCTGGCAAAATAGTTCATAAAGCTGCAGCTGCAACAATATCATCAAAGGCAAGACCTCTTTGTTTCAAAACACACACAGATTGAGTACCCACGGCTCTCAGCATGTCATCACTTACAACACCACAGGCAGGAAGATTCTAAAGGAGGAGGGAGAAATAACCAGCAGGACACAACAATCTGCAGGTTTTCTGCTCCACACTACTCCAAATCCTTCCTGCAACTGCCAGCCAGTGGAGATTCCTCAACAGCAGTGTATTCCCCAAAGCAGTTTCCTTTGGGTACCTGCCTGGCTATTCTGCTGCTTTTTCAGATGCAAATTTGTGTCAAGGCTTTGCTGAAAAATCACACCCAGAACATACAATTGTTGTAGTTGAGATGGTCACAATACACAGAAACACTCAATTTTCAGAAGGCTTCAAACCCCATTTTATTATAGCATGCATGCTTTTTATACATTCCTACAAAACTCCTAAGTTTACAGTTTACTTGTTGGTCGGGAAAGACAAACAAAATGCTTATTGGAAAAGACAGTTGCAGGTTTCTCTTATTTATCCTTCTTTCTTTCTTGGTTTCTGTGTCAACGACCTTGGTAGAAAATTCTTTCAGGGGGAAACATGGATCCTCTTATCAAACTTCTCTCTGGCTCCCAGAAGTTGCTGTAAAACCTCTTCCACATACAACCACAAAGTAAACAGCAGTTTCTCAAATTGGCAATACTTTGTTTCACATTAGTAAAAAAAAAAAAAAAAAACAAACCAGAAGAAACTGTTGCTTAGCAGGGTGGGGTGGGGGGAAAGGGCAAGGGAGAGAGAAATATAGTTGACCAAATTATATGAGTCAGTAGCCTGCAGCCAAAGCAGAAAAATAACATAAATACTTATTAACTATAAGTCCTTGAAGCATCTTGCTGAATTTCTAACACACGGGTAAATATTTGAATGCAAAAAGTAAACAGGAAACCACATCCCTTTGCTTCATCTATCTAATCTTGCTATTGCTGTAGGTAAGAAAATTTATTTCTTTACATGTTTCTCTAGCTTCACAGACAACTCGATAAAGTCTCAAATTTTGATCCCACTGGCTTTGCTGCAGGAATCCAATTGCAGGAAATAATTTTAGGCAAGATTAATCAAAACACATATGGTAAGGCCAACTTTCCCATTTACTTTTTAAAAATCAGAGTACAGTAGAAGGATAAAAACAGTGAAAGACATACCTGGAAAAAAAGAGCAAAGCTGCACATTTGGGGTAAAAATACTCTGAACTTTCCTGCATATAACCAACTATGAAAAGTCTCAAATAATTCCCCAGCTAAAAGAGTAAGCAGATAAAACTATTGAGGTTCAAGTATCTCCACATAAAAGGACTTGGGTGTAAAGCAGCACAAAAACCCCAAACAAACCCTGAACTACGAATATTCCTCAGCTGTAGGAAAACGTCTCAGAACAGAATAAACCATCCTTATACACAACGTTATCTACTCATTTTATTTGTGTAGTGAACAAGAGAAAAAAATAATATGCCCTCAAAATTCTACAGCCAAGACAATCTACCAAGTAATGTCACTTTGTGGTGGTTCTGCAAGGACTCTAGGCTTATTTTATCCTGGTACATGGACAGAGAAATTCTACAGAGCACCTCGTTAAAATAACTGCGATTTCTGGATCTTTGCAACACAAACACAGAGACCACAAAACTGCCCCTGAATGTCATGGAAACAATGGAGAAAAGGGGCTTCTGTGTTCTGTCTTTGTCTCTTTGGGCCTCAATTCCAGTGTAATTAAAATGGTATCACAAAAATCTAGGGATTCAAGAGACAGTGAACCAACTTCTGATCTCTGCACTGGGAACTCATAATAAAATCAATCAGAGTGGAACAATTGCCTCTTCTCTTTTGCAGTGTGACAGCCTTGCAGGTGCATGCCAAAATGCCTTTGTTGAGCATGGCCATCATTAAATTTCTAAGACTCTTTAGGATCCCCTTGGTGCTAAAAGAATGGTACAGCAGGGACTTGGAAAAAGCCAAGAAGTTGACCTATGACTAAGAAAATAAAACTGCAGATGATATTCTTAGCTTTAATTAATCCAAGTGATCATATTGAACTGATTAAACTTTCCCTCTAGTACAAAGCAATGTGGATTACACCAAGTTAAAGATTAAATTTATAACTGCTGTTATATTACAAAAATACCTAGTTGTACATTCTCATAAATTCTGAATCAAGAAATGACAGTGAAATACAAATACAGTTACAAGCATATAGATTAATTTGAAAGACAAAGACAGTAAATAATTAAGATTTTATCTTAATAGGAATGACAAAAAAATCCCCAAAGTCCTCCTCCTCAAAACACTCACTTACTCAGCTTAATAGAGTATTAAATGTTTAAGCTTCACAATTCAGCTGATCTAGCTTTCTCACTAGGATGGCAAGATAAGAGTATTCATGTTGATTTGGATGCATAGATTTTTCACACATGGATGCATAGATTTTTCTGGGGTTTGTTGTTCCTGTTCTTTTTTTCTCCTTAAGTTACCTACTCTTGGTTAATCAAAAGGTCTCTTGAAAATCTCCATGGACAAGAGTCACAAGTTGCACTAAAAATAGTTAATCCCACACACCTAATCAAGAACTTTGAATTTTTTTCTCTACTCAATAGCAAAACATATTTTGAGAAAGTCATACAGAACACAAAACAACCAATCTTCAAACAGATGATCTGGTTACAATTCTCACATTTCCAGAACTACACCATGAAATTCTAATACTGAGGGATGAATCAGAAGTAACACAGGAGAGCCTCACTTGCAGGGGGCCAGAGGTGTGTAAGGATGCCTCGCTTCCTGCTGTCACAGGCAGCCTTCCTAACGGACAACAGAGACATTTGGGAGCCTCCTCTGCCTTCTTATCAAATACTTGCAGAATAGAGGGACCCTGGATGACAGATCTTGCCTTTCCCTGGACCTCAGGTGTTGCCTAATCACCTGATGATGAGAAAACCACGCCGCTCTCCACTGACAGATAGATCTGTCTAGATCTGGGTAACACTAGTACAGTGCACACTGCAAGTCTTTATTCCTGTGAATACTGTATATCCACAGAGCCAGCTCAATAATTATGTGTTTGCAGAGGAAATCCAAAGTTACTCTTACAGTAATTAAGATGATATACATTGGATCAAAAACACAATACATCTCAATCAGAAGAGTAGCTTTGAAATAGTGGAGTATCCAGTCATCTCATTGCTGAACATTATAATTCATCCTGTTATTTTTTTCCCTTTTTGGCTTTGATAGCACAATATTTTCTCAGTAATAATACCACTTGATTTCAGTTTCAGCTGGAATCTCGCCTGACTAAAGAGTACAGGTATAATCTCAGTCTTTGTAGATTTATACACTGTGGCACAAAAGGATATATGAAACAGTTTTTTAACTTAAGTAAAGAATTTCAAACTCTGGCAATTTTACGCTGAAGTAATTGCAGAAAGCCCTACAATAGGCTATGTATGTAGTTTCAACTAAATGGCTTTCATCAGCATAAATGATCACTCAAAGAGTTTGGAAATTATAATTTTGGTTATTTAACAATTTTCTTTGTATTTCAATGAAACTAAGTGGCAGAGAATTGTATTTTCCCCCCTTTCCATTTGTTAAAGACAGAACATTATAATTTCTAGGAAAATAAATTTTTTTCTTGAATGCATTATGTTTTGCTATTGAAAAGTGGCAGAAAAATGCCAAAATGTCCTCTGAAGAAAAATGCTTACAGGATCAATCGATAGAAATACTACATTCCTCCACAGGAGACTATAATTTCCTTTTAATATTTGGAAACAATAATTTCAAAGCTTATAGAGACCTAAAAGTTCAGGAAGAAATGTCTGGCTCACTTCTGTATCCCCTGCAGATACATCACACTGTTTCAGGATCCTTATCCACAGAGGAGAAAAGGAGAGCCAGGTGCACCAAACTCATCTTACACTACAACTTCCCATAAATCCCTGGCTTAATCCTTTGGATTTATACTGCTCTTTGAGTTGGGTAAAGGAGCAGTGTGAAAATGCTCCTAAAGCGTCAATGTAAATGTTTCTTTAATCCTATTAAATCCACAAAACAGGCCCAGCTGAAGGAGCAGGAAACTGAGCTAAGGAACTCTCAGTGACACCATCACCAAGTTCACCCTGGGCATGGCACAGATGTCCTGACATCAGGTGGATTGAGGACATCACCATGGGGTCCCCTAGGACACACTGGATGGTGGTGTGCTCTGCAGTAACACGAAGTTTTGCACTGGTAACCTGCAGCAGCTGAGTTATTAAAATAGCTGATGCAGAAACAGAAGATAGGACTAAATATTTTTCAATGCCACTTTGTTGCATTACACAGAACTTTATGTTCCCCAAACATGACACTGAATTCAGCCAAAAATGATACAACTTCATTGCTTTTCTTTAAAAGTCAGAAGAAGGGGGAAAAGTTGAAAGAAAAATACTCAAGGTGACGCCACACTTTAAAAACTGGGAAACTGGTCTGTTAAAATGTGTTGGTGGTAACATTTAGGGTTTGGACTCCCATTAATGGGGCCCCAGGGAAAATATAAACACTCTTTCTGAAATTAAATCTTTGAGTTTGCCCACCGCAGTCTTGTTTTCAGCTTCATCTGCTGGCACGTCAGCCTGCAATTGAGGCCTTGCATCAAATGCCAAGCCAAACATTCAGCAACAAGAATGGTAATGACACCCTATTTTGTTCTAAGGCACATTAAAATATAGCGGGTATTATTAAAAAAAAAGGCAAAAAATCACTCATTTGAGATTAATAACATAAAAGAAACTGATTTTTGTAACCTCTCTCACTTGCACTTGTCTTCAAATAATAAACCTTCAGAAGAAAGCTGTGCCTGACTCTTGAAATCAAGCAGACTTGCAAAACAGTAACACATATCAAAGTTCTGATAATAACTGCCTAAGGGCATAAGCTTTACCTACAAGAGTTCAAAACTAAATTCCCTGGTTTTGATACACGATTTTGCAAGTGGCTTAACACGAATGGATCAATAAATTGAAGTCACTAATTTGTAATAGAAGTTTCTCAGGAGGGATCCTTCCTATTCACAGGGATATGACATACTAATATCAGAACTCTGTTACTGGAACATCTACCAGCAACTCTAAGTTATCTCTTGTATACCCATATTCTTTTCCTAAACACTGTGTTCAAGGTGAGAGTGTGTTGCTCCAGCTATTAGTTTTTCCCTCTCTCTCTCTCTCCCAAACCTCCGGCCTTCTGTAATCTCTCCATGTAGATGGATCTAGAGTAAGGGATGCAATGAAAGATACAGCCCCTGTTCCAGGTAAGGGATTGAGATCTCTTGCCTGAGAGGGGAATAGTCAGCCCAGCCTATCCTAATCCCAGCTTCTGTGATGTCTCATGATGCATAGGAACTACCCCCTATATGGGAAATATTGCAGTCTGGATCTACATGGGATGTATGGAGTTTCTAACATAAACACTGCTAAGACATCAATCCCTGATGTGAATCTGGGTTGAAAATTGATCTGACTCGGGGAGCAGACTGTACCCATGACTCAAACCAGGGATTAGCAATAACTTACCTGCCATGGGTAGGGAATTTGAAGAAGCTGCCAATTTACCAAGGAGACAGAGGAAATGGTGCATGAGGAATTGGTACAGGGACTTGTTCCACCACTAGCACACAATGTTAACTTGCATAATATAAGATACAACATACTCCAGACTGCTACCCAATAAATGGAGTGAATTCCAAGCTTTATCTTTAAAATCAGCCCCTCAATGTGAATAACAAAGTGAGACCAAGCAGATGTCAATTCATGGCCTAATCAACAGCACTGTGTAGAAACCCTGCACTGTTATTTGCAGACTGCATGGATTTCTTTAATCAGAGGGAGGTGAGACACCAGAGCAGGTTGTCCAGAGAATCTGTGGATGCTCCATGCCTGGAAGTGCTCAAGGCAGGGTTGGATGGTGCCCTGGGTCATCTAGTGGGAGGTGTCCCTGCTCATGGTGGGGGGGTTGGAACCCAACATGACCTTCCAGGTCCCTTCCAAACCAAACCATTGTGAGTCTGTGATTCAGGTCTGAAAGCAGCAGATTTCTGTGTTTGTCGTACCTCCCCTGGAGTAAGGAATTAGAAAGAGGGCAGAGTGCTGGATCCTTATTATTGTTCTAAGCTAGAGCCAAAAATGGTTGCAGCAGACACTTTTTAACCATGTAAGCTTATCAGTCCTCAATAGAATCACATCAGCACTCCTGCTGGAACCATAAAGTCAACCATAAATTAAAAAAACCTGAGTATTAGATGTAATAACCTGCAGTAACTACAATACCAGTCTAGTTACTGAAGTTAATGTAGTACTACATGGGAACAGTTCTTTTCTGTTCAAGACATTTGTAGGTAATTGAGAAGCCTTTCAAAGCAATAGTTTCACATTCATATGGAGTACTTTTCTGAAAGGCAGGTATAGGGGTTTCTTATTTTATTTCCATTCATCATCATGTCAGTTGTGTAACTATCTACTTTATTAGAAATAAAATAATTGAGCAAATTTACTTAAAAGAAAATAAATATTAGATGTGCACAGTTGAAAAAATTTAGGCAATATAAGTAAAGCAAAATCAGTAATTTCTAATCCAAATGAGATTAGCACCCAAAGAATCTGAGCTCTCGGGTTTAAAGCTACATTAGGATTCACGTTTCAAGAGGAGATTTTGTGGAGTTGCAATGGTTACTGCCAGCAGATGTATCATAAAAGGAGGTACCATCATACATGGAAGCACAGAGAAGAAAGCAAAGGTGCAGTCAACAATAGAAGGTCAAGGACTTCTCATCCAAATAGAGATGTTACCCATATAATGAAAGTCTAGAAAGCATGCAATTCAATAACTTAAGGAAAGACAAAATATAGGTAACCAGTAGTTGAACTCTATGTCAATTCTTAGTTGGACAGAAAGCCAAACTGCTTTTGAAATCTCTTTTTAATTTTAAAAATTTGCTTTGGTTGTAATTAGGACAATAAACATGAAGATTGGTGTATGGATAAGATGAAAATGGGTCCAGCCTTCTGACACTTCCTCAGTAGCAGAAACACCAATTATGTATAGAGATTCTTCTACAAGGATAAAGTCACCTTTGAAAGTAGGAAATTAAAAATCAATAGCAAGAAAAAAAAGGGTTTTTTTTTTCTGTCTGATAAAAGGGGCCAATAAGCCACTGTTATTCCAATTAAAATGATGTTTGAAGGTGTTTTCTGGTAGTAATATTATTTTCAAATCCTTTTTTACAACCATAGCCAGTTTCAGCCATCAGACAGACATCTTATTTCTCTTCCGATGTACTGACCTTCCTCATTAGTTTGATCTAATTCTTACTACAAAAAGGGTTATTAATTACAAGGCTTTTATAATATTATATGACCTATTTGATAACTAAGGCATTTATGCCAATATTGTAAAGAACTAAAATGTTATTTCAATCGCAGCACTTGAAATGTAAAGGGAGAACTTTTAGTCAGGTTTGTTTGAGAAAACCTTAAGAAAATTCACCATTTTCTGTGACAATTCCAATGGATTAATAACAGAGTAACTATGTAGAGGTGCACATATCTTTTCATAAGGTCAGATTTCATGAGTGAATTAGAGACAATTCCTCAGACAATTTGAAAACTCAAATGAATTTGCAGCAGCCTCTTCTCAACAAGGTGGATAAATCTAATTAAACTTGAGCTTCATGCATTCTTTTTGTCTTTACCTTAAATAACTAGATGTAAGACATTAGTTTTCATCACAAAATCTTCTCTTAAAATATCAAAGAATGAGGAAATTGCATGGAAAATACTTCTCATTTTAAGGAAAAAAAATCTACATAGATAACAGGGGTTATAGCAATTGTAAAATAGATCACCTTCCACAATCTGTATTGGTAAAGGTGCTTTCACAATAGATTTCAATAGACTTTGCTGCTAAACTACAAAATCAAACATAAAACCCCCAAGAAGTTCTAAAAGTGCATTCATGATAAATCAGATCTGCATGAATATATTTAATTATGAAACATAGCACATGCCACTTAAAAATCCCTGAAATGGGATTTTGTACCATAACCAGCCCCAAAAGTTAGAAACCTATTCAAAAGGTGGAAACAAAGGTCTACTTGTTTCCTTCAGACAAAATAAGCATACAAAATACACTCCATAAATACAGTATGCTATTAGAAATAACCCTGAAAAACAAGGATAACCATGGAGGAAATTAGCAGTTTTAATCTGATTTACTGTCAGATTATGTCAGATATGTCCTGCTGTCTTGGATATAACTTGATCACTATTTTTGTTCCCTTCAAAAGCATTGTGACTACACTGCATCTGTGCACAGAATGAAATGCACAATTCCCCTTTCAAGTGGTAAATACTTTTTGCACTGCAGAATAATCCCACTAAAAGTGGGAAAAGGTATGACCTGCGTTTGCCTGGAATAAGCTGACCTTCTATAAAGGTGTTTTATTAGGGTAAAATAGTATTTTCCAAATATTCCAAGTCTTTTTCAGAAAAGAGCAAAAATAATTCCAGTTCTTCTGGTTATGTGGCAAAGAGCCAAGCTGCCTGTCCTGGCACATCCCACACATCCCTGGGATGAGCCTGGGATTCTGTTTTCCAAAAGCACCTGTATTATTACCAAACTAAAGGGGTAATTCCTCTATGTAAAATCAGAAGAGAAACTTGTTGGCTTTTTCTTTTGCTTTCCTGTGAGACAGACATGGCTTATATCAGCTTGCCAGTTATTCTTAAATATAAATACTGTGGTTGAAATAGGCCCTTATTTTCTATAATATCAGAAAAAAATATCTATTAAATACAAAACCCCGAAAAGTATCTCTTAGGCTCTTCTCAATTCTGCAGTATTTTGGTAAACATTAGTCAGAGAAATGTTTAGTTCTGTTCTTTTCTAAAGGTTATGAGGCACAGCTGCACAAATCATATGGGAACACACAGTAGTACAGAGAATTTTGTTATAATGGTGACATCCCTGCTCTCAGACTCTGACCCTTAAATCAGGATGGGAGTGCATTTATGGCAAGTGTCTGACAGCCAGGGAAACAGGGGCTGCATTAAAAACAAATCTGTCATTCCAGTGATTACTCAAGCCCTAACACATTGTTTTTTTCCTGACAGGCCAAAATATGTCCTCTAAAGCCAACAAAAACTGTGTACAATTAGCAGACAAAAGGTGACTGATTAATATCCTCAGCTTTGCTGTCAGGAAACAAGCAGTAGATTTTCCTGAGGGGAGATGAATGTCAATGTAAATAGGAAAAATTAAAATTTGCTTGTTGGCTAGCTACTCACCTCATGAAGTGAATCTTTGTGATTTAGAGAAGTTCTTTAAATAACCTATTCAGCACAAGATTTATTTGGTAGAAAGCTTTTCCTCTTGTAACTTACTCTCTCCTTTGTATACCAACTTCAATAACTATTTTTTATCTCTATACAGCTAATGGTCACAAAAATTAATTAGGCACAATAATAATACTAGATCACTTTTTTTGGCTGCTATAAATACATAATAAATAAAACACATTGAATTAATATTTTTAAGCATTCAATTGGAGTGAATAGGCAGTAAACTACTGAACTATGATATTTATAAACAACTTGCAACCTGCACAACTGCTGTGCCCATGGTTTGAAGGGTTCCACAAACAGATTTTCAAAACAATCATGACACAGAGTGCCCACACTACTTTTGCAAGTTTGTACCTGGGATGCCCCTGTCAATCAAAAAACCCCCAAAAAACTCTCCAAATCCTAGCCAAGGCATTTTCCCTGAGTTCTTTCTAGGAGTTCCTTACATAAGCTGCTACTTCTTAGCACAGTCCATAAAGTATATTTATACTCTTACAGGTGTATGAGTTTTGACCATTTCCTGTGCCTCTTATGTAACCATGTAAAAGCTATTATGCTACATGATTTGGAGTTAAACAAGTCTTTCACTTCCAACCTGAATACAGGCAGTCTTTATAAGTCTTATGCCAGAAAAATCTAGTTCTCCTTATGTATGATTTTTTAAAAAATTAATGGATATGTGTCAACTGATCAAAAAGAGAAAAAGGTTGGCTGAAATAATTGAATATGCTCTATGGAATGAAAGGAATTTACGCTCCTACCAGATAAACCAAAGATTTTGTTTCTTTGAAGGTGATATTTTCATATATATCTGCACTGGACGCCTTATTGACCCATTTATTTATGACACTTATGATAAGTTATGGTAAGTTAAGATAAGTTATTTTAATAGTAGACCTACTTTCACCTTCCCCACAGCTTATCCTTCATGAACAACTGACTTCAGATATGCTCCAACATCCTTATGGATCATGTTTTGCACTGGATTCTGTTTAAATTGTCTTTCCAAATCAAACAAATCCTGCTAAAAGGAAATGTCTCCATACACAGCAAAATGGAAGGAACTCACCCAACTGCAATCTTAACTAGTAGCAGAGTGAAACTTCTGAAGTTAAATCCTATTTACCATAGTATTATTTAACCTATAAAAGCAGGGAATATAGAAGCAGAGGCCAAACTCATTATTTCTACTTCCTTCTCAGGACAACATTCCCCATTAGATTCAAGCTGAGTGATTTTGTTTGTTGAGAATACTGAAATTTGAGCTCAGGCTGCTACTGCCATATGAAAGAGGTTTCTAAAAATTATTTTTTGCTTATGTTTTTATAAAGAGCTTCAAAGGGGAGAAATGTTTTATTTTTTTCTCCTCCTACTGAAAGCAAATCAAAGTCCCTTGAGCTACATTTTACTGTTTATACACAAGCATTAAATTGCCAGGATATAGCATGAATAGAACATCTGAAAACAACTTTCAGAACATTGCAACATTTCATAACAAGACCAATGCACTGACTATAAATCACACTTAATAGAATACCAGTACATTTTCTCAGGTTCTCAGATAATATGGGTTGAGAGGAAAAAATTAATGGCCTTTGTGTGCATAAAAACTGCACAATAAAGTTCATCTGTGAACATAAAACAGCACCTGTTATTTGTACTGAAATGTCTTCTATGATCTGAGCTCAGATCACAATTTAAATCTGATAGACAGCATTTATGCCCCATCTTTATGTTACTTTATATAATAAGAAATGCTATAAATTTTAACTGAACGATTAACATGTGCTTTTCAGCTTGTGATGGACTTGAAAGTCTACAAATACATATGAAGAAAGGCATCATAATAACAAATTGTTTGAAAAAAATAGTGAAAGATCTAAGACCTAACTCCTACTTCTGTTTTCCTGTGAATTTTAGGAGAGGTTTGAGGTTTAGAAAACTTCATCAGTTTCTCAGTTCATGATGAAACCCATTATCCACTGGTAACTCACCCTCTTCTGCTCTTTAAAATATTCCATCAGTTCCTCTGTTGTCCTTTTTACTGCTTCTTCAATTGCCTTTTCACTTTGTTTCTGCTCCTCCATTAATGCTTCCTTGACAATTTCCTTTCCAAAAGAAAAGCATATAAGTGTATATGAAAAAAAAATCACAAATGTGATAAAAGGTCATTCCTTTTCCTCCTGCTGAATTTTTATTGCCTCTACGCTCTTGTCCCAGTTATAGTTATCCTAAATGTATGCAATATCTTTATAAAAATTGATAAATTCAGTATTAAAGGGTAAATAAGAGAGAGAAAAAAAGAGATAAATAATCACTTTAAAGCTATGCTAATAGAAATACAATGTTCCCTGAGAGCAGAAAAGAATAAAGCAATTCAGCTTTTACCTTCCATCAGAGCAGAGATGGCAGGGATTTACCAGTTGCTGTTATCAGGCCAGACCACTTCAGCTGGAAGAGACCTACAAGATCATCTGCTCCAGCTGCCTGAGCCCTTCAGGGCTGCCCAAGAATTACATTATTAAGGGATTCTCCAAAAGCCTCTGAAACACTGACAGTCTTAGGGCATGACCAGCTTTCTGGAAGCCTCTCCCAGTGTCTGGCCACCCTCTTCTAAAGAAGAGCTTCACAATGTCCAGTCTGAACCTCCCCTGATGCAGTTTTGAGCCATTTCCACAACACCAAAGTCGGTTTCTAACATGTGATACAAATTATCAAAGCTTTGTGTAAACTTATACAAAAACTTGTCAAAATCGTTAATTTGCTTCCAAACTTTGGGAATTGCCAGGGACATTCTGTACACAGCAGTAAAAAGCAGCAAAAGACACCCCCCTAAATTAGTATTACCATACATCAAATGCATTAGAGTAGAGAAAGCCAGGAACCACTTCTTAAAACATCCCTATCAGTATTTAGTTAAGGAGACAAATTGCTGGGCTAAAGTCACTGTCCCAAAACTGAAGTCCCAGCTTCCCTAAGCCACTCATGGAATAAGTAATGACATTATTAATCCAAGTGTTCTGTTTCCAAGATTCAGGAGAACAAAATGACAAGACTCAGATTCCTATAAATCCTGAAAATGTAACATTTTCAGAAAGCAAAAAAAGCACCCAGTAAAAGTAATCACATGATCTTAAATGATTTTTCAGGGAGATCAAGAGGAAGATGCAGAGTGCCTCAGAAATCAGGGAGAAATTGGCAATTCCTATGCCTTTGTTCTAGACATTCCAAGCTGGAAGAAACAGAAACAGAAACACTAGTGGTGCCCCTGAAGAATTAAGCAGGAAATGGAAAAAAACCTCAGTGGTTCAAACGGGAACACAACATGACTTCTAGTGTATTTATTCACATACATGATTTATGATTATTTTTTTTATTTTTAAATCAAAACTCTTAGAAAATCAAAGGTAAATATAAATGGATTCCTTATTACTCTTCACTGGTTAGACATAACACTGCATTACCCACAGATTTGTTTACAGGTTTACTTGACTGCAGAGCAATATGATATGTATTTACAACTTGGATCTGGGGGAGTGGGGAAGGTTGGCTGAAGGACAGGTGGAGTTCTAATAGAAGATATTTATGAAGTTGCATAATTCATCTGTATATTTAAGTGTGGCATTTTAAAATATGCTATTAGTGTACAAAATGAATAATCCACCGAATTGGATCAAATTAATTTTTTTTTAAAGTTCCTTCAGTGGAAGTTATTCAACTGAAAAGGAAAGCTCTATTTCTTACCTTTAGTTATTTGCTCTATTTCCAAAACAGAATAGTTTCTGCAAAACTACACTTTTGCTATTTTTATAGCAGAAAAAGTCAAAAACCCTAAATTTAAAATGTGTAACTATGTAGTCCCCACTGTTCTGGAATGCAGTACACATGAAAATCATAGTTCTGAAAAGTGATTATGATTTTTTTCTATTTTAATTCAGTTTACCGAAGAAAAATCCCCAGAAAAAGGTTTCTTTCACTACAGAACTCTGGCAAGATTAACAGAAAAAGTAGTAGAAAATTATGTATTACAGAAATATGCTGTTTTTATAATTATATTCCCATGCCGATTTAATTTGTCAAAAGGACCCAAAATACTATCTTGTGTTAGAATGGAAAAAAATCCCATAATCTATCCCATTAAACTCTTCAAAGCAAATTACAGTACTGACAAACTGCTATATCTAAATATCTAGAAAATTTTACACCCATAAAATACTTAAAATCAATCGAAGAATGTTACGTATTCTTGATACAATACTTGAAACTCTACATAATAAGTCTAAATAAGTATTTGGACTATAAAGTCCAAATGAAAACACCATTTAATTCTACAAGTCTATGAATAAAATGCAAGAACACAAAAACCACTAGCAATACCCTTATGGAATTGGGTCCTGACATTAAAACAGAAAAAGTAAAATTGGAAAGAATTCTTTTTCATTTCCGTTGGTATTGGCACACGTCCCCAGGGCTGTGGTTAAATCACCATCCCTGGAAGTATTTAAGAAATGTAGGTGTGGCACTTGGGGACATGAGTTAGTGGCCTTGGCAGTGTGAGGTTAACAAAGGGACTCTATGACCTTAAGGGTCTTTTCCAACCTAGGTGATTCTATGATTCATCTACCACATTTTAGTTAACCAAATTAAGTGCTGCTGTATCTTCCCAGTTTATAAACAATTCTCTGTTTCAGACACTGATCACCTCCTGTTACCACCCGAAAATCATCTCAACACTTACTGTCACCAGACAGATCCTGTAGCCACTAAATAGGACAATCTCATGTGACTGCACAAAAAGACTCCTGCTTTAGTGGGCTTCATCCCAACATTTGGATTTACCAGACTGCTGGCAGCTGTCCACAACATTTTTGATTTGTTGGGGTTTTTCTGTGATTATTCACAGGATGAATCATATGGATCCGTTTCTCTGAGATCCGAATATCTGTTTCTCATCTGAGCTGAAATATTACTCTGCTGACTGGATTCAGGAGAAATTAAACAGTTCCATAAAACACACAGCTTTCTTCACAGGTTATGTCTTAAAAAACAGGCCCTACAAGCTCTGACAATGCTCTTCAACTGGCTGACATGGTTTGCACTGTCCCATACCTACAGTTCAAAATGGGCAGAGTCCTGTGAAACAATGACACCCGAGACTATCAAAAGACAGCTTTACTGTGATATCAAGAAATGGAAAGAAAACTCTTTTATCCCTTTCACTCAGTTCAGAAGTCTTCAAAGAGCAAACACTGCACAGTGGTTCACTAGTCAACTCAGTCGTATACTTTTGATCTTAATTATTGATATTAGTTTTTCCTTCTGTGACAAGAATCTTCACTTCTTCTATATGACCTTCCACTAAGTGCTCTCCTCTTGGTACTCAGTCACTGTCTGTCTTTGCTCTATTTCTGTCATTAGAGTAAATGATCAACTAATATAAAGGTATTTAAATATTACCTATTACTGTTGAACAAAGCCTTAGCTGCAGGTACATTCTCTCAGCATGTGTCTACTTTTCCTTCATCTCTTTGCTCTTTCCTCTAATGCTAAATCTACCTTTAGATTCTCTCCTAACTTAGATTTTGTTTGCAAAGGTAAAGATTGGCCCTTATTTCATCTTTAACTAGAAAGGGTAGAGCGTTATTTGAGCCTCTTAGTGCTATTTTAATAGACTCAGGAAAATGAAAAAAAAAAAAAAACATTTCCTGTAAGAAGGTAAGGAAGAACACTCCACAAAATGGCACTTGAGGTGCACTTCCACTCTCTCCCCCCTTTATTTTTTTACATATTTGATCAGTGGCTGGAGTACCAAATTATAGTCATAAAGTTAGCTTTGTTACATGACTCCCTATACATGTGCTTGACATAACACCAGTTAGAAGATTAAGAATACCTAATCAAAAATAAAATACAGATATTCAAATACTCAGTTGACAAATCACAGTCAACCATGTATTAGAAAAGACAATCACGCAATCACAACATATAAATCTGTGCGAAGACAGAAAGAAAAAGCAGTGTACTCGAAATACCAGAGAACTTCAGACAGTATTTAAAAAATAAAACAAGCCATATGTTGCTTTGCAATTTTATAGGAAAATTCTTTTGTTTCCACACAAGGATCAGGTGGCAGCACTAAACTTTATCTATGAAATTCAACCACAGACTGCAATGTTAGTGGTTTTTCAGAAAATAGTAACCATCAAATTATAATGTCTGTGGTTACAAACTACTACAATCTACGTCTGAACTCAGACATGGTTAAGGTCTGTATGCTGTGAACTATTCCTTTTCCAGACTTTGCAAGCATATTAAAAATAAACTCATCTAATGGCAGGGATCTCTTTCCACTCGGCACTACTGAGCTGTGTCCTTCCTCACACATTCAAGATTATACAGAATTTTCTTTTAATGTGTCTCTACAAACACTGGCCACACTAATGTTTCTGCAAGATGGTGGAAAACCAAGAAGAAAGTAAAACTGAAAAGAATGGTTTGCTACCTTCTTGAGAGAAATGTAAGCACACACTCCCACTGATAGCTAAACAATAAAGGCAAAGAGGTCCTTTGAAGAGCAAGTTCTTCTCCAGCACATTGTGTGATACCATTTATCAATAGACTATTTAGTTAGGAATTGGGATATAAAGGAAAAAAACCCCAACAACTTCTTGTATGAGTTCACAAAATACTGAAAATAAAGAGCAATGCTACAACAGTCCAAGCATGATACTGAAAAACCATTTTGTCTTCCAAAGATTAGCACTGACCCACCCAATCAAAATCCTATGGAGTCGTAAAAAGTTATTTCTGAAATTACATTTTAAAAATATGCTACTTTGCTAAGTATTTCAGAAACAGAATAAAGGGAATATTTCAAATTGTGACTCCTCCACAGGCCTCTGCAATCCTTGTAAAAGATGAAAAAAATAACAAGTGGACAAAGAGAGACTGATAAACATAATAGTTTGTATTCCCTTAACTGACAATGCCCTCAAAGCTCTGTATATCACAAACACAAAGAGATTTGAGGATAAAGAAATTAAATTTCAAGGAAGTTAAATTATTATTGAATGATGTTAAAATCCTCCCTAGTAAAAAAAAAAAAAAAAATCATAGAAGGGCAAGCAATGCCAGTATAGGTAAAAGTTGATCTTCTGGTAACAAATACTATAAACAGAGTTATTAATGAGGAAAAGAGACAACAACAAACCCTGAAACAGAGGCAAAAAGCAGTTTATAGCCTATTTAACATAGAAAGAGTGATGGAGTAAAGGGCTGGAAAGTTGCAACAGTAATTATAGCAGCATTTACAAAGGAGAGAATAAAAATGCATTAATAAAAATAAAGGAAAAGTGTGAGCTTTGAAGATTGAACTTTGTTTGAAGATTGTACCTTTCTTTTTAGAGATGATATTTTATCTCCTAGAGATATGATGCCAAATGCATGCTGTAAACAAAAAAATTATATTTACAATTAGATCTAAAACAAAACCATGATACAGTTCAGAGCAACAAGCAACAGGGTTGGTCTTGAGGGTGCAAAAAGTATTTGGGAAGTGGGAAAGGAAAAAAGAAAGACTAAGAAACCTTTGAGTGATAGTGGTGCATTTATAAAGAGATATTACAGAGATTTATCAGGATTTTCATTGTATACAGAAATAGCTCAAAGGGGCCATGGAGGAAAAAGTGAGTTAGGCTTCCAAATTTGATATGAACCAAGAGGCGATCTTGCACAGAACAAATTTATTGGACAATGAAAAGACGAGACAGATATATAATCCCCATATATTTCCTCTTTTCCCCTTATACTGTCCACGAAAAAATTCCTTCAATACCTACTCGTTTGATGCATGAGAAAAAGTGAATTGTTTTTTTACAGATTACAGGGCTAAGAAAGGGCCATTTAATAGCTAATAAATCTGACTGAAAGCTAGAGTGGGAAATAATTTTTTAGAAAACCTTTTTTTCCTTCTTAGTCCTTACAACCTTCTCAAATGCAGGGCAGTGGGCAAAAATATTTAGACAAATAGTAATTTTCAACAAGAATTTAAAAGCTAATTTTAGCACTTGTAGAAAAGAAACAAAAGCCAGATCCAAACCCTTCTAAGGCTGTTTGCCTTAGAATAAAGGCAACAGCTTCATGTTTTTATTTACATATCTTTTATTCCCTTACACATGACTGCATATGGAAATCCATGAGAATTTCAATATCAAATTCCTTCAGGCTTCCCAAACTACCAGCAAAAGCACTCTCTCAAGTAGATGAGAACCAAGAAAGTAATGACAATGTAGCAGGTAAGGAGCCACTCAATCTTTAGGATTTAGGTGATTTATACATTTTTATTTTAGGATTTAGATTTTCTGTAAATTTTTATTATACCGTCTATGCAAAGGCAAATGCTGATATTTATAAATCCATGGAAATTCATTAAACACCATTTAAATAATAAATTCTTTTTCAACTCTCTAGATGTTTGCCAGTAAAATTGTATTAATGCTTCCTAAGACCATAGATTACAAATTTATTGCTCTGCAAAGAACACCACAACATGAACCTTCAGAAATGAGAACATACTCAATTGTCTTAAAATCTTAAAGATTTACTCAGCAAAGACCACTGAAAAGTTCATTTTTTTCCCTTTTTTTTTTTTTTTTTCAATAAGCGTTTTAGTTAGGGTCTCCTGCAAAAATATTTTTTTCTTTGTATATCTCAGTATATCTCAGTTGTGGCTTGGCTGAATGAGATACCACAGCCTCAGTTTTCCTGAAATACTTTCCCATTGGTAAGATAATTTTGCCTTACTGCTTTTCCTCATGTCCAAGAGGAAGCAGAGTTTATGTTAGTACTTTTAATAAATTAAAGGGTTTTTTTTTTTTTCCTTTCTTTCCTAAACATTTGCAGCCTTCAGAACACTTGAGCACTTGAGTCTCTAATGAATCTGCTGTGTGGATTATGGCAGAGATGAACTCAAGCTCTTTTTCCTTGGAGAATTAAGGTAAACTACACTGGATTATATACAGTATTTTAAATTTAAGCCTTCAGGAAATGACAAAGGTGATTCTTTGCTTCAAATGCCTTAGCAGAATTATTTATTTCAAGCTATGAGATGGACTTAAATTTCCAAGGCTCACCCTGCAGCTGCCAGCTTTCCTTTTACTTTTAATGAATTTATTTTAAAACAAAAATAGTGGTACATAAATTCTCTTCAGTTTCTTTTGCTAATTCTCTTCCACATCACCATGGATTTCACCACCTTTGTGTAGCTGAGTATTTGGCTCTGTAAAATGATAACAACTGCCACGCAGAGAGCTCTGTGCATTATAGCTATGGGAGCTACTCTTCATTCCCCACTAATTATTAATTTCATACAGCAGCCTTTATTCAGAATTGTATGAATACCATCATCCTATATCCCCAAAGAATTTTTGGACTTCAGTTTTTTCAATGAGTAAAAATAAATGTAAAGAAGGATAGAGAGAATTGTCCATTGTTTTTTCAGTTTAGAGTTGTACCCCAGGAGCTTCATTGCAATTTTGGATTCTGGGGTAAAAAGCTTCTGCCTCAGTCACACTACCTCTTATACTTTCTCCTTATCTAGAGGATACCCACTTTTTATTTAAATAGGTGTTCTAGAAAAAAAAAAAAATCTAGTGGAGGAATTTCACCACTCTCAACACTGACAACTACCAGACATTAAACTCTCCTTGCAGGGAAGATGCCACTGTAAAAAACACCAGAAAAAATAGAAAAGAAAGCACTGGAGACATGCCAAGCTACATCTAGTCTGTTAAATGGATGAGTTCCTAATCTATGATGACTTTTCAATGTGTTGTAAGAGGATCACGAGGTTCCTGTGCAAATGAACATTATCTTTAATCAAAAGACTACTAGTTCTTTTCAAGGAGACCTTGTTCTTCCTGATTTAAAATGCAAGCTTGCTCTTCCCCCAGACTGGGAATGCTCTTCTAAATTAAAAAAATAACAAGCAACCAAAAAGCCACAAAAAACTTCTTATAAAAGCATGAAGCACCTGAAAAACACAATTATAAAATCTGAAGATGCTGCCAGTCTCAATCAAAATGGAAGTCATCTGGACTTTTACTGCTTCATAACCTCGAGAGCATGAACTAAAAAACATTTTTCCATTTCCCTGGTGATGTAAATTATCTCATTTGTCCCTTTAGAGTTATAAGGCTTCACAAATAATACCTTTATTTTAAGTACAAATACCATGTCTCTAAGTCAAGACCCCAAGTCACTGGAACAGTCAAAGCTTTCATGAAAAGCTTTCATTAAAAAAATCCCAAAACAATATTCATGTTACTGTAATCCTTTAATTTCTTAAAGAAAAAGCAAAGAAGGTGGTATGTCAAAGTTGCTCCATCAAGTTAAAATATTAACTCAGTATGTTTTAGTTCCTACTTTCACTGTAAGTTTATCTTTACTTGGCTGTTTCATATTTGGTAATTAAATATTTGATATGAAATATGATTTATTTATTAAACTGTCTCTAAGTCTCCCAATTTTTCTCTGGCAATGTTAAATTAGTATAATAAATTTTAAATGCAAGTAGTATTTCCTTATCTGCAGACTTGGCAACAATTTGATTGAGGACAAATATTTTTTTTTAAGACAAAATTTTGTCAAGCATGAATATCTCACAAGTAGAAGGCATCTGCATAAACCTTCCAGATTTGGATCCCTTCTGGGTCTCCTTCCTGGCCACTCTGTAACAACATCACCAAAAAGGTCTAAAGCAATACCTGTATCATCCCTGCAAAGGAAACACTCATCTTTTCCTCTTTTAAACAAATTATGTAGGTGATGAAGGAAAATTTCACTGCCTAATTTAGCACAAATGTGATCTTCAAACCTTTATTGTTCTTCTGCTAAAACTGCCTAACCAATGAAATGTAAACAACACACACTTTAATGTTTTTTTCCATTTGCTTTCTCATATGTAGTCATATAACTTCTAGTGCATGTGTTTAAAAAACTGGTGGAAAAAACCAACATATTTTATTTTAATAAAGAAAATTGTTCGATGGCAAATTACTCTTTTAAACCAACGAATCGAAACTCCTAATCATTTTTCTCTGGTCTAGAGGGTAAAGGAGAAGCCAACAAATTCATTCCACTTTTACATGGAAAATTATTTTCCCTCTTTCATAATCTAAATGTTTTACAGATAAACAGTGGTGTTACAGTTTTTAAAATATGTCTTTTGTGAACTCGTGCACCATGCAGATGAAAATGCCTTTTTCTCTATGGGTTTACATCTTGAAGAAAATAATAAAATTTTCCATGTTTTTGAATTTTTCCATTAATTATTCCTAGAGTTATTTGTGGGCACTTTGACTGTAAGCCATTCTGCCTCACCTGTTTGTAGAAAATCAGACTTTGTGATCTTCCCATTTCGCAGATTTATTGCATCAGTGAAAGAAAACTCCTTCCCTTTAATACTATACTTAATTTCTTTTTTAGTTCAAATCAATAAAGCAAATCTCTTTGAAACAATTTACAGCAAACTAAAATTTTATTCTAGGATTTTTTACATTTCATTGTCTAAAATGTTAGACTTGCATTTTGGCCTTTATAGAGCTGACTTAATATATTGCCTAAACAATAACTACAGGAGAGTCAAGAGTGCAGTTATAGCCTTTGTAAGACAAATCTTACAGAAAACAAAACATAAATAAGAAACAACTCTGGGTGGAAGGCTCTACACAGAAAAAATTACTGCCCACACACTAAGTGCCTTGTAGGCCCAAGAGTTTTTCATTGTTAAACCCAAGCTGCATCTGACACCACATATCAGTTATCATTTGGCACATCAGCTCTGCAGGACTTCTTTTGTTGACAGAAAATTATAAGCATAACGTGTATGCTTATAATTGCAACGGCCTAAAGGAGATATGCAAGTTCTTGGCATAGGAAGAAGGGAAAATTTCTCCAAGAAGCCAATTTCTCCATGAAAGTCCATCCTCCCCAGGGAATTTGTACTCATTAATTAGAGAATAAAGAGTGTAACTTCATATGTACCATAGATATATGTGATAGAATTTTGGAAATCTCAAGAAAAATCTGCATTTTTCCTTAATTAAAAATAGATCAGGTACTTGAAAAATGAAGCTGACATGAAGGTGAAATAATCGTGTTATAACCAAATAAGAGAAATTATTCCTGTTACAATAAAAGTTGTCAGAGATGTTTGGTATTAAAAGAAATGGAATTAACTAATGACACTACTAAAGGAGTACATAAAGTGCAAGATATTTACAACAGAATTAATCTCAAGAGCCTCCGACACCTCAGTGCTGCTCACCACCCCAACAAGTACATCACTAGGTACTTCCACACTAGGAACTACTTGATCTAAAAGAAACTTGAGTGGAAAAACCTGTCCCTTGGAGAGGCTTGAATTGCTTCCTCAGGGAAATGCAGACATGGCAGTGGATTTAAGGACTTTATCAAAGAGTATATCCATCCATTTTAAACTATTTCTAATGTCATCCTGTCTTGTGACAAGTTCAAAGGCAACATCAACCATGAGAGAGTCTGCAGCACCCTGCAGAGTGAAGGCAAACCTGCCTCAAGTCGCTAGCCCAGCTGAGCCCACATCTCTCCCACACCCAGGCCACCCAGTGCCCCCAAATCCACAAACACAGAATCCTGGCTGGACTCCAGCACCCAGCCACGGGACTCCTTCACCCAAAATCTTCAGCATCCTTCAAGATCCTTCCCAAACTTTGTTACCATAGCCCACCTCCTCCTAATCTCTTCATGTTCCACAAGCTACAGAATTGCTGTCTTTACTCCAGTAAATGAACACTTTACCACTCTCCCTTCCAGGAACAGATTCTCTACACCACTGGCACCAGTTCCCATTCTGGACAGTCTGAATGATTTGTATCTAACTAAAGCCCAAGCAATTGTTCTCAGCTTGAATTCACCTTTGAACTCAGCTGTTTATCCTTCTGTTCTGAAGAAGAATTTGACTGCCTGAAGGCTCACTAAAAGTCTTGAAAATTGACATTTCACCCTTTGATACTTTATATTTAAAAGAAGTAAAGAAGATATAAAAATTAAAATCATTCTATTTACACTAGGAATTTAGGCAATACAGAATATGATAAATGACAGAGCATCAAAAATTTTTTTGTAGCTGATTAGGTATATAAGGTTATTAATTTTGTTTAACACTGGAAAGGGAAATGGTGTCTGTTTCCAAAGAGTACTTTTATTTTACTTCAAATTCTTAAGTTTTGGGTTTTTTTTTTCCTTATGCAGCACATAAAAAAATACAGCAATATCAAATTCCAACACAGCAATGAAATATATACTCCTTAAATTTCTGAAGACTATAACATTCAAATATGCCACCAAGAAATCAGTGAATTCACAGGCTGCCCCTCCAAAGATTTCCAGCATCACAGACCAAAAATTGCAACTTTTGGAAGAACAACTTACTGGCAATTTTAACATATTTAATTTGCAATATGTAGAAATGCTAACAGCACAGTTGGGAATGTCCCTCTCAATTTGTGTTAAGTGACATACATTTATTGTTATAGAAGCACCTCTCCAACGATGAGAAACATTTCTGGTTCATTACTGGTTTACGTTTGCAGTTTTTGTAACTCTCTCTTTATTTTGTACCTGTTCTATAAGGAACAAATGTAACATCTTGCCACAGGCATGGAAGTCATCTGAACTGTTTACAGCATAAATGCCACACTCTTGAGCTGCTCATCCTGGGCTCCTTTTGAAGTCAGAGGACAAAACCAGGCATGATTTATATAATTTTAATATATGTTCATTTAAATTTTGTTCTGTATGTGCCAGCCTCTCTCCATACACACAGCCTAGGTGAAGATAAACTGCTTGCTGTGCATTGCAAATATCAACTAAGTGACAGATGTCACAGGAAAATCTACCATAACAACAGAAGGCATACAAAAGTAAAACCAAAAACACACAAAGCAGGTGCATGGAAGGGTAAAACATACTAACCTGATTCTGCTTTCTTTGCTCTTGCATGGCTTCTGAAACAGCCTGGGCAATCTTCTCTCTATGACTATCACGCTCTGCTTCCCACAGTTTTCTTTCTTCTGCATGAATCTTCTCCATATTTCTCCTCTCCTCCTCTACTGCTTTCAGAACAGCTTCCTTCACTACTTCTTTTTCAGCCTTTGAAACAGACCAGGCACAATTAGATGAGCAACACATCCAACCTGAATGACTCACATATCATCTTCTTCTAATGAGGGCTATGAGCTGACAAGATAGGGGATGTGAATATTTTCACTTCTGAACTATGAGGTTCAATTTATCTTACAGTGCTACCAAGCAGGTATTACCTCTGGGCAATGACTTGTGTAGTTACAGAAAGGAAAAGGAATTTACAGGAAGGCTCTTAAATTCCACCTACTGAAAACACAGGCATTCATAACTAGTTTGCTTAATACCAAAAAAAAAAAGCAAAAACCCATGCAAGAGTAGGCACATCGTGGGCCTCCCTTGATACTCCCATGTAAGAGATGTTCCTGCTCTTATCTACAAATATCTGGAGTGCAAAAACTGTCTGAGCATTTTCTGTAGAAAATCAGCCAATATACATTTGTTAAAACAAATGTGCCTTCCCTCCCAAAGCTCCTTAGCCATGCTACAAGAAGTACTGTTTTATTTTCTCCCCAATCATTATATTCAACCATTATCTGAAATCACTGAGAATTTGAAGCCAACAGCTCTACACATGTGCAGCCACACTAATGCATTTATCAGCAAGACAACCACTGCATAATATCTACAAATAAAAAATGGAAAACTGAAGTTTAAAATAAGCAAACACGGGCTAACAAAATTTAATCACAAATCCCTCTGCTTAAAAATGCTGTATTCATCGGATACCTACACTTGCAACTAAAGTTCGTTTCTTTCAGTTCCCTGGGACTTGATTTTCTAATTAGATATTAAAAATACAATAATTAAATTAGGATGTTTTACTCTACACATGTTTTCCTGTAGATATCAACCATGTAAGAAATGTTTGTGGTACTACTGCATGCTTTTCAAGGAGGTGCTCAGCCAGTGCTCATATACTACACAAGAAAGACATACAGAAAACTGTAATATAGTCTGATGAACTGTTCCAGGTAATACACACCACTAGCTTCCCCAGATTGTTACATGCAACTGAAATTTTGTACTGGATTCTACACCAGTATTAGAAATTAATTCCAGCTTAAGATTTACAAAATTATTGTCCTAACACCAATGCACTTAATAATGAAATAGACAGGAGAAATCATATTTAAAAACTGAATAGTCACTTTTAGCCAAACATCAGCTTATATAGAATAATTCAAAACCTGTTAAATTGTCCCTGATTTCATATGATTTTAATAATAGTTCTCTCCTCATTGAAGATGACCATATTCAATGACAGTTAAATAAGACATAATTGCTTTACAAAGATCATCAGTTGACCCTGCTACCTAGCTCTTCAAGATGCACTCATGTCAAAGGACCACAAAAACAAATATTTAGGTAACAGCAACAACTGAACTGCAATTTTGTGACTTCTTGTTATAAACAATTCAGAGGCTATTGTCCAAGAGAAGGCAGCTACATCTCTGCATCGAGGCATAGGATATAGCAGATATGTTCATCTTCAATAGAATCAGCTTCTTCTAAGCACAGATGAGAACGCAGAGCTTGATAAATATAGTTACGAAATGAAAGTGAGTGTCTGAGCTTGGCTTTTCTAATGACACACATAGAATCCACATGGCATGTCCACTAATTAATGGGATACCTTTGCAGCAGCTGCCAGAGCCTCTTTGCTTCTCTGTCTTTCTTCATCCAAACACTTGTCCAGCACTTCCTGCAAATGTTATGAAAAATTAAACTGCAACAGACAATAAAGGAGTGGCTAAAATAATTTCAAACAGTCAAAGTGCTTAAGAAAGCTCCTCTTCCTGTCAGTAACTGTGACAGGATCATTCCAAATAAAGTCCATGATGCCGGTATTTTTATTTTTTTGGTAAACAAAAGCAGTACCTTGTGCTTTTGCGACTGCTGCATCATAGCTTCTTCTATCTTTTCTGACAACACTTCCTTTTCTGCTTCCAAAATGTCAAGAAGTCGCTGATGCTATTGGGAGAAAACATCCATATTTTGCTAACCATGGCCAGTGAGTAAAACAGACAAAAAGAATTCATCCAAGACACTTTGACTTTTCAGTTACTCACAAAATTACTTCAAATGTAGATTCAGTTAAATTACATTCACAGCACTCCTTTAAGTGAGTTCATGTCATGGAAAAATTCCAATAATAAGAAATATTTTGTTTCCTGAATAATTAATATTTCCTTTCAGTCTAAAAAGTATTGTGAAAGAAGTTGAAAAATGAATCACTACGGAAAAGCAAAACTTACACAATTGATAAAGATGGTCTGAGCAACACCACACTTTATTTCATTTAAACAGTGGCAGAACTTAAATTAGTCTTGCACTACCTCACTTGTATGTACAGAGAGTAGAAGGCAAATTTATTTCTTTCAACTATTCTGATGTCATGACCCTGGCGAGCCAGGAAACGTGAACAAATGAGAATTCTATTTTTTTTTGTCAATTTCTTGTCATCCTAAACATTTTTCAGGAAGAAAATAAACTCTGAAGTGACCACGTATTCTATAGGCAAATATAGAACTGTTCAAAATCACATCCATTTTTTTTCTCTGTATCAAGTAAAGAATTTGCAGGATGTGGGTTTTGTCTCTAAGAGCTAAGCTGCTTCCCAAACCCAAAAATTACTGCTGGAAATTATTGATGCTACATATTTGTCATTATATAATTGCTAGCAAGTCATTACATTTTTTTACAAGTTATTTAAGAGATGATTTATTATAACCTGAAAGTACAGTATCAATGCAGTACCATTTTACAAGATCACCAAAAGGAAAGTTACGGTAGAGTTTTATATTAGTATAAGTGTATATAACAAACAAATTTTTTACACATACAGTTAAGCAGGCAAATCCCCCTTTCACCAGCATATCTAGGAAACAGTCATTTCTATTTCACAAATGTTATTATGTTTTAATTTCAAGTGTCTCTAATGGCAGCTAGAAATACATTACCAAACTGCAATATTATGTTCTGAAAAATATTTTTTCATTTGAAGAATAGAAAACTTTTAGACTGCTTTATAAAGTAAAACGCCTATCTGCCCTTCCAGGATAAACATGTAAAGAGGCATTTCCTTGTGAATTTACTTAAAATAGGTCTGAATGTGGCAGACATATTCTAATGGAAAACATCTGTGGAAGGAGTAGCAAAATTCACATCATGTTTATACTTAATGATGTGTAACTCACTTTTCTTGTGTTTTCAGACATTAGCTTTAACTATCAGGGCACTTACAGAAATTACATTTTCACAGTAACTCAAAGATGAAACAATAAATGGATTTTATTAGTTAAATGCTCTCCATGACTCTTCACTTGACTAACTGCACAGGTTACAAATATGTTATTTCACAATGACATAATATAAAACGAAAACATGCAAATATTTTCGCAGACATATGTCACAAATCCAAGCTTACTAATCATGCCAAGCAAAACACTGAATCTTTATTTTGCTTGTTGAGAATTGGCACAGGAGATTCTAAGGAGAGCTCCTTAGAGAAAATCACCTCTATCTTGAAAACACCTGCAATAAAATGGAAGTCAGTTTGTTCAGTGAGATGAGACTTTCTAGTTCACACCTGGCAGGCAGTGAATTCCAGCTTGACTCTGACCATCAGACTTCCAGGTTTTATATGAAGACTGTCCATCAGATTTCTGACTTACCTGTATCCACATTTCAAGTTGCCACAACAGGCCAGCTACCAGACATATTTCACACCATTCTCAATGGGACCAAAATTTTCAGCTCCTAAGCTCCGGAAGGGTTTTAAAATTTTATTTTCCATGTACATATAAAAACGCATTCAACCCATCCTGGAAGTCCAGGAATGCAGATATTTGCATTAATACAATATAGAACATGTACACATGGCCAGTGGAGAAAATAAATGTCAGTCCCCCCTGATGAGGAAACAGTTTAATGACCACAGTGCTTCACATAATCTAAACCTCCATGCAGAGTTAACTTCTCATTAACCTGTCAGGGACCTGCAATCCTGAAAAATACAGATATTACAACCAAAACTCTTAACTACAAAAAGTTGCCTGGCAAGTAAACAATTCCAAAAACCTGAAGGCTGCTGTGACTGAAGTGTGATTACTTTGATTAAGCTAGGCTCTCCTATTTGCTTGGTAGACTAGAAAATCTATATGGTATTGCATTTGGATTTATATGGAATTCACAGAAATTCAGCAAGAACTTAATGAAGAGCTGTATCTGTTTATAAAAACATGTTAATTCATGTTTTTCAAGAAACCAGAATCAAGTATTTTTAAGGGCATTTAGAATGCTTTCTAAATGTCCTTACAAATAAAAACCCTAAACATAAACCCTATTAGCTTTCAAAATAGAAGCTAATAACTTCTGTCATAATTCAATACAACTTATTTTATATTAAATAGTATCACTACTCATGAAAATACAGAATTTATAATTTCAATACTGTAAGTCTCTTGTGAATAGCTTGGTATGTCCTTTCCTGTTGTAATATAAATGCTTATTCATGTAGAATAATCCTCCCATAGATGATGACCTTCATATCTGAACTTCCAAAAGATCATTTATCATCACAAATGTTGCAGCAGCTGTCCATACAACTCAGTAAAGCGAATTCTCTTGTATTAGTCCCAGAGAAATACCTTGGAGAACTGTTTATTTGGCCTCAGAATCTATATTTGGTCACTCTTGTTTTTCAGAGAGAAACATATCCTAAGCTATTGCATTACATAAATTATATGGAAAAAAAAGTAAATGGAAATGGAAAATACAGAATAAAATATTATGTGAACTGCTTCTCCCTCAAACACGTCTTATTCCAGAAAACCCATATGACATAATTACAATGGTTACAACATGAAAGTTTCCATTCTGCATGTAATTAAAATGCAATTTAATTAGTAATCAAGAATGTCTTGGTTTTCTCCACAGTACTATGCCCCACAGCAGTGTTACTCCTCATATAGAGGCACAGAATGTCCCAGAAAGCTGTGCTTATTGAAATGATGTAGAGTGATCTTGTTGGTATTATTAAATTTTCTAGAAAAGAATGTACCTGAATTGCATCTGAATTCCTTATTTCAGAAGCACAGATCTTTCAAAGGCATATTCAGGGATCTTGGTTATGCATATCACTTGAGCAAGAAATCTTGGAAGTTATGGATAGTAAAGGCTTCTGTCAACAAAGAAGTTTTAGCTCTTTCTGTATAATGATACATTATACAGATACATTCAGATAGACTTAGGTAAAAAAAAATCAGTAATTCAAAGAAAGTTATTAACAATTGTATCAACAGAATTCTAAGCTGTTAAGTTTTAATGGATCTGCATCACAAGCTATTCTAAGCCTTTTGGAACTATTCTTTAGTTTGGGCAGCTAGGTTTGTATTTCAGAATTTAAAATAATCCACAAACTCTTTTAAGTAGAAATTATTATAGAGAAGCATTTGGTACATTGAATTTCTAGGCATGCAGAATGACTTTGGTACTAAATGCTCACAGTGAACTTTACATACAATCAGTGCTTCCTCAGTTGGTCTTTCAGACAAATTTATTAAAAAGAGTTGAAGGTTAAAAACAAACAGAAGATGACAGTTTCACTTCAGCACTTCCATGTTTGAGAACTTTCAAATGCCCTTGTATTTTTAGCTAACAGGAGATTACAAGAAGTTTTAGGTTCATTTACTTGGCTTGTAGATTTTTGTTCTATTATGGTAAAGGCCTCTGAACAATAGATCACTGTAGAATTAAAGATCATATCTCTTGAGTTAAATGGCTACAGCAAAGCAGCTTTATCTCACAAACCCCCCATTTCTCACCAGGAATTAAAGCCAGACAAAGGCTGAGAGTTGAATGAATCATTCAGCATTTGCAGTTTCCACAGGTAAGAATTATCAACACGTTCCTCTCTCTCTCAGATAGTATTAAAGGAATAATGGAAGAGCTTTGAGACTTCAGGGACCACTCTGAGCTATATATACCCTGAACTCTAATTCCAAAGCAACGGAGAGGCCACTTTCTCCTGGTAATTGTACCTGTCAAGAGCACACTGCCCATGCTTCAAACAGTAAACCTAATAAAAGCTTTCAAGGCAGAATGATTTGCCTCCTGTAAGTAGGATAATGAGTTCATCAGACCTAATGGTCCTGTGAAAAGTAACCAAGCGTCTTCCAGGTTTCCTGTGAAAGTTAGGAGGGTGGTTTACATAGGAAGCCTTAAATTTGGAAAAAAGCAATTAACCCCTGCAAAGGTCCATGAAGTTTTTAAACAGAACTTGAGGTGATGGTTTTTTTTATTAATCAACAACCCAAGAAGCAGAAAAAAGGTAAAAAACCAATCTAAATATGTTGGAACTTTGAATCAAATTATCCAACTGTTAATAAACAAATATATCTTACTGAGTTTCTGGAATTAAGAGCAAAGATGGAAAGTGATAAAAAGTGACGGCTACAGAACTGGAAATATGGTGCATGAATCAGTGAGGGACAAAAATAAATGTCAGTGAAAGCTGCACTTTGGAGTACCAGGGAAGTTTTCACCCAGTGTAAGTTTCCTAGGCTGCACATTCACACTGTGTGTGTTATCTATAAGGCACAGCAGAGAGTTAAACACTACGTAGAGATACTTGGAGAGATCTAAAAAACCTTTAGCCTAGGTACAACAAATACTTCAGCTCTTCAATACATCACTTTACCTGGTTTCCATAGCCTAGCACTCTCACTTCTTTCCAACAAAGCTGTAAGTGACCTCCTCCTATTCCTTAGACAGGGAGTATAGGGTTAAGAGTGCAAAATTCTGAGTTGTAAAAATTCTGAAGAGCAAATTGTCTCATGACATGATGGCTCAGTAAAACATCGGAAAGAGATTTCAAAAAAAAAAAAAAAAGAAGAAAAGCCCCAAACTTTTCTAAAACGTGGTATTCCACAGTGGAGAGAAATACTAGTATTTCTACCCTATCCTCTGGAAAGTAACATGAGAGGGTCAAGAAGAGTCTTGTGAAAATCAGCTTAAAACAAAAGGCATTCAAAAATAGGTTATAATGTTTTCCTCCCTGCAAGAAGTTCTCTAGGCAATGGTTCCAAATGAAAATCGTTTGATGTAGATTCAAATATAAATACAGAGGTCCTGTGGTTTTTCTTGATTCCTGTAAAAAAGAAATCCAAAAAATCTTTCTTTTTTTCCTGGAATGTGAGTCAGAGAAGACATTGTAAACAGATTTAATCACAATAGCAACTAGTCAGTCTTTTTTGTTATCTTTATATATTAAATTTATTTCTGAAGAATCGTGAAATTTTTCTTTCAGGTAAGCATAATTTGAGGGATTACATAGAAGATATTACACCAGCTTATGAGGTGAATGAAATAATGCATGAGATGAGCTCCTTTACAGCTAAAATGATGCATTAAAGCTATCAATAACTAATTTTAACTCACTGCAGTTATAATTCCTTGCATATTCCTCTTAATCCTAAACTCCAAATTTAAAGTCAAACAAAAAATTGGGTGTCTTGCATGAACTTGAATGCTTTTTAAAAACATAATTTATTTCTGAGTCCTGTACTGTTTCATTTAAAATGAAATGTGTCCAGGATTTCATCCCTAAATAAAAATGTTTTTTTTTTTTTTTTTTTGCTATAGTAATGGACATCCAATTTATATTTCTGCAGATTGGTTCCTTCTCACTATTGAGTAAATCATCATTCAAGGATCACCAAATTTGGCAGGGATTAATTAATTTTGTCAGCTGCTATTCATAGCTTATGTAAAAGTAGTCAGATAATAATCCAAAAATAAAATAGCAAAGAAAATCACAGAACCACCAAAGTCAATATGACTATCCTAAAATTAAACATGTAAAAGAGGCTTTGCATTAATTGGTGTATCACTGCAACAAGTTATTGGTGTTTCCCTCTTCCACAGATCTTTCATCTGAGGAAACAATTGTCATATACTAAAGAAATGATACCCGGAAACTTCTTTAAATGCCATCATTACCAAAACCAGTATATTGAGGCATTCATATGTCTAATTCACCCTCAGTGAAAGACCAGTTTTCCTTTTAACAAGCATCTTCTGAATTTTTTAATCTAATGAAACTGCATTGTAGTTAATTGTTTAATAGAGAAAAACAAAATAATGTCATCTGCAATACTGGGGGGGGGGTTGTACCTTCACAATATATGGACATAGAACCATCCTCCTCCCTCAAGACTTGGGGAAAATTATCTTCAGGAATATTTCGTAAATGTTTCAGCACTTCATTCACCAGCACGGAAAATAAAACACTGGATGAGGCTTCTTAAGAATTCAACACTTCAAATCTGTTCACCTATTTTAAAAGAAACCTTAACTCACTAAGTTCTACTTTTATTTCTGTCTCTCATGAAGGGATCTAACAGTAGGAAGAAATAATACAGGCTATGGGAAACTTTATTATCTATGGGAGAGGAAGGTGATGTAACAAAAATACATTGTGATTTTGTAATGTTATCAAAATATTCCCATTTCTACATCCTATTCAAAATATTATCCTGAGGAAAAAGGCAACCTTATTAAAATACTAGTAATGGTTTTCTGCTCCTTTAAATAAGGCTACATTAAATGTCTACATTTAACAACATTTTCTTTTATACTGCACCTTTTCTTCAGCACTGCTAAGCTCTGCCTAAGTCAAATGATAAGGACTGGTAATTGTAACTGGTTTCTTACACTGTCCTCACTATCTGTGGCATCTCAAGTGTTTGGCAGCGCAAGGTGGAAAATCTGTCTGGAGAATTCCAACATCTGGTACATATTTCCACTTCCTCAAATTTTAACTTATTACTGCATGGTTGAACTGTATATTTTTGCCAGTTTGAGGTCCAAGTGTCTAACAAAGCAGCAGAGCTTTTCCAAGCTCAGGAAGCAGCAAAACATTATTACATGAGAAAAGCTAAAACAATGTAAATATAAAGAAAAAGTGTAATAGCTGTAATAAAATAACTAAGGATAGGTTTCCACTCAGCAGCATACAGTGAGTGCACAAACTGTATCATTTGAGCCATATCAGAGAACGAAATTAGGTTTAAAACATTTTCCTGCATAAGTACTTCATTGTTTTTATAAATAAGTAGGAAGATATATAAAGACATCTCATAATGAAAATACTTTTCTTGGAAAGGGTACATAGTAATAGGGATGATTAAAAACCCTACACACTTCAAGCTCCTGGGGATACAGAGATAAGGAACTTCATAAGAATGTGACATTAATAAAAAAGTATCAATTACTTCTTCTATTTTGTGATCTAATTCATTTCCCATATGAGTTCTTCACAAATTGCTCAATTTATCAGGAAGAAATAAAGGAAATTAACTCCTAAGATATGACCAATGTAAACAGCAAAATATTCAATAATAGAAGACAGCAAAACAGAACAAACCCAGTTTTTTTTTTTTTTCCAACTACGGGTGACAGAAAAATAACTGAGGAAAAAAATCATTCTGTATTGCTTAGCTGTTCAGAGTATCAACAAGAGTTGAGGGCATAAATTCCTAACAAGTAGTGAATGTTTGAAGATAACAAGTTATATAAGCAAAAGAGAGAAAGAAAAAAAAAATCACTCTAAAGAGCTACTTGCAAGAGCCATTTGACAAATTCAAGGAAGCAAATGTAATTTCCAAATAAGATTTTTGGTGGAGACGCTAAAAGTATCATGGCTGAATTAACAGTGCAAAGGGATTGCAAAATTAACCTCCAACTAGCAGAGAGTGGGTATATTGAAACTGAGTTAGTAAACTCTGGTAAGGGTTTATATTTAAAAAAAAAACACTACCAAACAATTATGCCTGTTACCAGGTTTTTTTGTGGAACGACAGAATCACAGAATGGGTCAAGCTGGAAGGGATCATAGTGGGTCATCTTGGTCCCACTTCCCTGTTCAAGCAAGAGAAATCCTGAAAAAAATTTCATAATTTGGAAAAAACAAGCAACCAAACAAACAAAAAGCCATCCCAGCACAGGAAAAGCCGATTCTTGCTCTTTTCATTTTGATTCTCTCTATATACATGGAAATCAAGGAGGTATCAGGAATTCAGGAATACATGTCTCAAATTTGTCACAGGATTTCAATCGATCCTTGTTTTTTGCTCCTTTAAGTTCTGAGAAAGTGTAACTCCACTCTTGGCAAAAGAGCAACAGACCTGAAAACACACAACTAGATGAATTATGTGAAGGTGAATTACATGAAAATGTAACAGGAAGGACTGATTGGAAGTACTTGGTTTTGAAGGGAATGAATAAACAAATATTTCTGCAGCAGCAAATGACAAGATTTCTGGGAATTGAGAGGAAATGCTCAAAGAAGGGGACATGGTAAGTACTCTAAATAATTTCCAAACCTATCATAGTTGGAATTATTGAACCAGAAAGGTTATGCCCACCGCAGTGTTAGTATTTTCAGTCTGCAAGTCTTCAGCATTACTACTCTCACTGCAAAAGTTTGGCCAATGTCTCCTAAAAATGCAAATATTCTCAAGACTCTCAGAATCTAGTTTGCATATGGCCCCTTCAAGATCAGGCATTAAAAATATTTCACAATTACTACCATCAGATGGGAAAAACACAGAGCCTCTTTCAAGAGAAGAAAAACATAATCAAAGTTCATAAAATAAGCATTATTATAGAAGCATGAAGCACATTTTGAGTAGTTATAAAAGTAATTATTTGGAATCAAAGAAAATTATACGTCCTGTGAAACTGAGTTTCCAATTGAAATAAACATTTTCCCTGGCATACAAACAATTGCTGTAAAAGAATATTATTATTTCCTACATTCTACATTCTAGGAGTAGTTGGGAGGCATACTGGTACTTTTCACAAAAGATTATGCAAAACATCAAAATGAATCATCCAAATACTAGAGAAGATAAGATACCTATCAAATTCCAGCACTTTGTGACTATTGTCACACCAGTTTCCTGCTTGTCCACAAGCTGTTCTTGAAAGCATCATAAACTTTAAAAGATGAGCTCCAGCCAGTGGAATTTTTATTCTGACTGACCAGTTGTTTTCATATTGAAGATAAACCAGTACTTCTCTGAGAGAGTCTCAAAGAGACAAAAAATTTTGTGCAAGAGATTTTGAACTACTGTTTATCATACAAATGACAGCCAACATCATGACAGAGTGGGAAAAACATTAAAGACATGGGGGTAACTCTAGTTGTGTTAAATGCTGCTGCATCTAGAAATGTGAGACCTGTTTCAGACACATAAAATCATCATGAAAAGTAACTGCTGTAGGAATTTAAGATTTTATTTTGATACACATATCATTGACTGTTTTAAGAAGAATAAAAAAATGTACCTTGCTATAGACACATTTTAACACCACCTGCTTTGATTGAATAGTATGACAAATTTCTGAGTATTAAAAAAAATCTATTCAAAACTTTGTTGATTATGTTTTTCATCATGTATTTTCACACAGCACATGATTAAAACCACAAGACCACGATTGATGTTCCTTTTCAGAAGGCATCAAAGGTTTGTGTCTCAGAAAAAGATGAGGATGAAATTTGTGATTTTCCAGCTTGTAAAGAACTGATATATTTTCTACTGGCATTTTCTGATATCATCAAACTCTAGAAAAGTAAACTTACAAGCATAGCTTTCCTAAATATTCAGTATATTACATGAGTGATTTCTGGCATAGAGAAAAAGAGTTATCTTTGTCCTGTTCGTTGATGGAGGACACCACGACACTGGTGTCCCTGAACGTGCCACAAGAATGTGCCTGGTTTGCTTCGTGAAATGTTGACATCATGGAATCACAGAATGGCTTGGGTTGGAAGGGACCTTGGAGGTCACCAGGTTCCAACCCCCTGCCATGGGCAGGGACACCTTCCACTAGCCCAGGTTGCCCAGGAAGTGTCCAACCTGGCCTTGGGCACTTCCAGGGATGAGGCAGCCACAGCTTCTCTGGGCAACCTGTGCCAGGGCCTCAGCACCTGCACAGGGAAGAATTTCTTCCCAATATCCAATCTAAACCTGCTCTCTGTCAGTGTGAAGCCATTCCTGTCACTCCAGGCCCTTGTCCAGAGTCTCTCTCCATTTTCCTGTGGGCTCCCTTCAGGCACTGCAAGGCCACAGTGAGGTCACCCCAAAGCCTTCTCCTCTCCAGGCTGAACAATACCAGTTCCCTCAGCCTTTCCTCCCAACAAAGCTGCTCCATCCCTCTGATCCCCTTGGTGTCCCTGCTCTGGCCTGGCTCCAGCAGCTCCCTGTCCTTCCTGTGCTGGGATCCCAGGGCTGGAGGCAGCCCTGCAGGGGGGTCTCACCTGAGCAGAGAGGCAGAGGAGCAGAATCCCCTCCTCCCCTGCTCCCCACACCACTTTGGATATGGGAGTGCATTTCCTTGGGAGAATCAGCAGCCCTAGAGGCTGTCACCTGGGAAGGAACCATTCCAGTGATCATCACCCAGGATGCTACCCACAGAGAGCCAGTTTGCTGACAAGCCTGACACATAATGATCAAATATCAACTGCAGGTATTTTTTTTCAGCTGGAAACTGGGATAGGACCATGCAATGAGGCCTTTCACTTCTTTCCCCATCCTGGAAAATTTCTTTCCCCCTGGAAAACTTCTTTCCCCATCCTTGTACACTGAACATCATCACCAGAATAGCACCTCTCTGGACAGGATTTTAACCTGCACCTCCACCTGATATAATTAAGCTTCAAAATTAGAAACTTCAATAAACTCTAACAAAAGGTTAAAGACAAACAGAGAAAAACAGCTTTTCCTCCATCTCAAAGACACTTTTGTGAGGGAGGAGCATGGGAATGTAGGGGGGAAACGAGAGTAAGTAGAAGGCATGACAAAGGAGTTATCATGAGATAATCTTGTTTGTGTGGTATGGGAAATAAAACAGTAGAAAATTTAAAAAGAATGGCAAATGAGCGCAAAAAACTATGTGGTTTGACAGTTTTACACAGGCTTAAAACTTTGAAGGCAAGAATATTAGAAGGGAACAAAAAAAGGAAGCGATTTTTGTGTTGAGTGTATACTTGCACTGTGCAATTATTACTGCACCAAAAAAATTCTTTACAGCGATACAAACACTCATAAATCTCCATGTAAATGTGGCTATGCATCCCATAACATAAAACAGCAGTGAAATCTGTGTATAAATATCAGCAGTAATTTCATCAAACTCAACTGTTAGCACATAAAGTCATTTGAAGAAAAAGAAGTGTGAAAATAAACACGAAAACATACATTTAAGAATAGATGTGTTCAAAAAGAATAAAAAACATACCACCCACTTCTCAGATCGTTCAATGTAGTTTTATGAGTGAATAAAATCTGCCAGTATAAATCATATTTAATTAAACCTGATAGCTCAACCACAAGCACCCACACTTGTCTATTTGTTTAGGCTTCAAAATCTCAGTGTTACATTACAATTAGAGGTGAAAAACCTCCATTTTATTGAATGAGAAATGACTTGGAAGTTAGTGAACAAAATATACACTTTTTCTGGGATCCAAAGGAGTGTTAAATGCAGACATGATGTGAACTGGGCACTGTGTTTTGTCATAACCACTCCCTGTCCTATGACCAAGAACAGTTTTTTACATTGTTGGGTTCTCCCCAGGTAAATCTGAACCTCTTCAACATGTTTCCACACTTCTGTCCCATTTTTGGGGTTTTGATGCAAATCTGACTGATCACAGGTTCAAGTTATTGCTCAGTCTGTAAGAACAATCTCAAAAAATCTTCCTGTGACATTTTTGTATTTCATAAGGTTCATTCCTTTTTAAGATTCAGAAAGTGATATCAAGTTAGCAAACGATGTGTTCATTTCAAAAACACAAAACATTTTTTTAAAAAATTCATTTTTACTTGCTCTTAGAGCTTTATAGCAAGTATTAAATAACTGCAGTTCAGTGCAATAACGTCACTCATGATGCAATCAATTTCTCCACATTATGACATCTTTCCTTCACACTGTTTACACAGATTCTTATATATTTAACACACATTTGCACCAGGTGTTAATTGATATGGTTAGACCAGTCAAATAGTCATAAAACACTTCTGGAAATGGTGGAGTCCTTCAAGGGGACTTTTGATGTATTAGGACTAAGATACTCCACGAAAATTAAAAAAAATATCCTTGGTATTTTTTGCAGAATTGTTGCTAACACTACTTAAAAGGTAACTTAGTTGCAATATAAGCAACTCCAGGGGGCTATTAATGAATTAACTTCTTGGTTTTTAAACTTCCATGATCATGGGTATTATTATTTTGATTCAGGAGCTGCACTTCAGTCAAATCAAGATCTTATTGATAACAAACCAGGTTGACACTGTTCAGAGACTCATCACTAATTGCTCTGATCTCAAATACTTGCTGTGCAGTGTGCTTTTGCTCAGGTCATGCTAAATGAGCCAATTTAGGCCATTAATGCATATATATATTTCTGGATATTATATTGCTCCTCATAGCTTTTTATTTTTAGGTAAGAATTCTATGATATAAAAATAGGTGTGGACAACACATTTGTATCTACCATCTAAGAACCATCTCAAAATTTGGACCAAAAATTCATGCAAATCTCACACAATCAAATCCTGCATTTAACCACATAAATGAAAATTAACTGAATGGTTTCTCCAAGACCACAGAAAATGGCAACTGTTAAGAAGTAAGTATTAAGTTGCTCTGAGACTTTTCCTCAGTGCTACACTCTCCTTGTATCTGTTCCAAGCAGGCTCCAGTGTTATAGAACATTTTTGATCCCAATAGATGAAGAATCTTTATTTATTTCGCATTTTTAAAATACTTGTGTTTAGTGGCATACTGAGGAAACAAGGTGAGAGATGGAACATTTACTTTGGTGATCATACATATTAATATATTTTTTTTTGAACAGGCAAGAGTTGACACTAAAAGAAAATCATGGAAATTCTTGCATGTGCACATCCATACCTGAGCATCAAGGAGCTCTTCACATTTGTGAGAATGCTTTTCAATGGTTAATATATACTGCTTTTCAATAGCTGCCTCTTGCTGCTGAACTGTAGATTGTAGCAGTGCCTGCAAAAAAAGGCACAAAATACTCAACAAATATATAAGTGGGATGTTTATTGGTAACTGCAGATCCATTAAGACTCATCTATAACCAGAATGTGGAATGCTGTTATAAATTTGGAATGTGCAATGATTAAAGTACCTTTCTATGTAACACTACCTTGTTTTCAGTCATGACTAACATTTTTTGTATCTCAGATTTCTTATACAGTCTGCCTAAAAGACAGCAGCACACAGAAGATAGAGAGGGAGAGTATTTCTGTTAAATATACTCATTTTAGTGGGACCACACAAGAAGAGGAGCATATGAAAGCTGCTGAAGAGAAGAAAAAAAAAAAAAAAGAAAAAGCCAGACATATTTCCCTGGCTGACAAAACTCCACATCCTCTCGCCACTGTGTAAGATCCCATGGGCCAAGCATGATCTTCACAACCACAAGTCAAGTAAAAGCAGATGGAAATTCTGAGTAACATAGAACATAAAAGAATGCCCCCCCAGGATGTTCACACTTGAATGTGAAGCAGTGGAAGGCGAAGTGTGGAAAGCCAAAGTACCATGGCAGCAACAAACAGCTGATGGGAGCAGGAGCTGTGAGTGTGTGAGCACGTGTTTGTGCACACGTCTGAACTCACGCACGCTTGGCTGAGCCCTGCAAAACCTCCAGCATCTGAATGCAGCAAGAGAAATAAAAATCTTGAAGATACATGAAGAAACCAAATTATCATTTGGAGAATTATGCTCAGGTTTCCCTAAACAATGATGGTAGGTAAACATTTACCTGGCTCATGGAATTTAAACCTTTTTCTCTGATAAAATCTTTTTGCCACTTTCCAAATATCCATCGGGCTATTTATACACAGTGTACCAAACTATTCTTAACTAGTAATCAATATTCTGAAGTAGTCAAAATGACTGGGTAAGTTAAAACAGACATGACTTTTACAGAAAACAGACCTCTGGCCCAAATGCAGACAAAGAAAAAAATCCCCATCTTTCAAACAGTCTTTATTTTAGAGATACATTTACTTCATGGAACATAACACACACATCAAATAAAATTTTGAATACTTTTAAAAAAAGCCAAGAATGTATAAAAAAGATAAAATCTTCTGACAATTTTTCAATTACCTTTCCAAACTTTCCACTAACTATCCTCTTATGCCAAAATTGCTGTTCTTCAGTAATGCTGTACCATGGTAGCAGCTCTCAGCACAAGTTCAGTGATTAAAAAGGTTAAAACTTGTGCTTAATCAAACAGTAAGAATGCATTTACTGGTGTTTGCAAGGTATTTAGCAAATCATAAGTTTATTTTCAAAAAAGCCAATTTATTTATAACTAAATTAAGTTCTTTCATTCATAGAAATTTGAGCACTCAGAAAAACTGAACTCTCAAAGAAGTTCAGCCTCTGTATATGAATCTTTATACTCTGCCTAAATTAGAAATAGCCACATATCACTGGCAAAAATGAAGCCTGGACCTTGGGATTTCGGTTCTTTCTTTTGCCTAAATTATTGTAGCAAGGAATGTTGCATGTAACCAGTACAAAAGAAAATAAAATAATTCCGTTCTTAGGGAACACAGTAACAGAATGGTCATTAGGCTGCCATGGCATTTCTCAGACAGTTTCTTGCTCATGCCAAGGGTTGAGTCACCTTATGCACTTTGCTGTGCAGACTTCACTGGCAACTGCTAAAATCCTATTAAATGGTATAAAGAACTTTCAGTTTTCAATGAAATGATTATTATTCATTGGATGGCATGTAGAGGCTGTTAAATTTTTAAAATTAACTTATTAATACTATTTTTCTTTAGAAAATACATAAAATTCCACATTCAGAAACAAAAGCCTTCCTTTTCTGTCATACTCACTATTAACTCAGTTTAAATAGTACCACAGCATTGATGCTGTATTTGACTCTTCCACTAGTTGGCCAAGTGAGGAGAGAGAAAAATCTCCCTGTGTAGTACTACAGGTTTCTCAGTGGGAAATGCAGCAAAGATGTGTGATACCCATCCAAATCTCTGGCAAATTTCAAGATAATCAACTACTCAAATTTAATAATTTAAAGAAAAAATCTTTACCAATTAGCTCATTTGCTAAACTGAAACACACATTTGGCTACTTGATGATTGGTATCTCTAATCTTATAGTTACAACAACAATGATACTAGAAGACTTTTGATTAATTGCTATCCTGGGCAAATACTCTGATCACTGCTGAAACACCACTTTCTTCCTTAATTAGTTAAGGAGGAGCTATTAATTATGCTGCTGGGCTGACATTCCATAAATCTATGGCCAATGACCTAATACCAATACCTAATACCTAATACCAAGCTGGCATTCTTGAAGCAGTCTCCTTTTAATGGAATAATTTCAAGTAAGGTTACAGCAGAATGTCACCTATGGCACTTCTTGCAGGAAGTCAAAGGTAGGATTTCAATATGAGTGCTCTTGATAATTAATTTTTCCTTCTATAGATAGTGCAATGAACTTCCTTGACACTGGTTGGGAAGGGTCATCATAGAATCACAGGATCACAGGATTTTAAGGGTTGGAAGGGACTTCAAAGATCCTGTAGCTCCAAGTCCCTGCTATAGGGAGGGACACCTTCCACCACACCAGGTGGCCCAGAGCCCCATCCAGCCTTGGCTTCTTCCCCACTTTCTGATCTCTCTACTAACCCAAAAAAATTGTCAGAGAATTGACACTGCTTTTCCTTCAATAACCAAAAGGTCATGGTGGCTTCTGACAGAACAAATAGAATGAAACCTCTTAAGTTCTCTATAGAGTCTTCATTTTAGTTTGATACATGATGCATTATAAAAAAAATCACAGAAAAAAATGTTATTTCCTCAAACCATTATAAAAATCTTCACACATCTAAATGATTGTACAAAACATTCTTCAATTAAACTAGGTAAACTAAGTAAATTAGTCTGAACCCCTGTTTGAGCTCAGGTAAAGAACTAACCTTAGCTTTAAGTTTCACACATTGAAATAATTTTAGAGGACCTTGAGCTGAAAGTAAATTCAAATATCATAAAAAGATCCATGATCACCCTGGGAGGTTCTTAAGGGATTACACATCTATTACATGTCTTAGCACTTGTCAGAGTATTTAGTGCTGGAACTGACAGCACACTACCTGTGTGGGGGAATCCTGGAGGACAGCATTCCTGCACACACATCAGGGACTGAAAAACTGCACTGTGCCCAATATGAGAAGAAAAGCTTAAAACCAAAAATGATCACAACACTTCATCCTGTATTTCTACAGTGTGTTACATACTGAGTACCAGATTATCTCTAAAATTTCTCCTCATACTAAAAAAGGCAAAAGTGCAGTAACTACGGTTTTGCCAAAAGTGGACACCCCAGCCTATTTTTAATACAAACCTACTTGCACAGCCCTAGTGCATAATGTGTTCATTTTACTGGCCATAGAAACCACAGCTACTTGCCCAGACAGAATTTATTGTAAGGCCAGAAGCTAGAATTTATGAGAAACCCTCTTGAATTAAATAGGCAAAATAAGACCATTATCGCAATTCTTCCTGAATTCCCTAAGAGTAACAAATTACCAAACCCCTTTCTTTCAACTCCCTCTTTTTGTTATAGGAAAAAGCTAGTCAGAATAAAGGCAACAGGAAAAACAAAGCAGAGGTCATTATTCTCTCCTATCTCTTCTGAAAAAAAAAAAAAAAAAAAAAAAAAAGAAAAATTAAAAGCAATTCTGACCCATGCAAAACACAGGCTTCCCAGATGCACAGCATTGTGTGAAAATGTTAAACCTACTCATATGTAACATCAGTATGAAATACAAATCCTGGTGTATACGTTGCTGGGTTGTATTTTAGAATGTTTCTTAAAGGCACTGTATCAAAAGCCATAGTCAATCCAAAAGAATATCCTGCTCAAGCATCATTGGCTTGTTTAAGTAGCTAAATGGAAGCCAGTACATCAAACCACTTCTTTACTTAAAAATTACTGAGTCAGGATGACCAAAGCAAGTCATCTTTAAAAATAAAATTTACTAATGAGAAGTTACCACACTGCTTCAAACATGTGAACTGTATTAAATACAGCAATAGTACTTCGGAATTTTTATGCTTTATAGCATTAGACAATGATTCATCTAATTCAGCACCCTGTCTCCACCATTTAATAAATTGCTACTACTTCATTTAAGGGTGAAATGCAATTAACCAATTGCTGAATGATAAAACAGAGCAGAGGACACAATGCAAATTCTTTCCTGACCTGTGGAAAAGATGCATTAACTCAATAAAATGCAGTATTTGACTAGTTAGGTTTTAATTCAGCTATTAGCTAAGACAGAGATGATACAAATAAAACTAGAAGATTTCTGAAAATGTCTTTTTCAAAAGAATTCAACTTATCCACTTCAGCCCAAAATACTGCAGATTTTCATGACTGGGCTATTTCCAGGTGAGCCTGCCTTTTTAGTGAACATGAATCATGTCCACTTAGGTGCTATGGAATAAATAAAAAAAAGGGGTAATGTATTTTTTGCAGTGATATAAAAATTTGAATTTTTTATTTGTTGAATATTTGTGGATATTTGTTGAATATCCACAAGCATATTCAACTGCTTGTGGTTGAAACTGTGTTGATCCATACCAGTAAGGATCAACAACTTAGAGTTTGAATACTATGCTGTGTTTATCTAGATAGCTCAGTTTTACTGGTATGCGAGGGGAAAGGATTTATTTTCCACAAAACAATGTTCTCTCAGACTCCTGCCAGAAACAAACTGCAAACTAACTCTTAATCTTCTATTAATCTTCCAATTTTTATACTATTTAACACTCTATTTATTATTCTATAGTCAGAAGCACATACAAAATTCATCCTTACTAGAAGGGGAGGGAGAGATTTCTTGCAATTTTTATAATTGCTTTCAAAACGTTAAGGCCATTTAATCAATGATAAAATACTTTTGATAGCCAGATCTCTGAAGGTATGAGACTTGATTGTACCTTTCTTGTATTGGAATTCTGTAGAGAGACTTCCATGGTAGCATCACTGTTGTACAGAAGTACTCATACTGTAAAATCCCAAGGAATGTCTCCTTTTCCAGCCACCACCTCTCCATAAGAAAAAACAACACTGTTTTATATTCTAGGCTCACTTGAATTCTAGTGTGACTTGCATATGAACAAGCATAGAAGTTGGAAGTGAAATACAAGCCCTTGCAAGAATTTTGGATTTGTCCTTTTATTCATGTGTCAGGCCTTTCTGAGCCAGGATGTCAACTTGGAAACTTAATAAGCTAAGCTGATGTTTAAAAGAGCTGAGAACTGGCCACATTTCAGAGTTTTCCCTCACTAGGGATAAACTATGTCTAAAAAAAGATATCCTGATTCTAGATTAACTTCTTTTGTAATGAAATCCTTTAAAATTTCCCTTTTTTTATTGAGGGTAACCTTTCAGTTCAGAGGTGTATTATTGGCACAAATATTTTTGAAAGAAAATCAGATGGCTCCCACATATTCCATGCTTTGAAAATCTGTCTGTTCTTACATTCTGAGAATCTGAAAAAAACCCCATCATCTTACACTGAAAACTGATGGACAAAACCCTTACTGCAGCAAGGGCTGGGAAGAACTTTTCACCTTGAAGTTCATTTTGACAAAGGAAACACACATCTGATTCATGCAGGTTGTGTTTTAGAACACTATTAATTGCATAAAATAATCGAAGGAAATAAAACCCATCAAATAAATACACCTGCATGTAACCTCATATTCTTTAAAGCTTACATTAGAGGATATTTCACAGGATGAGAAATAAAACAGATTAAAACTATTAACTCATCTATTTACAGAACTGTGAGAATTTCAGAACAAAAGCTTGACTAAACAAGCACAGGAGAAATTCTTATGTTGCTTGTGGTAAATATCTTAAGATGTGATGTGATCCCACAAGCAAAACTTCCAAGATCTACATTTACTTTTCTTTACCGTGGTTAATTACCAGGGATAAAAGTTTAAAACAACAATGACATGAAAGAGAGAAATGAAACAAAATTAGGTTAACATGAGAAGGGGAAACTTGGCCTACACAGAACACTGAGTTAATTTTTAATTTGCTTTCCTGTGGTTTTTAATACAAATTTCTTGACTATGTTGTGGATGGTTTATTTGTTGTAAGGAAGATTAGAATGTGAGATGCTTAACAATGGCCAAGATTTCTGAGGGTTTGTGCTACATAGCATCTAATGGTCTCTATTAATGGATTTCCCAACACATTCAACAAGTGAACATTCGAAAGACAGCTGAATTTAATTCTAAGGGCTTTGGTAAATCCAGGTCCTTGAAAATAGGTCATTCAGTATTTGACTTGTGTAAGCTGCATTTTCAGCACTGCTGCCATATTAAGAAGGACCAGTCAGCAGTAGGAATTGAGGGTGTTTGTCCTCAAACTTGAGTACCTGGTCTGCCCAGGGATACCACACTAGTGGAAGATCCATGTAAAGAAATACTGTCACTTTTACAACAAATAAGTCCCCAAAATACAGGAAAGGGACTAGAAGGAAGTGTAAACCATTTGGAAGTACAGGAAGATACATCAACAACAACAGAGATCTGCAGCAGTACATCTGGAAGGAATGGACTTAGCTCTGAATGAAAGAAAACTCTGTTTTTCTGGTTACCAGCTTGGCAGCATTAGACACAGAAGCTACAAAATGGCAAATCTCTTTTCCTTTGTAAACAAAAAGGAAGGCACGTTCACAAATCCACCAACAACAACACCTATGCAAGGAATACAGAAAAGACAAGTCAGTCAACTTTCTTCCACTGTTGTTCCACTCACGGTTTCAATACCTAAGTTACAGGATTTGGGGTTTGAGGCATTCTGGGGATTATTTCCTGAGGCTAAGGATGAACTGCTCATATTTTCACAAGCTATCCTTAAACAACCAGTGTTGGGCATTAAAAGTTGTGCTATGGCTCTGCTTGGAGCAGCACCACAGAATTATAATTGACTTCAGAGAGGATTAGTCAGAATTCCAACACTCCTGACTGCAACACAACCTAATTAGGGCCTGAGCAATCCCCTGATTGGAATTACCCTCATCAGCTCACTTTATTAAATCCCCAGGAATGCAAAATAAGTCTGTTTTAACACAAACAAGATTTTCTTTCCCTTTCCTTTTTAAATGACCCATAGACTTGTAGACTCATAGGTGAATTTCCATACTCAAGATAACTTGGGGATTAATTAGATAGTACTTGCAAAAAAACCTACTGAAAATTGAAGTTACCTCTGCATATAAATTCTATGTATTAAAGTAACACAGTCTAAATTCTAAAGAAGACATATTTTAGCCCAAAATTTGGTTTGGCTAATTATGAGTAAATTAAAAGAGTTAATGAATCTCATTATTCTGTCTTTCATTAAAAGGACTAAGCAGATTTACTTTACATTCCTAAAGCAATGCTACATTAGGAACCCTTATTTGGTTATCTAATTGCCACCATATCTGAAAAACAGAATAAACTCTGAAGCATCTGAGCAGTTAAAAAGCCCCAAGAACATAAGATACTACTTTTATAATTACAAAAACACATTTGACTCGGTTACTTAAGAAAAAAAAAATCTTAGCCCTGTTCCATATTGAAATATTAACAATGAATTAACATCTTAAAAGAATCCATGAGATAATTTTCTCAAACAAAACTACAGAACAGATTTTGCCTTCACTGATGATACAGTGTTACTTTTTTTTTATTTATAGTACATGGCAAAGGATTACAAGAAAGGTATTAAACAGCCACCCAAAAAAATGCTTGGGTTTTTTTAAAAACTCTGATGAATAAGTCACCTCATGTTTGCAGACAGGGTTGATTGCATCAGAGCTTGACATATCTGATATTACTTCTCATCAGAGTGTTCAACTAAGCACATGATGCAACAGGAAGTTTTGTATGAGGTGTCATGGTTCCATGGTATTAAAGTTACATGGTATTAAAGTTATATACCATGGTATTAAAGTTATTAAAGTTATTCAAGTTACGTAAAGAGTGACTTTATGTAACTTGAATATAAACATTCTATGAGAAATAATACACTAAATATAAACATTGTTTAGAAACACAGGGTTCAATTAACTCCCTAATCTTTTGTGCCAAATCACTGAAACTGATAAATATAAAATTTATTTTCCAGAAGGCATGTCAGATCTACCCAGCTGCTGCTGACTGGTAAAACAGCTTTCAAAAATTATTATAGCATATAAATGTATCCCTTTACCCAAATACACAGGAAGAAATTATTCCTTTAAAGGGCCAATATAACCCATGCAGAGCTCTCCTTTAGTTCACACAAATCAATTAAAATGGTAAAAAATTACACCTTGAAAACATTCAAAACTTTCATTCAACACCATAAAATTGTTGGATTTCACAATTTGCTTATATTTTCAGAACTAAAAAGAAGGAAATGTAAGTGCAGCAATTACCAAAAGCTCACAAGCTTTTTCAAATGTAACTCCACACAGGAATAGACAGATATTTTACACGTATCTAGAACAAAACAGAAACTAAAAATGCTGCCATTGATGTTCAGAGGCACATCCAAAGGTGCACACTCCAAATAAAATTCCCTTTTGAGAACTTCTAAGGCAAAGGGGTCCTCAAAGAATTAAGGGAAGAGGAGTAAAATTCTCCCCCAGAAGTGAAATGAGGGAGGCATGGAGAAATGGGACACCACCAGTGGCCATGTTTAAGTTTTCTCAGAAATAGAAACTTTTGAAATTATTTTTCTGGACATGTTCAGAATGAAATTAGTATAAGTCATATTGATAGAGACAGACATCCACAGAGAGCCAGTTTCAATATTAGTTAGAACACTACTAACAGTTACTAGCAAGATTATTAAAAGGTTTTCTTATTATCATAAAATCATTAATATTGGAAATGATTGCTAAAATCATTGAGTCCAACCCCTAACCCAGCACTGCCAAGCCCACCACTACATCTTCCCGCCCTCCATGCTAGATCATTCTTTGGTTACAAATTACTGCTACCAAACAGTTAAAATCTGAAATTTCCCTTCACTAACTACATTGTCAGATTTGTGTTCTCAGCTCACAGTTGACCACCAGGTCTTAAGTTTCCCTTTTAATTTTCAAAACCAGCCTTAATTTCCATTTCCCATTATCCGTTTCAAGTCTAATTAGAATTCTTAGCTTTACCTTCTCCTCCTAACTTCATTCAGGTTTTGTCCTTTGTGAGTTTCTTACTCAATAGTTTCCATAACAGAACAAAAGACACAGATTTATGCTCCATGGTAACATGCAGTTCTTTCATCTTACAAGCTGACAGGAACTAAAACAGCATGAAAGAAGCACTACAGATTCAGCTTTAGTTCATCCATAACTCCCTCCCTTAGTGCTGTGTGGATAAAAACCTGCTGAACTGCTCTGTGATGCTTCTTTCCTGCAAGTGCAGCTCTGGAGACTGAAGAGGTCCAAAATGTGGATTTGTGATAAACAATCCAAGCCAAAGTTTACCACAGCTGACTGAGAGTTTTGGGTTTGTTCTGGTTTTAAGTTTCCTTACTGAAAATGGCTAACCAACTCTATCTGAAGTTTTCCAAAGTGCAGACTGGGAAAACATGTAATGCAAAATTTCAGACCAAACAATCTAAATTGAAAGCAACAGAAAAGACAGTGAGAGAGGTCGAGCAATCAGCACAAGCAGCACTAATAATTGTGCACTGCAGGCTGTCATCCTATTCACTGCTACAATAACACCATTTGGAAATTGTGTTAGCTTGGCGACTCGTTTACCTTGAATTCTTCAACAATAATAGCTAAGGCTTCATGTCCAGCTTTTCTCATGTCTTCTAATTCCTGCTTATGCTTTTCCTGTACAAAAATACAGAAAACATTAGGCACATGATATAACAATTTCAATTCATGAGAATGAATGAATGAGTAAATAAATAAATAAATAAATACCAATTAATTTCCTGTTTTGGTATCTTTCATGAAGAAATGCACACAGCTTGATCCTTTAGATATTATATATATAATGTATATTAATACATGTGTGTATATATATATATATATACTAAATTCAAGTAGGTCCCACTATCAAACTTGTTTTTATTTCTTAATTTTACTTTATAGATCCTACACAGTTCTAAATGGTTCTCCAATTTTTTTTTTCAGAAATTCCTTTGTTTTTTTGGTATACCTGTGGATGGCAGGACTTCCAAATCACCTTCTTAGTAAACGTTATTTACTGACTCTACCAATAAAAATGTTGAGATAAAGTAGTATCAGATCGAGTTTCCTCAAAAATGCACATTTTCTCCTACTTACTACATGGCTCCTCTTTTATAATTTGTTTTATTCTTAAGATTCCCGTGAAAGTCTTCTTGCAAAAGAAATCCTAAATAGATTTTTCAAACAAAGCTGCATTGCTCACTTTTTATTTTCTGCACAGTTATGTAAAAGGAACCTGGAGAGAAACATTCTATCATTTTTTCCTTTACCTAATAGTTTGCTAAGGCTGCAATGCGAACACCTCATTGGATTTTCACCAGCATTTCCCCCTTATCAATGAGCAGCACCACTTTTTCCAATCACCAATTAGTAAGAAGATGAAAAACATTCCCTCCCTCCTTGTTCTTTGCTTCAGGGTCTGTTCTTGTATCAGCTTATATGGCAGGATGTAGTTGCTTTAAATCATCTTGGATTTAAATCATTGGATTTTCTTGGTGCAGAAAGCAGAAACACATTAACCACAAATGTTACTTTGCAGTGATCATAGGACAAAACCATACACAACTTACACTATATAATTTTTTGCCTTTTGGGTCATAATAAAGTTGAAATTAATTAATACAATTCTATGCTTCCTAAGACCTGTGTGTTTGGAATAAGAAAAACCTAGTGTCTAACAAAGCATGTAAGACCATTGAAAATTAATTAATCAGACTGTAACTGTATTTAACTAGAGATTTCTGCTCTGTCACTCAATTCCTTTCTCTTGAAAGAGTCATTCTTAGCAAAAACTAGAAAACTACAGCTACACAGTCCTCTTACCTCTGGCCCAAATCTAATGAGACATTTGGATTTTCTTTAATAAAACTGTGGGCTTTTGTGAAGCCCAGCAAGAACAACTGCTAAGTAGAAGAAAAATTAAAGATGGAAATATTTTGATGTTATTAAATACTCTTATTTGCTGTTATTTGCTGTTATTAAATACTGTTGTTTGCTATTATTAAATATTACTGGTTTGCTGTTATTAAATACATTAAATACTACATCTGACAACAACACACAACATGTGGCTACATCATTTTAATCACACAGTGATGCAATAATGTATCACTGACAACACAAATCATTCAAACTCTGATATTATACAGGTTAAAAAACCTCAATTGTTCTGACTGAGGAAGTAAGATATCCTATTCTGGTAGAAAGCACAGTGCCTCTCACTCGCAATACCAGGCAAAGCAAAACAGAGAGCAAAAAATGACATTTGTCCCCTTACAATAAATTCCTCAAGTTTTTAGAACCAGTGACTTGTTCAAGGTCATGTCCTAAATGTGGTAACACAAGTTGAAGCATCGACACCAAGGCGCTCCTGTAACATCTGTAAAGAGTCTTCTATTCCTGTAGGAAATGTTCAAGGCAGGTGTCTGAGTTGCTGCTGACTGCCTGTCTTCTGTAAGGCTGTGGTACCCTCAGAGGTAGCTGCCAGTCTGAGCCAGTATCTCAGAAAGCAATGCACTCTCTTCCCTCTTAATTTCTGTACTCATGCAAGAAGGCAAACTGTAGCTCCCTGCTGGTAACTGAAGTAGAAGACAAATTTCAAATCCATCTTACGCAGCTTTGCTTTACACAATTACATCATTAAAAGTTCTCATAGTGGAGTCCATTGCACTGAGGTTTTTGTCTCCATAAAATCAACTCTTCTTTAAGAGCACCATTTAAAAAAGATTACCAATAACATTTAGCATCATAATGATTCTGTTAAGAAATGGCTACGTTCCTATTTGAAGATATAAATATATCCTTCAATTCACCCAAGTACAGAGAAAAAATAGTAATACTGAATGCAAAGGAGAACTTGAGGTAAACATGATGAGAACCAATGAGAAACTGAGGTAAACATGATGAGAATCAGTCCATACTGGCTAATTAACATATACACTAGAGTGTGCTATTGTGTATAAAATAGAGATTGGTCACTATTTCTGTTCATGTGAAATAAGAATGTGAGCTCTGCAAAACTAAGACACGGGAGCATCTCCAGGTCTCTAGCAAAGCAAGTATTTTCACTTTGGTCCTATCATCAACATCCTAGTGAAAGATACAGCTAAGAACCTAAAGATAAGGAAAAATACAGGGAGGAGAGAAAAGATTCCAGATATCCCAAGATAACCAAAACCCCTACATTATACACAACCTTATGCTCACCACAGGAAGCAAGGAGACACTGATTTATTTCATACAAGTAAACATAATTTGTACCTGGAGCATAACAATGGAAGACTCTGAGGTGAAAAATGAAGTGAGGTAGCAAACAAACTTTCACAAGGAACTGCCTAACATCGTGGTGGTGAGGACATTTCCTGCTGAGTTAGAAATGAGTTGAGCCAGAGTTGAGTGAGTGTGAACAGAGGAGCCTGCTGGGAATATTATGACTGATTAAATGTGAAAAACTATGAAAAGGAAATAGTATGGAAGAGCCTGCACATGCCCCAAACTGAAACATAATTACAGTTCCCACACCACTCTCTGAGTATTTGAGGTGTATAACAAGGATCTCTACCCTGTCACATTTAAGACATTAATATTTTGTGAAGAACAATTATAGTTTATATCTGCTCTTTCTTCTTCCCTACAGGATGTGCATACAGAGACCCTCCCCTGAAGAGGACATTAAACAACAAAAAGAAGTGCTAAAGCTAAAATGTTGTTAGTATGAATGCACATTTTACTACCAAAACTGCATGATATGGTAAATAGCACCTACACTTGGCTCAGGAAGCCTTCTCTGGCTGCCTTGAGGTTTTTAAAATATTACACAGATAATTCTTTGGGATGAAGATGTTGAGTCAGGGACAGGAACAAAAGACTCCAGTCTTCAGAAGGTGAAAAGAAGGCGTTTAATAGAAATTAGCACGTCTTTTAGAACCCCACTCGCTAAGCTGAGACTTGATTGGTTTTAAAGGAAAAACCTCTCACACTATTGGTGAACTATGAGTAGCACACTCTGGAAAATCATATCTGTAAACAACATGTGCAGAAAGAGAGATAATAATTGTTTTAATTCTTTCTCTGAGCTTTCTCACAGCTTTCTCACAGCTTCTCACAGCTTCCCAGGAAAATCCTGGGAGAGCTATGTCTCTCTCTGTTCAGAGGATATATGATTACCACATGAAGCTACAAATGTGGCAGGGCAAGTTATGTCCTGGATACTTTCCTACTTCCCCACATAATCGAAATGGTGGGACAGGATAGCAAGAGGAAGCAAGGAAGGAGGAGTGAACAAGAGAACAATGCCAGGGAAGCTGACAAGAAGAGAACATTTCCATTAAACAAGACAGTAGGCATAAAAGGAATTCTGAGCTTCATTAGGATATTTTTATGTCTCTTATCTCAAAAGCATCAGTCTTCAGACCAAAATCCACCATTGTCCATAAAGAACAAAATATTAATTTGGAAAGGGTTGCCAGGTGTCATCAATGGCTACTGATACTGAAGCCAGTTGTAACACCCAACACAACTTTACATAGTGAATGTATTTAAAAATATATCAGTATCTATGTAATTCTTTACGGTACATATATATATAGATATGTATGATACATATAGATATATATGAAAAAACTACACTAGGAGAATTTTCCTTCTTTCTATAGATAGGAGACTGACCTGCACATTGCAAGGGTCTGGAAAAAGGGCAGCTTAGGGAAAGAGGATCATGCTAGGAAATACTTAAGGAAGTTGGACATAATTAAGTCTGTGATGCCTGACAGGATGACCCTACAAGTGCTGAGGGAGCTGGCAGATGTAACTGTGAGGCTCCACTCAATACCTGTGGGCTGATCACAATGACTGGAGAAGTGTCTGAGAATTGGAGGGAGTAAATGTCATCCCCGTCTTCAAGAAACCACAAGGAGCTACAGGCTAGGCAGTCCCAACTCAGCACCTGGGAAGGTAATTGAGCCAGTTTTTCCTGTGACAGAGGGAAGTTTTTCACAGTAGGGGGCTATGTTTTGGATTTGTGCTGGAAAATGTATCTGTATCCCATGGGCATTTTAGTTACTGCTGGCTTTTGACACTTCCCTAAAATCCTCATGGGCAAGCTGCCTAAGTGTGGTCAGGAGAAGCTGAAGAAGTGGGTTGAAAAGTGGCTGATTGAAAACTGCCACGCCCAAAAGGTGGCAGTGTGCCCCAGGGGACAAGAAGCTGAACATGAGGCCAACAATCCTGGACTGCATTAGAATAAACATTGCCCCCAGGTCACAAGAGGTGATCCTACCCCTCCACTCAGCACTGTTAGGGCCATTCCTGTGTCCAGCTCTGGGCTCCACAGTAGAAAAGAAACACATGGGCATACTGGAGAGAGAGACCAGCAAAGGGACACAAAGATGATGATGGGTCCAGATCACCCTTCACATAAAGAGAGACGGAGAGAGTTAAGACTGTTGAGTCTGGAGAAGGCTCAGGGGGATCTTATCAATGTATATAAATACCTGAAGGGATGATACAAAAAGAGCAGAGTCAGGCTCTGGAATGGGCTGCCCAGAGAGGTGGTGGAATCACTGTCCCTGGAGGCGTTTGAAGGAAGACTGGATGTGGCACTCAGTTCAGTTGATAAGGTGGTGTTAGGTCATAGGCTGGACTTGATGATCTCCAAGGTCCTTGCCAACCTAGCTGACTCTGCAATTGTTTTCAACAAGTCCTAACACACTACGTATTAATTCTGAGGCTACCTGGTTTTTCTCAAAACTTTTCCACAGGAAGTACTAAAAAAGATCTTACAAAGCAAACAACAGTGGAGTGCTGAATATTTCTCACAGGTGAGTCCTTCCAAAGGACCCACTGCATACAGCTCACTACAGTACCCATGTTGTTTTCCAATATTTATTCTGGATACTATCTTTTATTACCAGTTTCAAACATATGAAATGTCAAATGTCAAAACCAATAGTAATCAAACTCACAATTTATATCAACAAAACTTTAACTAGAGATACCTTATGCAGCAAAAATGGGTAACATTTCCATCTGCAGCTCTGTTAACCTTTGAGAAGTAACTAACATATGCTTTAGAAATACAACTAATTGAAAGAATATAGATTGAATTTTCATAGAGTTGTACTATTCATAACACATAATGATGTTCACAGCACATTCCTAGAGGATAACTTCAGCCTTTTCATGGATGTTTAAAAACCCAAGATGACTACAAAGAAACTTGACAGTCAAGTAGCTTCAAAAGCATGCAGAAATAAATTTCACTTCAGCATTAATAAAAACTTTCCACAATTTACTTCTAGAAGATATAAAAAAAGAACTCATAGCATCATTATATGTAAATACATTAATAATTTTATGTCGAGCTCTAAGATTACCGTATCTTTGAAATTTTTCCAATGTGATAAAAAACCTAATTGTTTTCTTCCTTGTTTTTGAAGTATAGAAAATAAGTTTCATTATAACATAAACAATCATACTAAACACAAAATCAACAGAAAGATAGATCTTTACATTTGAATCTCCTTTTCATTTTCAGTATGCGAACTATTTTATTTGCCTGCCTCTTTAATTAAAACTCTGGGAGCAAACAATGGTGATGTACTTATCTCTTCTTTCAATCTTAACTCCTTTTCTGATTAGTAAATATATTTTGGAACACTAAAAGCATTCCAAAGCAGACATACTATATGAAAACTAGCTGACCAATAGCTATTTTCCCATCAAAGTACAAGCAAAGCATCCTCAACACAAATGGCTGCCATGCTCATTCTGGGCTACAAACACATTTTTGTTTGTTGGTTTCCAGAAGATAAGTGATGATGTGCAAGTTGAACAAAACTCAGAGAATTCACTGGACAACCAGAGGAGACACAAGTATCCATCTTTGCATCAACTCGCTGTATTTGTTTCATATGAGAATTGATGAGAATTTAGAACAAAAATTAAAATAACCATCAGCTTAGGAAATTGAGCATAAAATCAAAGAGTTTGGGATAAAGTAAATAGCAAGAAATACAGGCACTGCAGGTGACAATACAGCCTTTTGAATTCTTTCTTAGCTGAAGATCTGCATGAAAAGCTTCTCCTGACTGTGCTGTTTTAGAGAAAAGAGGGATATGAAATACAATCAGATGCTCGTCAGTTAGACTATATTGCCCAAACCAGAATGCAAACATCACTGCAACTGAACTCCCAAAATTTTCCTCCATCAGAGAACTGTTATCAAGCTGTAAACTTCAAGATTAACTTGTTGGTTATATGTTTTACTTTCTGAAAAGGACATAAATAGTCTAAGCATGAAGGGAGAAAAAAAGAAATCCAAAGAGATAGAAGTTGCACCTTTACCAGAGAAAACAAAGAAGTACATAAAGGAAAGAGGAAAACTAACTACTGCTCGCTTATTTTAAGATACTGCTATGAATTCTGCAAGAAAGGGATTTTTGCCTAAGCTCAGAAAAATTCCAGCTGGAAGGAAGCATCTCCCACAGTCTAGAAAAAGGTATCCAAATCACAGATACACAGATTTTATAAGGAGGCCATCACACTTCCAGTGTATCTTAGGGAACTTGTAATGAAGCTGAACAACTCTATTTTGCTTCCTGTAAAACCTCACACTGAACATGGATAGGTTTCATAGTACAAGCTCCTATTCTAACATGGAAGATATACTGAAAACCACCAAAAATGTTGTATTCCATACAACAATTATTTAAGTTTACAGTAACTGATATTTTGACTAGTTTACCATTTCAAATCCTGCATTAATCAGATTTTTGGTTCAGGCATTCCTGACCCTGCCCTTAATTGGCAATGAGGTAGGCCAAATTGGAGTAAAATATTCCAAATAATTCAGCCTGGGGAATATCCCCTGGACTGCACTTATAACTTTAGTGACTGGGAGTAGGCTATTTATTTTTCTCAGTTTGTAACCAAAGTATTAAATCACAAAATCACACAATCATTCAGGTTGGAAGGAACCTCTGGAGGTCATCTAGCTTAACCTCCTGCTGAAAACAAGATCAACACTGAATTCAAACCAGATTGTTCAGATCCTTGTCCAGTGAGATCTTGAAAAACTCTGAAGATGGGGATTTCACAACATCGCTGGCTAAGACACCCTAATGCTTATCTTCATCATAAAATACTTTTTTCCTCATAACAAGTTGCAACTTCCCATGTTTCAGTCTATCACCATTTCCTGCTACACACCTCTGCAGAACGTGCCTGGCTCCATTTTTCTGACAACTTTGTAGGTATTGACCACCTGCTACTAGGTTTCCTCTAAGCCTTCTCTTCTTCAGATTGAGTCAATGTACACCTCAATCCTCTCATCCCAAATCTGGGAGTTTCATCACAGAAGGCAATCACGTTGGTCAGGCATAATTTGTCTTTTGGTAAATCCATGTTGGCCATTTCCAATCACCTTGTTCTTGTGCCCAGAAATGGCTGCCAAGAGCACCTATGCCATGATATTCCCAAAGACCAAGAGGCTGGTGTGCCTGGATCCATCCATCCATCATCCTTCCCGTCTCTTTCCAACAACCGGCAGCTTCCCCCAGTCTCTGAGTGGATGCAGAACTCTCTCACGGTGACAGCGAACTCTCTCATCACTCCTGAGCTCTGTGGGCTGAAGCTGCTCGTTTTTACAAATGGCATCTCTTCTCTCCCATTCCTTTTTCCTGAGATGGTGAAGCTCAGGTTCTGCTTGCTTCCCAGACACCGTGCATTTGTATGTGTACATGTGGCATGGGTCCCCAGAATCCAGCCCATTGTTGTGCTGGTTGAAGCATGAGAGCCTGTTTTGGGTTATTTCTTTCACCACCTCCCACCTCTGAGGTGACTAAACCCCCACTTACAAATTCACACATGGGAGGAGAAAGAAAGCCTTGCTTTGTGCTTTTACAAGCAACAGATAAGATGGACAAATCAAGATGAGAGTATTTAATTCTCAAGAATGTGTTAAAGAACTTGGGCTTGATTAGCAAATATCAATGGCAACATCCTGACATCATCAAACTGTCTGACACCAATGAAGTTCCAATTCTACAGTATTTGTAACAAACAAACAAACAAACAACACCCCCACCTCTCCCACAAAACCCCCTTATACTTTGGAGCCTAGATATAAACCTGAACATCTAAAGATCAACCCCAGGTGAAAACTGTAACATATATTTATTACTGTCTCTATTTTAATTACTGTGACACAGATGGTACTGAACTAACTGCAAACCTAGTTACTTCAAAGGAGAAAAGTTATGTTTGAGGATGCGGAGTAGATGGTAAATCTATTCAATCTCTTAAAAAAAATAAATTTAACCTAATCTCTTCCTCAAAGCAAAGCAGTCTCACTAAAATCACTAAACCAAAGTAAAATCTTTTTTTTTTCTAAGTTAAGCCAGAAAACATCAGATGGAACATTCAGAAAGAGTCAGCAATGATTGACACCACATTAAATTTCTTAGAGGTAACTAAAAGCTATGTTGGGTTTTAACTGGTTTTTGGTGTGTTTTTTTTTTTTTTTTTTAAAGTGAACTGTGATTTAAAAACACAGACCTATTAAATTTTAAAAATTACAGATCATTAAGCTATGTCAACTGATCTATTTTAATATGTATTACTATTGATTACAAAAAGTAAATGGATTCATACAGATAAAGATTCAGAATTCTAAAGGTACAGTGACAATAACAAAAATAGACATATACCTGTGCTTTTCAAAATATAGTCTAAGAGTAATACAACACAAGATTCTTGACATTTTATACAATCCATTTACTTCTTCATCTTGATGATATTAACACTGAAACAAAATTGAAAGAAATATTCTTTGATAAGTGCATAAATATGAGGCAGGGACTGACTTTCCCATTACTGTGTCTGACAGTCATTCACTCTCCAGATCTTTTCCTTGTTGCCTTTTCCTTGTTTCTAGAACACGCCTCACTTTCTTATACCCCTCACTCTGTCCTTCCCTCCAACGATGTTAAAACCACGATTCTCATATTTGAATTTTTTATTTTGAATTACAGTAATTCCACAGCTCCCTCTTTAATCTATTCAATATGCTGCAGTTAAGAACAAAAAGGCAATCTCCCCCTTTCCCCCCTAAAAAAAACCCCAAAACCAAAAAACCCCACCAAATATCCCACAGCAGCCAAAACTTTCCCTCCCCAGTAAGAACCCTGTTGTTGCTGAAAGAATGAGAGGGAGAAGCAGAGGAATTCTAATTTGGACACAAATATTGTCTCCTCTAACTCTACAAACCCAGACCATAAAAATGCCGCCCCTTTCGAAGTCCCTCAGTTCCTTTCTCCAAGCCAATTGGCAAGGAGGCAAAAAACAAGCTCACTCTTCCTTTGTTGTACGCGAGAAATTAAAATATAAATACATTTTTAAAAGGCTGCAGCATTAGGACTGAGTTTGATAGAAATCTTGAGCTGTGTTTTAGCTTGGTTTGAAACTTCTTGGTATTTTACACTACGTCAGACCTCCCACAAATTGGCTTACCCAGATGAGAAAAATCATGATTAAGACACGTTCTCGTTCTGAGCAGCTCCCCTCTTCAGAGGGACACAAACATTGCTTACAGTAAGGCTCTTGGCTAAAAGTGTTTGCAAAAAGGGAAAGCAAACTCTGCTGTAATATAGCCTTCTCAACTGGATGTATGCAGATTTACTAAGCACATGTAAAGGTATTTAAAGGACTGGAGGCCACATTTAAAAATGTAAAGTAGTGCAGCACCAGTTAAAAATACAAAACACCATAAAAATGAATAAAAATTTTATTCTTCCTTAAAAAATACTACTGTGTTTCTTGTGCAATGGAAGATTCATCAGCTATGTCAGTCGCTGGTACAGGATAAGGTAATTTAATTGGTGGTGACAGAATGGGATTGTGCTGAAAGTTGATAAAATAAGAGTTGCACCACGCCTCAAAGAGCTGCTATTTTTATTTAACAAATAGTCATTTCTCAAAAAAATGTGAAAGTAAAGTCAGACAAATTTGATGTAAACAGGATGGCAAGTGCCACTAGACCCTCATTCATGAGAGAACTCACTAACAAAAATATGCAAAATATGATATATTTTAAAATTATTCCTGCAGTCTTTGTTAGCTACAATATCCCCTTTCTTCTGGCATAGGAGATGTCCGCTGCATTTCTGGCTGAATTCCATAAAGCCCTGAATAATTTTCCTCAGTTGACAACTGTCACCACATTTATAGAAAATAACAGCATAGGATATCGAAGACTAATCTATCTTAAAACACCACTGAACATGTTAGAGTGACACAGAGTTGAAATGTGTCTTAATAAGCAGTGAGTCCAAGTCCCAGGGACTCAGGGAACTCCCCACCAGCCCAGCTGAACACAGCTGTTTTCCCACTGGGGATTCTGTGCAGGTAATGGAACTCCCAAGGGAGTTGTAATCACTCCATATGAAACCCCAGAATTGTTCCCTCTACTGACCCTTCTCAGTTTTTTTTCCCCCCTTTGTTTTATTTACTCTTTTAAACAAAGTATTTCACAAAGAATTTTCACAAAAGCAGGCATTACACACTGTTTGCAATTAGGTTTTAACTCAAAAAGATGGAAATGGATCTCCTCTTCTACTTATCACTAACAAGAAGGCTCTTCAAGACTAAAAAGCACCTTTCCAGTTATAAAGTTAGAATATAAGGGAGCTTCAGAACATTTTACATTTTTCGTTGCTTATGAGCTCAAACGGTGTTTTCCTTCTGAGCTTCCCTGAAGTTATCAAGACTTACTGCAAATTCTCTGCCTAGCAAGTCAATGGAAATTTGCTTTTCAATGACACACTCACTTCTTACTGATCTCAAAAGTCAGATAAACTCAGCCCTTTGAAAACTTAGGACAGAAACTTTACGTTCTCCATGCATAAACAGGAAATACATTAAGTACAGACTTACCGGCTGAAATTATTCTTAAAATACTTCAAGAATATTTAAATTAATATTTATATTTTATATATAAAATATATTTTAAAAATTATAATAACTGAAGCAATTGAGAATTTCTCTCAGTCCTTTATCACAATGCCTAAGATTATTTTTAAGCATTATTCAGACCTTCATTTTCATAATTTCATTTTGTCATCATGGTACTCACTTCTGGAAATTAATGTTGATCATCCTAACCGATTATTTCCCTGAGAATGGTTTAACTTGTAATGCATATCCAAAACCAAAACACTGCATTGTTTATTAATACCTTCAGTATGGTAGGTTTATTTTTAAGGAATTGGATAGAACTGGGAAAATCTGTTTTATCTCAATATCCTCCAGGTTTAAGAACAGATGTTCTGGTTTTCATTAATATCAGTTTTCTTTCAGTGACAAAACTTTTGCCAAGAATAGTGAAAAAAGTTCTCAGTAGTTTAAGTACATTATTATTTTAAATATCACATGCTCTTCTGGACCTTTTAAGTCTTTAGTGAGGAAAAAACCTTATACAAGTCTGAGCAGCAAAATGTTGTTTATTTATTTAGGAGCAGCAACAATAAAGTGACCAATACTTTATCTCTGGAACAGCTTTCTCAATATCAGGAGTTATATAGAAGTGACCTGTTACACACCTCTAGTAGTAGTTTAAAATATTAGTTATTTGTTGACACTTTGCCTACGTATTAACATTCTGGCAGTTCACTCAAATAAAAAATGTATAGTCATAATTAATAAGGAGGTTTCCAAGGGAACTTAGAAGGGATGAATAAATTCAACTTTTATATGCAAATCACAAGAGTTTCTTGGCTGTAACTTCCAGTGTGTGAGTAAGTTAGATTACAACATATTTATACAAATAAATTTCCTTAATACTTGGCAAATTATACATTTCAGCTGGGTTTAGAAACACAAGTAAACTGTGTTTCAATATCAAGTGTATACTATATATGAATAAAATTTAATACAGATTGAAAAAGTAAATTTAAAGGTGTAGCAGGTTAATTTAGCAATAAAAGTTTCCGTAATGTATTAAGCTGCATTCTGCAGTCATTCATAGTTTATTAATGAATTATAAACCAAGTAAGACAGTTCAACAGGTAGAGGACAATGAAGGGACAATCCTTCATATTTCTCCCCAAAACATCATCCTGATATTTGCTGTGCATCTTATGCCTCCATGTGTATAAACAGGAAGTACAAATTATTTTAAAAGTATTGACTAATTTTGGCTAATATTGGCTAGGATTTACTATTTTGGTGGTGAGTAATGCTCAGGTTGTTGTTGATGTCGGTAAATGTGCTTACCACACTCAGGTACTCACAATAATTACCCTGTCTCAGATGCCTCACACTGAACACAAACAGGACTGGAGTGGACCCAGAGACATGGAGATGCTTTGGCACCATTCCCCACATTTTTTACGGAGGTGCACGCCAAGTAACAGGCAACTGTCCTGCAAGCATTGCAACATTTCCCTTTAACTGCTAAATCAGCTTGCTGGTTCACAGTTCATTAATAAAATATGAATAGCTGCAGATTGCTGAAAATTTTACAGCTCATTAACCTGCTACACCTTTAAACTTTTTCCATCTCTATTAAATTTTATTCACATAACAAATAACTGGCCTTAAGTATTGTCTTAGCAATACAGGTACCCAAGTTCCTTTCTACATAGGTTTCTTTTTCAATAAATTTTGCACATTTTCATTATTCCCTCAAAAACCCAACAAGATACTACTCCTACCTACAAAAGCTAGAAAAATCTTGATGTGAAAATCTTGATGCGACAAGACTGGTGGTAAAGAGCTCCAACCAAGCAGTGCTAAAAATATCTGAGCAGTTCACAACCTTCTTAAGTAGAATTTCCATATCAAGTAGGAGAAAAAGTAAAAAATTAATTAATCCCTCTGAATGCCCTTGCTGTGAATGTGCAAATGAACACGTGCAGTAGCTGTCACAGACATTAACACACTGAACATAAATCAGTAAATGCACTTAAAGCCAGGATGCATTGGCAAAAGACAGATCAGGACACATCCAAAGCAGTCAGGACACAAAACTTGGTTTTAAAAAAACTTTTGCTAGTACCTACTTGCACACTAAGACAATGAGCATTATTTAAGCGTGACTTTTTGAGTACTTTTAAAATCAGGGAGGCAAAGGAGGCACATAAGTATAAAAAAAAATGCTTGTCATGCCCTATGACTGTAACTGAATATCAGATTATAAGGCAAGTTGGGCATCTCAAAGCTGTTAAATAACAGCACAACAACATAAGAAAGGTATATTTTTAAAACAAAATTAGAATGCTTAGTCTTACATCCACTCTTCTAATTAATAATCCTGAAACAAGACAACAAAACAATTAATAAAAGAATTGAAGTTTAAAAGGAAAACATAATCTTTCTGTACAGAAATACAGAAATCCTTCTGTAATACAAATATTCATACAGAATCTTTCTGTAATACAAATAAAAAGTTATTTTTCCTCATGAATGGAAAAATAGTTTAGAGGAAATAAGACATCAAAACTGGGGGAGGGAGAGGGGGGCAGTTAGGGCAGGGGGGAAACAGGCCAAAATGTAAACAGCTCTGAAATTATTAATAAATAAAGACTTTGAATAAAAATGAGTGTCTGAAAGAAGAGTACAGAGAGTAACATTAAAAAAAAATAAAGGTGAATAAATAAACGTGAGGTATCTGGCACTCACTTGAAAAAGAGGTGGGCAAGGGATTGTTGCCATATCCATAAATACCTTTAGCAGTTCAGCAAAAAGATGCACTGCTATCTGTTAAAGTGTCTTTTCTGAAATTCCCCCTTTTTCCATATTCCATAATTTTAAACCCTGCTGTGACCCATGAAATTTCCTGGAATCTCATTTATAAATTTGTTTGCAGGTACAGTACATAAACTTTTTTTTCACACCTATGTTTTTTTTGTTATTAACATTCTGTCTCCTCTATGTCTGCACCTAAAACCAACCTAAATATTTTCTTAGAAGATAGTGTTTAACAGGATGTAAGTCATATATTAGTTTTGTAAGAAAACATACATTTTCTAGTACTCCAGCCATAAAAACCACCTACCTCCAAGACCTGTTTCCAACCTCCTGCAGAACACCTTTTCCAGGATCATAAATGCACTGTCCTGGAAGGAAAGGCCAGGAAGGCGATGACAGGGCGTCACCTCGCGTGTGAGGGAGGAGTTGGAATGTGTGCAGCTCTGTTTTGGGGTAGGGAATCAGTGAAGGATTTGGGGGTCAGGATTAGCAGGTGGGCCAACAGAGTGGGAATTGCTGTGCCAGACAGTCTCCAGAAGGATGAGGGCAGGTGGGACCTTCTCCAGAGAACAGGAGGGAGCCTTATGTGATTCCTCACAAGGAATGTGTCCAACCCCAGAATCTGCCAGTGGGACAATGCAGAGATCCAGGAGACTCCAGGGGCACACGGATAACAAGCCCTGGAACACAGGCAGCTGAGGAACAACCCACGAGGCACTCTGCTGGACCTGAGCCTTAAAAACATGGGAGGACTCTGAGGATGTGAAGATCTGCCCTGACTGCAGTGACCATGAGATGGTGAGTTCAGGAGAAGGACAAAAACAAGGATCACAACACTGGACTTGAGGGAAGAAGGCTTCAGCCTCTTTGGGACCTGACTGGGACATGGGACACGACCCTAAAGAGAAAGCTCCAAAGGAGCTGGTTCCTGCTCAGGGATTATCTCCTCCAAACCCAAGAATGGTCCAAAGGGACAAGTGGGAAGTCAAGCACAGGCAGCAGGAGGCCTGCATGGATGAACATCACTAAACTCTGGCATAAAAGGGAAGTAGAAGCACTAACTTCAAAAACAAAGAGACAGACACCACCAAATATGCATCCTGGTCCATGTGAATTTGTATGATATATGGGTCTTGTATATAAAAACCTTCAAAACAACAAGAGATATTAATCAAAATAAAAATAAAGTCATCCTTCAGAGTTAAGAGGGAACAAACTGGCTCAAAATATCAGGTTTACCATTTTCTATCTTTATATAACTGCATTTAAAGACTTTTCCTCATAATGTCAAGCTGTATAATTTAAATGTGACATTTGTAGAGGTACTCAAATGAAAAATCTCCCAAAACATCAACAGCCATGGAAATACATAAATGAAACAACACCTAACACCTGCAATGACTGAACATAGGTTATTGCTACCTTTACTCCCAGATAGGTGTTACTGCATGACCTAGTGAACTTCCTTTGGATCATTCTGTACTGTTCTATCAATGTTTTCCTTAGGATAATCTTCCTCTCCTGCCCTTCTGAAAAACCACTCAAACAAGGAGCCTATCTGACCTGCTTTCTTACACACAAAAATGTTACATAAAGTCACACTAACAACCAATTCATTTCCAATCATGATTCTTTGCAATAACAGCAATACTGCTACATAAAAAAAGCACATTAAAGTCTCCTTTAAAATAAAAATTTCTAAGATGTTTGGTAAAGAAAGATGGAACAGAAACAATGGTCTCCAAACGAAAAGAAACTGTTGGTGTTTTAACTGTCAGTTAACAACTACAGGTTTGTTAAGTTAGAAGAATGGAAGTCCATTGTCGAAAGATAAAAGAGAAATTTATTTCAAAGAGAAAGGTCACACCACAGCAACTAGACTGTTCTTTAGAAAAACAACCTGCATAACTTCCAGAAAGGGATGATGATGGGAAAAAATGTGTTTAACTGCAACTAGAATTTTTCCAGTGGCAATGCAGCACTTCTTCAAATGTGAGTGTGTGGTAAATCAAACAAATAGCAGTGAAAAGTATGATCCAGTTGTCAGTGAATCATCAAAACCAGTTGTCTGTAGACAGACCAAACATCAGGGGCCTTATCAGCTAAACAATCTGTCCGAAGAATTAAGTTCCTCTTCAGAGCAGTGGAAACCAGGCACTACTTTCCCTTCTCAAATTAAGTGTTCCCTCAGTGATTTGTGAACAAGAGAACATCACCTACTGAACAGGAATGTTAATTTTGCTATTGATGGTTTTCACTGTATTACAAATTGGAATGTGGTAGTTTTAAAATGCAGCTTTTGCTTATTCCTACAATACATTGTAATGTAGCTACAACAAAATTTTAGATTTCTATGATTAAGTGACCACTAAATCTCCATTATCTTCAAAACCTTGTATGACTTACTATCCTCAAATGACTTAAAAATATGTAGCAACTCACACCTCAGGAAGAGCTGAAGTGTTAAAAGTTGAGATGAATATATATAGTCTGATCAAAAAAGGGAAAAATATAAAACTGACATACTAATCAAGAAAATATAAAAATCAGACATAATTTGCACTTGTTTCTCTGCTGTCTAAAATAAGCAAGGAACTATAAGGCTAAGATTGCAACTTTATGGTTACAACACTGCACACAAGTCAAAACCCCTAAAATTACACTTCCCGCAGCAATTTTAACTCAGTTCCAATTTGCAAGTAAAGAAGTTAGAAATATACTATGTTATTCTGCCTCTTAAATAGTACAAACACTGAAGTAGGAATGTGGGAATCATAACTAATTTTATTAGCTTATACAAATTCAAGATCTCAAAGAGACCATTGCATTAAATATCCAAACAACTCTATAATAGCAGTTAATAGCAATTTGTTTATTCTGTTTATGAACCCACTGCTGCTCCTTTACTGTCTCTGGTTGTTGCAGTCACATATGGAAATAATGTTAAGAATGTGAAAATACTAGATGGTCTGTTCAATCTTGAATTTTTTAAAAGCTAATTTTATTTTGGTGAAACACAGAACTTTTTACTTTTTTGTTTTACACAATGATAAATATGTGGTATGATAACTCTATTGTCATCCATTTGTTAAATGTTAACACTGTACCAAAGATTTGGAATTCTGCCTCCCATGCTTAGGAATAGTGATTATCACTAGCCTTCAATTCTTCAATTTTCAGAACTACTTAATTCAGTTTAGGGCTTTTTTTGCACACCTATGATGAAGAAAGTTTGTGACTAGTCCAGAACAAAACTTGCTTAATTAAAATGGTAACCCAGCTTAGAGAAAATATTTTTATGTTCCTGCCTTGCTTTTCAAAGTTATTTTTTTCTATATCAAAAAACCTAAAACATAATTAATTGATGCAATTTTGTGAGAACAAAACTGTGGTAACATAACTGGCACCCTCGACTGAGGCAGAAACCAATAGGAAAAGATGTAAAAAGATTAGATTAGTGACTTAGTTGACAAAGATCACTGAAATCTTCTCTCAGAACTAAGCACTTCACTAAGTAACTTCTTCTTCAAAAAAAAAAGGGTGTTATCTAAATCCTGCCTTGTTAAAAATCAGATTAACTGACTGACTTTGTTATATCTAGAGCAGCTTTTGAGAATTCCCTTCCACAAGTGCCAGAAGCCAGTTAATTAGTAAAAATAAAGGTGCATGAAACAGTGCATGTTCACGTAAAAGGCAGTTAGGAAAGTCTCCTGAGGCATTGGTTTTTATACTTTTTACTCAAACATTAACACAGCAATTTCATTTAAAAGAAATTAAGTCAATGCACACCTACAGCTTTGGATGCTGGCATCGGTTCCATTGGAAATCTCATCCTGAGAGTTCCCAAAGCTGTGCCAGAGGATCCACTGCAGTCTACTTTAAAGCTTTTCAAGTCAACAGCACCAATAACCAGCACTAATAACCAGTGGAAAAGGCAAAGCCAGTGGCACAGACATCTGTCCTTGGGAGCTGCCAGCTCCATGTGTGGCCACAAGTGGTGACCTTCGTGTTGCAGGAGGCAGAGGAGAAAGACAAAAGGAACTAAAAGCTGTAGTAACAGAAGGCATCCACAATTGAAGTCTCATGGAAGTAACTTTAACAGTCAGCTCTTAGAAGCATGACTCACTTTTCTCCTCTGGTTTGATTCTGGCTGTACCCACAAGACATCAAGGGGAACATGAGCATTTCTACAAAGTTAAAGGTTATGACCCTTTTTTTGTCATTTTTGAAAACAGAAGTACCTGACTCAAAGAGTTATAATACGACTGATAGCTGCAAACCTCAGCAGCATTTCCGCTGTTCAAATCCACAGTGATCTTCAAGCAGAAGTTAAGTATTAGCAACATGAAATCCATCCATTCTATTGTTTAGGATAACCAATAACTTTAACCACTGTGGTACTCCATAAATCATGAGGGTTTTAAGTTAAACTTCCTTTTATATCATGGTTAAGCAAACATTTCTTTCATTGAGTAAAGTGTTACACACAAAAAAGGAAAAAGACCAGTATTAGATAATTGTATTACTGTAAATTCCAGAATGTACTGCTGTCAGGAATTCAAAACAAATTACAACAGCAACCCTTTAAATAAAAATGGGAAACAATGCAATAGCTATTAAAGGCCATCCACAGCAGCAAAAAAAATTAAGTGAAGCTGAGTTACAGACACAAGCTTCTGAAATGCTGAAACATAGTTTGCTTTGCTCTAACACTGGAAGTTGACTGAAAACTTCAATGAAAATTTTGTCTGGGATGTGAAACTTTACACGTGTATTTAATGGAAGATGTTAACTTTTACAATGGAAACAATTCTAATTTCACTGTCTATCATCTAATTACACTTAACAGACTTGTATTATGCAGCATGAATTATTCCATATTGAAGTTAGGTAAAACAGCAGAAACGGTTGGCCATAGCACTCTAGAACATGCTAAGTCATGCTGTTAAACACAACTACTGAGCAAAGTGGTTTTCTTTACATCTGTTTTACGAAATAGGTCCTAACAAGGAAGAGTGTTCTGAGTTACAAAAATGTAGTTAGGCAAGTGGGATATTAAACTTACATTCCTGCTAATGTAAAAAATCAAGCTCTGATCTAAAAACCTTAGAAATTCTTTAAATTCAAAAGGCTTTGGAACAGGCCCACTGATGCCAAAAAGAACATTTGTTGGACATAAATATACTCTATAAAAAACCCTCCAGAAAAACAAAGATACTACAAGAAAGAAATTACCTGGAGCGTCTTGTAATGATCTTGATGTAAAAGCACTTTTTCTTTTTTTTCTTTCAATAAATCCATTTCTAGCACACCATGTTTTTCCAGCAAATATTCCAATTCCTATAAAGTTTGTAAAATAAAACACATGAAATTACAAACATTTTTGAATTATGAAAATACAGATTCATTAAACCATTCAAACTAATTTAATTTCTGATAACTGTGATTTTGCTCTATTAATTATGACAGCAATAAAGGGTTGTGCAAGGAAAATGTGACTGCAGTCTTTAAATTGGCACAGTATTTTCAAGTGTGAGGTATTTAAAACTCAAGGCATGTCCCATGTATAAGGAATCACCCATGTGAAGTGGCCAAGGTGCCCTTAATAACATCCTCTAACTTCTTCTGAACTCTGAAGGGTTCAGGCAGCTGGATCTGTTGTTACAGGTCCCTGCCAGCTGGAGCTATTCTATTCTGTTCCAATTATTTTCGTATTTTTAGTATCTTGCTCTGCCTTTTTGCACTTGAAATGTAGCATATTAAATGTACTGTCAGCTAATGTTTTCACTGAAAAGGTGTGGTAGTCTGTTATTTTACAGTTGGTTCTTCTGTAGTATGTTTTGATATTCCTTGTTATAAGTTATAATTGTTCTATGTACCCTATTTGGCTTCCCTAATGGTTCAGCCCTGAGTTGTTCACTACAGTTTTCCCCACCAAAATGGATTTCAATTCACTTGTCAGTCTCCCTGTACGCCTCCCTTGTTCCCTTGTCTTACCCCTGTCAAAGACAGCACTCTCCTTTGGTTCTGGAGTGTTCCCTGCCTTTCACCCCTTCCTCGGAGCAGAATTGGGTTGTAGGGTTTGCTCCCTCCCCGTGTTGGCTTCTTTTGGGGAGCCTTACCCTGCACCCCTCCCCTGAGGCCCTCCTGCTGGTCAAAGGTTGTGTCCTCCCCGTGTTCCCTCCACCCTTTAAAAGTAGCCCCTTCAGGCTCAGATTTGTCACTTGCTCTGCCCCACTTGGAGATTAAACCCTTGGAGACTCAGACAAGTGTCCTTCCCTTATTCCCGTGCCTCGGTTTCCCCGTGCCCTGTGCCTCTGCTGCGCTGGCCACGCCGCAGCAATCACGGCCACCCGCGACAGTCCCGCAGAGACTCGGGGCGGCCGCTCCGTGTCTGTCCTGCGGCCACCAGCGGGACAGCGAGCGGCCAACCTCCGTCCCGCGGCCGCCAAGAGCCAGGCACAGAAAGGCAGGAATCCTATTACATATATGGATGCATACAATAATCCCTATCTACGTCTCCAAAAATCTTAAAATATTATGGGATATTGCACAGAGCCACTCTGGAAGCCTGCTCAACATGAACCTGTAGAGAGGAAGGAGAATAACACCACCGACAATAAACTTCAAAATTATTTGCTGTACAAAGAGCTAAATATTTTTATTTTTCCTTAACGCAGCCATTGCTATTATACATAAGCTGCTGGCACCCTTTCAGTTGCTCGAGAGCAACTATTTCTCCAAGCCATTCAGGAAGCCAGTATAGAAACAAATAACCTGCCAGGTCACTGCACAGCTATTCAAATAAAGGCACGACTGAGAGGGTCATGAGGAGGACAGAAAGAGCAGGTCTTCTTAGTTCAACCCTGCTTTTGGACAAAATAGTCAAACAGGCTCTGGAATACCAATCTAAAGCCTCTCTCTCAAGCTGTCCTCTTCCAGCCTGTATTCCTGCTTCCCTTCAACCTTCCCTTCACACGCTCAGCAAAACCAGCCCATTCCAGACCTCCTCATCCTTGGCTCCAGTTATTCACCCTCATTTTCATTTCTAAAAAGCTGTTTTCTCTTTCCCCAGCATAACTTGAGGCCTCCCAAGAAACAGTATTAAGAATAACAGAAGTTGAACTCACTCTGCCATGCCTCAGTGGCCTTTTCCTAACTTAGATATGTAACTGCAGGCACAGCTCTGCTTGGTGCTCATATTGTATTCAGGGCAGAAGGAATATGAAGAATTTAGCTACTAGAGCTCCCACCCCCCCAAAAAAAATGCTGAGAAAGCTTGTATCTTTTTTTTTATCCTTTTTTTTTTTAATCAATTAGGCTAAAAAAGGTGTTTTTTTTTTCCTGACAGTTTTGAAAAATTCAACCTAAAATAGACATCAGACCTAAAAAAAAGTATTTCGGCTAAATTGAGTGGTGTGCCCATTTCTTGCCAGTCTCTAGAGAGCATCCAGAAAAGGACAATAGAGATGGGGAAGGGTCTGGAGCACAAATCTGATGAGAAGAGGCTGAGGGAGCAGTGGGGGCTCAGCCTGGAAAAAACAAAGACTCAAGGGGAACTTATCTCTTGTAACCAGGTGGGGGTCAGGCTCTGCTCCCAGGACAAAGGGACAGGACAAGAGGAAATGGCCTCAAGCTGTGCCAGGGGAGGTTCAGGTTGGACATCAGGAGGAATTTCTCCATGGAAAAGGGAGTCAGGCACTGGCAGGGGGTGCCCAGGGAGGTGGTGGAGTCCCCATCCTTGGAACTGTCCAGGGAATGCCTGGATGTGGCACTCAGTGCTCTGTGTTGGTGAGAAGGTGGGGATCTAGCACAGGTTGAAATTTATAGTCTTGGAAGTCTATGATTCTAAATTTGGCCAGGTTCTCTGGAATTTGGCTAATTTCTATGAAAAAAAATTATTTCAAATTAATTTTAAATCTCTGCCAGCTCCACCTATATTTAATTCCTATATAAATGCCAAATGCTTTCCTTCAAAATGACTATTCATACCTTTTTGATTTTTAGTTTTTCCTCTTCAGCACTGCAAAGCTTGATTTCGAGGTTTGCAACAGCTTGTTGAAGGCAGCTCTTGGGTTCATTTGCTCTCTTTGTCTCAGCATCAGCTGAAGTCTTGTCTTCAATTACATTTGAAGAGGAAACTGGAGTATCTTCTTGAGTCTGGTTCATAGGAGAAAAGGGGAACTGAATCACCTCTCTCAATGCCTCAGGGAAACTCTCCTTAGATTAGTCATTCCATGTTTTCACCCAGTGCACACTGCAATCAGTGGTCACAGAGAGGGAATACAAAGGGTTTGTGCTAAAATAAATATCTCATCCTTAGGCTAGACTAAGAGACTAAAAGTAATCCAGACATCTCTAAACATTTAGTGACTGCTGTTTCAGTAAACTGTGGAAGTACAGAAAACAGGTGAAACACTGATGGTAAGCCCACAGTTTCAGAAAAGAACACAAATAAATTTGTTTAAGATGTTTAAAACATTTTGCGGTACACATAACAAAATTCAAAGCTTTATTTCTCCCCTTTAACATAAATAAAGGAAGGGACAAAAACTTTTTTTCCACCACAAAAGAACTCCAAGGAAAAAAACTGGTACATTAATTCAGCTGCCACTTTTTCAACAATCTGAAAGCCAAGCATGCTTGAGATATGGGTGGTGAAAGGAACATCTCAGTGTCTTTATTAAAGAGAGGTTTGACTGATCTAGCATCTTTTATTCCAAACATACATTTAGATAATGCATTGACTTTCCCATAAATATCTCTCAAATTATTCAAATAAAGTAACAAACAAAACCAGCTGAGATCTTGACTGTACATGAATATATAAGATACAGCAGACAAAACAGAGAGAAAACTGCAGTTTCTGCCCTGAATTCTCCCCTAAGAAGCAAAGAGAAGCCATAGGTGCCAATTCCATTTCTGAGTACTACTCAAGAGTCTGGCACCACCAAAAACTGTGAGCATGGAACCTGTAACAGGGAAGGACTTTTTTACCTGAAACCTCAAGAGGCTCTGGAGATAGAATTATAAAAGAATACAGTTCTACTAACACCACCCTCTAATAGGTATATTTTATTTTAGTTTTCTGCCCACCATTTTCCTTTTGTTTACTCCTTAGTGCAAAGTCATCTCCATTTCAAAATAATGTTAAAGGACCTGCTCTCAACTCCCTTCAGCAGGACTTGCTAATAAAGTTTTTTAATTTGTACAATTTCCTGCATTACAGAGAATTTATAGAATGATAGGTCTCAATAGCTGAACAGAACAAGATGAGAAAAACTGAAACATGGACTACAGCTAGAATTTGCACACACACTTAGTCTGAGTAACAGAATGTATTTTTTATTTTTCTGTAAGATTACCTAAATAAATGACTTTATAGTTTAAAAAAAAAACAAACCCGAAGCCTTAGTGTTCTGGAATCACCCAAATGCTCTTTCCAGAGAACACAAAAGCTAAAATTGCTGGCCTAGCTCAAACAAGAAAGGTTGACAGTTATTCACTGTTAGCCAAAATTTAAAAAGGGGGTATCTGTGGTGGCTGAAGAAAATCACTTTTTGATCATGCTTACAGTAAAAGAAATTTACTTATCAAAACGTTGTCAAAGAGCCAGACGAAGAGCCTTCAATACAGAAAATTACCCTGGCTGGCATCAGTTAAAAAAGAAAACAAACACTCCTCCTTCTCAAGGAATAAAACCCCATAACTTTTGGATTTATAAATTTCTTTGATATCATTTGCATTTGGGCACATCTCTTCTTCACTTTTTATAGGCTTTCCCCAGAACATCAGCCTGGGAACAAACATAAAATGGTAACTTATTAATTAATTAATTCACAATTTGTGCCACAGTCTTTCTGGAAGTGTGAATGTACAGATGCCCCTCAAAGAAAAAAGGAAAAGGCTCAGTTAAACCAAAAACTGTATTCTGTGGATTCTGCTTAAATAGCTCTAAAGAAATGTATTTAAATGGTCAGAAAATGAAAATCTGACTTAGTCATTTCACCATGAGCAGCCTTAAGACTTGATGAGTCAACCTGAAGAAGAAAAAACCAAGGAAGTGCTGAAAACAGGAGGGTTGACAAATAGCCCAAAACACTGATTGCTTCACAGTGAGGCAAGAGCCTTTTCTAATTGATGTACTACCCCACATCCTGAAACAAGGAAGTTTACAGTGAATTAACATGTTCAAATGGGGGTCACTGCAATTAATGGTAGTAAAAAAAGCAGAAGGGTAAATTGTCTCATCTGCAGTAGCTCTTGTGCTCTTGTGATTCTGATAGAATTCTTATGATAATCTCCAGGCAGAAAGGCTTTTTCCTTCCTTGCTCACCTAGTTTTTTAGTTAAAAACGAAACATTCTCACACCCCAGAAAGAAACAAAGCTCAGTTCTCAGCAGCACTGCAACCAACTGAGATATTAAGAACCCACAACTAGACCACCAAAACAAAAAAAAGGCAAAAGTAAAATTTAACCCTGCCCTAAAATTAGGTAAAGATTAAACATTAATTCTTCAATCATAGAATGGTTTGGATTGGAAGGGACCTTGAAGATGAAGATCATCTTGTTCCAATGCCCTGGCATGGGCAGGGATGGGATGCCTTTCATTACACCAAGTTGCTCAGAGCCCCATCCTAAAAACCTAGTCCTCAAACACTTGAGAAAACATACAAGCCTGACAAGCTTTAGCAGTAGCCAGTTTTTTTGAGAGAACCTTCCTGCTGATATTTCCTTCATGTATGCCCAGCACCATCAGCATGCCCTTAACTTTTAACAACTCCAATACAGTTCTCTCTCTTGCAGTTCAGATCAAAGTAGTAGTATGGTTTCTATCAGTTACAGGTTTCATAAACAATCTAAAAATCATTTTACTTCAAAGCCTGCATCACAGAAATCCAAGGACCTTTTGCCCTTAAAAAGCATTTCAACCTAAATGCGCACAGAAAAGATGCAACACTGATATTTAAAATATTGAGTTCTTGCACTGAAGATCAAAAATTTACCTGTTCTTCAGGAACAGCTGGATTTATCACACTTTTGCCTGTTTGAGTAACTGTTGCCACATTCTTACTTGATAAAATGAAAGAGTCAGAAGGAAGCAGGCAGGAAGAAGGCACAGAGTGCTCCAGGAGAACGTCAGGAGATCTATGGACTTCAGGTACTAGAAACAGAAAACACACACAATATGAAGAAACACCTAAAAATTAGTTCTGTTTCTGGAGTCCATGCCTAGTAAAACCCATCACAAGTCTAGTCATACCAATGTAAGCTTATGTACCTCTTATAATTCAATTGCACTGAAAAGTAATTCCACTCAAAGTGCCTCTGTTTGTCACTAGTATCAACTTAAGGACAGTCAAAATCATAGTCACAATAAATTGAGACTTTTAATTTACACTGAGGTTTTATAAGACAACAGCTCTCAACAGGATGAGTTTAACTCTGTCTCTTTTGATTCACACAGCCTTAGAGCCTCAACATGGTCTTTAATCAGTTTCAGTCAATGGGAAAACTATACTTATAATTTCCCAAGTTTTATACATTTTTAAGTTAAAAAAAATCCACAACTGTCTTAGAAGCCACATACAAACAGCTTGCCAAAACACACAATAAAAAAACTTCATATTTTTTAAGAGATAAAAAGACAACAAAGTAGATAACTCTATAGCTAATAAAATTGCAGTGGAATCAACTCTGGACTGAGAGCTCTTCTATACCAAATTACAGTTATGCCATAAAAACCTTCAACAGTGGATCAGCATTACCAACCCATCACAACAGAAAATCTTGGTTTTAAAAAAGACATTAACTAAACAAACTAAATAAAAAGAAAGAAAAAGAGAAAGTTTTGCACACATTTTTAATTTAACAGCAAAGTCCTGCAAACTTTGACCCGGTCAGCTCCAGGTGTGTCTTTACCATAGGCAAAAAGAGCACATCCAATTGTTTCAGAAAAAGCCGCTCCCATTATTGTTACAACTCTGGCAACATGTAAAAGATGCCAATAGCCTGGAGCACGGCTCAGCCTCTGGATATCCCTGTTTAATACTGCACAAGTACTCAGCACAAACCAGAGTGCATAACTGGCCTCAAGGCATTCAAAAGGACACAGTAATCCTTGAGCCCAGCACTCTCTGTCCCATCTTCTTCAGCTGCCAGTTCTAGGATTCAGGTATAACACGGAGGAACATGCAAACCGCATCGAATGAAAAGAAGAAAGAAATAGACCATGAGAAAAGTATCAGTAGGGTAACTGCAATGATAGTAGATCTGGATGTGGCCAAAAAAATAGGAAAAAAAAAAAAAAAAACCAAAAAAAACCCCACAGCTCAGCAGAAGATGGATACTTGGCTAAAAAGCCTAGAGGAGAGTATTTCAGCAACCAGGAACCAGTCTAGGTAACTGCATTTTAATAGTTAACTCTTCTCCAGAACTGGAAACGGGACTTTTTGGCTTTCTTTTAAGTACCTTAAGATGAAACCCCATCCCATTCCAAATGTCTCCTTTCAAAGGCAGCTTCCTAAAGCAATTACCTACTCTGTTAGTTCAAGTGGCAGTGAAGTGTCATAGAAAATGATCTTTTTGTATCTAAACAAACCTTAAAGTCTCAGCTATGCTATCACTTAATGACCTGAGTCTCAGTTTTAAATCAATTTCCATCTGATGAAAAAACAGCTAAAATGTACCAGCGATTTCTGACCAAGCAGGCAAGTGGTTCTCTTACTAAAACTGTCAACTCACATGGAAAAAATGACCATGATCCTTGTGATGAGAGTGTTCAACCTTTGGTGAGGATTACCATAGCACAGGCATAGTTCACATTTAAATAGTTTATCACAAAAGTAAATGCAGCCATGGAGACTGGGCACATAGGAGGAATGTAGACTTGCTGAGATGAGAGCTTTAGATATTCACATATTTTGGGGTGTCCAATCCTAGAGATAAAACTCCATCTTTCAGGTAGTAGAGTTTTATGTGAAATCTGCTACAATCAACTGGAGCTTTCAGTAGTTCTAATTATAGTAATGAATGCCTTGTATCTTGAAGGGAAGAAAAAAACAAACCAGAAACAAAATCCCCACTCCTTAAGCTGTCAAAATGAAACCTAGGAAATGAGGAGCAACCACTGGTGAGCACTTCTGAACATTTTGGTTTAAAATTTTCAACTAAACACATGACCTTGCAGAAAACAAGAAAAGATGGCAACTTTCCAAGGTATCATTCAAACATCTTTTTTTACAAAACCTTCTTTTCACTTTTCAGCAATGCTAAAAGCTTCGTAAATTAGACATTCCTAGAACTACATGTGGTATGTCTGTCATTCAAGCTCTCTTAATTCATTCCTCTTGTGTACATACTGGTGAAATTGCATTTAATTCAGCTCAAAATTCGCTTATAAGGAGAACTCCTGAATCATTCCTGCTTACCATGCCTTATTTACCATAATGGAACGGTTTCACAACCTCTGAAACAAAGACTTGCCTCTGTTGGAACTACCTGACCTGACTCCAACAGGCTAAGTCTGATGAATTTTCAAATAAATTTATTTTTCAATGATCAGAGCTGCAGCACTGTAAAGAAAAGAAGCATTCACTCAATTACAGGTATATCAAAAGTCATACACCTGAAAAGGCTGAAATAAGATGCAGATATAAGTTATTGCCAGAATTGTACTTAAAAAGTATCTAATAATTTCTGAAGACCAGGCTTCCCAATATTAAGAATATTCTGTCATAAGTTTGTATGTAAGAACTGCCAGAACCATGCAGTTTGTTAATAGCAACAGAGATCAGGGACAGCCTGCAATCTGCAAGGAAAATTCCATGTCTTTATGCTGGTAATGAAGCTTAAACAATTATTAAAATTCCCTGGGGGATCAGAAATTCTGAAAACAAAACCAAGTGGATGAACATGAACTGTTAAATCAACATTCCATGGAGTCTTATCCTTCATACTGAGTTTCAGAATGAAGACATCAAATATCAAATGTACCATATGGGTAATATTTACTAATTGGATGTTACTTATATCTAGCAATTAAGAAGTCATATGACAGCAGGGATCTGAGCAAAAGATCATATAATAATTATTTGACATATTTTTGTAGAATGTTGCAAACTACTTATAGCACAGTTCCCCTACATGTAGGTTTCAGCTGTTAAAAATTTAAAAAAAACCCAGAAACAAAATTAAATTTCCTTCCTCAACTCCCCTTTCTTGATATTACACTTCAAGGAAACTCAGTTATACACTGAAAACTTTATTCCTGAACATTTTCACTGAAAGTAACATTCAGGTAGAAAGTTTGAATTTAAAACTGGTTTTGTGACCACAGTGGGAAAAACCACTCTGATGCACTCTCAAGATGATTTCTGGTAACTTACAGCACAAAGCTCTTCCCCACATTTTATTCCTTTAAAGCCAAACTATTCTAGAAGAGAAGTAATTTCATCTACTATCCTAACATTTTAAATCTACAGCCACGTGGTCCATACCACCAAAAGAACAGTAAGAAGCCCAAGACCAATTTCAAGGGCAAAATTGCAATGAAGTCACCACTGAGGCCTTAGAAATAATTTCTGAATTCTGCCTGCACACTGAAAAATACAGCCACAGGCTTCAGTGTTTTATTTCATAACTTCCAAACAGCAGATATGTAGGAAATTCATAAGATGAGTAACTCCTCCTCTGGAAAGTCTATCAAATCTTGGATATATCACTCCCCAAATTTATCAAAATCCCCTCAATAGCACCATAATACATCTGAAATTTTCAACAAGCCTTACTAAGAAATTAAGATAGGAACATCTTCATATATAGATACCATTGGGCAGACAATTCAGTTATTTCTGTTACTAAAAACAACCATCTACAAGGCAAAGCCCAAGAAGCACTTGGCCAATACTATTAAAACCTTGCCTATGGTAATAAACTACTTTATTCACAGCAATATTTGCATGAAAAAAGTCACGTAAAGATTTTACAGTAACAAAATATCCAGAATACAGGAGTTTTCTTTTAATTTTGAAATGCTTAAAATATCTGGGTATAACTTATCCTATTCGGTATCACTTAAAATCATACAAAAAACTTCTGTGTTATGTACAAATAATTTCAATTCTACACACCTTACAGGATTTCAATTGGACTTCACTGACAGACACTGCACAGCTATACTGGATTTCATTTATTAAACACATTAAAACATGCTACTGAATTTAAGCAGTAATTTTAAATATCAGTCAAAATTACAAGATGAATAATAAAGTTATTTGGAAAAATACTGTTTCTGTAGTATTTGTTTTCCTCTGTTTCAATTACAAACAAAACTAATTATTCTGTAATAGATGAAAGCCAGAAATAAATTGATAAAAAACATTTTAAGAACATGATTTATAGAGAGCTCGTGTTAAGAAAAATCCCTGCCTTATTCTTCATAAGTTATTTTGCATAACAATACAATGTGGGTTGTTGGTCATTTTTTCCTGATGCTGCAAAAGTGCTGTTTTGTTTTGTGAAAAGAGTGAAATATAGACCATAACAAAATCAGTAACACCTCCATAATATTTTAGTTCTACTGATAATACACATTTATCAATAAACTTTCATCAATCCAGACAGGTACCATGCACTTGTATAAATTAATAAAACAGTTCCCTAATGTTTCTGCTTCTGCTTGAGATAAAGAATATGTAATATATTTTTCAACTATATAAATGGCTTAAGTAAAAATTATCATTCTCAGCCCCCCCCTTCCCCAAAGCAAGTAAAAGACTTCATCACAATCCTATTTTTAACTTTTTCTGTTTTCTCACAATTTGCAACAGATCTTCCACACTCAATAGAAAAGAATATCCTTTGAATGAAGAAGTTCTGATCCTTTTCTACTGTATAAACTGAATTTCTCTTCCATTCCTCAATAAAGTTTACCTTCGAGAAGCGCAGCTTCCCAAAATAATTGCTCAGGAACGTTCTTATGCTCAAGTTTTGACTGGTGGCTATTTTTTTATTGTGCATTCTTTTATTGTATACACCCTTTTAAGCCCTGATTTTTACAGTGAATACATAAGGACAGGAATGGAATACTAAAAATTTTTACAGTGATTCTGTTAATACCTGTAGGAAATGTTGCCCAAGCAATAGCAGGAGATGTGGTCTGCTTTTCACCATTTCCAAACTCATAACTCTCTGCTGCCTGGAAACAAGAAGAAACCATTACATATTTTACAAAATGCTATAAATGTCCATAAAATAGTTGAAAATTGTTAAATTTCAAAGCAAAGTTATCCAAACAGCATACCTCAAATCCTCCAAAGTCATCATCATCCATCTTTCAGCAGGCACTAGAACACAAAAGAAATCTTAATTTTACAACATTTTCATAACCTCATCCCCTGCTTGCTCAGAAATAAGCATTCAGTCCTTCCCTCCAGTCTCATCTCCACAGTCTACCTGAAGTCTCCATCATTTCTATGTCCTAAAACAGATCAAGGGGCCTAAATAAGAACTTTTTCACACAGAGGATGCAAGGCCAAGAACTGCAAGATCTCACTTAAGTGCTTTTTATTGATTGAGTTAAATGCAAAAATATTGGGTGTTTTACAACAGAATTTGAATAACTTCAGGGGAAAAAGTAAGTGCTGCCCATGAACATAGTCCAACATCTTTTAAAAGTAAAAATGCAGGAAAATCTTCCTCATAGAGGAAAATAGGAAGATGTTACCCAAAAGTTATATTGAAAGATTTCAGGTATAGCAAACAGGTCCCCAGTATCTCAACAAATGGTACAACAACCATCAAATAATCTAGTCTGGATATATATATATATAAAATAAACAAATAAATACATTAATATGTCTAGGAAATAGTATTTCTGACCACCAGATTCCAAAATGAAGGGTTATCTTAACTCATAAGGAAAACAATCCATCTTAAAGCAGTTGTGAACTACCATGGACCTTGTGTAGTTTTGTGTTTATGATTTAAAGCATAAAAAATATTTTCCATTGTTAAGTTGCTTTTCCAAATCAGCACTGTGATTAAATCCAAAAAGATTTCCTGCTTTTCCCATATCTTCTTAGCTGTCTGGCAACATCAGAACAAACTGCAGCTTGGTAAAAGACTGTGGTGAATTTCTGGAAATTTTTCTACCACCACAGAGGTCCGTCCCTAGGTTTCATGGAGGGACTGATTAAGATTTTACAAACTGATCAGCATTTTTGACTTGTAGCCCTGAATTCTGTGGCATTTGGATGTATTTATAGTTAAACAGCAGTTCCTTTTTAAAAAAAAGCAGGCTAAGTTACTCAGCTAATGAAACTAACTCAAGATATACAAAGCTGTTGAAAGAAAGATATTATGTATTAACAAAATATATATTGTAATTCTGTATTGTATACTGTAATTCTGATAGGTAAATGAAGGATGATCCAAAAAACCTTTATGGTCGTTATAAGATGTTAGAATGTTTATAAAGCTAATTGACTTTGGTTAAAACAGTCTATAGGCTGGATAAACTTCCATTACTGCAGAAAAGATGGAAAGGGACTGTTTATAAGAGAGTAGGTTCAGATTGGATGTCAGGAAGAAATTCTTCCCTGTGAGGGTGGGGAGGTCCTGGCACAGAGAAGCTGTGGCTGCCTCATCTCTGGAAGTGTCCAAGGACAGGTTGGATGGGGCTTGAAGCAACCTGTTCTGGTGGAAGGTGCCCCTGCCATGGACTGGGTGATATTTAAGGTCCCTTCCAACCCAAACCACTCTGTGATTCAATGATAAATCATTGCTATCACAGTGTAAGTAAAATATTTGTCTAAATTGAAGTGTTGCTCAATAGCCTCATGTGGAATACAAATTAAGTATCTTTTTAGGGAGTACGAGGGGTTTTGTTGGCTTTGCTTCTGTTGGGTTTTGTGCTGGTTCATTTTCCAAGAGAGAAAGAAGGTAGTTGGGTATTTTTCCAATCTGTGTTAAGGTTAATTGGTCAAACATTCATGCAGTCTATCAACATTGAGAGCTTTAATATACAGCTCAAGAATGCAGCATGTGTGTTCACAAATGATGGATGGAGATTGTGTGGACAGCACAGGACTGCAGATGGAGACAGCACAAACTGAGAATGTTGCTGTATTCATGCCACATTCTGGAAAAAAACACCCAAACCAGACTGGTGATTGACACAATCACTACACAACCCAGTATTCAGGCAGCAGGCAGAGCAGCCAGCTGGAGAAAGTGAGCCTTTAGAAAGGCAAACAGGTATTTTATCCATTTTATCTGTGATACATTCTGTATCACATCAACAGGTCTTACAGGCTCTACACAAAGTTCTTTCAAAGCAGATTTTCTCCACAAAGTGCATGAGACATTATTCCCATCATCTCAGGAACTGCTTATGTCTCAACCAGGGAAAGTACGTTCAGCACTGTATTTCAAAAACACAAACTGGAACAAGTTCAGAGGAGTTCAACAAGAATTAAAGCAATTTTGGAAAGGCTTGCTAAGATGGACAGTCTCTAAAAAAAATAAAAGGCAAACAAAAACAGAAAATATGTAAAATCATATTCTAAGAAGTGATTAACTACTTTGATTTCTCTTCAAATACAACACTGACCTGAGGCAGTAAAGACAGAGGCCCTGTAAGGAAAACATGTGAGGATTTCCATTTCTCCTTCAAGAACATTTATAGGAAACTATGCATAAATATAACAGAACTTTTGATAGAGAAAAAGAATGTAGGGCAGAAGAAAAACTGGAGAGCAACCTGTTATTGAATCCATCATCTCTTTTACTGCATTTCATATACAGTTTTTTAAGCCTGGTAACAATCCTAGGACTATTCTGACCTAAGATTACCTTTTCCCCACAAATTTTAAACACAGACATTTTGTGGCTGTAACAGCATGATTAATTTATGAATTATTCCACATATCACTCCACTGAAATAAAAGATAAACAAACCCCAAGCAAGTCTCTGTAGTACCAATCATGTTTTCACACCTAGATGCTAATCCTCCAATTTCCAGTTCTTCAGAGATCCCACAGGAATTCCAGGCCAAGTGATTCTCCCCCAGATGTGAGAATTCTAGGTTTGTTTGCTCTTTGGTTTGTATAATATATATTCATACATGTATATGCACCTCTGTTTCAAAATGAAATCCTGGTTTGTTTCCATGCTTTGATTGCTGTGGACAAAAAAAAAAAAATCTAAAAATACCAGAAACTGGCAAACTCAACGTGTATCATAAATATGCAGGCAGTAGATTAGGATAGAAAGCATTAAATAAATACTGAGGGATGCTGATATAAGGCACTTCAAAAACTCAAAGGCTGAGGTTCTCTTCAAAGAGTGTTGGTGCAAGAGTTCTTACTAGGCAATGCATTTCCCAAAATATGATCTCTTGCATAAAAGGGAGCCTTCTGCAGGGAAAAGGGCCACATCAATGTTATAGGAAATGTTTAGAAAAAAAAATAGGAGACATTCATAGTCCTCAAAGTACATGTGCATTTAGCTCTAAAAATGTATTAATAACTCATTATAAATTTAACTGATAACAATGCTGAAAATATGACCAAATGCAAAATTTCTCAATTCTATCCCTTATTCTCATGATGGAAATGCATTTCTGGTACAAATAAACAACAGAAGTAGCCTAACATCTCTCCTTAGAACTGCAACAAATCTGGAAGAAAGTTCTTTTAATCAACCATCTATTCCAAAATGAGGAATCAGACTTTTCTTTCCTTACAGGGTAGGAACATTTTTTGTGGCACCGGAATAGGAAAGAATACATTAAATGCTGACAATCTTCAGGATTTGAAAAATAACAGAAAAAGACAAAACAACCCACACAGTCTTAACCATGACTAAATGTGGTCTCTTGAAATATGCCTGATACTGGAATTAAGTAACTGTAAAATTGGGCAACAAGAAGTCAACCTCAAAATTACAGAGTCATAGAAATTATGGTTGGAAAAGACACAGTAGGTCATCCAGTCCAGGTCATTTCCAAAACATTGCAGTTCTCAGACAGTCATGTCCTAAAAGGACAGCTTGAGAAGCTCTCCAGTCACACGCTGTGAAAAGAAGGAAACTTTCCATGGACAACGAATATGCAAGCCACTGAATTTTGAGAAGGTTTTATCAACAAGTTTGAATCCACCAAATGGAACAGTAAATTCAGACCAGCAGGTCATCCAACCCAAGCTCCTTTTCAAAGCACGGTCAACACTGCATTTCAGAGGAGGTTGCTCAAGACTTTCTCCTGCGTGGCTGGTGAGGCTGCATGATGAATTTATTCAGATTGATGTGCATACCTGAGAAGCTCACAAGCTTTCCTGTGCCAAATGCAGTCACCAAAGCCTGGCCAGCAGCTTAAAAGAGGTCATGAGAACTTTGTGAAATGTGCTTACCTGACAGACACACCAAAAGCGTGTTTTTATACATAGGAAAATCAAAAGCCATTCACAAGAAATAAGGCAGGAAAATGTAAGCTGGGAAAAAAAAAAAGCCCCTCTTTCCCATTCCAACAGTTAGGGGGAGAAAGAACATTGTAATCCCACCAGAAATCCTGGTATTCTTCATATCCAAAAGGCAAAAGTGGTGGAAAGACCAAATGGTGAATGAGGAAGAATTCCTCATTCACATCCATCTCGGGTTAGTGAGAATTCAAATCAATCAAGTCTTGATAATATAAATTTGTCTAGATAATAGAGATTACCTATACATGATTCTGCCAGGTAAAATCAAGTGATTTCGGTATAATCTGGCCTGTAAGTTTGAGTTTCAGGCCAAATTTTGTACATTTTAATGGAACAACTGACAGAATATACTACTTTTTGTTTCATAAGAATGGTGTGTGTGGAGCTGCCTGAGGGTGGGGCTGCTGTATTTGTATTTCTGGCAAACCCCAGGGTATCTCCCTATCTATGACAACCTATCAGCTTTACTTTCATTCTTATGTTTTATAAATGCCTCATCCAATGTGTTCAGTCCAAGACAGGCTTAGTAGCTGTCCCTTGACTGGACATAACATAGACCACAGCATTTGAAGAATAAATCTTTGGTCAAATCTGCAGGTTCCAAAAAGTCTACTCAGGATAAGTATGAGGCGTTAAACAAAAAAAAAAGAAAACTTAAAAACCCCAATAAAACAAAACTAAAAAGGCATAATTTAGAAAGCATGTGCAGTGGCAATACATTTGTGATAAACAGCAGAGCAGATGATAAATTTCTGTATCACCAAGATCTAACTATCTCATATGCATTTTTCCCCATGGCTCTTTCACCAAAACTCCAAGTACCACTTACAAATTTTAAAATTCAGGAACAAACTTCCTTCTTTTTAGCTGATACAGGCTTTCCTCCTAATCTATACCAATTACTGCTGCAGGATAAGCATTTGCCATCTTAAAAACTTAAAATAGCTACTAAGCCATTAATTGAAAAAAATTAATTACAGAATACACATATCCCAATGGATACCTAGCTCAAGAAAGACCATAATATGAAGGCAAAGCATAATGGAAACTAAAATACATTTAGAGCATTTGTAAAATTTCCTACAGGAGAAAAACCACCCTAACAATTCTGCATGCTGTGTGTCCTACCCCATCATAAGACAGTGAAAAGCAGGCAGGCAACACCAAAACACCAGTGTTCTCCATCACCTTCCAGTGTGGATCCTATCACAAAAAAGGGACATGTAGGAAACCTGCCCTGCCAGGAAGCAGAGTGCTGGTCACCTCCCAGAGTGAAAGGAACAGTGACAGGGCTGCTAGCACCTTCATTTTAACAGGGGACAGGGGGCCTGCCCACCCACACAGTGAATTAAGATACTTCAAGGTTATGGGAAAAAAAAAGACAACACAGAACATGTCAAAGCAATTTTTCCCTGGGAACTGAGGCTGGTTCATTTAACCTGGAACAAAAGAGGCTCAGGGGAATATTATCAGTCCTTACCACTCCCTTACAGGAAGGTGCAGCCAGGTGAGGGTCAGGCTCTTCTCCAATGTACAAAGTGATAGGAGCAGAGGAGATGGCCTCAAGTTGTGCCGGGGGGGGTCTGGATTGGATATTAGGGAAAATTTCTTCACCAAAAACGTCAAGCATTGGAACAGGCTGCCCAGGGCTGTGCTTAAATCACAGTCCCTGGAGGTATTTAAAAGATGTGTAGATGTGGCACTTGGGGATGTGGTGCAGGGGTGGACTTGGCAGTGGGAGGTTAATGGTCGGACTCCATGATTCTAAAGGTCTTTTCTAACTTAAATTATTCTCTGATTTCACTTCCAGTACTGACTTAATAAACACTTAGTACGTTAAATAATGTTAAAACTTTTCTAATAGAAAAAAAACAAAAAAAGTCAGCAGTTGCACACCCTCTTATTTTGCAGTAGTAGTTACTTATATTACAATTGATTCCACTCAAATCTATGGTTCTTTTAAGAAAAAATTAAAGCCTGGCCCATTGTAATGAATTTTCTTTCACAGCCCAAATAAAGCAACTCAATATTAAAGTAATCACAATTTAGTTTGCAAAGCCTCTCAGGACAACTCATGCAACCCAACGTGAAAGCAAGGCCAGCTCTGGCACTGCCTAAAGCCACACACAGTCAAGTTCAGAATATCTGCAAGCACTGAGACTTTGGTCTAAGAAGCAGCAGCAGTCAAGCAGTGGAGAAAGCACCCAGAGAATTTTCTTTTCCTATTCACCTTTCTGGTCTACCCATTGATCCATTTATTCTGAGGAGTTTTCAGAAGGTATCAATGCTTAGAGATGAGAACAGCACACTAAGGAATGAGACAATAAAAGTCAAGGATCAATTTACACAAAATGGAATTTATAAAGTAGATGGGAGGGAGGGAAGGAAGGACTCCAGGAGGGAAGGACGGACTTCAGGGAGGAAGGAAGGACTCCAGGGAGAGAGGAAAGGAAGGAAAGGAAGGAAAGGATGGAAAGGACGGAAAGGACGACTTTTTTTACCACTTAGTCCTTTTGTCAGGAGGCCCCTGAAGTGAAAGATCCAGATCCTGCAAAAAGCATGTAAGATTCCATATCCTATGATGTGATATTCCACACCTAGCACCACCAATAATTTTGAAATAAGTCTACTTTCACATGCCAATGTTGCAAGTAACAAAACAGTATTTTACTGGAACCCATAAATTGAACACAGACCTCTAAAAGACAGAGCCAGGCTCTTCTCAGAGCTGCACTGGGATTAGGACAAAACCCTTAGGACAGAAGTTGGAATAGTGAAAAAATTGTGACCAGATATTGGAACAGGCTGCCCACAAACATGTTGGACCAGAGGATAATCACAAGGAATTACCCTGAAGAATTACCCTACCACAAAGAATTATTCCTGAGGATAATCAGAAAGAATTTGACTGGACAGCGCCCTGACCCACCTGTTCTAACCAGATCTGCTTTACACAGTGGTTTGGATTAGAAAACTTCCAAATCCCCCTTCCATGGATGGTCTATGTTTCAATGTATTCAGTTTGACCCAGAACAGTATCATTAAAAGAAAAAGTAAATCCACTTTTGACGTTGTTCTTCAGCTGAACTGCATTCATAACTACCAACATCTGTCCAAGATTGTTTATGACTGGGTTTGCTGATGACAGAAGAACCAATCTCAAGGGAGGAGCACGAAAAGGAAAGAGTAGCCCTAGAATCTTCATTGCTGTGGGAGGAATAAAAGGAGTTAAAGCCACTGAAATGCACCTGAAGGGAGCCCACAGGAAAGACAGAGACAGACTATTGACAAGGGCCTGGAGTGACACTGACAGAGAGGAGGTTTTAGATTGGATAAATTCTTCCCTGTGAGGGTGCTGAGGCCCTGGCACAGGTTTCCCAGAGAAGCTGTGGCTGCCCCATCCCTGGAAGTGTCCAAGGCCAGGCTGGATGGGGCTCCAAGCAACCTGGGATAGTGGAAGTTGTCCTACCCATGGCAGGGGTTGGAAATGAACGAGCTTTGACGTCATTTCCAACCCAAACCATTCTATGATTTTATGTTTCTAAGAAATATTTTCATCATGAGTCCAAAGAATAAATGTCTTACATAAATCTTTGTACCCAACAGAAATGTTTCTTGAAAAAGGCTGAGGTGAACGTTCGGCTTTAAGGAAAAAAATATCCTGACAAGAAAGCAAAACTGCATGGGGATGCTTCTTTGGAAGTAATAAATTACTTTGTTAAATTCATTAATTTATTCAAAACCTTTCCTAGGAATCATTAAATGGTACTATTTGATCATGAAGATTTACAAATAACAACTCTTTTTCTCAAAAAGAAAAGTCTAACGCTTCATAATGAATCAATGGCTCTTTGAGCCAGTTTCAGTAGTCTCAGCCTTTATCTTCCTCTCAGCCTCTGAACAGACATTTGTAATTCAGGGCTTCCCTCTCAAGAGAAAAGTTGATATCAGTTCCAAGAATTTCATGCAACCGGTCACTCCAACAATATGCTTGATTCTTCTACAGCACTGATTTAGAAATGGAATCTTTTTACTTAGAAGCAAATAGAGGGTACAGAAACACCCCCTGTTAAGAGTTTGGGAATGCTAGAACAAACTGTAGCCTTTCTTCTACAGTTCATGTCTGATAAACTTAAGAAATGGAGGTTTAAAAGCAAAAAAAAAAAAAGGGTCACATGTTTCAAATGTGTTCCCACTTAAAGTATTATTGAGCTTCAAGAACTCAGACTGACAACTGAAATTCTCCTGCTTCTCCATGTTACTGTTAATAAGCAGCATTAGCAAATGCAATCAATTCTTTTTACCTGCAAATCACAGTAATACACTTTAACAGAACTTAAAAAGAGGTGTCTGCACAACGGAGAAGCTTTCCAAGAGTAAAAGGCACCAAGTTCTGCCTCAAGCGAACTTTGTCACAGAACAGGTATGTGAAAATAGAAGGTTTGACACAACTTTAGTAACAGTAAGAGCATCACAGCAACACAATTTAATACAACAACATGTCAAACAAAAATCTAGGTCTTTGAATGCGTGCTCATATGGATGTGTGGTAACTTGCACTAATAAATGTCATTAATGTTATGAAAAGAGTGCTCAAGATCTATCACATTAAGAAGGAATATATGCTCTACAGGAAAATAAAAAGTAAAAAAACCCAGCTAAACAAAACCAAACCCAGGGTAATACCAGGTTTTGGCACAATGCACTGCCTAAGAAAATCTGATGCTGAGTGAATCACTTATTCTAAAAACCAACACTCCTTCATGAGAAGGAGAATCTTTAAAGTAAAAAAAAGAAAAAAAAACCCACAAGCTTTAAAAATTCTGTAGATCATCTTGTTAAGCACTTAACAATGAGGTTTTTTTCTCTTAATTAAAAGTAAAATAAGATAGTAAAGGTCTAAATATAAAGGATAATCAGTACACCTGATAGTTAAGTATTATGAAAAAGATACTCTTTAACTTACATACAGACAGTTCACAAAAACTGTGAAATGTCAGCATGTACAGGTTATCATTCTAATCTTATGTTAGAAAAGCTGACATGTGACCATGGATAATTAAAAAAAAAACCCCAAAGAACCAAAAAATCCCACAAAATCAGCAGTACATGGTAAGACAGGATTATACTAAATAAATATATTATTTATGACAGGAATGTACTAAATAGAAATACACAGCATTCTTTTATCATTCCTCTATTTCTCCTAATGGACTAGAAGACTCACTTTTCCATTTAATAAAACAACTCCTCTCAGCTTCCTCCAAACTCTTAAAGTACAGCACCTCTCACAGGGAAAGGTACTCATTTCAGGCAAGAAAAAAGATACTAAGCTATTTCTCTGATATGACATTATGTCTCAGATTTTCAAATCCTTCTGATTTTATATGACTCGGTTGTTGATCTTGAAAAAGAAAACCTTAAATAATGCTAATAATATTCATTTTGCCCCAATCATCTACTAGAAATTCAGATTTTATGTAAGTTTAATGCAAAAACTGAAATACAACACAAGTGGTCATTTAAAAATCCCTTTTAATCCTTTGTTTGCAAGCTCTAGATACACTGTTAGAAGCAGAAAAGGGAGATATTACTCTCCCTCGTACACAGAAAGAATAATGTATAATCATTGCACCTTTTTCTCCCTTTACTAATACTTAAAAAGAAGGCTTGATCACTTTTTGTTCACATATTAAGCAGATTAACTTGACTTTCCACGCTCTCCAAAGAGATGGTTCAGCTCCTGAAGAAGCAACTCATGATGTGACTTAAAATTCCTTTTCACACGACTCTTACGCAGCAAACTGGAGAGGTTTCACATTGGCCAACTCCCAAGTCATAAATAAGTAAAATGAAAATGCAAATGTGCTTTCCAACTGAAAACACTGCTGCTAGAATGTCTGTGCACATTATCTTTCCTTTTTTTTCCATCTTCGTTTTTGGTCTGCTCCTAAGCATGCAACACAACACTTTTCATCACATGACCTTTGACCAAATGGATATTATCACAATTGTATGTTCTCTCTTGCAATCAAAAAATATAGAATCTTTGTTTCTCACAGAAAGAGCTGAGTGCCATCAATGCCTCTGTAACACGTTGAGGGAGCTGCAAACAGAGATTCCAGAACAGGCCAGAGCGAAAACAGGATTTGAGCTCAACACCTAAATTATTTTCTTTTAATCAGATCACAATACTTTAAAATAATTTATCACTTCAGATTGATTCTTTATGCCTACTATACATTTCTAGAATACAGCTCTTCTCTAGGCCCAAAGCATTAGACAAAGATTTGTCAGACTTACCAGGCCCTTCTCAGAAAGCGGGAGACATTTCCTAAGAGGTTCCATACTCAGTGAGTTACTAGGACATTTAAGGACCAAGTAAATGAGAAGAGCACATTCCAAGAATATCACACGTCAGTTAACAATTAAGAAAAAATTATTTCTCATTCAGGAAGAGTTAAATTCCCTCCCAACCCCAAACAAGCAGACAAAACCAAAATGCTCCACATCTTTCCAGTTTAAAAGAAACCAATTGTTCCTTCTCCCAGCTAATTTATTTTAAACCACAATTTTGTAAGTCCTCTAAGACCTTTGCTAAACTGGAAGTAAATGCATGCCTAGCAGATACTCATCCTGAAGTATAAAACTTCCATAGATGTAGAATACATGTACAAGAACAAAACATTAATAAGTTGTAGTGGACAGTTATTTATACAAGTACACAGTGAAATTAGAAATAATATACTTGGGAATTCATGGAATTATTTAGAGTAACAAGGGCTTTACATATTCACAAAGCCTAATGGCTTTTGAAACCAGCACTGTTTAAAGAGAACTACTGAAGTTTATTCAGAAATTACTATGCAAAAGTATCCCTTCTGGCAATGCTGCAAAAACCAACAGAACATTCAGGTTCCAAAGTGCAAACTACATGTAGAGTGATATCTTTTAACTATGTTAATTACTGGGCAATTACATAGTCTTCAGTCAGCAAAATTCCCAAGGAAAACAAGTTCTGCTTGACTAAAGTCAGCAAGAAAGAACTTGAATATTACAACAATAACCATTAATGCCCTACACTTACACTCAATAGTAATTAAAAAAAAAAAAAAAAAAAAAAAAAAAACAAAACCCCACATTTAGCAATTTAAAGTTTCAGGTGGTAACTGTAACTTTCTGTAGAGGCTTTGACAAAGAAATGTAGGTGAATGGCCAACCTCAAGTTAATCCAGCCATCTTCTAAAACATATGATTGTAAAAAAAAATCAATTGAAAAGCTCACAACTATCTTCCTTCACTCATAATTAATAGGTCATTCCTATCATCAAATGACTACTTTCCCCAGGACAAATATTGCACACTGCACAACTTACACAGAAAATTAATATCGTAAAGCATTTCACTAAATAGGAACAAAGAAAACCCCTTTAAAATGCCAAAATAATTTTAAGAAATTCAAACCCAGTGCATTTCATGACAGCAGCTGCTCAGGAGGGAGCCTGGCTGCCTGGCACCAGAATTCTGACCAGAAGCCTGCCTGTTCTAGTCCGCCTAAGACTAGAACTAAACTCAACTCTGAGACTGTTGGTCTCCTTTCAGCCTTCCTTCACTTTTTTATTTGGTGTGTGGGTTTATAATTCAAACCTTATGGAGGAACCTGGACTGGATTAATAAACAAAAACTAATCATTAGACCCTGCTGTACCAAAGACACTGTCAAGTGTTCCATCTTTTGTTAGCTTTACCGACTTCACGTGTTCTGCAGTCATGTCAAGTTAAACCAGGTTAAATACACATAATTTTTAAAATACAATAATCTTTCCATGGGATTCAATGTTGACATAAAATTTAACATAAAAAAATATTTTTTTAAAAAAACCTCAAAACCCTTATTTATTAACTAGAGACTCTGATCAGGTTATGGTGCATTTTACACCTGTCCAGGCAGTGGGAAAGATTTTAGCATAGACATTACTGGAAGACAACCATTTAAAATCAAAATGTATTCTGCTTTTGCAACAACTTTGTTAACTTTTTTCCTTTTTTTTTTAAAGAAAAAATATTCAAGTATGTTAGAAGGAGAATTACTTCATTTCTGAGTGTGTTTTACATATAATACATCTAGATGTTAATTTGTAAAAAGTGATTTACATTTTTGTAACTATTTTTGAGTACTCTTGCTACTCGGTGTTCACTATTTTACTAAAAACATGTCTTTAATACAGTTCACATCACAATAACTCAATAAATTAATCTCTTCCATCTTTCCTAAACACACTCTGGAATACATGAAAGCAATTAAGCAAGCCAGTATCTTGTAAAAACATTTTGAAACCTTTTACTGAGAAGTTCATTTTCTAACAGTATTACCTTGGTCCCGCATAAATTTGGTGGTTAACTTCTAAAGGTATGCTCTGAAAGTACTAAGGATTTAAAATACATTATTTCAGCTTATTATAATAAAAAGAGAAAAAAAAAAACAAACACAAAATAAAACCCAAAAAAACAACTCCTGACTTTGCTCTACTGTGGAAAAAGCACTGGGCAACACAGGTGTGTGCACCTAGATATAGGTATATGTATAAAGAGAAAGACAAAGAACACACTTATTTTCAGACAGGAAAACAAAAGGATCTATGTATAGCAAAGTCTTCAGGGCACACAGTCAATTTAAATGAAATAGTTTCCAAACATAAGTACAATTTGACTCAGTTTTTGAAATTTTCAAGCATATTAGTTCTGTCTCATCTCCGCTTAAAAGATTCTTAAACCAATATTGTTCTTTCAATGCCAACAAGAGGGCAAGTCAGGCCTCTTTATAAACATTAAAGGCAGTTCATAAGTAATTTGTAAGGATAATTTAACTAAATCCCAGGTACATTCAATATTGATGGAAGTTAAATAGCTGTATCACACACTTTTTGAGCACTCTTTAATTAGGAAAAGTATTTATGAAAGTCCCAAAGCAGAACCTATTTTTTAGCTCCTAATAATGTTAGTCTGGTCTCAGAGTATCAGTATCTCATTTTATCATTCATCACACTGTGATTCACCCTAAATTTCTGTAAGAATCATTTTTAAGTGGATTAAACAAAAGTGGTTTTAAACTCATTTTCTGAGACCCCTTCCAGAGTCAGTTTACAATGCTATTGTCCATCAGTGCTAAACAAATGTGCAGGAGCTTGTCCAGAGGGGAAAAAGAAAAAAAAAAAGAAAAAAGGGGAGGTGGGGGCAGAAAGTGTTTTGGGTAAAAATCAGAGGAAAGGTGAACAAGGCAAGATATCCCAGTGGGAGTGTGCTACAGCCTCCCCAGCCAGGATGGGGACAGGTGAAATATTCTCTAAAGGACTGGGGGAAGTCTTAAAGATTGCTGGCCCTTTTACTGGGTGTCTGCTAGAAATCCAACCCAGCAGAGGGGAAACAGGACTGCAAGGCGGGCATGAGGTTCTGCAGGGAGGAATTCAAGAGCCCAAGCCCAACTAAAACTTAACCTGGCTACTGCCACAAAAGACAATACAAAAATGATTTTATAAAAACAACAGCAAGAAAAGGAGGGCTAAATCTCCATCCTCATTGGAAGCAGTGGAAAATAACAGTGAGAAAGAATGAGGAAAAGGCTGAGGTACTTAGCGCTGTCTTGGCCTCAGTAGCAAGACCAGGTGTCCCAGGGGTAGCCAGCCCTGAGCTGGAAGAGAGGGAAAGGGAGCAGAATGAACCCCCACATTCCAGAAGATGATGCTGCTGTGCCTCTCAGACACACACAGATCTACAGGGCTGGCTGGGATCCACACAGGGTGCTGAGCAAGCTGCTGAGAGCCCACAGAGCCACTTCCAACCATGAACCAGCAGTCCTGGCTATTTAGGCAGGTCCCAGTTGGCTGAACATTAGCAAGTATTCCTCCCACCTACAAACACAGAGGGAAGGAGGATCTGACCTGATCTCCTGTGACAAGGTGACCCGCATTTTGGATGAGGGCTTTGGATTTTTTTACCTGCACTTTAGCAGAACTTATCTTTTTCCAGTGTCTTCACCTGGAGAAACTGGCTGCTTCTGGCTTGAACTTGTGCACTCTTTGCTGGGTAAAATAAATGGTTGGGTGAACAGGCCCAGAGAGTTCTGAATGGAGTGGCTGAGGGAGCTGGGAATGTTTGGTCTGGAGAAAAGGATGCTTGGGGGGACCTTCTGGCTCTTCACAACTCCCTGACAGGACAGTGCAGCCAGATGGGGGCAGGCTCTGCTCCCAGGGAACAAGGGACAGGAAAAGGGGAAAGAGCCTCAAGCTGCACCAGGAGGTGTTTAGATGGAATATTGAGGAAAAAAAAAGATCTTCCACAAAAGGGTGGTCAAGCACTGGAAAAGACTGTCCAGGGCAGTGGTGGAGCCACCAACCCTGGAAGCATTTAAAAGATGTGTGGATGGGGCACCTGGGGACATGGGTTAGTGGTGAACTTGGTAGTGTGAGGTTAATGGTTGGACCCGACCATCTTGAAAGTCTTTTCCAACCTTAACAATTCAATGATTTCAAACTAAGTACAACTTTTCTTCAGTCTGTAGTGGATCAGGCCAAGACACTGATTTTTCACTGTGGCAGATTACAAACTAAAAGCAAGCTGACTGTGGCATGTGCATCATGTGGAAACCTCTTCAGAAACTCACACTATTTCAGAAGCTGCACCCCATGGAAAGTCCTTTTAAAAGCTTAACTGGAAAATGCATGCTAAAATATTTCAGTTTCCATTTAAATCTACACTAAATTCCAATCCTCAGAGACAGGATTTCCACTTTATTTCTGTCTATACACACACACTAAGCTCAAGAATGGTAACACAGTAATGTGTTGTTAAAATTTTGAAAAAAACAAACCTAGCACAAAGGACTTGACTGTAGGTCTCTCTTCCTCAGAAATTTTTACAAAAGCCCTAACATTAGTGTGTTCTGCAATAAACAGAAGATACTTAAATGAAAACATAGGTATTTAATATAAATGGATACTATAACAAATTCAAAGTAAAGCAATTCCATCTTTCTGTAAATAAAAAAATTCTAGCAGTGGGTTCTGGCAAAGTATTTCGGTATAAAGAACTACAAGACCAAGTTTTCACAACAATACACAGAATATTAGATAGCTTTTACCTGCATTCACTTTATTCAGAAACCTTAAAGAGACACAGAATAAACATTAAGGAAACACAGAATGAACTCCTAATATTTAGTACATTTATTTATTTACAATCTAATGGAAGTTTAGATGACAAATTAATTTCTAAACCTTTGGAAGTTTTGTATTTTGAATCTTTAAATTTTATGTGGAATCATTTCACTTGAATATAATCACTTAGGAAGGAGACAAAAAAAATTACTTAGGAGCTTCTAATTTTAAGGCTTGTAAGGTTGTTACAAAGAATCCTTTCATAATCTTGTATATTGAGATCAAGTTGCTTATGAATTGATGTAATGGATTGTTAGTTTCTGCTTCCCAGAAGAAGGGGGTTTGTTCAGCTGGGTTTTTAATGTTAAACTACTTCCAGAGTTAGGTTAAGCAACCTGTTTCGCTGCAGATTATATTCTCTTTTTGTGAGAACGGTTATTACCTGATGAAGCACCTCTAAACCCGTTCACCTTCTTCCAGATTTCTTCTGCCTCCAGCTGATGTATCCAAAAGCACATGTGCAACAGCCAGGATGTCTACAGCAGTGATTTTCTTGAAATGTCCACAGCTTAGAGCAAGCATCTGTCATCCCTTTCAGCTCATATTTATTCAATATCCTCTCCCACAGCTGCATCCTCTCCCCAGAGCGTTCACAGAATAGTTCCAGCTACAATGGACCTACAATAATCATCTGGTCCAACAGCCTGACCCCTCACCAGAAGTCAGAGCACATGAGGAGGGGCATTGTCCAAGTGCCTCCGAGACATGGCACGCCTGGGGCACCGACCACCGACCTAGAAGCCTCTGCCCTGCCTGGCCACCCTCATGAAGGGCACCCCTCAGCCTCCCTCTCTCCAAACTGGACAATCCCAAAGTCCTTGGCTGCTCCTCAAAGGACATGCCTTCTATCATAGCTGTACTGAAGTATGGAATTTCCACTCCATTTTCATTCACGCTCGTTGTCACTTGAGAGAGATGATTGCCATTTGTGAATTTTTCATCTTCTGCTCAGATCAAAAGATGCAGTGCCTTGGTGTGGCCGTGCTGAGAGCTCTCATGAATGCAATGGTTCATAGCCAGAGTGCAATACTCCAGCATGTACAAAAATGAAACCCAATCAGCCAGCACGCTCAAACACTGATAGCAATGCCCCTGTGAACTGCTTTTCTATAAATAACACAGCACATTAAATCCCTTTTTAAGTCCTTTGTTGAAGGAAAAGCAACACCTCCAGTAACAGATCCAAGGCTACAGCCTTGAAATTACTACTTTTCACACTGGAATAATTTGAGTTTGGATGTTTTGCACTTCAAAATGTGCTTGCACACCCTAAATCCATCATTTACAAAGATATCAAGTTTTAAATTCTGTCAGCCCTTAGTGCCAGCTTCCAATTGTATTCCTACAAGCAACCTACCCTCCAGCAGAGATTGCTCTGGTTGATCTGCTACAGCCTTATAATCCAGAAGATGAAGAGAAGCAAAAGTCTCGATTTGGTACCATCTCTGCTATCAGCATTAAATATTTTAATTACTTTTTCTGAAAGGAAACAACTCCAATCACTACTCTTGCACAGGCACCTAAAATCAATTTATGTGTTGATAAAAACAGAAATTTGCCATCTTTTCCAGGATTGCACTAAAATGAGAGGAATATTCCTGGAGTCTATGGAAGAATGGGTCTGAATGGGTCAGACCCTTTCTTTGGAAGAAAGGGTCTGAACCTGACTTATGTTTCACTGCAAGTGAAGACTTGCATATTGAATATTTGAGTATTAATATCTGAGTATTATGATGCCATATGTTATCAGCTAAAGAAGTTCAAATTTGGTTCTTTAATCAAGGAAAATGCTCAATAGGTGAAAACTCTATATTCTAAAACTTACCACAGTTGTTCATGGGAGCCCTAAAAATCAGGATTTAGCCCTATATCATTTTCACTGAGTGGAAGGTTTTTAAAGACCTCCGAGTTCTACAAACTGCTTGAGATTTAGGTCTTTCTTAGTTTTTTTTTTGTACTAAATCAGCACTATAGTTTAGACATGTTTGATTTTCTTAAAATTAAAACTTAGAACTTTTGCAAATATAACACAAGACATATTTTTAAGCTAAATCCATTTCCAAATTCTTCACTGACAGACATTTAAATGAATGCATTTTTATCATTCCAATGACAAATAGAAAAACCGGCTTTTCTCTTATGGGCATTATATAGGTATATAGAAATTATATAATATTTCTCTTTCTGAGGATCCAAAATGACTTTATAAATATTACACTCATTCCTCTAGCTGTTATTCAAAGGATGGGAAAATTTACTAGCAAGGTGATCACAGGAAATTTTAGCCTCATGAACGCCAACAAACTTAAGGCAGACACAGATGTCACATAAATCTGATGGGAAACTGCAGAAAAACTCTGTAAAAATTACATCCCTGAAAACCTCTTGAGGAACATCCATTGCCTCTTGTATGTGTAAGTAATAAAATTTAATTAACTTTTTTCTTAATTCAGAAAGTCCTCTGTGATTACTTAGAAAGAAATTTATGGGTACGTAATTCTGTTTCTCCAACCACTCCCTAGAATGGAATTTACATTTTAATGGTTTAATTGAAAGAGTGGACAGAACCCCCAGAATTCATTTCAGTCACACCTAAAATAAATCTGCCAACTGAACAATGAAAAGGAAAAAATGCCTGCTATGTCAGAAAAGCAAAATTCTTCACATTAGTCAATCCCAACGTTTCAGGACAAAGTAATGCAAATCCCACTGTACGCCAAGAAATTTTAGATAATACAGTTCTACATTAAGAAAATTACAAATCACTTAATTTTTATATGTAAAAATAGTACTACTTCTGGAGACTCAGGTCTAGAGAGCAGATCCCTTTGCTTAAAGGATGCAAAGTGATGAGGGAAGATTAGGGTTACAAGAGGACTTATCAGAAAAGATAAATCCAACCTTCAAATTTAAGGTATTTATTTTTACTAACACCAGCAGGGATTATGCCCACATAAATCTTAAGTCTTTAGAAGTATGAGGTAGAAAAAAGAAAAACAAGTCCTGCACTTTGAATTTCTGATGCATTCTTACATTTACAAACATCAAAGTAACAAAGTAATGAAACGTAACAGATGTAAAAATACAGTGCCTGAAAGTCACCTTGAAACACTTTTTAGATGATCTGCCACTTACACTGCACTTAAAGGTAGATTTATTCCACATAACTTAAAATTTAAAGAGTCTGTAGCCTGAGACTTGGAGTGTACTGAGGGGAAAGCCCTACACAAACTGCAAGCAACAAGCAAGCAAACAAACAAAATAACGCAGCTGAAAAATTCTGAGTATCAAAACTGGTTTAACAAGAATTTTTTCTCTTTCATTATTATAAGCAAATTAGTTTTCCTTGAGCAGAAAGAACTTCCCTGAAAGGGCACCTGAGCATGAAGCACTGCACAGATGGACAGCAGCAGACTACACCACACGTGAGGATATCGGGCCCTGCACACACAAATCCCGCCTCGTGTACCTGAACATGGGCAGGAAGGCACTGTGAACTTTTCATTTAAGGACTCACAGAAGGTGTGTTTCCATCATACCACAAACCTTTCCCTGTTTGGTGTTGCAAGCTTTCCTGGAAGCTGGGTTTTCAGTAGGAACCCAGCCAAGGCCTCAGAGAGACACCACGCTTAGGCATCTGTCTCAGCAGTTCCGTAAACATCTGGGGAGTTATTGCCCTTAAGATTGCGATCCAATTCTTCCTCTGGAGCAGAAATATGCTTCATAGCATAACTGCATTTTGGCATCTCTAAATCTGTGTGGTTGTCATCAGCCTGACACCACGGAAGCAGCTAACAGTGCCTAGACAGCAGATACTCTTCACCAAGCTCTGGCAGTAGCTGTGTCACTTGGAAATAAATGTGAAGGAGCTGGCCCAACAGCCCATGGTTGTTTTCAAAGACATGCAGAAAACAGTCAAGGAGCTCCTAATCAATTGCAAAAGAACTAAAACTGCACTGGGAGTTCTAGTGAGGCATGGTCTGATCACCGTGTCTCCAAATCCTCATGGAGGTTTTTGTGTGAACACGACAGAAGCAAATGTGTCACCTGGTATGCTCAGTTTTCAACCATTCCAGGTAGAATCAAACTGGTAGGAAGCCTTAAACTTAACTATAGCAATGGTCAGAGAAAGATTTGGATGAAAACAAATCCAAAGGCGACAGACCCTATTTTAATGTCAATTGTCTCAATCTGGTGTGCACATGACCCACCCATCCCCTCAGCTGAGCTACAGTAAAACACCATCTCAGCTTCAATGTCCCAGACTAACAGCAAGAAAGTGTTATTGGTGGAACAATTCACACAGACACATTGAGGTACAGAGCACATAAACTTATCTCCTGTATTTAATTGTCTTCCTTTCAAAAGATGCTTAAAAATCTCTTTAAGAGGCTCTGAAAAAAGGCACTGGGATTATCTATCCTTCATTGAGCTTCCAAACATCACCTGTTTGAACTCTACTGTGATTTTCTTCTTTCAGATCCTACCAGCATGAGGATCACTACTGCACTCAACAGACACTGTCTGCCCTGCAGTCTGTGTTTGAGGATGGTCAGCAGTCTGTTTCCAGTGTTAGGGAGTGAGAAACTGATAGTCCCTGAAGGAAAAACAAGGAAGTAATTACAACACTTGCATCAACATTTACTTTAGACAGTCAAGCTGTGGATGTGGAGGTGCTCAGATCATGGTCATATATTCAAAAAATATATGTGGAAGAGCAAAATCTGAAGAACAGAAAGGCAAACAGCCAGGAAGTGCTGAGAACAAAAACTATTAGGCAGGCCTAATGAAACAGGTGTTCAAGCACTGTAACAAACCCTACCCAAAGTTCCACTAAAACGCTGCTGTAAGGTGGCAAAAGATGCGTTCACGGCGTGCAATTGATAGGCAAAAAGAATTGCTAAGACAGAAAAGAAAAACTGCTTATGAGATAAACGAGAGTCTCGTGACAAGAACCAAAGCTGCAGGCAGAGCTCATTGTGACAATATCCCAGAGCAGAAGGGTGGGCTCGGGCGCTGAGGTATCAAGACGACACAATCAGCCCTGTTACACAGACCAGAAGCCTCAAAACTCCTAAAGTCTTTGAAGATCAGATTTACATAAAGTGGTTTAGATAACTGAAGATTCAGAGAGATTTTCAGGAATACTTCAACACCTAACTCCATTTATAGTAACAGATACTAGGTGCCCACGCACCTCTGAAAAATCACACAGGATATTTCACAACTAAAAGATTCTGGACAGCATTTGAAAACTTGGCCATGTACAGTTTGGCTTTGGAGGCATAAGAGCAAAGAACTCATAGCCAGGATTTCCAAACCTCTGGGCTAGAGACCTACTCCAAGGGTTCTCCTGTTGATAGAGACACCAATTTTCTGGTGCAGAGAAGGAATGTGGCGCAGGGAAGCAAGCCCCTGCTGCTCCTCTGAACTAATTCTAAAATCCCCTTTTGTAGCGACCCTTGTGCCCCATCATTAAGGGCATCACCAGCGCCACACGCGGCTGTCAGCGCTGCGGCACAGGGAGGGCTCGGGCAGGGCAGGCAGCTGAGGGGGCAGATGAAGGAAGGAGAAGGCAGGTTCAAGTAGGAAAAAAAGGCAGCAAAAGGCAGGAAAATGCAGGAAAAGGCAGGAGGAGACAGGTGAGGGCAAGTGAAGGCAGGTGGAAGCAGGTGGAGGCAGGAGAAAAGAGATGGAGCTGCAAGTAGTTGGAGGCAGGAGAATGGCGGCAGGTGGACCTCGAAGCGCCCATCCCCGCAGCCACGCTCCGGCCGGGCTCTACCTCCTGCTCGGCCAGCGCAGCTCCTGGCTGTGACCCGGGCCTGGCAGGGCTGTGACCAGGGCCTGGCAGGGCTGTGACCTGGGCCTGGCAGGGCTGTGACCCAGCCGGGACTAGCGCCCGCTCCGGCCGGCCTGCCCCGACCCGTCCCCGCTCCCCGGCGGCGCGGCCTCACCCGGATGTGGATCCGGCCGCTCCCCCCCCCGCTCCTCGCGGCCGAGGTCACCTTGATGCCTCCGAGCTGAATTGTCTGTCCCCAGGCTGGGTTGTCTCACCTTGTGTAAACGCAACTGATGGTGTCAGATAACTTCTACAATACGAGTTGCTTAATGAAGGAAACAACCTTGTGTTTGAAGCATTGCGTAAGATTGCATCACCGGATAAATATGCATTAGGTAGGCGGAGAGCGTGGATTAGATAGGCGGGTCCATGTGAGTTTTGCTCTATAAAAGATTGCAAGTTATTAACACCTGAGCGTGGCTTGTGGCAAGCCCCACTGTGCGCCCTTTAGAGAATAAACATTATTTATCCTGTAAACTTTCTAGACTGCTCTGTTTGTGTTTAGGCAGCTCCTAAAGTGGGGAACAGCCCCCGCAGCGCCGGGCGCTGCTGCTCATCCCGGCCGGGCTCGGGGCCGCCCCCGCCCGTCGCTGCTGCTGCCGGGTAGCTGCTGGAAGCACGGCTGGAATCACGGCTGGAGTCACCGCTGGCATCACCCCCGGTCCTCGACGGAGCCTCTGCCCCTTGCCCTTTGGTTCCCGGTCCGTGTTTGCTCACCCAGCCCGACCGTGGGCTCGGTGCGTGGCAGAGCACCAGCGGCGTCTCTTCAGTGTCATCCCAGAATCACGGGATCCTGAGGGTTGGAAGGGACCTCTGGAGATCATCCAGTCCAACCTCTCTGCCAGGACAGGGTCACGTAGAGCAGGTGGCACAGAGGTGGGTTTGGATGTCTCCAGAGAGGGAGTATCCACACCCTCCCTGGGCAACTTCCAGTGCTCTGCCATCCTCAACGGGAAGAAGTTCTTCCTCATGTTAAAATGAAGCTTCTCGTGTTTTAGTTTATGGCCTTTGCTCCTCATACTGTCAATGGGTACCACTGGAAAGAGTTTGGTCTCTGCTCTTGGCACTCCTTTGAGATACTTACCTGCATTAATGAGGTCCCCTCTCAGTCCTCTCCTCTCCAGAATAAACAGCCCCAGCTCCCGCAGTCTCTCCTCATCAGAGACCTGCTCCACACTCATCACCTTTGTGGCCCTTCTCCAGTAGCTCCTTGTCTTTCTTATACTGAGAAGCATGGAAATGAATCAGGACAGTGAGGATCACACCAGCCCTGGGCTGGGCAGGAGGAGATAAGCCTTTGTGCCATTCTGAGAGGACATGGCATAAAGAGCCCAAAGTAAGGGCAAGCAGCTGAGCTGTGAATTCATTGTGATGAACTGGGAAAACAACTGGTTAATTTCACTACCGAACCTCTTTTGTGAACAGAACTCTGTCAGTATCTAGTAGAAAGATACTTAATGAACAGTACATTAAAAGTCATAGAATGAAAAAGATGTAACATTATGCCGCTGGAGCAGTACCTTGCAGCAGTTTCCTGTTCCATACTACGTGAAGAAACATAAGATCACAGAATTACAGACTGATTTGGCTTGCAAGGGACCTGAAAGCTCATCCAGGTCCACCCCCACCATGGGCAGGGACACCTTTCCACTAGCCCAGACTGCTCCAAGCCCTGTCCAACCTGGCCTTGGACATTTCCAGGGACGGGGCAGCCACAGCTTCTCCTGGCAACCTGTGCCAGGGCCTCACCAAAATATTATTAAAAATGAAGAGATATTATGGTGTGGGTTTTGTGTCCCATTATACCTGTCTGCAGTGTTCCCAAAGGTAGCTATAGGACATTTTTTTTTTGGAGTGGTAAATAGCATGCAACTTTATCAGTCTTCTTCTAAGATATACCATGGGAAAAAAAAAAAGTTTGTGCCTATGTGCTGAGCACTATAAAATTTGACATTTTGATAGAATTTTCTGAAACATTCATACTCAGCAGATAAAAACAGCAATTAAGGGCTTGTTTTCTGCATGAGTTAGTCTTCTACTGCAGTGTTATCCCAGCTAAAGACCATTATATCAGTCAGTCAGATGGTAGAATTTCTTCTTGTATGTAAAGGGGAAAAAGACTCCCTAAAAGCACCTTCTCAATATTCTATATTAATGTTGGTACATTCCATAGGCTTTATAAAGTTTTAGTCAGTCGTTATTTGGTTGGTTTCTGTAATGCTAAAAGTGAATGTTTAGATCCTCAGGACTTCTGGAGGTTCTTTCCAGGGTGGTGTTCAAACCTGCTCTGTGATCTGGAGTGCCTGCTCCTGTTTTGTCAATAAATTGAAGATTTCACTTCTGTTTACTATCAAGATATTTTTCTCTTTGTACAGATTAATGTAGTTTTGGATTACTGAAGGCAGTAATCCATAAGTATATTACATTTATCATCAATGTGTTCTTGTATTGCATCTCTGTAGCATGTTACTTTTCTGTTTTAGAATTTGCTATACTGTTTTTTGCAGAAGGAATAAATATATTCTAGGCAAAAAGCCAAGAAAAAGTAGCTCTTACTAAGCCAAATTAGATAACTACAATTTCACTGTGTCTTTAAAGCACAGCTGTGTCTTTTGGGTTGTGAAAATTAGTATTTAATACACATAACTTTACACTTTTCTTCTTTTCTAAAGAAAAATGTCCTCTCAAAATGTAGACTCCTCTAATTAGCTTATTTTCTCCACTTTGAAATTTAGTAGAAGTAAATGTATTCCTTGTTACAATTTTTATTATTAATATTATTATTATTATTGTTGTTGTTGTTGTTATTGTTATTATTACTATTCCTGAGTTTACTCAATCTCTTATATTGGCCAATATCAGAATTCTCTTTTTTTCCATGTCAGAATTTGGTAGATGAGAAAAATGAAAGCACTTTTGTTTTGATTTTCCCCTGAAGTGACTGCATTAATTTTGTGTCTTCTATCCTTAATTTATATACCAGGAGCGCAAGAGGAAAGTGTGCCTAGTATACTAGGACTGTTCCAAAATAGAATTCAAATATTAAGTTTTTTTTGTGTATGATTATATTTAGCTTGTCCAAAAATCCATTTCAACATCTCTTCCACACAATTTAGATCTTTGTAACACAGACCTCTATCTGTGGCTGGGATTTTTTGTTTACTTGTTTATTGGGTTTTTTTAGGGCTATAATTTTTGTATTTTTGGGGTTTTTTGTTGGTGTAATTTGTATTTTTGGTTTCCTTGGGGTCTGATGGGGTTTTGTTTTGGTAACAGTCTTCCTCTCTTCCCTACTGATTTGCCACACAGTAGTTCTTGAAAAAAGCTGCTCTTGGTCAATCTACTTCAATTTTTGCTTCATCTGACCTGTCTCAAGGCACCCATAAGCTCACTTTGAAACTATCACTGGATAATGCTCCTCATATTTTAGGAGTATTTCTTGTTGTAGCAAGCCCTGAGGAAATAGAGCCAAAACTTTATTACTGTCCTGCACTGCATTTCACTGAATACCCCAGTTTGGTCAGACTGTCAGTACAAATCGTTGGCATTTTTTTCCAAAGCAGTATTGATTCTCGACAGCCTCTGTATTTTGGGAAATTGAAGGGCAAAGAAGCAAAACGGAAACAAGAAAAATTGTCTCAGACTCATTCCTTGAAGAGGACAATTTAATAAGTGCAAATTCAGCAAGTAGAGAAAAACGCAAGAGGAGGAAACACATTGCAAATTATACACTGCTACAGCTTTTAGAAGGAATCAGGAAGAAGAAGCTGTATGGGGGGCTTGTATTTTGGCTTAAGGTTGCATGTAGTAAATAGCAAAAGGTTGATAGTTTATGCTTTTTAGCTGCACTCAGCTTTAAACTGTGTTTCTCTCTAAAGCTTTATGGAATATGAAAAAGACTTTTCATAATACTGAAAAACAGAAGGATGAGTATAATTGCACCCAAAATAGTTTGAACCAATCTAAGACCAAAAAACATCTTAATTTGGGCTGAATGTTATTGTTTTGTCTCCTAGAGAGCAAAGTTTATAGAGATTCCTGTCAGTTCTGGGACTTTTTTTTTTAAATTCATTCAGCCTTACATGGTAACACTGGGTGGTTATAAATAGGTGGGTGATACCCCCCTTCATTTAAGCATTTTTTGAGCATTATGAAGCCAGTCATATTTGTGGGTCTTCCAAAGGAAACAATGTTTGTAATGCTGTTGGTCTGGAGGCTTTTTTAAAATCCTAGTAGAGAAATAAGCAAAACTGCTAAACAAGCATGATTTTTTAAATAGATATGGATTGATTTACCACAATTAAATGCCATCATTAACCTACAGTGCTGACTTCCATACTGAGGGAAGTTGGTGATAGAACACAACAAAATGAAGTATTTACTTTTCTTACACTGAAGCAGATGGAGACAATGGGTCGTGGGACAGTGAGATTCTTTGTATGAAAGGTAGACACTATTTTTTTTTTTCTTTCAAATACAGCCAAGCCTTAGGGAATCTGAAGTCTTTATTATCCACTGTTTAGTGATCAGCAGGGAAGAATGAACCAAGTTCATCTTTTTGCCAAACTGCCATTTCCACAACAAGAACCAACATCCTCCCTCATTCCTGTGGTCACTATTAGGAGCAATGTCCAGTCAGCTTGAAAGGGCAAGAGAAGAAAATGCTGTATTAACTATGCAAGTAGTCATCATGTGTAGGATAATTTAATCTGTTTCAATTTAAACCTCTGATTTTTACCCTACTGAGGTACTCACCTACTTCAGACCTCACAATTGGCAATAAAGGAAAAAGTGTATTTGCTGCTAGACCACAATCCAGCTTAGCAAAAGTCTGCCACCCTTTTCTACTTGCTAAAAAACCCCACAGTCAAGGCATACTATACTTGTTTGCCTTTTAGGGTTTTATAGAAAAAAACATAGTATGGAAATCACTGTCATTTCCTTTCAAGATTTACTAAAAGTAGGCAGTTAAAGCTCTTGCTGTAAAACCAAAACCACTATAGAGTAATGTTTCTCCTCTACCTATTAAAATATGTATCTTCTCTTAGATGACAGTAGCAGAACCCAGAGGCCACATTCTAAAGTGTTGGTTTTTGTTTGTTTGCTTTTTTTTTTTTTCACCATTTCTAGAATCTGTTTATTGGCAGAAATGCCAAGGTTTCTGCAGCTTCACCAAGAGTCATTCTGGTAACATGTTGTACTGTACCTGCCATCTTGAGTCATGCAGTCCTGTCCCTGCAGTCAATTAGTAGTATCTGCCTAACTGATCTTCTGTAATTATCACAGCTTTTGTGCATCTAAATAAACACTGTACTAGGTGGCTTGGATTTTTTTCAGGGTTGGGTGTTTTTGTTTTAAATATTGGATCCTGCTGTTTTTTAAATCCTGTGGAAATACTTTTGAATTTGTAATCAGTGATCTATTTTTCAGCTACCTTTTTTTTCCTGGTGTAATTGATTTATATGTTAAGAGCATTTGTATAAGCAGCAATGTTACACTGGAGACATCTTTTTGAAATCATGTTAAAAGGTTTGAGACAGATTTTTGGTGCACAAGCACAATTCTTTTTAAACCAGTTTTTGCTTACATCTGTAAGAACAATTATGAACGGTGCTCTTACTTCAGGTAGTATTTTCATACAGTATTTTAGCTTCCCTTATTTAATGTCAAAAGAAATAAATATTTGAGTTTACAGAAATTCCAGAGTAAACCATATGGCACAAAGAGGTCACCTAGTTAATCATGGAAAACTGCACAAGTGCTTGGAGAATGGTTTAGCTGGGAGGGAAATGTCCAAGTAGTTATTTTTAAAGCCATTATGAACATACTTCGGGCACTTAAAGTCAGCCAGACCGCAGCCAGACCTCACCAACAAGAAGTAGGGCTGGATTCTTCAACTGGCAGCTAATATTCATGTATTTTGTGGGTGTTTGAAAGAGTGGACAAACAAGGTCCATAAATTCTCTCAACACCGAGGGTAAGAACTCCAAACTTTACCCGGAAGAAATCATTTCGGAGGACAAAAGTATTGCCTTTTGTAAACAATTCTATTTTCACCCTTGACTTTCTTAGAGCTTCAGTATTCAAGACTTCTATGGATTGGATTGAAACACAAATTTATTTATATCATCAGTATCTTCTCCACAATGTTGCCAAAATACATGAAGTTAAGCATATGTTGTGGGTTAATGTCCAGTAGCAGAGAAATTCAACAGACCAAAAGTTTTCCTAAAGCTTTTGGTCTTATTTTAAGTTTTTGCTGTGTTGTTGTTCTTCTGCATTTATTTTAATTTTTAATAAATACTTGAAAAGAAAATGACATTCTTTGCACCACTACTGGATTTATCCCATCAACGTGGTTTTGTGGAGACTAACTCAAGTAACAAGAGAGTTAAATCATGCCACTTCCTTACTTTTAGTACCTCTACTCAGAGTACCTATATTTGAAAGATAGAGCTTTATCATAGGAATTTTGGTTGTTTATTATTATTTTGTTAAAATTACTGAGAAAATTTATAATAATAAGTTTGCTGTTAATAGTAATGACTTGAAATGGACATTAGGTAATCTAGGAAGTCATGCGGTCCATCCTGAACTTCCCTTAAGCAGGAACTGGCACAGTTTTCTCCAAGCTATGGAAACCCAGAGCTGAATCTCAGAATTTCTAGAATCTCAGAAATGTCAGGTAAATGATCCAACAGCTAAAAAGGTGGGTGTAAAATATTACAGAGAACTTGCATAAGCAACTATTCCAGTTACTCAGGGAACAAACTGGAGTCCCAAAGAAGGACAAATATTATTGTTTTGGAACAGCTGCTTGGAATTGTGTGTCCTACTGTGCAAAGCATGACTCTAGTATAGTAGTTGAATCAGATGCAGTGCCACATTATTCAGTCCTGGAATCCTCTCAGACCAAACTTGCTGGAACCGGGTACTGCCTCAGATTGTTCAGCATATTAGCATGTAATTCCTTATGAGTGTCTTAATATCCACTGTTAAAAATAGCTTGTGGTAAGACCTAAAAATCTTCAGACTGAGCATCTGAGTGCAATCCCGGAGTTATTTGTAACCACCTATGAATTTGTTATGTTTGAGACAGACTTGGGCAAACAGCCAGAAAGGTTCTGGAAGGAAAGAACCCTCAATTAGTTCTCCTTGTAAGCGTGCACCTTTTTGTGAGACCTGGACTTTGTCAGCAGCAGTGGCTGCAGCCATCACTGTTGGACAGCTCTAAGCCAGGGAATGGCATTCCTTCCACTGGCAGTCAGAGGGGACTGACCATTCCTTTCTCCAGCAGTAATCCGACAGTGCCGGGCCATTGCACCGCCAGGAATGTCATACCCGTGCCTACATATAGTCAAAGATCGAGCTTGAAATTACAGAGCTAAAAGGAACACGTATTTCTGTTCCACTTCTCTTTCCTGAATGAAGACATGTTTTGCCATCTCTTCACACTAAATTTTAGGGAGAATGATTAACCACGTGGTCCTTTTTGGGGGGATAACATCATAGTAATAACTGTCAAGCAAATAGGTGATTAGTATTCTGATCCTGATTATTCATTCATATACTAGAGTTTGTTTTTCCATTTGAAACACTTCCAAGTAGTTAAGCTGCTATGCAAAAGTTTAATTAAGACCATAAAAAGATGGTTTGACTAGATATTTTTATTGAAAATAGGTAAATGTTTGCTAATGTGCAAGAGTATCAGAGAAACCTCCCGTCAAGCAAAGAATTACAAGTAACATTGGAGACTTTTGATACTCATAAATGACATTGTAACACAGGGAAAATGTAACCACCCTTAATGATTATTTTTTAAAAAAAGTTATTTGGGCAAAGCCAGAAATTGCTAAGCAGGTTCTAAGTGCTAGCAACTCTTTTTTTTCAGGGGAAAATCTTCTGTTGATGCAATTATCAAGATATTGCCTCTTCAAAAAAACCCCATCCAAGATAAAACCCTGTTAACCATTTAGCAAGTATTTTAATTACAAAAGAAAAAGTAAATTATTTGCTATGCTATAAACCAAGATTCTTGCATCTAATCCTCAAAAGATGCCATTTTAACATTAGAAATTAACCTCTACTCATGATCTGCCAGTGGTACTTCAAATGCTTGGCAATTATTTTTACCAAAACAAGCAATTAAAAAATGGATTGTTGGCTTTCTGGTGAGATATTTCAGTGAGCAAACTGTGATGGCCACTACTGCTGGTGGTTTTCATGAACCAAAATTTTAATTTCACAATGAGCAAAGGAATATTCCTATTGGGAACCCTGCAGATAAATTCCTGACACCAGAAAGTTGGGTCCCAATGTTTTGTGGTTTTGTACCCATTAAGATCATAGAATCATTGAATGGTTTGGGTTGGAAGGGACCTTAAAGATCATTTCTTTCCAAACCCTCTGCCATGGGCCATATTAGTTGCATAGAATTACTTTGGGCAATCAAGAATTTATGAGAAAGTATTGAACACCTGGCATGGCCTGAAATGTTACAATCTCTCAGTTTACTTGCAAGATATTTGTAAGACAACTTATGCATATAAACAAAATTTGCATTTTTCAGTTGCACAAAAGATTATTAAACCTTTAAAGTAATGGAAACATCTCTGGTTTTGAAAATATGTATTAAGAAATGTGTTCACATGTTAAAAAAAATTAGATGAATGCTTGCAAAATTACTCGGGAGAATTTTGACCTTAATCCATTGATCCACATTTTAGTGTACGATGTACATTAGAAATAACATTATTTATTAGCATGTTATAATGGAATATCACACCAGTATATTTTTTGCATGAGTGAAGAAAACAAAAATATATTTCCAAACTCAAAGATTTCATTATTTAAACAAGAGTCTTGGAGAAGCAGTTGTGCTAGAAAAGACCTGGGAGTTCTGGTGGACAACAAATTGAACATAAGCCAACAGTAGACTCTTGTGGCAGGAATCTTAGTTTCTACTGTAGCAGACATTTTACTTTTTCTTTTGTAATTAAAATACTTGCTTAATGGTCAGCAGGGTTTTTTCTTTGATTTTGGTTTGGTTTAGTTTGTTTGGTTTGTTTTGTTGTTTTTTTTTTTTTTTTTTTTTTTTTAAGTGGCAATAGCTTTATAGCTGCAAGTGCTTACTAGCAGCTGGGTATTGCCAGCAGCTTGAGGGATGCTTCCTCACAGATCTGGTTTTATTAGTTGGGATCAATGGAATCACTGGGAAATTTCATGTGGGAGAGATCTCAGACCATAAGAAAGGACTGTACTAGCTGCTGACTCTCAGCAGGTACTTTTCTGTTCTGTAGATTATGAGCTAAGTATTAGGACAACTCTGAAGTTCTCTTCATTGTGTCAAAACACTGCTTTCTTTGCAGCTGTGTATGGAAGATTTCTTCTTCCAATGCCCCAAAGCAAATAATCCAGCAAATAGTGGTTTTGTGGCCTATGGCTGGGATGGAAACAAGACTTGAGTCTTAAATACAAGAGAATCAGATCTTGTAACATAATCACCTCAAATACTCAATTACTATCAAATGTCTGTGTATTGCTAAAGGAAGGGGATTTCTGCTCATTTGTTAGAGAATGAATGAATGACTCTATTGTTAATTAGAATCAGATTGCAAAAAGTGTTTGTATTTCTGTGAACAAACTTCAGTTTGCAAAGTGGCTGTTCAGTCTTGCCCATGGGTTTGTGCACATACTTTCTGAAGTCAGCAAGTGTTGGCGAGCTCTGTAAGCACATAAATGACACTTGCATGTGTGTCTCATGTGAGATTGACCTCACAGGCTGTAGGGCTTGCCTCCACCTAACCCTTCACATTCCATAGATGCTGCAGGGATAAACCCAACTGAGGCTCATAAAAGTGCCTGTACTTTTTAAAGTTCATCGTTAGTAATGTTCTTCTACATAGCTTGTACACCTATTTATGGAGCAAGGTGTGATATCCCACGGAATGTACATTTTCTATTCAGGTTTACTTTGTGATGGTTTTCAATTTATCACACTATTCTAACTAGATTTGTTCAGAATTAGTTTTCAGTCATGCCAAGGAAATTAGGAAATATAAGAATTTTCACCAGATAATTGCTTAAATACCTGTTTTCTATAGTATGATACCTATTCTCTTGTACTTTGCCCTTCTAGTATGTCCATATTTTTGTGTTTCATTGAGATATGAAAGATCTGAAAGGTGCAGGCCCCGGAGTTGTGCACAGACTGTCCCCACAGCTTATGTTTACTCATCCTGGGATCAAACACTTGGAAAATTTTCACAATAGAATTTTGGATTCCCCTGTTTTTCCATATGTGCTGCACCTTTCATGACAGACCTCACACCTGTACACACCACTGCAAACATCTGCATTACACCTGTGCAGTCAACAGGGTTTGCTCTACAGGACCTGCAACTGAGGTGTGTGTAGTGGGATTTCCAAAATCCACCTTGTTAGGGTCCGATGCCCTGTGGTCTCACACATTGAGTACATCGTGGGGGATATGGCCTAACTTACCTATTTCACTTGTGGTCCTGCCATTGAATTACAGGGGCTCAAAAATTAAATAATGTAGGTTATATCCACCCTGCTTTCCATGGAACAGGCATGTGTGTCCCTGCAGGGCTGGTTGATATTGAGGATCTGTATGAACAAATATTAAACTCTTAATTTTTTAATCTTGTATTGTATTCTCCTGTTGCATCCAAATCAGAATCATATTCCCATAATCAAATATCCTGACTTCTTTGTTTGGTGATAAGAGGAAAACTTTTTCTTCCTTTAAATATTTTCAGAAATTTAATTTTTCTCCTAGGCTCACATAATTCTCTTCTATATTGTAATTCACTAACCTGCTTCATGTAAGAGCTATGTAATCCCATAAAGACTCCCTCAGGAGGCACAAGTGTGTTTCATGCCTAACAGATTTTTAATAGAATTCTGAGATTACTATTGAGTCATGGTGAAAGGACATGGCAGGCTGATACGGTTTTTGGAGGACTGGAGCCAGGACAAATTAATTCAGCCATGCCCATTGCTTTCTGTAACAATAGAACTGAATCATAAATCAGATCCCAATCCTCTGTACCTTCTCCAGCACAGAGTTTCCAGCCAGTGAGCATGGTGGTATATACTGAAGCTAAGTCTGGACATGCATTTACACACAGACAATAAAGCTGTTGCAGAAACTACATTTTAAGCTTAAGATGTGCACACATGGCAGTGCAGGTCTATCCCAAGGAACCAGGAAATTTTATGCCCTGGTGCAGGGCCTGCTGACAGAAAACATCCTTTATTCAGGAGACTGCTGTCATTCTGAAGACCACTGACACATTTCAGGTCTACTGCTCTGTTCTAGCAGGCCTTGTAAGAAGCCATGAGAGTAATTATGTGGTACTGATAGAATCTATCCAGCTTCAGGAACACAGGACCAAACCTGTTCTTAGTTTTGGGAAGGGATTCATTCTCAGGGATTCCATTTTTGTTAGGGTGGGTTGGTTTTGGCTTTACTCCAGCAAATATCCTGAGGTTTGACTGAAGTCAAAATTTACTTTTTTTTTTTTTTTTTAAAGCACATTCATTAAGTACATTCTTTTGAAACAAATGTTAAGACTTACATCAACACTGCCAGTTATGATTCTTTTGTGCAGCAAATATGAAATGAGAGAAGAAAACCCCCATGAATGATGCGTAGGCAGTGTCTGGTTGTGACAGACTGGCAGTGGCAGTCATGGCTTCTTATCAGGGATTTGAAAGGAAGGAAACTATCACTGATCATACCATGGACCTCTCCAAATAATATTCAAAGGCAGGGGTTTTAATGGGAAAGTGCTTATGGGTTCCAGAAATGGGTAACAACTTACTCTACTGAAACTGGAGAATCTTGAAATTATTCATGTTCTGTATTTTTACTTATATTTAATTTTACTTCTTTTTTTCTCATTTTTGTTTTTGTTTTTTTGTTTTTTTTTTTAAGCTGGGTAGTTGAAAGATGCCTTTTCCTTCACAGAAAAGCAAAAATCATGCCCACAATCCTACAAAAGATGCTCTTCTTCTATGTAAAGACAATAAATAGAGCAAGGCATTTGTGAGACAGGCAAGTGGCAGATGCTGTTTTTCTATGCTTGCTTTGTCTTACCATCACGGAACTCAGATATTATTAATGATTAATTGCTGATCACCTGATTATGTTGCCCTGATCAACCTGAACCATTAGTGGTTTAGCAGTAAATAACATGGTGCTGTAATAATAATGATTATATCTACCTAAAGTTCACAACATTTATTTACTGTATCTTTCCCTTGCAAATTACTTTTAAGCCAATGCCATTCTCATAGACAGCTAGAAAAGGAAAGATTTAATGTGTGGGTATGGGTGTGCCATAATAAAGATATTTCATATTGTTGGACCATTCTCTAAGTAAACTTCAGGGGTTTTGAACTTAATTAAAGTAGATAATAAAATATGTTGCCGCAACACTAGTAAAATAGCTTCATTTTTTTTCAGTTGCAAGGGAAATATTCATATGCTAAAAAGAGGTATACTGTTATTCATACTGCATTTAACATTATTTGTTTATAATTGCTTTCCTTGATTGCTCCTACAAGGCTTTCAGAGAGCAGTAAAAGAGAAAAGCACTATCAAAACATGGTTATGAATCCTTATATTTAAGTACTAGTATTTCAAGTTCATTCTAGAAACACATTGAATTTCATTCCGTTTTGCACATAGCACATTTAGATTTTTTGTTTCCCCGGAAAACAAAATAATCAGTCAGTTTGTGAAATGTCTTAAAACAAATCTGAGTTGCAGTTTCGTTTTCTGAACCCATTTTGTATTTTCAGTAGAAGTGTTATCAAGTTACATTTAATTTTGGATGCATGAAAACAAATTTAGCAACTGCTTTCTACCAAAATAAGCAGCAGTAGAGGTGATTTGTCATGGAATTATCTACTTAGCCCACGCTGTAGAAGATGTGTCTGAATGGCTTCCGTAGAGCTTGAGAATGCAGCATTTTCTGCAAATATTTTAGTTGGGGTTTTAATTGAATATAAACATGAACTGCATGAACTTTGGCACTTGAAGGACTCCTGAGAAAAAGCTACCACCAGGAATATAGAAGTGTAAGTACTCATATATTGTAAGGATATTGCATCAAAGCTGTCGCTTGGTAAGCAGATCAGCCTTTCACTTCTGTCTCAGAAACCAACAGGATGCTATCTAAGCATGTTTAGCCAGCTGAAAGCTATCAGAGAGTTCCTTCAAACAAACATTGTTTGAATTAATACATTATTTCCAAACCAGTTACATTGGCAAGGTATAAGGTAACATGTGGTTTAGAAAAATAAACCTAAATAAAATGAAAACAGAAGCAGCAGAAACTCTGTTTGAGTCTTCTATGAACTGTGTGTGGATTTCATCTCATATGGCAAATGACCGAAAATTAGAAGCAATATTCTGAGGAGAAAAGGTCAAAACACACAGGGAAAATTTGAATATAGTGGAAGTACCCATTAAGTCTTAGTTGTGTGGAGGTATACATTTGGTAACATGTCAGTGAAATTGCTATACCTGTTATATAGGTATTTTTCAGTTCTCATGGTACTACTGCCACCTGTTTAAACAGATTTCCCTTACATTTGAGGTGTGATCCAAAGGACAACAATGTCCATGGGTTATTTCTGTGATTTTTAATGACCAAAGGTGAGGATTTGGAGAAGCTGAGAGTATTATTTGCAGATCAAGGACGTCTGGCAGTCAGGCTAGACTACAGACACCTGGGTTCCCTGCAGGTTTTCCAGTCCTGCTTCAGCTTTGGTTCAAGGTGTTCTCTGATAAAGCACTTGTTGATCAGACACTTCTCATGCCGGTAGCCCTGAGTTATGAATAAAACAAGATTGTGAAAATTACAAGAAATTCCCTAAATGCAGATTACAGTTTGTTTTGTTTTGTTTTTTTAACCTGAAAACATGGTTAGGATGGTGGTAGGTGGGGTTTAGGGATAACTGGGGAATGAATCTATAAGGCCACATTTATTTCAAGATACTTTTTCTATACAAATGTAGCTCATTCAGAAAGATCTGATCTTTGGAGCTGCAGTTTGCAGGATCAAACCAGTAAATAGTGCAAGAATGGGAGATGAAAACCATGACATAATTCCCTTTCTTATATAAAAGAATATTAATGTGAGAGAGGTTAATGGAACAAGAACTTTTTACTGTACTTAACTGATTTTCTGTTTGCGTGTGAACTCCTGTCGATAGTAAAGATTGATTTCTAAAACCTCTACAAATACTTAAATTTTGAAATGTTCACTGAAAAGAATTTATATTCTCTAAAAGTTGCTACTTTTTAAAAATAAAATCACATTACTTTCATATTTTTCATTTGGTGGAATCTCTTGGTTAATAACATGATATCGTTAGCATTCAGTAGATACCACAGCTCAGTTGCTGATAAATACATAAAAGCATGTTTGTCAAGAACAAGGCACCGTGTGGTTTTCAGGACTTTTTTTGGATTTTAATTATTTCTATTAAGGTACAAAGTTTTTCTGTTCTCCATTTCATTATGAATTACATTTGTTTTCAGGGCCATGAAAGTAGGCAATGCAGGTGGACCCTCAAAATGATCTGTAAGAAACCATTTGTTAAAAAGAAAGAATTGTGTTTTGTGTTCTTAATTCACAGACACACACAAACCAAATGGATATTTATTGTTTTTTAAAACACCCTAATGTTCTCTGTATATCATCTCCTACCACAAAGCTGTTTCCAGAAATTATTTGGATCCCTTGATAAGACATTGTGCTTTAACATTCTTAAAATATTAAAATCTATTGTAGTATGTTTAATGTGTTGAATTAAAAAATGCTTCTTTCCACTAGCAAGAAATCAAATCAGTGAAAATATGTTTTATTTTATTTTGGTTTGTTTCTGAATAATCTTCTTTCTTTAATAACAGCACAAACTAGTAAAGATTAGGGAAAAAAAGGCTGAGAGAGCAATTAAAACAAAGAAGGAAGAGGTGTAAAGTTGTGTTACCCAATTTCCTTCAAGCTGTTCAAACACTGTTATACCCCTTTAGGTCTATTTGGAATTACACAGCAGGTACTAGAGGGGAACTGAGCCCTCCGTTTCTGATTTGCTCTAACCTTTATTCTGAACTGAAGTCTAGAGGGACCTCAAGTTTGGTTTGAATCTATCTGTATTTATCTAGAGTCTCTTACTGTCCAGGCTGTAGGCATGCCACTTCCTTTCCATGAAGCATTTCTCCCCCTGGAATCAGAGGAGTTCAAATTCACTGGCTAGAAATATGTGTTCAATAAATTTTCAGTGGAGCTGTCCTTGGGAAAAATATTAGCATAAATTACTACCAGAGGGTTAAGGGAATATATTTCCAGTGTCCCCTTACCCTTCCAGATCTTACATCCCCTTTTTTTTTTTTTTTTTGTACTTTTAGTCTTAAAAGGGGTCTCTTGTACAGGCTAGATAGCATGATCTCCTGAGGAAGCCAGTGATCACAAGATGAGAAAACCCAGGAAATGACAAAGTAAGTTGTTCTTTGACAATGCTGTAAATATTTATCCAAACCTTATAGACATGATTAAATGTCCATGCAGTTTTTACATACCACTATTTTTATACCGTCTTTTTGAGAATTTAAGAATTCTCTGGGAAATAATTTGAATAATTTATCAAGCATGGCACTCTTTTGAAATCTCTTTTCCATTTTGGCTTGTATTTAGTGTTCATTCAATTTCATCACCCGCGAAAAGATATATTTTGGAGAAATTTAGACCAACCAGTGAAAGTTTAAATTTCCAGCATCTTCCATCTAGACCTTGTTTTGATACTGTTGCACTTTTTAATCTTCCTTTGGTTACTGTGGAGTAATTATGCACCTATGTATCTACTGTGCATAGGTATTTCCATGTCATCCAGTACATGTACTGTGCTAAGGCAAATTGTTTTGTCAAATGCATCTTCTGCATTTAAAGAAGTTGAAATGGGCTTGGAACAAATTACTGGATTCATTAGAATTGTACTCAACAGCAAAAATTGTAGATAATCTTTATTTTGTAGTCAAAAAGTGAGACAGCTTCAGTCTGAATGTGATGTTTGACTGCTGTGTCTTGCTCTCCAGAGCACAGTTTTGAGTTGCATCTTCCTTTTTTGGACAAGTAAAACATATTAAATGTCGGAATCCACATATTTAAGCATATTGCTGCCATCATATGGCTACATACTTATTTGTCAGACTGGTATAATGAAAGCAGTTCTGCATCTGAAAAGAAAGATTTTTACGTAAGGGAGCATAAAGCTGCACAGAGAAGCAGTAATGAGTGTTATGATGCTTCTAATCCTTTTTCATGTTTAGGCTGTAACAGCTATGCTTGTCTCAGAGTGTGAAATACTTGTCTCCTGAAGCTAAATGAGTAAGATCTGTGTGATCCATAACAAGGTGACATAGAGATAATGTACATAAATATTAGTCAGACCGTGGGAGAGAAGTTAGTGGGAGTTTTGCCTGAATAATGAGTGAATAAAAACTAGGAAAAGCTGTCAGAACTCATCCCAGGTTGTTACAAAAGTAGTTGTGTCAGTGTATTACAGTAATTTAAACTAAATTCACTCTTATTGTCTCTGATCACCTCCTTTTTGGAGCTTCTCATGCAGCTTCCATCAATTCATATGTTGGCAGTCTTTGACTGATTTAAAAGAATGAAATAAATTGTCTTTCCAATCTCAGGCCTATGTTTGTACTGGCAGGCACAAGTCATGTTGAAGCAAACTCTATTTCCTTTCTCTTTATTTCTCCCATAAAGGTGATGAGCACAGCCAATCTGGCAAACACAGTAACAGTGTGGCTAGTAAGGAAAAACAGTAAGGACAGGGATAGGAAAGGAAGAATATACCCTTATGAATATGTTATATAAAAACTTTACTTGGGATAGGGAAAACTAGTTCCAGAATTAATGCAATTTTTTACAATTTTTGGGAATAGTTACTATCCGTATGATGAAAATGGTCAGTAAAAAATTGCTTTTTATCTTTTCATTTCCAGTAGTATAAAATTTCATATGACCAGACCTGTTAAATTTACCTCAAATCATCTACCCTGCATTAATTTTTACCACATATTATTATATATTTTGAAATAATTCCATAGGAAGTGACAGACTTAGGTTTAAACTAGATGGTTCATAGGGTTGTGTGAAATATAGCCAAGACAACTTATTCAGCCATCACATAATGGACTCTGACTCTATAATCATAATAGAGGAAAACAGTAGAAGAAAAAAGTGATAGGAAGGACAATAATTGAATATTCTGGTCCATCAGTGTAATGAACTTTAAAAAGTTCAGAAAGACATTTATGTAATATAAGGATCTATCATTTCCCCTTGAGCTTTTTTGGATTGGTCCAAAATTTCAGATCAACAGAACAGTGCAATCAAATGGGATTTAAATCCCAAATAAAACTGCCAGACTGAAGCAGACAACAAAGATAAGCCCAGCTCTCACATATATTGGAAACAGATGTTGAAATGATGTAACAGTTTTATAAACATGAGTTTGGAATTGCTACATTGCTCATAAGTGATGAAATAACAAGTGCAGATTCTCATAAGTTTGCAGGGTTTTATTGGTCCAAGGAAAGGTATGACAGAAATAAAAAACATCTCTGTGATGATGTTCTCTCCCTACAGAAGGATTTCCTTCACTTCTTTTTTTTTTTTTTTTTTTTTTTTTTTTATTCATGGGGTTGCAATCTGAAACTGATTTTGTATTTCCCATTGCCCAAGGACACTCAGGCAGTGGCACAGGCCAGGCACCTTCTGTGTCCCAGGTATCTTCAACATTTGTGTTTAATGAGACTTGCAGGAAGAGAGGAAGGCTATAAATCCTCTGTCTATCCTTGCCATATATCATAGGAATATCGTCCCAAATCTCCCTCAAAATCCCCCTTCTGTGGCAGTCAGCTAAGTACTTCTGGCATGCAGTGGGGGTCAGGAGGAGAGGGGAGTGTGTCCTTCCCAAGCTGAGGCGTGTCAGCAGAGGATACTCTGTGGGTAACCTGCTGTCCTTCAAGTCAGGAGAGATTTTCCAAGGGTATTTCCAGCGAGACAACCTTTGGTGACTTGGGCCAAAAACACACAGTGTGTCTACTCAGGCCATGAGAACCCAGGCCCTCAGGACTCACAACCAACACCAAAAAATCAAGTTCTTATATCCCAGCTAGGAATCATTCCACAGCAAGGAGCACTGGGGGCATATATTGATCTGCTAACAGCCACAGATCTTCCTCTGGTGCTGTGTTTTTTAGCATTTTGGATTGCACCCAGTGTAGTTTACTTTGAGGTAGTCCAGTTCTGAAGTATGGAAGCAAGGATCCTAACAGGAAATTCCACAGTTAAAGGTAATATTTCAAGCATAGGCAATACAGCATTTTGGTAGCTTCTGCTCTGTGATCAGAGCGCAGCTGCTATTCATCAAAACCAAAGATTTGCAAAAGTAAGAAATAGTGAAACAATGAAAGATTTAGGGGTTTTACAATTCAGCTGCAATGCCCAACCATGCCATCAATTTAATCCCTGTTGAGCTGGATGCATCAGCAGATTTCACCCTTCTGCAGTTTGCCCAGACTTCTGGCAAGGGACTACTGTTCTGATGGTTGGAGGCATGATACAATTGTGACAACACCCTAGAAACAATACCTGGATCCTAGGTACCTCCCTCTCACCCAACAGCCTCAAATACACATTGGACAGGAAGGATGACAGTGCAGATCTCCAGTGTAGTCCCTCCTCAGAGAGCCTTCAGGTGAAGGAAATGACTTTTGCATGAGATGTTCTGGGAAGAGCAAATTAGGGGAGAAAATAGCAATTCAAAAGCAGTGTTCACCACTGTTGTGTAATATGAAAGCTAGTGAAATGTGGAAGAGAAGCCTTGCAGTGTTACCTTAGCCAAGAAATCATAATTCAGTCTCAGACTGATGGAACCAATGCAATTTCCATCCCATACCTGTACAAATAAAGGGACTGAGAAGGGTCATGGGGCTCTGACATAGAGAGATCTTTGGGAATTTTCTTTGCCATGGGTTTTGATGTGATTTTAATATAAAATAGGATGCAAATAATGGGCTGATAGTTAATCAAGTCACTCAACCTTGTGTCCATCTTTCTTTGTTATAGAAGAACAGTTTTTATATATCCTGACACATAAGTAAAATTGAGTTAAAAGCCTTAAAAGTTTTTATAGTATGATGAAATCATAAGGTACTTAGACTGTCAGAATTTTGCGTCACCTTTTGTATATCCATTGAGATAATGAGATTAAAGACCATATTGTTTTTTATTTTCTCCAGGGAATCTCTGTCTCATTGAGGACAGAGGGTGGAGAGACTTCAGTTAATGAATGGGCATCTTTAATACAGGGTTTTCTTCAACATGTGATTTAGTGCCCTGTTTATTGCAAGACCGTGGATCCCTGATGTAAACCCGGAATTGTTCCTTTCTTCCTGGCCTATTTTGTTTAATATTCAAGTCTACACTTTATGAATGCTTCATGAATATTTCTGGTATAATTTTCACCAGACAGTCTCATGGAACACAGTATTATTGGTAGAGAAGCACAAAGGTCTTAAGGTCAGAAGTTTTCACTGATTGTGGGTTGGATCTTACATGCCTAGAAATCGATCTGTTCACTTCTGTCTACTCCTGCATGTGCTCAAAGCACAAGTCCCATACATACCCAATGTGGTCTTGAGCTGCAGGCATTTCTATAAACCAAGCAGACACCTAAAAAATGGAGAACATACTTGCAGATCATCTGAGAAAGACAAATTTAAGTCAGCTGTCTGATATTACATGAGAAGTACCAGAATCTAGAAGAGAATCCTCCAGGCTGGTATCTGATAGTCATTAGGACATTCTCTTGAACTGTGTTCTCTCCCTTATGACTCCCTTTGCCTTGGAGTTCTGCTGTAGCTAAAGTTTCCTTCATTATACTGAAAAAAAACCTGGGATCTTGTGTATAAATAACTCTTCAACTATGTAATTAAATATGATATTGCAACTCTGTATATGGTGGCCAAATGAAGGTTGCATAAATAATTCTAGTTTGGTCTTTTCATAAATGTTAACAGTTGACATTATGACCGTTGTGCATAATTGCCATGTAATGTTTTATTTCTTCTTAAAGTTTTAAGAAATGAACTGGAAAAAAGTACTGTATTCTGGCAGCATGTGAAATGTCAGCAGGATTGGAACCCAAATCCACTGTACTGCTTTGCCCTACATGAACTGACAGAGTGATTGATTGCAGGATGACTAACCATTGTCTAGGTGAACCAGCATAAACAGAAATAATACTTTTTTTTTCTTACCAAAGTAAGAACATGATGCCTGATAAATCCTGATTCCATTCAGGACCAGTCTCTTTGCTTCCCCCTGGGATGGTTTTTTTTTGATCCAGATTGACTTTCTTTGCACAGCTACTGAGAGAGCCAGCAGATATTCACTGGACAGTTGTCCCGCTCTTTCTCCTCTTACTCGTGCTTGTGTACATCCAGCACAGTGGGAATGTCTAGGCTCAGCTTTCCTTTAGTTGGAATTTCAGGCAGTTACAGTTCCAGGTTGATGGGAATGACTGCTTATCAATCCCTTCCTCTCCTGTGCCCAGACCTCACCAATATCTCCCATGATATGACCTTTTTTCCTGTCAAAGGCCAGTTCAGTATTACTCCCTCTTCCAGTCTTCCACAACTTAACCCCTCTTCTTCTTGTCACCATGTATTCAATCATCCTCCTCCCTCTCCCTGCCTTTCCTTTCTAAAGGGACAAAATATTTTGCAATGTGCCTCCAGGTTACCTAAACCTGACCTATATGGCTAGCACAAAGCAACCCTGGCAAATGAATGTGGCCACTGGTTCTCATTCCAGTACACCCCTGTTTCCCACAGTTTCTGTAGATAGATAATTCTGGGGTTTAGGTTGCTTGTTTTTTTGGGGTTTTTTTTTGGGTTTTTTTTTTTTCCCCTCCCCTCTATGCATTTTGATCAGCTGCTTCTTGTTTTTTCCTCCAGTCAGCATTATTTTGGCTTATCTGTTTTCAGACATGTACAGGACACTTAGTGTGCTGTGAAGTGGAATAAAAATACATTCTCAATTAGATATAATCAAAGTTTGATCTCTGCCTCATGCTATAAATTTGAGCAGGACTGGTTATATCAGTCCTTCTAGTCCCCACCTTCCCTGCAAAGAGAATGAGAGTTTACATGCAGGATAATAGTGTGTAAGTTTGAGGCAATAGAATATCTTGCCATTATGGGATTATGCTTATAAGGAGGTGCAAAGAAATCCCACAGACAAAACCTGGTGATTAATTGGATATTGTGGGTGCCTGATGTTTTTAATTTAGGCTTTCAGAAGTTCATGAGCCCTGCTGCCCTATGGTGGACATCTTTCTTCATCACAACATAGTAAGTATTCACAGCTTTTGAGCCTACAGACTACTGAGTTACGGAATTAAAAAAAAAAACAACAGAAATCTTGGTCTCTATATTTGGGAACATTAGCCCTTGCATCCAGACTAACTTTCAACACAATTGTATTGAAAAACTTTGCTTACTTGATTTTTCTGTTATTATTTTGAAGTGAATGGGGTGTTATTCATCTGTTTTGAAATCCTGTATATTGTTAAATGACTGCGTTTTGGTGGGCTTGCTTTACGAACTCAACTTCTTTTCCAAAAGCAAAAAGCCTGGGAACAGCTGCTCTGCAGCCACAGGAAGGCCTTTTGGAGAGAGCTGGGGGCAGAGAAGGGGAAGCAATGTCAAAGGTACTCAACATTTTCCTCTCCTTGGGGGAGCAGCCAGCTCATCCTGAAATTGCGCAGCAGAGTGAGAACATGTCCCCATTTACTGCACATCCTGGGCAGGCTTGGCCACAGCAGGTTCAGTGGGACCCCACCCCTTTCTCTATTCATGGTAACATTTCATTTGCTTTTGATTGCCTTTCCACATTAAGCAGATGTTTTTATTAAGCTCTCCAAGGTGACACACAGGTCATTTTCTTGGGTGGTTACTGTTAATTCAAAATTCAACAATGTGTGTTAGTAATATCCTTCCAACACACCTTATTTTGAATTTTCCATCATGAACTTCCTCTGCCATTGTGCTGCCTAATTGCCTAGGTTTGTCTTGACTAACTTAAATAACTGCTTAGTTAAATAATTGTGACTTGTTAAAAACAGTTCCATGGCAGATCATGCCACCATGCTGATTATGGCCTTTTCCAGTGAAGTTCTGTCAGTGCTCTGCTGCTAACCACTGCCACATTGAAGACTGAGCTTTTTACTCCATTCTGTTCTCTCCAGCTAGCTTGTGATCAATACACGACTACAACTCCCACCTCACAACCTCTCAGTTTCCTTACTAGCCTCTTGTGAGGTATATTGTCAAAAGTACTTTAAAAATCCCAATAAATTATGTCAGTGAAACAATTCTTGTTCCTCGTCCAGCTGAATTCTTTCAAATGTTCTCTGAAAACTCTCAAAATGCACTAATCTAATTCAGAAAAAGAGTCAGAAATGCTAGTAAATTATGGTTGACTTGCTTGTTTTTAGTAGTTGGCAGCAACTCTATTGATGCTATGACTGGCTCTAAGCCATTTAGATTCCTGTCAGAAAAATTAGTAGCATTAATTGTTGCTCTGGGATTCTGCTGAATCCCAAACAATTTCCGGTACCAGAGGGAGGCACAGAACTCACTGCACACCTGGTCTGTCTGGGAACTCTGTGTTCTGGGCAGTAGTAGCAGTGGAGATGCTGGGCTGGAGGTCAAGGAGCACTTTCAGAGACTGGATGAGGTCAAAACTCTGTGTGAAGTGAGTCCCATCACATCCCACAGTGTCTGCCTTCCCGCTGCCAGAAAGCCTTAATTGCTTCCATGGAAACCTTGCACAGCTGACCCAGCTCCTCACTGCCAGCTCTCTGTGTCTGGGGGACAGGAAGTGTTTTTGGCAGGGAGAAGAGAGAGAACATGCTGAAGGTACTACAGAGAAAGTGCAGTCAAAAAGGGCTGAAATTATTTTTGGGGAGTTGTTAAACTGGTGGGGAGGCTAAGGGAAAGAAACCTGGTTCTGCAAAAGGTAAGATGTAAGATAGGAGTGTTGGTATCATCTTTATTGGTAAGAGATACAGTAATCTTTAGGGAGAATTCCTACTGTCTATGGGACTGAGTTCCACTGAGCCTTTCAATTTCCAGAGTTGAATTGACATTGACAACTCCCCTCAAAGATCTGGCCTGGAATATCTGTCGTATCAAAGTGGTCTGAAGAAACAGTCACAGCTCTTTTAAAATTTCATTGTCACTCAGCAGTATGCACATTTGTTCAATAAACTTCCCTAGCTCCACCAAATACATATATTTGAAGCAAACCTCAAAAGAGAATAACTTAATATCATGGAAATAATTACCAGGAAGTCACGTTATGCTTCCTGCCAGTTCACAAGAACCCTATTTTTCCAAAATGTGAATGTTATATTGCTGCTTAATAGACTCTAAACTTCAAAAGAAATGGTGAAAATCTTTTATCTTGGCAGAGAAGAAAGGCAGCTCTGCCATACTCCCGAGCTTCAATCTAGAACTGCTTTAAACTGAGTACATGATCCAAACATTGTTAAAACCTGGAAGGTGAATATTGTCTAGACTGTCCTTCTGTATACCTTTAGTTTTGGTGACATCAGGGAACACAGCTCTCACATTTCATATATTTGCAGTTCCTATTAAGTAAATTTTCTTACAGAGAGAAAGTTATCTTTTTTTTTGTTTTAGTATATATGTAGATGAGACACTACTCAAGTTTCATCTCTTTGGTTTCTTCTATCACACCACTGAAGCTTCATAGAAGCAGTTAAAAATGTGGGGGTTGAAGCCTGGCCTCTCATGCTGAGTGGAGTTGCACCATCAATTTCTTTTGAAATGTGATTTATCAAAGGATCAGACTATGAGTGGTTCTTGTGTGCTGAGGTAAAGCAGGAGCAATGCCACTGAGGTTCTTCACACAGTGCCAAAGCAAAGTGGATGGAAACCACTGCAAAGCACAGCTGTTGACTCAGTGGCATTTGTTTTTCTTTGCTAAGGCATCTGCAAGGGGCAAGATAAATTAGTGTTTGTTGAAATATTTGCTGCCCTATGTTACAAATTACTGGCAGAGAAGTACCACCGGTGCTGTTCCAAACCTGCTTGGGAACACCCCTGTCCTGCTGCAGGCAATGGCTGTGATGAATTGTCCTTTACCTCTTTTATTCTTGTTTTAAAATAGAGGTTTTTTTCATAGTCCACAGATGGCACTTGAAAGTACAGTATATGTTCCAAAAGAAATTCCAGGCTCTTTTTTTTCCCCTCATCTTCTTCTAAGAGAAAAAAGTACACATATTTTTTTGTGTGTTATGGCCTTCTGTGGGACACCACCCTCAACCTCACCCTTTTTTCCCCTTCCATGGATAATCTTTTCACAGGGTGGAGAGGGGATGGGATGGGATGGGAAAGAAAGAGTAGCTTTCATGTTTTCTAGCAATGATTTTGTCTACAGCTATTTCCTTCTTGACTTCTTACTCACTGTTTATAAAATCTCCCTGTACTTTAACAATAGTATTGTTGCCACAGCTGCACTGATTATATTTCTCTAACTTCTCTCATTTTGGGGCTTGGAATCAGTGTGGTTTGTTTTCATACATGGTAACTTGGAACAGCCTATAATAACATTACAGAAAGCCTTGATAATATAATTGTAATGTGCACACACACTACTTTCTCTGCTTTTTTGTCTCCGGGATCAAATATCTAATTTGTTGGGGTTTTTTTTTAATACTCTGCCTACAACAAAAAAAGTGAAGAGTTGATTCCAGATAGGTACATTACAAAGTGTAGGGTTTTGACAAGCATATTAATAAGGGGTCAGTGAATGTTTTAAGTGTTTCATTGCATATCCATGTATCCACGTATCCATGTATCCATGATACATATCCATGTATCTCCACGTGTGAGATTTGGGTTTTTTTTTGGTCGAGGTGGGCTATTTATTTACTTATTTTAAACTGCTATATATATTCTCCTCTTCAAGATAATAATAAAAATAATACCGAGAAAACCACTAAAACATGTAATGTATTTTAATTAGTTTTATTTTAAGTTATAAAAAATCTTTTCCCTCCTAAGGTGCTACTCAAAATGAAGATATGGTTATTGTTTGTACTGAATACCTGCATGAGAACTTTTGCAAGACAAAGGATCCTGATGGTGCAAGGTTCCTCCCTACCTGGCTGAAGTTCAACCTTTGAACTTCAGGACAAGTCCCCTTTTCCTGGAACACCTCTCAGTGTTCTTGATATCCTTAAATAAGAAGTGTGTATATGAAATATGTCAGATTAAAAAGGCCTTCACTTGCTAGATTATGACCTGGGGATGTAGAGGTGTAAGTCATGAACAGCTAGTGCTATCAGCAGCTCCCCAGCACAAAAATATGAGTTATGGGACATTCATTTAGACATGTTAGGTAATGCAGCAGGTCTGTCTCCCCTTCAGATTGCATCAGATACCTGTGCAAGTCTTAACACACTGAATTCCCCTTTGGTTTTGGGCTGATTAGTGCTGACAGATGAGGGCTCACTGGCAGTCAGGGACACGGTGTTTCCTCAACCCGCAAAGCCCAGGCAGGGTGAAAGGAAGTCAGGGCATCACCCTCCTGTCCTGCTTTGCTGCACAGATGCTCTCAGAGAGCTGTAACATGTGGGGTGCACGTGTTCTGAGCTGCCCTGCTGCAAACCAGCCTCTGGGATGGGCACTCAGGGACAAAAGCCTGGAGCAAGGTGGGCAGGCCCCTTGTCACCTACAGGTGAGACAGAAGGAAGTATCTTCCAGGACTCTCCTCCATTAAAAAGCTCACTCCTGAACACTGATGTCACCTAGAAAAGCAAAAGGAATTGGACACTAATGGTATTCCATTGTTACCACTGAATCAACCAGTCTCAAACAAATATCTTAGAAGCAAAGCAGACTGGCGTTTCTTTAAATTATTCCATCAATTATTCCATTCCTCGTGTTTTATATAATCCATCCCAATTACAATATTTTTCCTAGCATGTGGGATATAAATAAGGTAGTTATTAAATCCAGAGTTGATGAATAGCTTTAAATGCTGGCTTGGCACCATTTGCTTTTAGAGATGCTCCACATATGACGACTTCTAATGAACTATTGCATAATTCACAGTTGCTTTTTCTGGTGTCACTGCAAATATTTAGCTGATAAGAAGCAGGAGGCAGCATGCTCAGATTCCTGGTACATTAAAGGAGAAAGTGAATTTAAAATCCATAAGGCAAGTTTTTCTGCCTCTTGCTAGTAATTGCTTTTTGGCAAATTCTATTTAAAAGAAGAGCCAAAAACTCTTTAGAACCAAGCCTGTGAAACAAGCATGTTTCCAGGTTAATCGATGGATCAAATCACCAAATGCTCTCAGGCACTGTCTAGCAGATTCCAAAAACCCTTAATACAATTAAAAATCTGGATTGTCTGCACAGGCCATGATAGATTTTACTCTCAAACAAGTAGTTGGTTAAAAAAAAATTAGTGTCTGACGTTGAAAGAAAACATTTGCACCGAACGAATTAAGGAGGTCATCAGTCAAGACTCTTTAATACAAGTCAAAATATCACCATCGCAATAAACTGGCAAATTGAACATCAGTTTGAGTTATCTCTTGTTGTAAGCACACAGGTTTTATGTGCCTAAGGGAATCTGTTGCAACTTGCATATACTTAAATCTGTTTCCAATGATGTTTTAATTTTATTTTATGAGCAGAGTTTTCTATTTCTTTTCTCTTCACAGGTTAGGTTGCCAGTTACCTTATTGAAGGTATTTGGGAAGTACAAGATGCATGTTTGAAGGGAAGCCACGCTGGTGACTGCAGGCTGAGGCCAAATTATAAACCCGTTGTGAAATCAGTGTAATTCTTACAAATAACTTGCACAAAGTTCCTTGATTTTTATTGAAGTCAAGAGCTTTCTCTTAATAATGGCATTGGAGTTTACAACTGCCCCTTGGATGCACTGCTGTTGTTACTCCACTGAAAAAAAAAAATCCCAAGAACCATATGTTTGTTACACTTGGGATTTAAATATTAACCAATTGTCATGGGGTTTGAGCACAGCCTGAGTTCATCTACGAGCTCTGAGCAATTATTTTCCACATTTCCACTGCTGATCCCTGGTTTTGCAAGCATCCGTGCTTCCTGCTTTCATCCAGTATTAGAAGCAGGAATACTGATGCACCCTGAAACAGCTCAGAGAGGAAAGCATACTGATTTAACCCCCTCCCCCTCTAAAATTTCAAAACTGCATGCCCAAGAAATCTGGGCAATGTGTACTTGCTTAAGTACTTTCCTGAACATAAGCTACCAAACCCTTTAATACTGAACAGTTTTAATAATGTAAGGGAATTCTTCCAGAAGAGACACTCTTGCAGAGGTTAATGTATAGGTCAAGGGGCATGAAGGTCTCAGTCCTTTTTCTTCTTCTGAAGAGAAGGACCTATGACATCCCTAGGCTGTGTTCTATAATCCTGATATTGACAGCTTGGGGGAACTATTGCAAAATTAGGTCCTTCTCAGTGTTAATGAAAGGGCAGCAGGAGGTTTCTCATTTTTTAAAGGCATCCCAGAACTTTGACTCAGTGTAAATTAAGCACTTTGGTCCCTTTGGTACTCAGAGTGTCTCTCTAGAAATTTGGGGTAACTAAACCACTTAAAAGAAAACACTGACACCTTAGACTTTGGGGCTGTAGATGTTTCTGCAGATGCTCAGCTTTAAGCACATGAATTGATTTGTTTATGTTACCTTTATTATATATTATATATAATATATATTATATATAAATATATAATATATATAATTATATATTATATATAACATATTTGTTATGTTACCTGGTCCCACATGCAGCAACTCAGAGGTTTATGTAAGAATATAAATATTTGCAGGGCAGGATTTTTATTTTCCCAAAATCAAATAACATTCAAGGCATTTTGGAGGATTTTGGGAGCTATGGATTGCTTTGCAGCCTTCTTAAGGTGTGATGTGATCAATATTCGCAGAAGGAACGTCATTTGGTGTAACTCTACAAGTAGGATTCAAATTTGAACTCAGAGGTTCTGAATGAAAAGATAAGAGCTTCTACTATTCTGTGCTTCTGCTGAATGGGAAGCAATTAATTGTGTTCATTTATACCCTCATTTGGTGAGGAAGACCCAGCCTAAAAGGAAAATTCTCTGTATTTGTCTCTTTTTGCTATTTGAATGTATTAAAATAGTTGCCACATGACAACAAAATTGCCAGTTTTAGAATGAAAATGGCTACTGCAGGCCTAGGAAGAAACATCCTTTTTAACCCATATTAGCCCTGGCTCAGTCTGGTCTATGGCACAGGATGTCCCTTATGCTCATGTGAATGACTTGAGTAGGGAAATATTCTCCTGCTTACATTACCACTGCTTACCAAAAAGAGAAAGGAAAGGTTACTTAATATGCCATTTGAAGGTCAAGTCAAGACGTTCCAAGTGTATTGATTTTTTTTTTACCGTTGGAAAAAGAGTTATTAGATCAATAACTCTGTGAGTTATTAGATCAATATCATTTCCTATGCTGTTTTGGCAGTTCCTCCAGTATTAGATGCACATTTTGTTTTCTCCAGAAAATAAATTTATAAATTTTAGATCTGTTTTCCTTCTAGCGGTAAAAGTTGCACAGCTACTTTTGTAAAACAGTGAAGTGGTGCTGTGCATCTTTCAGGGTTTTACCTCTGTACCTGAAGGTATCCTTAGGAAAGACAATTCTGCTGTCTACGTTCCTGCAGTTACTGAATATTCTGTCTAATTGGAAAGAAGCAATATAGTGCTTATTTTAAAAAGCTATTACAAAAATTATTATTTTTTGAAGCACAGTCAGAGAGAGTCTGGAATTATTATTTTTCAATTGTAAAGACAGGGAATGGCATTTTCCTTAAAAGATAAGTTTAGTTTTCCCAGGAGGACTCTGAAATGTGGAAATAGCTACCAAAAGCTTCAGCCTTAAGAAGCAGTCACAATGAGTAATATGCTTTGCAAAATAGAGGCAAGCAGGTGATGTTCATGCAGCCCCCTGTGAGAGAGGGTAATTGCATTTTGGAGAAGTTTGTGTGGAGAAAAGGAAGATCTGACCTGGCTTTGTTGCAATGCCTTTGGGAGGGCGCTGCAGCTATGGCAGGCAGCCTGTGGGGAGCCTGACAGTCCCTTAATCACCTTCCTGTGTGTTTCACTGTTCAGACATCCGGGCTTTGTCAGGAGAATGTTATGACTCCTTTGCTCCATCATTGCCATTTACCTTTGCCAGACTTTCCTCTATCAAACTATCTGTCTTCTACTTCACGCTGCAGGAAGACAAAAGCCAGGGATGAGTCTCGTCACTAGAAATCTATCTTACTAATCTCGAGCTTGTTTGAACAGGAATCTGCTTTCCAATAATGTTACCACTGGGGCTGGTTTTTTCACATCACTTATCTCACCTGTAGCAAAGAACTCACTAGAATTTAGACATGCCACAGAGACAGGTCTCTCAGAGCAGCTTGCACTGCACTAAATCACAAAATAATCTGGAGGGACTATTTCAGGGCATGCTTCTTTTTTGAGAAAAACATCCCTCTTTGCTGCCTCGATGAAGCTAAGGACTGTAGAGCCTGCTGGTGTTTTGATAGCTATATTTTTTCCTTCTTTGTCCAAAACAACATGATTAAAAGTTCCATTTTTCTCCCTCAGTTATGATAAAAGAGCACTGAGAGATCACAAGCTGTCAAGCAGGGTAATGATTATATATTCATATGCCATCAATAAGCATTAGGTTTTTTTCTGTAAAAAGAGAGATGGTGAATATTGGAGATGTCAAGAAAACTTGAATACTTTTGTAGTACTGGAAGTCTCCTCAGACAAGCTGGATCTAAAAAACGTCTGAAGGAAGGGGATTACACAGCCCAAACATTACCAGCCTGTCTGCTTGCAGAGATGTCTCACCATCAATAAGTGAGGGCTTGGCTTTCTTCTGAAGTCATCAGTTACCATTACACATGGATGGGAATGTTGCTGAATAAAAGGGCCCAATGAATTTTTTCCTGCCTGGAGAAATTATTAGGAAGAAGCAGAAGTGTCTCTGAGAGCTTTTGGTACCTGCCCCAAAAGGGTCTGAACAGAACCATTGAGAGACCTGAACTCTTCCACATGCACATCCTTCCTACCCTGTATCTGATGGGGAACTCACCTCAGACAGCCACATCAGGCAGATGTAAGAGGAAAGAAGACACAAGACTGTATCTGCTTCACTATTTGTTCTGATCTTACAGATTACCTCCAATGTTTTTATTTTTAATTCAATTTCTAGTTCAGATATGTTCATAATAGTGATGAAGTGGGGTAAAATCTTACTAAGAGACTCCTCTTTGTTTCCACATCTCCTGGCTTTGATCAGATTTTCATAAGCTCCTGTTCCAACACAGTCAACATTGGCACCTTCAAGGTTTTTTTAGTCCTTTTTAAGCCTTCATGATGATCATGGAATATACTACTCGCTCAGTGGGAGGAAGATAAAATCAGAATAATGAAGACTGGAGTAATATGGAAACAAAGATGGAATCTATAGAGTGAGAAGGAAAAGTAGAGCAAATGTTGAATTCAAGAAACTTTCACAGTAGAGTGGGGAGTCTGTGGGTTCACAAGAAAGCACCTCAAAAATAAAGAAGTTTAGAATATTCAAAGACATAATAAATTATATTCTAATAATTATCCTACGGAAAACAAACCCAAATGGGGGGAAAAACCCCAACAAACAATACAAAAATCAAAACAACACCACCCTCCCTCCAAAAACCCAGCAAGGATAAATAATACAGAGAGAGTAGGTTATTTATAGCTGTCCTGCCATGTTAGTCATGCTGCATAACCTTAGTTTGGATTTAGTATTTAAGAAATAGTGCTAGTTTCTAACCCACAACAATTTCCTCCCACTTCGAGGGGGTGGATGTTGTATGGCCACACATTACTTAAGATCTGAATTTTTTTGGACAGTATAAAAAAATAATTGTGAAATTCACAGATTTTCTGACACTTGCTTAGAGTTCTAAGGTAAACTAAAACACTTTCTTTGGGTACAAACTTTACTTTTCCCACACAACTTCTAAATTTAAGTGAGGATAATCAACATCCCTGGTAAGAACTCACCTCCTTTTTTGGCTGCAGATATTAATATTTTTCATTGCTTATTATGTTACAGCAGTTTTCCAATGGCCCTTTCTGTGAGACACTCTTCATGAACACAGAGCCCTTGTCCTGAACAACTTCCAATCACTGGATATTTGGACTGACCCTGAGTAACAAGGAAATAAACTCACCACTTTTAATACTGAAGAAATTCAGGGTGGGAGCACTGGTACAGAGTCATGATCAGATCAGAAGCTGCACACATATCCAGAGTTACATTTAAATAATCTTAAAGGATATTAATTTCCAGAAAATAAAATCTGACAAGAATTTTTTTTTTTTTCAAATGGATTCTGGAACCATCCAGAATACTGCCATGGCTGGCATGCCTGGATCTTGACAAGTATATTTAATGTTTGGTGTGCAAAAATAGAACTTTCATGTTACTCAGAGCACCTTAAACAAGGGGGACATCAGAAAATAATAGTAGACTTGTTCATATTAGGGCAGAATGTATAAACCACAGTATCTCTGTGAGGAAATAGACTTCCTGTCTGCTGGTTTTGTGTGTCTAATTAAGTACAGATTTTTTGGCTACTAAAACATTTTTCCAGAGTTACCAAGAAATAAAACCTAAAGAAGTCCAGCAAAGCATGAAGGGATAAATACTGTGGGAGTCTTTCACAGTGAACCTTGAAACCCCCACATGCAGGTGAACCCAGTTTATCTAACATGGCTATTTTTTAGTCATGGTATTTCTAATAACCTTTTACTTAGCTCTCATGGAAGAACCATCTCTAAGCAAGTGTTATTTGCTCAATAAAATCAGTGTAACTCACCTTTTGATCCTGCAACTGCCTCCATTTAAAAAGAAATGCTTGTAGCAAGCAGACAATCATGCAAGTGTCTTCCAAGCCACCTAGCAGATCAAACAAAATACAAGAAGGGATAGAAATGGGCAGAGGGAATGGATGGAGCAGAGAATTAGGATTCCTCGTAATGAAGATTGAGGTTCTGCCCCCACCCTGTGAACTCCTAGGCTCCATGGAAGGAACTACACTAGCATTTGCCTCCTTTAGCTGACTGACATCACATGGAACAGTACTGCCTGACTCCAAGAGCTCTGAAGAGTGAAACGTTGCCTGGTAAATCCTCCAAGCCCCTGGGCACTTTTGACAGGATGACTTTCACTGCACATCATGTTCCTGCAGTACTTCTGCACATGTGTTCTGATCCATCAGTGAGGAAAATCACACAACTTCACAGGAGAGCTTTATGCAAGTCTTTTCCTCCCAGGAGATAGTCCTGTGGCCCCCCAGGCACATTTGACCTACAGATGAGGCTGGAGAGTACATGAAGAGATTTTCAGTGAAGAGAAAATGGCAGTGTTTCCTTATGGAGATGTGGGAAGCAGTGGGGTTTCCAAAAAAGCATAGCTGACATAAATGGAAGGAAACAATTTACAGACATTTTGAGAGTACTATGGAAATTGGGAACTCTGATTACAGTCCTGACCACTGTCCTGTAGCAACTTGTCTATTCCATTTGATAGATGTAGGCTGGTCGTGCAATACGTAGAGGCTCCCTTTTCTGGCTAACAGGTAGCCACCTTCTCTCCCTTCAAAATATTTGAAATGCTTTTTGTACTGTTTTCTTTACCCTCTTATCATGCAGCAAGGACACCTGAAGGAAAGAAAAACTCACTAAAAGGTCTTCAAAAGCTGATTACCACCACTGGCTGACGGGAGTATTTTTGCAGAAGGAAACAAAGCACCAAATTATCTCAGAAAACATCTGAAGTGACTTGTACCTTTTCTAGGAACTCCCACAGAACCCAAAGCAAAAAGGCTTAAAATACTGCTATAATGACAGCAGAAAGCCAAATCTTGGGAGATTCTCACCAAAGTTCTGAAGGGAAGAGGCTTCTTACCAATGATGTCAGACTTAGTTTTACAGAGGCATGTGGGCAGTGACACACAGAGAACCTCAGACAGCTGACAGATTTCTTTAACCTAAATAATTCTTTTAAGTTTATGCAAACTGATGGGTCAGGGAGGCACTTAGTGCTTAAGATAAGAAGTCAAAGGATGCTGTCCTAAAGGAGGAAATGATAAGAAGCTACTTCTCTTGCTGGTTATCCACCTTGCAATGCTCTGGGACATCCTTGCAGCAGCAGCTTGGGGCTTTATGCACTTGCAGAGTTTCACAAAGGGTCAGGTGCTATTTTGCTCCTTAATGAAATAACAAGTAGCTGCTCATTAACTCTTCCATTTCCAGATCCAATGGCTTCAGAGTACAATGACTTTAAAATGAGGCAATTTCTTACTCTTGTAAGGTTTTCACTATTGGCTAGGGAACAAGTTCTCAGGTGAAAGTTTGCCTCACTTACTCTACTGACGGACTGAGAACTTAATTGAATCTCCAGCTCTCAGTTTTTACAAACGGGAAAGCTGTAAACAAATATCCTGAAACTTGGAATTTATCTATTCTGTATCCAGACAACATCAACAGGAGACTAGTCATAACAGTCAAGCTACTAATTTCATTTTCAGATAGGAGTAAGTTGAGAAGTTGAATGCAAAAACATGGGATTTTGAGTATGTGTGGTTAGTGCAAGAGTGAAATAAGATGAAAGGTTCATCTTATTCATCTTAATAAATGCAGGGAAAGCCACAAATAGTATTCTCATATTCTTTTGTTTTTGAGCCATGGGTCTAAAGGGTATTTTTAATGCAGAGGAACATAACCATGCTTGTCCAATGTATTTTCCATCAGCTTGAAGTTGTATATCACTGTGCACATTTACATGTATTCAATATTTCTGCTGTATCTTTGTGGCTGGTAGCCAGTGGGATTAATGGAATGTACAAAATAGCAGAGAAGCTGTGTAGATTGAGTCCCAAAAACAAAAGCTAAAAGGCAGGGTGGTCCTCTGAGTTCAGTTTTCACTTAATCTACTGAGTCATTTGGTGACCTTGGACAAGCAAGCTGACCTCTTGGCACTGTGGTGAGGCCAAGTGTAAAGCAGTGTAAAACCAAACAGGGGAGATTAATTGCTGCAAAAAGAACTGAGTCAGTATGGAAGGATAGTACCCCCAAAGCACCCCTCCTGCTCATCAGAGAAATCCTAGATAAGGTAATACATCAATTTGTGTTTGCTTGTGTCTGTAGTGATCAAATTTGGAAAAACAGTTATTCTTTGAAAGGATTTGCCAAGCCTCACAGAGCTACTTCCTCTCTCCACACAGTTTCTTTTCTAGAGTTCTTCATTGCCAGATTGAGTTATAGGCTCAATGAAAAAAAGAGGAAAAGATACATATCTGCCACCAGGCCTTTTGATGATCCCAATTTTCCAAACTTGGGAATCAAGAAAAGCTATTTCAGAGGAAGCTAATGAAAGCAAAATTTTGAGGTTTGAGGGGTCCCTCTGGTTTTACTTGTTTTTGGTTTTGATTTTTAATGTCTGTGAGGTGAGCCCAATGCCAGACTGAGGATTGTATCAGGAAAATGGAAAGATGAAGAAAAGAGAGAAATAATGGCCTCAGCCCTAAAATAGCACTGTAAAGGGCGTTTTACTTGGAACTTTCTTCAGCTGACATCAGTTAGAGTAAAAAAAAGATTAGTTCAAAAGTGTAAACCTAAAACAGAGATTCAAGGCTGGAGGTAACATTCGTATCTATCTGGTGTTGTGGGAAAAAAAAAAAAAAGAAAAAAAAAGATGTTCCACCTGGACCATAAAGATGTTCCACCTGGACCAGAAGCTTAATGTTTTTTTCAACTTCAGAGACATTTGTTTTGTTTGGATGTCTTTGACCCTGGACTAGAAAAAGGCAGCACACACATAAAGACACACTCAGAAAAATAAGAGGAACTGAAGTGCAACAGAAGCTATTGGCTTTTTTTTTTTTTTTTTTTTTTTTTTTTTCATTCCTGGTGAGCTGGAAATTTCAGGAAAAGCTAGTTTAGAACAGGAGGTTTTCAAGACAGGCTTCTGATAATCTCTGATGTCCAAAGTCAATGCCAGTGGGATTTTTCCATCAAAACCAACAACGCTGAAATTTTTTTGTGTAATATATAAAGAAGAAACTATTTTCTTTCTGTCCAAAAACTACAGTTTCATCTGTGGAGCTCCTTCAGCCATGACTTGTAAACCAAAGTGGGTTTTTATGCATATTTTCACTAAGCAAGTCAACATAGCAGGCCTGGGAGCCACTGTGGCTGTGCTCTTCAGCAGGAAATAGGTTTGTTTGAATCAATATTTGCAATGATGCCTCTAAGGTCTACCCCATGCTCAGAAAATGGAATGAAATTATCGTGTTACCCAGACGAAACAATCCCTTTCTTCCACCAAGTTGTCTGTCACAGATTCAGATTGTAGTGCATCAAACTGGCAGCAAGCAACTTGCACGTGAAATCTCACCTAAACCTCAGCAGCAAACAGTCTTCATCCACCTTGAACAATGGGTGGGAAAAACAATAATGGGAAGAACAACAGCAGGACCTCCTTGGGCCAAGGGATGAGACCCCTCAGTGATAAAGAATGAGAGGATTTGTTGTTGTTCAGTCCATTATTTTGTGTTTCTCATATGTTTTTATGCACCTAGAGGTGGTTTCAACCCTGAATAACTCTTGATGGGCAAACCCCAGCTGTAAAGGAATGCTGGAAGAAGTGTTCTCAAAACAGTGTTAGCTCCTTATTGTAAAACAGCTCCTTACAAAAATTAATGTTACCTCCAAGAGGTTGGCTTCTTTAATGGGGATGACTTATGTGGATAAAGTGGTCCACTGACAAGTGAACAGATTGAGAATCTGCTGATCAAAATTCTAACAATTGTGCTACTCCATCTGTGTTTCATCTTTGTACTATCATTAAATAGAAAAGAAGGGGTGAGGGAAAAGGAAAAACAAGTCTTTTCTTAAGGCAGGTTTGTACATGCTTAGCCAGCTCTTCTGTTCTGGTTTTAGGGCAAAAGAAAAAAAAAAAAGCACTGAAACATAAAGCAGTGTGGATTGTATGGAAAATTTGACTCAGATCGAGTGCCTGGCCAACGCCACAAAATGGACTGGAGACAAATCTGATAATTAGAAAAAGCAGTGAATAACAAAATATTTTTGACTCATGCCATATCAGGCAGCCTCTGAAAATTCCCAGAGGCAAGAAAACAGCGTTTAATTCCCTGCAGCTTATTGCGGTTTTATGTTAGAGCAATGCCACTGATTTCAGAGGTATTATACTGGTGTAATACTGGAACTGGCAGGTAAGCCAAAATTCACCTTATTCTTCCATGACAGTTGATTTTTGACAGCAATTTGCCCAAATTGCACAAACAACCAGGTAAACCATAAACCAGGAGGGACCATACTTACGTCAGCTTAGTACAGCTGACACAAACAAGGTCAGAAACACTCCTATTGTATTAATCTAATTTACAGTGCCTGAGGTTTGTTTTTGGTTCATTTTTACACCAAGTGGCCAGGGAAAACACATATGCTGACCAGTCCACAGCAAGGGTGGGATAAACATACTGACCATCACACCAGGGATGCCATATAGGGGTAAGAATGTCTGATGCCTGTTTTTCATCTCCTGCTGCTGCCACTGCTTCTGCCAAGTCCAGCAGGTAGTGAAGGCTGGAAGGCACAGTGATAAGAGCTAGAAAAGACAAAAGACTTGTCAGAAAACAGTCAAATAGGAGCAAGAGAAGAGTAATGCCTACGAAGGAGCCATCACACACAGCAAGGACAGCACAAGGAAATAGTTGGACCAGGCAGTAAAGTGAAGAGATGAGGAAAGCCTCCTGGAGAAGCCAGAGCTGAGGAGAGATGAAGCAGGAGGAGGTGTGAAAGGGGAGAAGAAATGCCTGAAAACAGGTAGGAGGATGGACAACATCTTGTCACAGCTGTTGCACACTGCCTTTAACTCCACTCAGGAAAGCAAGATGATAGTAGCTGCTCTTACCTGGGTGCTTGAAATGGCTACAGAAGATTAAGGTCAGTCTGTAGAAAGCAGTTCCATGTGTTTCTGCTTGAAGAGAGTCAGAAACATCCAGCATGGTCCCATGTGGCACTGTTTTTCCTTTGGAGATATATTAGGAAAGTCAGGTGAGCAGAGAGTGAATTCATGCTGTCCCTCTCATCAGAATTTTGAATTTTATAGGATTTTCAACATTATTTTCTTACTTTCCTATATATTAATGAGCAATCAATGTTGAAAATGAAGGAGGAGGAAGAGGAGGAGGAGGAGGAGAAAGAGGAGGTGCTTTAGGCAGCAGACAAGAGATTCTTCTGAAGACTGGGAAAGAGACCACAGTGGAGCAGATAATCCCTGAGCTGATGGAAAGGACCGTGTTGGAGCAGATTTCCATGCTGCAGCTCATGAAGGATGCCAAGCCCCCTTTCACCATCCCAGGGGTAAGGGGAAGGATATAAAGAATCTTGGACTGAAGGACAGAAGCTGTGATTGAAAGGAGAAAAAAAAGGAATATAGTGGTGTTTTATTTTTTGTCTGTTTCCTGCAATAAATTAATTTTCTCTGTTGAGTCTGTTTGCCTATTGTCAGTAACTGGGAAGTGCTCTCTGTTTTTACCTCAACCCATAAGATTTTCCACCTTGGGGATGGGTAGGGAGAAAGCCTCTGGATGGCACCTGGCTGGCAGACAAGGTCAGCCCACCACAGTGATATGCATTCTTGTTTTGCCCCTCCCTTCTTTGTCTCATGTCCTTCAGCTTCCTCCCTCTGAAGGAATACTGAATCCTAATAAAAAAGAGAGGTACCTAATGATGTAGTGCCCACAAAGCAGCAGATAACCTGGAACAAAGACCTCAATATGTAAAAACTGATGAAGATTTTGATTAGGAACACTTTCAAAAATAACACATAAAGCAGAAAAATGACAAAGTCTGAATAAAACTTCCCCTTTGTGATTTGTATCCTTGTGCTTCTATTGTTGGATGAAAAGGAAAGCCTTTTTCCAAGTGAGGCACAACTAAACAGTCACCTGCCAAGAGCTAAGTACTCACTACTTGGGAATGCTCATTTGCAAAGCAAGTGAAGGACATACAGAAATGCTCTTCACCTTTTGTGCTATTCTGCCATCTACATACATCACACATGGAAGCAGCAATGCCAAATTGGAAGACAGTTTTGGCTTAGAATTATTAAAAAAAAATAAAAAGCAAACTCTATATGAAATCCAGTCTATGGAATTAAATTGGATGCTTCTGAAGCTCTACTTCAGCTCTCAATGCCGAAGGCTTTCTGTGACCAGTCTTTCCAAAGCATTTGTAGTGCTGAGAAATACCCACAGGAATCAGGAAATTCCCTCCTTTCAGACCCTCTGGATGCTGGATATGTCCATGGCACTGAAGCTGTTGGAGGTCCACCACACTAGAAGGCATTTAGATGTACATTTTGATGTCAGATTTTAACAGCTGTTAATCCCTATCCATCCCCATCCATTCCCATCCATTCCCATCTGCCCTACATACACTTGTATGATTGTGATCCATGACTCCTTCAAGATTTCAGTTCACAGCATGATGTGCCTACAACCACGTTAGGCTTCTTTTATCTGGACTCCCTTGAAGTCTGTATTTAACTGATTGCTGGGTGGTTGCCACTAAAAAGCCCCTCATCTCCATCAACTTCCATGAAAGGATATTAGAAATGTATTTTTATTTCTACTTGCAATTATTCACAATTGTGTGACAATGCTTTTGTAAGTCATTTGCTTCTGTAAGATTGCTGTAGATATTCTAGTGACTAGAGAATGCAGAATCATAAATTTAGAGAAATAAAGTAATTCATATCTCCACTTACAAATATCATTTCCATTTCTCTATAATATTATCTACTAACTTCCTTAGATTGCCCAAAGATTTATGGCTGAAAAAAATGATTAAACAGAATGTGCCTGTCGTTCTTTATTCATAGAAGGCTCTCCTCAAATGTTGCAAACACCTTCTGAAATCTTTAAATTCACTATCCAGAGGCTGGCCGGACACAGGCACATTCTAAACCAAATACTTTTTCTTGTCACTCTCTGTTATTCAGGAGTACACCTAGGAATGTTTAACAAGTGAGAAGAATCTGCAAATGAGGCACAATGTTTGTTAGAATACCTTTTACCATTAAAACAAATTGAAAACTGTTTAGCAAGCAGCTACTCCATTTATATAAAACTGGTTAACTTCAAAATTAGTCTCTAGTCTTTTCATCGTTTGTGGGTTTGACCTTTTTTGAATCCCTATTAACTCTTCAATAAGAGATTAACAAAATAAAGAAACTTAAATTAATATTAATTGGTCAAGTGTTGATGTTTTTGTATTTTCTACATTTTAGTGTAGTAATTTATTTCATGATTAGTCATAATTCCAACTTCTCCAGTATCTGCATCTTGGACGACCGTGGTTTCTTGATGTGTGGTAATTCTTTACATCAGGCTGACAAAATTACCAGTATCATAAAATTATCAAGGCTTTTTGACTTCGTTCTGATCTGCATGAGAAACTAAACATGTCAAAATTCTGTGTGAAATGGAAACAAACTACAAAAAAATTATTGGAAAAAAAGTAAAGTTTCAAATCCAAGAATCCTGTCTGAATGATATCTGTCCAGATTTATGCAATGAATGTTACTCATGCAACATCCAGAGCTCACTGAAATCACTGAAGTGGTGGGAGTTTTTTCACTTATGTCACTGAAATTTGGATGACACCCATAACACTTTATTAGCATCTATAAAATGCTTTAAAAATAAATGAGGTAAGGAAAATTGTCAGTTATGGAGTTTTTCCTTCTCATGCTTTGTGTCAGAAGCAAAGAATGTATTTCTGTGTTGGGAAGTGTTTTATTAGCATATGTGAGGGGTAGATGGAACAAAGGTTTTAAAAAGCAAACGAGTTTTACTACTCTCAAATCAGGGATTATGGTACAGAAAGTGGTTTCTTTGTGACTGGATGGACAAGTTGCACTAAATGCTATAAAGAGTGTCTGGTTCACTATGAAAAAAATAGCAAAATTAGGTTAATTACCACTTTTGACTTGGCATTATGGCACATTTCAAGATCGTAGGATCTTCTGAAAGATGAAGCATTTTGCAAATATTCCTGTACCATTCATCTTCTTGAAATATTGCAGCCTTCTACATGTTCAGTTGTATATTCCCAACACAGAAAACTTTCTATTCTATGGCTACTGCTACATAAGAGGTAAAACAGAAGGTAGAAAAGGATGGATTTTTTAGACCCCTTATCTCTGGAAAGCCATAGCTTTCTGGTATGATCTAAATGCTGAGAGGGCAGTCATGCCTTTAAAAGAAGATTTAAAGGGAGAAAGAAGAGAGGAGAGCAGAAATTGATGAAGACCTTGCCTTGTCCTGTCTTGGCTCCTGACTTCCTTCTGTCATTTTTTTATCCTTGACTCAGCTGTAAATATGGGTGAAGTACTTCATCCAGCCTGTGAGCTCCTTGTGTCACCTGATGGCTCCACACACGTAGTGCCAACCGTGTTCTGGGGAGGTAACTCTTCTTCATCCAGGTCCTCTGGCTGCACAAGCTGAATGTCAGTGTTTACAATAACCTCTGCTGTGATTGCTTTGAATAAATGGAAAGAAATAAAATCAGCAATCCTGCCCTGAATTTTCTGTTCTACTTAAGTGGAGACAAGTCTTGGCAAGAACATTATTCTTGGGGCAGTTGCAGGCCATGCAGACTTTGAGTGCTTTTTAGAGAGGTGATTAAATTAGGTCAAGAATATCTCAGCTATTTAAGGTATGTCAAGTGTATAAAGAAGCTTCTGAATTCTGATCTGTGACACTTCTGCTATTCTAATCTTTAATCCCCCATATGGCTTTGCCAAAGCATCATCATTTTAACCAACAAATAAATAATCTGCCGTTGAAGAGGCTGATACCACCTGTGGATTCTCAGATGGCTCTTTCTTACATTATAAAGTAAAACCATGCAGTTTATGCCAAAATATATCTATCTGACCCATATTACTACTAGGTTTTCCTGCACTTGGTTTTTGCTGCTTGCTGCCACTTGGATTATGGTTCCATGATCTGCTTTGAGGAGATGGATCCACATGCCCCACTGTGACAGAGTTATAGCATTACAGAAATGGGACCATTTACCTCTCCAAAAATCTGTTAAAATTATTGGGCGTGACTTTTTTTCCCTATACTAGATGTTTGTAAAAAGTCAACACTTAAAAAAAATAGCAAAAAACCAATTTTTCACTTTCAAAACATTGCCAAAAGGAAGAGAGCAGGAGAAAAAAAACCAAACCCCCTAAGGTCTGTGTCACCTGCTATGAGATTTATGAGAGTAAAATAATATAATGAAGATGTGTTTCAAGTTCACCTTCCTTGCTCCTTCAGCTGCCATTCTATTTCACTAACACCTAGCATTTAGTGAATATGTTAGAAATTATATCTAACTACAAACTACAAGATCTTACAGTTGTTTACATTGCATTATTTACAGATGGGAAGGTGACTGAAAAGGACAGTTATGATGATGTATAAAGCTGAAGCTGGTAAAGTGGGAAACAAAAAGCTGAATATTTTTTATATATTTGCACAACCTCTCTCCTACTAGTTGTTTCCAAGTTCTGGTCAAAGCACTTATTTTTATTTCAGCTGAAGACTGGCCCTTTTCCTGTACAGACATTGCCAAATGTGACAAACCATAAACTGTTTGTCAGCAATTTAGAACATGGTGAACATAGGGCTCCATGCTGAGTTTATGGGTGAGTTATGCTGACTGCTCTATTAAAGAAGACTGTACTCAATCATTTAATCAATTGAAAAGAGAAACACTTTCAATTTTCATGTGATCAAGCCCACAGTTATGTCAGACTGACAGCAATGTTTGGCAAGAAACTCCTTTTCCCTTTGGAGTACTGTAAAGGAAAAATAAAGTAAGTTAGAGAGCAGGGCTTTTTGCATTGTCAGTGAACAATGGAAAAACAAAGGTGAATTCTATGCTTGAGATACGAGAATGACCATAAGGGAGTTTGAGCTGAAGATTCTTGCCTCAGCTAAGATTGGATATGAATTCCTAAATAATGGATTAAAAATCTGTTTCTGATGTAGCATGTGTGGAGATCACAGAAGATGCCATCCATGAAGGACCACCCTGCAATCCTTATATTGACACTGTTGGGACAGGCCCCTGGTTGCAGTTTGGACCACTCAGGACAGGGACAATCAGGAGCTTTGGGATCCCAGATCTTTGTGTGCTGGTTTAAGAACACTCCCACAACTGGTACCCTGCAAGCAGCTTCACTTCATTTCCTGACACAATGCTAGATTGCATAAGCACAGCTGCTTTGCTGTAAAGCAAAAAGAATTCTGGAGAAGTCTTGGAATAAAACACCCTGGAGCTGAAAACCTTTCAGTTTGCAGCAATATTTTATACTGATACTTTTAAAGTATTTATGTTTACCTATCCAGTTTTTCACATTTTCCCACAATACCCTTACAACTGCCTTTCATTTGATGTTTCCAGTTATGCTCTGAGGTCAGAGCCTGATTTATTAGCTTGTCCTAAATAAAAATTGAAAATGTTTGGTGGCTGGAGCCTGCCATATTTATGCTGCACTGTTATGGAATCCACCTCTTGTTTATATCCAGAAATCAGAGTCCAATTTAGTTTTTGAATCAGAATTGAAGAGGCGTGTTTGCTGCTTGTTTTAATTAGTTCAGATCTGTGAAGTTTGCTGGGATTCTTTCTGAATGATGGTGCAAAAAAACTGTGGTGCAAGATCATCACCTTCTTTTAATTATTAGGGCACTGTCAGACCTGTGAAAACACAGAGCAATACAGAAATCTCAACCATTTATTTGCATTAAGTTTATTTTATGCAGGAGGAGGTAGTAAAATGAGATACAAGTATTCTAATACATAAAAGTTGCATGAAATATGGCCCCTAAGTACATAGATGGAAAAGTTTCTGCAATACTGGGTCATTCTGACACAAAATTAGCCGTCTTTACAAATAAAACCAATATATCAAACTTTAGCAAAACCTTGCCCTAGATTCTTATCTTCTTGTTAACTACCTCTACTCCTGCTGAATTCTCTCCTCAGAAGATTTCCTGGCTTCTTATTTTTCTCCTCAGCCTCCTTGGTTTTCCCTCAGTACAGAAATTGAGTAGCATTTCTGTCAGTGCAGAATTAAATAGCATTGGAGGGCTGGAAAGTCTCATCTGTGAACCTAATCTGTGCAAGCACTGGCTTGAAATTCCAGCATCAAGTCTTTATATTTGAATTTAGTAAAAATTAGCCTTTTTTATTATTATTTTAGAATTGTTCCATCCTTATTAGGTGGTGATCCTCTGCGTGTGGGACTCGGTGGCTTTCAGAAGAACAGACAAGAGGGAAAGAACAGCAGGACTACTTCATGCCACTGGAGAGAAAATGAGTTGTAAAATAGATGTCCAAAGACAGCTAAAAAGGACCAAGCAGTGATAGAGAATAATCACTCTTTCTGCTATGGAAGGGAATCTCCACCCAGCTTTGCAATTGCTGCCAGGGACTTGCCCCGAGCTCCCTGTCTTCTTGTAAGAGGGGAAGTAGAGAAGTAGTGAATGACTAATTCCAATAAAGTGTTTACCTCCATTTCTGCTAACACATTTCCAGGCACTGAAGCCAAACCAAAACTTTTCTTTCAGGGTAATATACTTCTCTCTAGGTCCTTTTCAAGGCAGCGTTTTTTAAAGAATAAATTCTTGCGCCCCTTTCTGAAAGCTGCCCCTCAAAAGAAGAGTGATTAGACCTAACAGAGAGCAATGTTAAACAGAAATGTAACTTAAAAACAGATGATGAAAGAAACAGCTGTCACTGGGCTAGACTAAGTCCTTTCAAAACAGCCTCAGGCAGGCTTTACTGGGAGTATATGAGGGTATAAACTGAGCTCACTGAATTCCCTTAACTACCCTTTCCTTCTCCACAAGAGAAATTGCCCATGACAATCACCATCTGAGGGCAGCTGGTGGGAACTGTGGGAAAAGCAAGATGGGGAAAGAGCTCCTTCAATATGTCCATCAGGTTCTTTTGCCAAGATCAAGACTTCAGCTTTTCATCACAGTGCACCTTTTTTCAGCTGAAGAGAGTAAACTTCATTGTTCCCAGGCTCTCTCTTAGGTTTGGTATAGTTCAAAGACAAAGTTTTCAAAATAATATTTGAAGCTCTGTACGCTATGAAAGAAAAAAATCACTCCTGAATGCTGATGCCATCTCCTTATGCAGAAGGCAATTGCTACAAATGCAGCAGAAGTCTAGCCAGGACTAAAAACAGCAAAAAAAGGAAAAAGAAATCTCTCACAGCCTACTACATATTTCCAAGCCACCCATTCATTCACCAGAGGTGTGTTTATTTCCACCCTCCTGTCTCAACAAGACCTACAGAAAAAAAGCTGAATGAGACCGTAGGAATGTTGGAAGCATTTACTCATGGAAGACCTTTGTGGGAAACATTTTACAAAAAGAAAAAGAAAAAAGATCCGACGGGAGATGTTCTGGACTGAGCCATGTTCCCTTTTCACTGAGCTCTACATGCAGCCAGACCCAGCTGGTAAGGTCAGAGAACCACGTAGTGTGTGCTGTTGTTCCAAGATGCCAGGAGCAATGGCAAAAGCACATTTTCCTCCTAAGGAGCCATGACAGACAGGTGTTTATGAGAGATTTTTGGGTGCAACATGCATGCCCTGTTTCCTAATAGGCACTGCCAGTTCCTCAAGAACAGCAGAAGTCAGAGAAAGGACAACAGTGTCATTTCAGAAAAATCTATGGAAAGGTCTCCTGAGCTTTGTCTTTCTCTCCATCATTTTGGGCCATGAGTTTCTGGGAGGTGAAGAAGCAGCTTTCACCTGCTTGTAGAAATTGCAGCTCGCTCCCTCATATGGATGATGATCCTTCTAACACTGGTCACACACAGCAAACCATGTTGAAACCATGGGGAAATTAGATATTGTTGGGCACAGTGTGTGTGTATAAATATATGCAATTTATAAGTAAATATACATGAAACTATTGATAATGGGCTGCAGTGAGCTGTGGCAAGGCAAAAAGCAGATCCAAAAAGCAGAAGGCAGGTCTTTGATTTGGCATCCTGGGGAATGAGACAACAGAGTAGTTAATGCCTTTGTCCCTTCTTGCCCTAAGCTCGCTGCAGTGAGAAGGGTGTGCAGATTCAGGCACGTTATGATTCATTCTCTATGTGTCATCTGGTAGGACTTAGCTGTAAATGCAGCAGTCCAAATTACCACACAGTTTATAACATGGCCTGAAGTGCTGACCTATACTACTTTTCCCCTGCTTCTCCCCCCTTTATGGCTTGTTATAGGATTTGTCAGGAGTCAGAGGAAACCAGATGATCACTAAGCCTTCTGGGAGGAGGTGAGAACTTAAGGCACGGGCATCACGCCACTCATGACTACCTGACATAGCCTCAGTTTGTTTCCCATCAAGGACAGCGAAGATATAAAACCAGATCAAAGATTTCTCAAAGGAACAAATTAATGCCCCACCCTAATTCATCACAGGAAAATTACCCTGTCTAATACTTCCTGTCATTCTGTCTCTCAAGGTTGTTGAAAAACAGCAGCAGTCAGTCTGCCAAGCCAGAGTACCTGTAGGAGACGAAAGAAAATTACTCATGATCGCACTCAATGAGCTCCTAAAGACCTCATGAACCTGATCCAAACTCCATGGAAAGGAGCAAAATCCTTTCCATGACTTGCTGGACAGGAAGTACTGTACCCATATTTACATTCTCTGTGATATCTGGTTCTTACTAGAGAAACAGATTAATAGCAAAATACTTGAACAAAATACTGCACCAAGCACAGTGCAAGTGTGCCACTGACAGCCTCCCAAACCCTGCAGTTCACCTCAACTGCTGCATTCAGACATGCCCTTAAACAAACCAGGAGCTTGTTCTGCTGTGGCTTGCTTTGAGGTCTCTGAGCTTGGCCTCACTTCCCACTATCTGGGGTTCATTAGCAAGGATCAAAGAACTGCTCTTTTCAGCCTGAGCCTTGGGAACCACAACCTAACCACAGGTAAACTTTGAAGCAGACCACATTGTTCCCCAGCTAGTTGGTGCTTGAAGCCTTCACCCTTAGATGTTGGCTCCTCCTGTACTTTCAGACTTTGGCTTTTGAAACCAGACTCAGGTGCTTTTTGATTCCTGCTTCATTTGTTCCACTTCCAAAGAGCAGCAATGGACCTGCTGGTCCAGCGGTGAAGGGTGTGGAGCACAAATCCTTTGAGGAGTGGCTGAGGGAGCTATGGGGACTGATCCTGGAGAAAAGGAGGCTCAGGAGTGACCTTATTGCTTTCTACAGCTCCCTGACAGAAGGGTGTAACAAAGTGGGTGTCAATCTCTGTTCCTAAGTGACAAGTGACAGGACAAGAGGAAATGGCCTAAGTTTGCATCAGGAAAGGTTTAGATTGGATATTAGGAAAAATTTCTCTGCAGAAAGAGGTATCATGCTTTGAAAAAGGCTTCCCAGGGAAGCAGTTGGGTCACCAACCCTGAAAGGATTCAAAAGATGTCTAGATATGGTACCTGGGAACATGCCTTAGTGGAGGTCTTGGCAGTATGATGTTAATAGTTGGACTTAGAGGTCTTTGCCAACCTAAACAATTCTATGATTCTATGATACCATGATTTTTTTATTTCTGTCTTGGCTCTGGCCCTAGATACTGTGCATTAAAAGATTCTTCTTCCTTTCATGACTAGTTTCTGCTGTTTTCCTTTCAGGTGACCCTTTCAATATTTCATATCAGGTTTTTGGCATTTGCCAGCAGCCTTGGAAAGACACTCTATTTGCAGATGTAGAAGACATTTCATTAAAGTAGTCTGGCACAGCAGTGTCAGCAGGCTCAAGCTCTATTTTTTTGACTAACAGATATCCCCTGAGCAGGGAAACAGTGGGACTCAGATTTCCTTAGGGAGACTCCTTCAGCAATGCTATCCACTTTAGGGAACAGATATTGGCAATTTGAGCACTGATATTCCCATGGGTTTTGCTAGAGAAAAATTAATCTGATTCACAGTGAAAGAAGACAATCTGAGAAGTCCCAAGAGTGAACATCTCGGTATGTTCACAGGAGCTGTGTGACACAGGAAGCAGAAGCATACACTCCATCAACTTTATTTTGACAGTGCAGCTGAAATTTGCCTGGACAAGCCTTATCCAAAGAATTAAAGAGTAATTTATTCCCCTTGTCCATTAAATCATTTTTTTCTCTGAAACTGCCTGAGGAAAAACTAGCCCATTTTAGCATGGATCATTTTATTAATGGTACAGAAATTGAATAAATTCTTTCAGGCTTCCAAACAGCTGGGAAGTGTTTGGCATGAGAAAGGAAGCATCAAAATAGAGATGAAAACACTCTGGTCTTTTGATAGACATGATATTCCATAATTTTCTAATATGGAAAATCTAAAATGGTGTTTTAGATGCCTTTCCTCTTTGTATTTGCAATCCCACTGCTATTAAATGATTAGTAAATTGGATTGACATTTTAGTTGGATAGTCTAAATCTGAAATGCTTCAGCTATCTTGTTTAAGAGAGCAGTGCTCAGCATCTTTGCAATGGTTTTATGAGCTTCTAGAAAATTGATTTGAATCTGGTGCCTGTCTCTATTTTTGTGTCCTAAGAAAAGTTGTTTACAATAAGTAAGCAATGGCCAAGAACTTGTTTAAGCGATCTGCAACTGGTTAGAAGTCAAGATCTGTCTGCACGTGGATGTGACAGGAATGTGAGTGTTGCCATTTACAAGGAACACTTGAAGCTTATAAAGATGCTGGTTCAAAAGGGTAACATCTTTCCTTGCTTCATTTTGAAATCTGATCTCACAGCCACGTGGCCTCACAGGGAAGTGAGGCACACTCGTTCTTGAAAAATTATTGCTTATGTTGATTCCAAAAGGGTAAAGTCAGGGCTGAGATGTATCTCTAGCAGCTGTGTCTGGTAGGACTAACTACAGCTTTGTAAACAGAAAGTGTCCTTTTCTGTCTCATAACTAACTCATATGCTTCCATTCCCTCTCAAGTCACAGTATAGAACAAACCTCTTATTTCTGATTGCATGCAGAGATTTTCCTCTCCCTATTAAATCTTCCTGTTGGTTTTCTGCAGAGATTTTTGTGGCTTTATTTCTAATGGATTTTTGTATAAAAATAAAAAGTACCTTTTTGGTGTTTTCAGCTTAAACCTCAAATCATTCTATAATGATATTATGAGTTAGCATGAATAAGCAAGTCTAGTTATAATTGTTTCTACTGTTGACAATAATGTGTAGTTTACACATCCAGAAATAAAATAGTATATATTGCTTCAAGGACTCATGCCAAGCACAAAAGTAAATTGTGTCACCCTTTTAGCCACAGTGGTTCCAAGAAAGCAGTTTTATAGATTTAACTTATGTGTCTAATTACCAGAAAAGAGCCCTGAAGGCCTGTGTGTCTAATAAACCCCAACCATTCTGCTTTAAAACTGAGTGCCATAAAAATGGCACAATATCCCATACCTTGTATAGATTATACTTGAAGAATGATTTCTTATTAAGAATCCAGCTCATGCAGAATAATTTATTAAAAAATCCCTGATATTTCTTTCAAAATACAAGTACTTAAAGGTCAGAACCCCTCTCTTCTGGCCCTCTCTGTTTTTTCCCCAAGGATATGAAGTCCTTACAAAGTCTTGCACTCAGTATATCTTTTACAGCCACCTTCTTCCTTTGCTCAAAACAACAAGGCACAGTCTGGTGCATTTTTGAAAGATTAAAAAAAAAAAGTCTTGAAAGATTTTTTTTTTTTTTAACTGTTAAAAAACAATGTATGTAGAACTGGGTAAAGCAATGATGTAGTAACAGTCTATGAATAGTCAGAAACGTGTGAACAAGGTCAAAGATGTAGCTGCTGTTTCTAGGATCTGAATGGTGCATGAAATACCTGGTTTCTAATCTCTTGACTGGTACTTGAACTCTCTGAATGTGAGGTGGTTTTCATTGGAGAGAGGAATATTCCAAGTTTGGAAGAAGTGAAGATAAAAAAGAGGAAGATGGGGAATTCCCAAAGAACTGTGTGGCAGTAACCCAGGGACACTTCCACAGAGTCACAGGACAGCTGAGGTTGGAAGCAGCCTCTGGAAGTCTCTAGACTAGCCTCCTGCTATCTGTTTTTTAAATAAATTCAGTTGTTCAGGGACTTGTCTGACTGAGTTTTAAAGATTTAAAGAAATCCAACAAGTGCTGTGGGTACCTTTTCCAGTGTTGTGCCTCTCTCAAGTGAATACGTTTTTCTTATGTCTAAGCAGGACCTCCTGAAATCTGTTGCATTTCATCTGTTGCACAAGTTTGAGAAGAGTTTTGTGTTCTCTATAATCCTTCTCTAAGTACTTGAAGACAAAAGGAAAAGCCCTCCCATCCTCAACTCAGCCTTTTCTTCTTCAAGGTGAACAAATCCATCTCTCACAGCCCCTTTCATGTCATGTGCCCCACGGACTAACTGCAATATGCCAACATTTTTCTTGAATGGGAAAGCACAAAACTGGACCCAGTAGTGCAGAAGCCACCTCACAAGGATTGGGCAGAAGGGAGGAGTCACCCACTGGTAACACTCCTGCTCATACATCCCTGGATGTGTTCAGCCTTTGTCATCTCAAGGACTTCAGCCACGGAGGCACCACCCCAAATTTGGTATGGGGGTCACGGGCAATGGTGAGATACCTGATAGGAGATAAACATTTGGGTTGTTCTATTGCTTGGAGAATTTGAGGCATGAAGAACTAAAACCACTGTCACAGACCTGCCAGTACACCTTTATCTTTCAGGGCAGAAAGAACAATTTCTCCAATCAAGTCAAACTATGCAGCAACGAAGAGAGATGCCTTTTCTGGAGACACGTGGGCATGTCTTTCTTCTGGGACAGATCTATTTTAGATAGAGGTTCCTCCAGTTTCAGGAAGTAACAGTTAAATTCATTAGCACCCTTCATGAGTTCCCTTTCCCCATATGAATTATTTGTGCTGAGTCTGGTTATTCCATCCAAGAGTAAACCTTGAATTAGATAACTGAAACTCAGGGAGGATGATTATCTCAGGCCACAAAAATAAACATTTCCAGCTTTATTGTTTTCAAACTTAACTCTAAGCTTTTAAACACAAACACAATAGCCCTGAGAGGCCATATCTGACCTATAAACTAAAGGCTGTAGTGTATTTGCTTTGTTCTGCAGATATTGGAAGTATTGCCCAGGAAATATAACAGGTTCAGTTAATTTTATCTTAGACAAATGTAATGAACATCTGTTTTGATTTTTCTTAGTCACTGATATGATTCCTTTTGAACTTGATACCAGTTGGTTTATACAAGTGTGCAAAAGTTGTAAGCAGCCAAGGATGAAGCTATTCCAGTGCTGAGGAACATTTATTCATTCCACTGTTATCTTTATACTAATAAATATAATACCAAATTAATAAGAAAAAGAAAAAGCCAGGAGTACTTCAAAACACAGCAGGACATGTATCTATAAATAGGATCCTTTTTACAGAAGTGTTCTATGTGTCTTTGTAAATATTATATACAGCATCTGCATAAATGTATTCATGGTGTTATCCTCCCAGCAAGATAAAGTGAAGAACCATGCACTACATAATATTTACAACAGGGCTTCACAATTTATTATGTGTTTCTGAAAACCTCATCTGGCCTCTCCCTACTCACCTTCCTCCTCTGGGACTATTTCTACCATTCCATACTTCTTGGCACCTTCCAACAGCTGTTTTCTTCTCTTCTCTCTGGGTAACCCACAGCAAAAGGGTGGGTTTTTTTCCTCAGAATATCCCTCTGTAAAATTGGGATTCTTGCCCCTCAGCTCGCTGAGGTGGGACAAGCAGGTGACACCATGAACCTCTGCAGGGTTTCCTGAGCCCAAGTACCAGCACAGCCCACATCTCTCATCACTCCTCCCCTCACACACCGAGATGGGATTGGAGTGTCATCCCCACTGCTGGGATACTTGTCAGCACTCCACAGCACACATACACAGAAGGAAATGGAGGGGCTGCTTTTCATGTAGCCACAGAGTCTGGACTCTGCTAAATCGTGGATGTGAAACACCACAATGCTTTGTGCTACTGAATGTAGGGTTTTGACCTGTTTCCAATGCCTTCCCTAAAAAAACCCAACCCAAACCTCCTATACTATTCAAATTGTGGGCTGAGAAATGCCTGTTCCACAGTTTTGAATCAACCAAATGTAAACTGACATTTTTGGAACCCACAAAAGGCACCTCCCTAAGTTGGGATTTGTCCTTCCAGGAAATTTTCAATCATACTGTGAGTGATAGAAATATTAGGATAATAAAAATGGGATGAGTTTATGTGTGCTTGCAGGCATGAAGGTGCAACAGTAAATACCACTCTTCTAGCAACAAACACAGTGGGGAGAAGAGCACTAAATGTCTTCCCAATGACTTGTGATGCAACATCAGCTCTGACATTAGATATTGCATTTGTTTGCCTAGCATTTCAAAAGCTCCTGGCTAGAAATCCTGACCACATGGCAATTTTCAATCCCTTTGTTCCATATCTTTGGGGTAAGGAAAACTCATTCAGTTTGCTTGAATGCACTCAGCTGTTGTGAAGAGGAACCATTTTTCTCCCTCCATTTAAATTCCAGTGGATCTTGAGGACAGCTCAGAGGTAAAATGAAAGATAAAGAAAAGACAGGGAGATAGACAAGCAATATTTAGATGAGCAGAATAGAGAGGGAGATAAACCTGTAATTCACTCCTGTATTTTGTAAAGAATGTAGATGCTGAAATATTCTTGTTTAGCATTAGTGACAATACATGATGAAGCCACTGACCTTCAGGGAATGTATCAATACCTATTAAGGTCTTATCATTCTTGCTATGACCCTCAACAGATGAAGAGACTCTATGCTTGATTTCTACTTGCAAAAGAATAGAAATAGACCCAGATACTTCACAAACAAAATTCTTCTGATACATAATGTCTTTAAAAGCTACATTTTTAGAGCTACTCTCTCTAATTATACATTAACCCTCTTTTGCAAAGGTGCTGCTTGCTTTCTTTGCTTTCCTTGCTTTTCTTCCAAACCAATGCAAGGGAAGGTGTTATGATTGTTTTAAAATATCTAGAAATGCCTTTCTCCTTTGTAGCTAATAGCCACAATTGATACTTTGTTTATTTAGTGGATTATCATGCTCTCAGTTTCCTCCAGTAGAGGTAGGTTTTCTTCAGCATGTTTATTGCATATGGCATGGATTTTGTTTATTTGGGACAAGTAACAGTCTTCCATAGGGAGGCAATCTGTATCAATAATGGGTCAAAGGGAAAAGATTGTGCAGTATTTATTTGTGTATTTCTTTAATTGCTATGACATTTCTTTCAATCTGTATGTGTTTTTTTTCCTTTCTATTAAACTGGGTGTGTAATGACTGCCATCTATATCAGCCACAACTTGGCCCAGTAATTGTGCATATTGCTGATGAACAAGAAATATATAAATTGAAATACCAACAGGTTGCCTGCACAGATTAACTACCTGAAAAGGCTGTGGTTCTTTTTTCTGCTTTAAGGACAAACGGGACAAAAGAAATATGCAATAGAATCCTATACAGTGTGCAATACATAATATATAATCTTCTCCATATAGGACAACACAAATAGTAACACTCTCAATACTCAATTTCATATGTCAGCATAACCAACATAGCTTCTCAAGAAGAAAAGTAATTGTTGTTTGTGATTATGTCCTGGATGATAATTCCTCAGAAGTTTTACAGGTAAGTATTTCTTTCCTCCCTAACAAAGCTTTTTTTCTTTAACTAGAGGAGTCTTGTAAATAGTTCTGTGTGATTACAGGGTGATATCCCTATTAACTGGTTGTATATTTGAAACCTCTGAAATGAACCTTCATTTTGGTAAAAGATATAAACACAAGTAGCGGAACCAAGATCCCAGCCCTGCAATCAGAACTCTGCAGGTGGTCAAGTGCTCCTAGAATGCAACCATGGGAAAAAAAAAAAAAAAAAAAAAAAAAAGGTGGCTGTGCCATTCAAGGTAACAAGGCTCTCTAGACAAAGAAAATATTTGTTAAAGAATTGCATTCTCCGAAGCAAGACAATTTTTCAATGTATTTCATGTCATCTCTCGCTGATATGGAACAAAAGAATGTATCTTGATTCTACTTGGACCATTCTTAAGATTAATAAATGTTACTCCAATGGAAAAGCCTTTCATACCTTGTTTAGGGGTGTATTCCCTCACTTTTTTCAGCCTTCTGAAATAGCTCTGACAAATCAAAAATTTCTAGTTAACAACCAGATCAATGAAAATGCTGGCAGCAAAAGGGGCTCCGTTTTATTCACCGGCCACTGCTACCTGTAAACGCTGTAAAACCTTACAGCTGTTAGAGCAGACCCATGTTGCCACAGCTCTTTAAGATTTATCACTGTAGCAGTCCCACTCCCAGAACAGCCCACTTCTTTAAGTGAAATGTAGCTTTCAGTTTCATACTGTAAAGCAATCAGCCTCTTCTATAAATTGCCCATTTTTCTGGAGTAGAGACCTGCATTTCCTACACAGGGTATGCTGAACGAAACCTATCTGGAAAAGTCATTCTCTTCCTGTTAGTGGCACTGCTTCTGTGGAGTTAGTAAGAATGTAAACCTTTAGGCAAGCTTAGCAAGCATTTTCCACTTCTTTGCATCAATCTTCAGAGGCTGATAAAAAAGAAATGCTGTAATATTGGTGTTTTAAATAGCCATGTAAAATGAGGAATGAGACAGCAATCTACACCTCTCTGTCTGTCTTTGTAAGGATTTTTGACTGATTTATATCTGATGATTTACACAACTCCATCCATGGAAATCTTTGATACACTGTTTCCAAAATTCACACTCCATTTCCAGGATTCATTCATTCATTCATATTCAGCTTCATCACATTAAGATCTGTCTTCAGGAGCATGTTCTCTCTATTAGCATATTTCTCCTTTCCAATTAGGTGCATATAATCTGCTAAAAAGTCTTTCCATGTCATTCTTTTTGTTAAACTGAGCAGTAGGAGATCCTTTCTGTTTACCATTTATCATTCATCAGTCAGCTGTCTCCTCTGTGAAACACCTGATTTATCAACATAACATTTTTATTTTCTGGCCCAGACATAGTGGCTGTGTCTGGTCTCTTCTGCTAGAGGCTCTGCTCAAGACAGGGTTTTGCAGCAAATCCTCTGTCTGGTAGGATTGACTCCACCTTGGTGTCATGGCCCTGTGACTTGGTTCTGCCTCACCTCCAGAGCCCTTTTTCACCTTCTCCTGCCCCCCTGCAAATTTCCCTAAGCTTCTCCAAACTTGATCCTCCCTTGCCACAATGTTGGGGAGCAGGTTAGCTGCCCTGCTCATGCCAGAGTTCCATGCTTCCTTTGTCAAAATTACTTGTGGTTTGAAAAATGCTTGTCCCCTTCTGGACTCTTAATACTTGAATTAAACTGGAGAATAAGGTTTTGCTTCTCACTGCCATCCCCAGCTTAGAGAATGTGCTTGACAACACGTCACATTGACACTCAAAATATTCATCTATCCATCAGTGTAATTCCTTCCTATCCCACCAGTGTAATTCCTTCCTATCCCACCAGTGTAATTCCTTCCTATCCCAGTGTAATTCTTTCAGACATGCCTTCCTGGTAGCCATAACCATGGATAGAGGAAGGAAAAGCTATGCTCTGCTCCATGGTTAACATTACACAAGATATGTAGAATCTTACTTATCTGCCAGATAATAAAATCATTCCAGAGGATGCTCTCATCCTGTTCTTGTTCACATAGAATTTGCATATTAATTAACTTTGCTTCTTATTTGAAAGCAAAGTGATATATGTTAATATTTTCAATATATTTCCAATTGTGTGGTTAGATCAACATATGTTACCATTCCTTAAAGTGAATTTGAAAAGAGGTGTGATGAAAGTGGCCACATTAAATGTCTTTTGCTATTGTACAGTGAAGTTTGTGTATATTGCCTTAGAATGTATACAAATGTACTCAGTTTTAGGAACTAAGGTCCTATTAACTCCTAAGAAACACTAACAGTTATAGGGCAGATCTTTCTTGCAACCCCCTTTCTGGATGACAATATAAACATTTCCAAAGAAAAACACATTTTGTAAGAGTCAATACTATTCATTTGCCATTAAGCAACACAATAATTATTATAATAAAGTGTAGCTTACACCAAGTGACATTGTGGTTCTTAAATGTCTGCCTGGCTTTAGTAGTTAGAGCCAAATTTTGCTGCCCCTCAAATCAGTGGGGAATTCTGGAAAGTTCAATGAGAAAGAGGCTAGAACCTCCATCAGCTGCAAAAGCTTCTTTGTCTCTTCAAGAACCATCACTTTCAGTTGTACACGTCTGCAAACTTGCAGCTTTCTTAACCTTAGCCAAGCAGAAAACACTTCCTCAGAGGACTTAAAGGTGCCTAGTTAATTATCTTCACTGTACTTTTAATCCTGAAGCAAATTTGAACCCCTCCATGGCTCATATGGCAGTTTTGTGGTCTTTTATTGTGGGTTAGCAGCAGCATCTAACTCTTGGTTCTTATGTGCTGCCCTTTGCTGATTTCTTATCTAACACTGAGTTATTCACTGAAAGAGCCAAACTTTCCTACTCTACCTGAAGTGAAACAGAGGGGACTTTATTTCTGCAGAGATGGCCCAAATTCAAGTATCTCAACAGCAGCCCCTCTCTGCTGTCCTCCCCAAGGAATGATGATGGGATGCACGTCAGCGCTGAGTTGCACAACAGGCACCCGAAAAACCTTTCTGCATTCTGTGCTTTTCCTGCATTAATGAGAGGGTGATGATAAGGTGTTACAACACAAGTGTGCAAGACTGGGCACTGCTTGTTACGACAGAAGGACTAGCTAGGTTCATTGGAAACAATCTAACCTCTCCCTACCAGAAGAGTGAGTTCTTAATTAGCATGATGGGCCCAAGTTTCAGTCACCACCTTGTAGATTTACAGACCCTGATGCTTGTGCAGGTACAGAGCTAATTAAAGATCCAGGCTTGCAAACTGGGTAGTGTAACAAAGTCATACCACCAGCATATTGGCCAAAAAAGGAAATTTGTAGCACAAAGCTACCAAAAGTAGACATCCATTTTGTTTTATCATCTGGAAGTGGAGCTAATCTTTCTATGTGCTCCATTTTGTTTTCAACATGAGACAAAAAATGAACTGGAATGTATTTGTGTTGAAATAAGATGTGTTCTCAAGCAAGGCCACTTTGTTATTTCCTAGTCTTCAAGGGATGCGAGAGAGGGTTGGTAGACTCAGGTACAGTTTTAGGTTAAAGACCTAAGGTGGTAAAGCTCTTTTTTTCACACTGTGGTTAGCTTTGCCAAACCTCTGACTCCAGAATGCAACTCAGCACATTGGTACCATTTTCAACTCTTTCCTGACTGATTCCAGATCAGCTCTGGTCACCAGGCAGTCTAGGCACAGCACAGCACTGGCATTTAACACACCACAGTCTTGCCAGGGACCCTAAAGGCTCTTTCTTCTCTGTGAGAGGCGTTGCCATGGGGCCACAAGGGCACATCAGAAAAATTCCCATCTGCTCCTTCTGCAGGTGCATGGGCGACGTTCACCACATGTGAGCAAAGAGAAACTGTGTAAAAAAATCTGGTGAGGATGAGGGACTAAACCCTCTGAGCCAAGGAGCTTTTCTGTGAAAGAGGAAGCAGGGAGCAATGGAGGGGAGGAGCACCGAATCCAGACATTACCTCAGGCATTAACGCCCTGAGGGCTAGTGAGAGATATGTTGGTGTGTTTATAGAGACAGATTAAAATCAGATTTCACACATAGATATCTAGCACACCAAGGGTTATGAAAATCCTCCTTGACTGGTGAAAGAACAAGAGATTTGTGGTTGGTTGCCCAGCAAACCTGAGGAAGCTTGGCTCTGCTCCATGCCAGCAGACAATACAGAAACCACACAATGAACAATTGCTTTTGTACTGAGCTGAGGAAATCTCAAGTGAAGGAGGACAAGATCTGAAAGGTAAGCTTGTAGTTACACAAATCCACCCTATCTTTTAGGTACACCTCAGTAAACCATTACTCAGCCTGTGAAACCATGCATTCACCTCCTGTGCCTTTTCACAGCAGTGTCACATACACTCAAGCGCCTCTTTAAACCTTTGAGCAACCCTTTATTTTTTTGCTTTTCCCAACATCCTGAGCTAACATGGTGGGAATGCCGACATGCCACTTGGTCTGCAGGCCAGAGCCAGGATTGCATGTGCCTTGAGAAGCTGCCAGCCCAGCCTGCTGGCTCTCCCAGCTGCCCAGAGCAGAGGCAGCCAGTGACCAGAGTGTGGTCAGTGCTGAGCACAGCTCAGGCTGCTGTGCCAAAGATAACAACGCTTCTCTCCCAGCTGAGCTCATGGAAGCTCCATGGTGGCTCATTCAGTGGCCCAAACAGACTCCTGTCAGCCTGGAAAATACCACGTAGATAAACCCAGAGTAGCTTTCAAAGGAGGCAAGAAATGTGCGTGCTCAGGGGTGGAAGAACAAGGTCCTCACATGCCAACTGGATCTCCAAAAGCATTTAGCAGGTATGATGCACACCAAGACACTTGATCTGAGCTCTGTCCTGCTCCAGCAGTTATTGACTGCATTTAAAACGCTCCAGCATGCAGACCTGAGCACTCTCAGTGAATCAGCAACTATTTTTACTGTCTGCATCTCAATTACGCAGCCTATCTACGCTCATAACTGAAAATAATGTGGGACTTGGTTAAGACATGATACCAGAAGTACTTTCTCGTGCTAAAAAGTTAGGAAAAAAGAGGGTTTAGCATCTCTCCTTCCTCCCAAAGTTACAAGAATTGAAGCCATACACACTTTTGAGTCCTAGAAACTTACTAGGTAAAATTTGCCATTTCAGTGCTGTCTCCCAAAGGAGCACTTCTGGATGTTTTCCATTAAATAAAATGAAAAGGCAGTATTTCTCATTTATGTTTTTATGTCATTCCAGCTCAAGGAAGCTCATAATCATGAGTCCCACAGGGGCCAAGAAGCAGGTATGACAATGTCTTGAACTGTAGGGACAATATTCATGTCCCACAGGCAAGAAAAAAGAGCATGTTCCTACCAAATTCCTGAGAGCTAACAAAGCCATGGACACATGGAGATGCATTTATAGACAGTCAAATCACAAAGCTTAACTCACCTTAAGCTTAGGGAACATCAGTGAGGCCAAGGGAAGCACTTACATATGGTTAGATGAACTGGAACACTGTGTCACAGCTATAAACTATGTGACTACACTTCAGCCAAAGTTTTATTATTAAGACAGCATCTTAACTGACTTCCCCTGCTGTTTTTGTGCTTTGCATAAGCACAGATATTAAACTCAGTCTATATTGTCTTTATGGACACAGAACCTTCTGTGAAGAAAACACAACAGGTCCATGAGTAGAAATTTGCATATCTCTGGAATATTAAAAATGGGTCATAAAAGAGTGATTCTACATAATCTCACTACCTGGGACCAAATAGCTGCAAAACACTTTATAGAAAAATTGTCAGGGGATTGCATGTCAAAATGTCAGTAAAGTCATACAAAATAGTCCTGGAAGAGGCCTGGGTGGGTCATGGAGTACATCCTGCTGCCCAAAACAGGACCAAGCAACTTCAACTCAGCTGAGGCATCTCCAGTCTCTTCTCACAGTCAGTAAACTCCAGAAGCAACACTTCCTAACATTAGGAAGGTTTTTTTTCCTAGTATCCAGATTAAACACTCCCCCATTAAGTTTGCCCTATTACTTTTAGTTCTATCCAGTAAAGACATAAGAAAATAAATCATTTTCTTTGTCTTTATAGAAATTTTTATATATATTAAGATGAGCTGCCTCATTTTTTTTTCTGTAGACTATTCATCCGTAGTTCATTCAATTTTTCTCTACATTATCTTTTTCCTAAGCCTCCAATCATTTTTGCTGCTGTCCTGCTGACTTTTTCAGCCTGTGAAAATCAGTTGGAAATGGTTCACACGGCCTAGTAGGAATTTTGACCTTCTTGAAATTGTATTATTATTGACTTTTTTCAATTTGTAACCTCTTATCTATAGTGCCTCTGTGATCCTTTCAAATAGCAACTTTATCTCATTCTTCAGAAGACATTCTGAAAATTTTCGCCTTTGTTTTGGAAGGGGTTGCAATAGATAAATTAAATTTCAGCCACATAATTTGCTTCTAACACATTAATCCATCTTCTTTAATATAGGAGGTGGAAACCACAAAAGAATCTGATATTCTTGCAGGAGGCTCAGCTTGGGCAGGGTTCTGTCACAGGCCACAGCTTTTGTACCTACATGTACAAATATATATATAAACAGGTAATTATCTCAAAGTCTGATAAATTGAAGCCCTCCAGGGTTAGATAAGTGAACTTTATATCTTTTGGAAGAGAGAATTTCCCAGCATCTCAGTGAAACACACAACTGTTGCTTCTAGCTATGTCAGAGCCCAGAATAAAACTAATTAAACACGAAGACCAGTGTAGGTAAATTTCCTCTAAAATTAGCCAAAAATAGCCTAGCCTGGAAGATCTGTGCTATTTTATTCTGCTCTTGAGTTTCACATGTATTTACAATAGATAGGATATTATATGCTCAAAAAAAAAAAAGGAAAAAATATATGCAAAAGCTTTCTAAAAATTAATTTTTGCAATTTGTGCACATATTTCTATTTCTTAAAATTAGTCAGCTGAGTTTATGTCCACATTTACTATTGCTTATTCTCTCTGATCCAACCTTAGATTTCACCCATCAACTTGATCACCACATATATGCAAATATTTCACATATTCAGACATACAATTGATGCACAGGGAATTGCTGTGCTATAGGTGAAAATTTCTGAATTGTTCAACCTGAAATTTTGAGTATTTTGAAAACATAATCCAATAATTTTCAACAGGTGCATGCTCAAGTAGCACTTCTTTGTGGACTGATTCTTCAGGAAGCCCTAGAACTAAATGTATTGGCTTTTTAACCTGCCTCATGCCAGACTAGGTATAAAGTCTTTCCCATTTTTAGGATATGCCATCTTCATAATTGCTTTTAGCATGGTCTGGGCCACTTCTGCATGGGTGTTACTCATTCATACAAATACAAAAGTAATTAACAATTACAATGGAACATTTCAACTTCATACTGATCTGATCTTTACCTCTGTGACATTTTAGGTCTTTACTTTCCACCTCCCTTTCCTCCCAAGGTAACTTTAGCAATTTGTACAGCAGAACTAACAATTTCCAAATGCACTGAATTAGCTTTAGATATTAAATTACACTAAAAAGCTATTTAAACAGCAAAAGATTTGTTTAGAATAGTGCACATCCAGCTTTTGGAAGCACAGACTAAATCAAAGTATCCACGTAGTAACTTCTCTAAGGTCTCCACTTCCTCTGTCTGAGCAGCAGCACTAAAGTTATTAAAGTCTTTCTGTTCAGTACACTGTTCCAAATATTAGAAAAACTCTTAGTTTGGCTCTTTTGAGACTACTTTTAGAGAAAGGTGAAAACACAAACAACTGTGAGCATAATTCCTCTGAACCCTGATGGATACCAGAGATGCAAATCAGCTCTTCTGTCTTTAACAGTGTTTGGAAACAGTACTACAAAATGAGTTCCATAACAGTTTGGTCTTTCCAGTACAAAGGACATTTAGTGTCAGTAAAAGAAAGAATTCATTGCAGTAGATGTAGTGTAATCAACAGTTGCTCAAAGGCATCTCCAGGAAACTCTCAGATGGAATGAAATGCACTACCTTACGTCTGTTGATCCTGGCACATATTGTGTTTGAGGTTTACCTTAATTTACTCCCAGAGAAGAGATCTGACATCAGAAGATGATTTGGAAGGTGAGAGAAATGGGAATTAATTAACTTTACTTGCACACAGACCTGTCACACACGTTATGACTCCAAGTTTAAACCCTTACTGAGAGATACTTGTATAGAAAATAAGTAGCGTAGGAAACATCTACTATGTCCTGAAAATCAACAAATCTTCCTTCTTGCCCTTCCTCTCTCCTTTGTTTCATTTCTTCTTCCAGGTTTCAATAGGATAGAGCTAGGAATTGCTCCAATATGTTTGGAAAACTGATTTGCTCAGCAACCATATCTTTCACACAGAGGCTGCAAGATCCCCAAGAAAATCCCTGCTTTGCCTCCTTCAGATCAATCCCTTGAGCCTGCATTATCTATGTCTGGCAGGAGCCCTGTGGGCCAAGGCATTTCATTCTTTCAATCTCTTTTTCTATTCTTCTTTCAGTTTCTGATTTTGTTACTGATTCTTGTTTCCTCACAGCAAATGTCATTCCGCAGAAAGAACCACATCAGCAGGTCAGCAGTTTCAACAAACAGCAAAATAACTAGTGGCAGATAATTCCCCACTAGCTCTCTAAGTGTTTCTCCTGATATCTCTTTTTGGATAAAAGATCCTATCCCTGTGATTCCAGGGAGAGAAGCTCTGTGTTTAGTTCATACAATTGGAGCACGGGAACAGAATTTGGCCCAAGCAGATGAGTGGAAGGGAAGTCTGCAGCAAAGTCTTGCTTCTTTTGAATAATATGAACCACATATCAGAATAAACAGTGTCTCCATTAACCAACAGGTCATGCTTGTTCCTTCTCCTCAACCTTAAACAATGCCACAAGGAAACATCTCTTTTCTTCTTCCTGAAATGCCATTTGGAAAGGGGAAGTAGCAACAGATTGTGAACATACAGGTGAAGAAAAGTGGGATTGTTTGGGTTTTCTGATGGACAGGCTGGCAAGAGGCAGTGACAGAGGAGGAAGAATAGAAGGAAATCTGGGAAGGACACCAAATCCTTGGGATTATATTCATCCAGTTCCAATCAGGATTTACCTAATAGCACCAGAAATGTATTACTTAGAAATCCCATTTCTTACACGTACCCAAATAGACGTTGAGTCAGTTATGAGATTTCCCATACCACTGTCCTGTAATCACTCAGAATAGCAATGACTTCAGCCATTTCTTGACAAATAGTCATCATGATGCTTTAAAAATTGGCAAGAGATTCTTGAAAACTACTTTCACTGTGGCAAATTTAAAGGGAAATTTGATTACTTCAAAAAACACTACCCCTTCAATTTGTATGGCAGCCAATTGAGGACTGGACAAACTGGAAAATAAAAGCAGTTTTTAAGCCTTCATTTTTCAAATAAAGTCCCTCCTGTTTGACCACAGTTTTAATTGTGTTTTTCTAGTTATCAGTCTCTAGGAAATGCCCATACGCTGGTTTCTCAGTTCTTTTTCTTGCTATTTCTTGTTCTACAGGGGGAGGAGAAAAAAAGAGGTGGTCTAAGTTTTTTTGGTTCTTACAGTTGGTTTCTCCCCTGATACTGCACAGAGGTGTTCTTAATGAAACACTGTGTGAAGAACAGATTAATGTCCTTTTATTCATTCAAGGAAACAGCATCTCCATCTGCCCCGACTGAGATGAAGTGAAACAGTGAAAGCAAACCCATATTGCAAGTCTGTATTTTATATGGAGGGAAACAGACCACATAAAATACAAAAAGAATAATAAACCTGCAATAAACCAGGACAGTTATGAACTCTTCCTATTATAAATACCCATTAAACCTTTTTTTTTATTCCTTGCAGTCTTTTGAACTCACCATGTATCAGCTTGATGAACTCTGAACACTTATTATTACTTTAAAAAAGGGGGAAAATAAAAAAGAGAGGGGCCATGAGAGAAAAATAAATTTTCTACTTTGCACCACACAGAACAATCAGGATACTTCTTTTGTTTTACGGAATTAAAAGATTAGGCAATGTATTTAATGTGTAAGGAAATAACTTATTTGGTTGAGCTCCCTTGAAATATGATAGATGGCAATTAGGTGAATTCTAGCCTACAGGATGATACATTTTATTCATTCACTACCAAACAAACTCAAGAGTTGAAAAGATCTGAAAGAATACATTTCGCAAAGCCAGCACAATCCTATGTGAAGCTAATCTCTGCTAACAGCCCAACAATGTTATCCAAATTGCCTAAGGTGAAGAACGAATATAAAGGGAGAATGCACATTATGTTTCACTAAAGAGAATAGATGTTAATTTAATTAAATGAAAAGGCTTCACAGTGCTTTCAAAGCAACCACAAATGTAAACACATTTAATCCCTGGGAAAGTGTCTATTATAGTAGACAGTGGAGCTCAGCCAGTGAAACTGCCATGGAAGCGTGACCAGAGCCTCCACGTGGAAGCAGCACTGACCCAAATCCCTCATTGCAAAGTGACACTTGTTGTGACCCTGACTTCTGGAGCTCAAAAGGACCACGCTCGTGTCACTGCCATGACCACAGCTCGCTGCTTTTGGAATGCTTGATAAGAGCAGGGCTTTTCTCAGCCACAAGAAGCAAAACTGATGCTTTGGGTGTTATTTTTAGTTAGCCCTTACGTATCTGAGAGCCAAATCTGACCCTATATCTGTAACACAGCAATGTTTTCTTATGTCACAGAGCCAAACTAATACCCACTGGCTCTGGAAATCTGGTAAATGTCCTTCAAGTTATACTCCAATTTAGCAAAAATGATCCAACAATGCTTAGGAGAAATGTGTGCCTGAGGAGTGCACCAACATAATGCATCTAAGCTCCATTAAATATTCAAATTCAGGATGAGCAGAAAAGATCCCTTTACTTCATGAGCCCTGTGTAGAGGGGCTGAAACAGAGATTACTAAAACAGACCACCAGAGGATACATAAACATCACTGGAACAAGCACATATAGCTTTTTGCTCAGGTGTTCCCCTTCCTTCTTCCTTCAAAACATTTTTAGTGTGATTAGCAAGGACCAGATTTTTTTAATCTTTATTACTGCCATCTGTAATTTGGTTGATCCTATTGGTTCTTTCAGGTGCAGAAAAGAAATATTTTGCAAGGTTCTCTGTACCACTGTAGGGTCACAAAGGGAGCACCATGCCTGCTTACACCCTTCCAGAAAGATTTAATAAGGAGAGAGAAAGTGCACGTGGACTTGCCTACACAGAGATCCTGTGCATACACATGAGGGAATAATTGTCTTTGTTCACATTACCATAGCAGGATAGAAGAAAAAGAGTTATTTTTCTGTCATATCTGTAAGTTAAATCAGTGAAGTCACGTGTGTCTGTGGAATCTTAGGAAGAAGAACAAGAGAGGTGAAGGAAAAAACCATTACTTTGAAATGTTTGAGAATTAAATTAACAAATCTGGTTCAGTGATATCTAATAAAGCTCTTCAAGAATGGAAAAATATCCATCAAGAGTTCACTACAGTTACCAGTCACCACCATATTGAAATTTCTAGGGCGTTTTGAAGTGCAAACAATGAAAGGCAGTTGTAGGTGACCTCCAGCACATTCCCTCACACATATTTCCCTAATGTCTCTTTATTGCCATTAAAAGTAAACCTCTTTCAAAGCAAATGCAAACTTTATCTGGAGGACAGCTCAATGTCATTCCTGATTTCCTCACTGTATCATCTACACTGTGTCGTGCGTAAGGATCTTAAAGGGTGGTGGACAGCTCCCTTCCCCCCCTCAACAGGTCTTGGGGCCATCAAATGCTCTTCATTTCCAATGCCTTTACTTTCTAATGGAATAGAATCATTTGGGTTGGAAAAGACCCTTAAGATCATCAGAGTCCAACCAGATCCAGATCATGGCTGAAGACATTAAACAGAACGGGCCCTGGGGGACACCAGTGGTGACTGGGCACCAGCTGGATCAAACCCCACTTCCCACCCTCTGGGCCTGACCCTCCAGCCAGGTTTTCACCAGCGAGCTGTCCACCCATCCCCAGCCATGAGCACCCAGGAGAGCTTTGTGGGAGAGGGTGTCAAAGGCTTTACCCAAGTCCAGGTAAGCGACAGCCACAGCCTTTCCCTCATCCACTCAGTGGGACATCTTGTCATAGAATGGGATCAGACCAGGCTTTTAGAGCCCTGGGCTGGCCGGGGCTGATCCCCTGGTTGTCCTGTGTGTGTTGTGTGGTGGCACTCAGGAGGATCTGCTCCATAATGTGGTGTTTTGGACTCTCTCCTGAGCTGGGCCACACGTACCTGGGCACTTTTTCAACACTAGAGACAAACAGCAATGGAAACTGAGAAGTGTCCCGTTTCCAGCATGCTCAGTTTTGTATTTGAACACGCTCTGAACTAAGTATAACACAATTGCTCCACGCTTCCCCGGGGGCAGGGAGTTAAATACTTCCTTTTGCCAAGTTTGCCATATAAATCAGAGTGGGTTCCATCACCTTGGGAATGTATTCAGTGTCCTTGTCCTTGAATTCTGACAGTCCATGCCCTGCAGTAAATGCAGTAGAGTATTATTAGTGGAAGGGGAGACTGGGCAGAGTTTCCTGAGGACTTGAGAGACCCAAACTAGTTTGAAGTCATGGTCAACTTAAAAAAAAAAAAAAAAGTGAAAAAGGACATTAAAAAGGTTTTTTATAAAAGGAAAATAATAAGGGCAAAGGAGAAGAGTGAGGAAAGGGATGAAGGGTGAGAAAAAGGGAGAAAAGGTCAGAAATGCAAAAGGGGAAGAGAAAATGGGGGGGCGGGGAACAAGAAAGAGAAAAGGGAGAAAACTGGAAAGGGAATGGAAAGGGAGAGGAGGGAAAAGTGGAGAGAAAAAAAGGCTGGGGAAGTGAATATGCAAGCAGAATTCCAGTCAAGACAGCATAGATCTGTACAGTTTCAGATCTCACCTATTTTAATGTTTATGTTTATCTATTTGGAGACCCTGGCTGCTCTTTTGTGTAGTGTACCAGTCTCTCATCCTTTCAAAATGAATATACACACTAAGTCCCTGCACTGCCTGGGAGTCAAAGTGAAACATAAAGTCCTTATCAGCCACCAAGGGATTCTTCCTGCTGCAAATACAAGATATAATTTTTTGATAGCAGAGCTTCTGCTGCATAACCTTCCAGAGAATTTAGAATCTTTCTGACTAGTCCAGCACAACTTATTGCAAGGGAGGAAATCTGTCTGGATTTTTATTGTATATTTATATATGCTAAATCTCAGGAATTCTACCTTAAGATTATTTTTGAGCCTCAGGTGTTGCATGAGCCTCATTCTGACTTCCAGCACAAATAGGAATTCCTTTCTCAGTCCTGGCAATTCCATTCATTGCTATTCAAATATACTGTTTATAAAATGGTTTCCTTCATATATTTGTCTTCATATACACAAGCAAATACACATACATTTATAGCTTTAGCAAATGCCAAGTGTTAAAGGAAATACTCATTGATTAATTCTTTAATGTAGCCTCAAAGCAGAGTCTCAAGAGCAATTAGTTGATGTGAAGATTAAGACTTGGGAAGACAAAAACGTAATTCAGAAGAGGTGTGGCAAAAAGGAATTAATAAAACAATTCTCCCAGACTTTCATGTAGGTGGACCATGGCCAGAGGCCCCCCCCATTTCCACCTCTTCTTCCTCCTCCTCAAAAATCCCAAAACCACAAAACCTATTCTGAAATAAAAAAATACCTTAACAGAAACCGAGACTCAGCACATATTCATTAGCATGGTTTAACAAGACTGTCACGTGCTGCTTTTATTTTCTGGTTAATAAAGTTTGATAGATTTTATTTAAATTGTGTAAATGTTAGAAGATGTTATAATTGGCAAGAGGATTCTTCAAAAATTAATCATAAAAGACCTGAGATGAGGGGAAGGAGGCAAGGAAGTGAGAACTGTGCAACTGAAGCCAGGATTTACTTTCTCTGACTCCTATTAATTTTCTTTTTTTTCATACTGTGAAGAGCAATAATGATACCAAAAATAAAGAAAATTAGCAACTGGAATGTACTTGCGTGGTGAAATGGTCATGGCACCATGCACTGGAATCCTATAATTCCAGATGGTATTGAGGAGGTGTCAAATAATAGTGCAGACCTGGCATAATTATGACAATTGCTACTTCAGTCAAGTATTAATTCTGAGGCTTCTAATGAGGCTTTTTTTTTTTTTTTTTTTTTTTTTTTTTTTTTTTTTTTTTTTTTAACAGTGAGTAATGTCCCAGACCATACAACTCCTCTGTCTCCATCACCTCTTTAAATCAAAACTGCTGTTAGGACACAGTTTATATTTAGCAATAACAATGTATATAGTCACAGGAATCCATGAATGAACACGGGCAGACAGATTTTTCCCTACAATCATGCTTGCCTGGACAAAGTACCCTAATGCAATAGAGCTACATGAAATTCTTGTGCTACGTGTTGCTTGAAAGTCTCTTTCTTTTTTTCAGCATAGGAAAGATGGGATGTATAGATAGTTATTTTTCAAGCTACCCTCATTAAGACACCAATAGTTAGTTGGAAATGGTTTCCCTCCCCTTCCTCACCATCTGTTATCTAAGTATTTCACCTAAACCCCAGGACACTGAGGGGTAGTGATGGAAAATTCCCCTCTGCTTGAAGGTGTAGATTTCACCCTCTGCCAAATAAAATTTAAAAAGCAATGATTTTTAAAAAATCATCTTCACCCTGGACATCTGGATTGAGGATCTTGGCAGAAACTTCATCAGGATGCAGAGTTCCAGTAGCCTGCTGTTACATTCACAGCAGCTGGAGTTGCAGACCCTAATTTGGAGTTACAATGTAATGCCGTAAAGGCAAATGATTATTTGGGTTTGGTTACAGCCCTTCACCTTTCACAACATCTGTCCCCACCCACACAGGGCCAGTTTCATCTTACAAAAGTGGGGGTAAGCCCTATTACCTGTGTCCTTGTGTCAGGAGGCATTTGCAGGACCTACATTTCCAGACTCTGTCCTGGCAATGGTCCTTCTAGATTAATTCCTGTCCCCTTCAAGGCTTAACTTCAGCAAGTTGCTTGTCAGTTCTCAGACAGTTCCCCTTCTACCCAGCCCAGATCCTTGGCATCACTGACCCTCTGTGGCCCCAAGGTCCTTTGAACACCCCACCTCTCCAGCACTAACTCAGTGCTCAGCAAGAGCAGAGCACAGTCCTGCAGCGTGGGGACCGTGTTTAATATGGCATAGAAAACCCTTCTGATCTCCCCAGCACTTTCTTAACAAGGGGCCCTTCAGCACTCAAAAAGAAAAAAAAAAAAATGCCCAAACATTAAAAGCAAGCAAACAAACAACATCCTAGAAATTTTAATAGCTCACTTAGTGGTGGTGGCAGATGTCAGATTGACAGCGCTGGGGAAGACAGCTTTCAGTGGTGCTTGCACAGGTCCTGATGGGGCACTGATAGTCCTTTCTGCCTCCTGTGCCACCCCCAGACCTCCCCTCATGAATGCAACGTGGTGCTGAAGCCATCACCTGGAGAGACCACCTTGAAGGACAGTGTAATCCCCATGCCAAATTAATGCTTAGGTTCCTGGCTGACACTGCCAAGAGAGGTGCCAGTCCTGATGGTCTTTTTAATGTAGATACCTGCCACCCACTGAGAGCCAGACTGAGAGACCATCAATTCATAAATTTATTCTATTTATTTTATGACATCACATCAATTAAACTTCTATTCCAAAACCTTGGGTTGTAGCTGAAAATACCTCTAGGCAATACCTTCACATTTAAATTAAAAAAAATATCTCACTTCATCTGGCTTCTTCTGTTCCTCCTTTCCCCTCATTGTGGCTCAGAAATGACATACAACAGATGAAGGAGTATGGAAACAAACTGAAAATCACCATTTCAGACATTATCCCAACAGGTGTGCATGCTTTTCTTGGAACTTATGAGGAGTAGTAAATATTGCTAACTCACCTCTGCCCATCTTGCTGCAAACTGGCCAGCTTATAAACACCATCCCATTGCTACTGGTGGCAGTGGACATGGCCATCAGAACCCACTGTGGGAGGCTCTAAAGAGCTAACACCTTCTAGTATTGCCTCACATGTATGCTTTGAATTTTTCATTAAAGTTTTGTGTTTTTTAAATTTTTCTCTGTTTGAATTAGCTATCAGCAGAGCAAATCTCATGGAAAAGTAATGGTTGGGGCCCATTCAGTTCAGATGCGAATCACTTGGCCTAAATAAGCAGCCTGTCACTGCTGAATTTCATTACTCATTTCCTGTCATTAACTTAAATGAGATTAATAAATAGAAACTGAAATACAGTTGGCCAGATTCAGCCCTCCAGTCAAGCTCATCCCCAAATAAAGCTGTGAAGGGAGCCCAGTCATTCACCGTATGTGCTGTGGGGCGTTTCTTGCACCTTTTAAAGATGCTCAAGCAGAGTGGGATTGCTTTTCCTAATCTCCCTTCTTAATCCCCTTTGTCCCAGGTAGGCATCCCAGCCTGACAGAAAGCACTGCTGGATGCCAGACAGGTTTTGAAATAAATGGGAAGAGAATCCAGCCCCACAGCAGAAGGGAGACTCATTAATGACATTTCAACCAGACCCTAATGCACCAGAGAGGAGAAAACATCCACAAAGAGAAGTCCCAAGCAGCCTACACACCCTTGGAGGCTGTTTTCTCTGCCAGGGGATCCTACTCCCCACACCCCATTAGTGCACATCCCTCTGAGGTGCTGAGCTGAAGCTGTCCCCCACAACAAGCTCCCCACTCTTCTCTGTGATATTAGAACCATTTGGTTAAGCAAAGGGAGTAAGTGAGAAAAGCTGAAAGAGGAATCAAAATCAGGCTGCAGTTGACACTTTGCCCCAAATCTGATCCTGTAGTGCCTGGGCATGGTGAAACAAATGAGACTGTTATTGTAGTGGGAGCTGGCACCAGCCCCTGTATGGAGGTTGCTCAATGCTTTCCATCCTAAGATTCTTTCAATCAATTTTTGAACAACATTAACACCTCCATTGTTTGTCTTTGAAATCTGGCAGAAGTGCGGATTGCCCAAGGGCCAGTGTCATGCCTTTCGCTGGTACTGTTAATAAATTCAAATTTGGACACATAACAGAGGTGTTGAAAATCATCATTTTTTTCTCTGTATTTTCCAGAACCCAGAGTTATTTTGGCAAGTAGCAAACACCCCAGAGATTTGCTGTGTCTGCCTTTGTGCTGCACCCTGAACATCTCCATGCATGGAAATGCCTTGGGCTGGTAGAGGCAAAATCCCTCTGCCAGTCCACCAAGGAGACTTGGTGTAACAGGCACAGGATTGCAACAGCAAGTGTGGGGACATGGAACGGTGGCAGGAAACAAGGAAGGAAGAACAAGTCACTGGGATGAAGTATCTGGAGTGTGGGAGCTGTTGACAAAGAAAAGAGAGTTGAATGAAAGGAAGAGGGAGGGTTACGAGTAAATATGTAATAAAGACATCACTTAAAAGTAAAATTGAGAACTAGAACTCACTGTACATCTCCCTCAAATGTCCAGTTCACACAGGGAATGACGTTTTGTACTGAGCTGGATAACCTCTTTCTGTCTCATAACACTCAGTTGAAAATTGCTTGCATTGCTAGGCCTGCAGGTCAATTGTTATCAGTGGGAAATGATAAATGACTGTTTAGAGTAGAGCTTTTTTTTTTTTTTTTTTTTTTTTTTTTTTTTTTTTTTGTGACATCTATTAATTAAATCCTGTAACTAATGTGAAATTGCACACATATAGCTAATGAGAAAAGGCTGCGGTTTTACTTTCCATTGTAAGTCTTCCAAAGGTGGAGAGCCAACAAATTCACAATTGCCTTCTGTAAGTCGATGTATTGCAGACCTCAGTGGCAGGAAAACATTACTATTGTGTCCCAGGAACCCTGTGTCCTTCTGGAAAATGAGGCAGCTCCTGGTCCCCCTGAAGATGTGACAACTTGAACTAAACACACCAAATTAATCTGGACTGAATACACCAAGTGTTGGAGAAAAAAAAAGATGGGGGAAGAGGAAGGGAAAACCAGCGCACCTCCTAAGGTCAGGCACATGGTCATAGTTCCCTTCATTTATTTCTGTGCTTGATGTAGACCCTCAGAGCAGCAACAGAGAATGATGGGAAGCAAGTGAGCAGCACAAGGTTACCAGAAAGCAGTGAACTGGGATTCTGAGAAATCAGTGAACTGAGGCCCTGTTGCTGCTGGAAGGTGGAAGCAACAGCAAACCCACAAGGCATCAAGGAAGAAAAGCCTGTGCTAAAGGAAATGGGGGAGCAGAGCTGCAATCTGATCTGCTCTGGATTGGTTGGAACTGCTGCTTTTGGGCTGAGCATCCCAGCACAGCCCTGGGGACAGACACCCACCTCCTGCCCAAGAGCAGTTCTGTACCCTTTGTCTTCCCAGCATCCCAACAGGAGCTGTGGTTGTGCTGGGAGTGCTCCCAGCTCTCTGACATGCAGTGCTTATCTGCTGCTGCCTTCAAACCTCGAGAGATGCAGGCTGCAGCTCTGCTTGTGCTGGCAGAGTTGATATAACAGAAGTTGCAGTAAGTGAGTGCTACATCCAGCCCTGCTGAGGCTGCTTAGGTATGGTTACAGCAAGGTTTTGCAGTTGTTCAGCAGAAGCTGAGCTCAAAACATTCCAACAAGGCAGGAGTAACAGTGGCCTGCTCTGGCAGGGGAAAGGAAAATACAATTCCCATGGTTTCTGTGTCATCTCAAGACCCATTTGTGTAATAAATCTCAAACTCAGCACGTTGGAGCAGCAGATATGCAAAGGCCATCTTGAGAGGACTTCTGAACTTCCATGATGCATCTGACTAAAGGGAAGAATTATGCAAAGAAGGGTCTGGAAATTAAAAATTCCCATTCTGGCTGAGACTATTAGGATTACCTCTGGGATTACTATTTACTCACTTTCCAGCAATGCCTGTAGGTTAATTATTTCTAGACAATGTTCCAAACTTGTTTTCCCAAGAAGCCCTGTTAATGTAACCTTCCTTAACTACTCTTTTGGTCAGTATATACCAAAAAAAGGCTACACAAAGATTTGAGGAGATAGAGGAAAGCTCTTTTGATACCTAAAATTCCATAGTTCCTGTAAGTAGACTAAGCAAAAATAATGTTCATGTCCCACTCAAACTTCTCTCAAGGTACTGCATTTAATTTTGCTGCAGCTTTTGAAGGGTGTTATGTTCTCTTCTTGTGTGCATTTTTATGAAATATTATGGAGTACTGACATGCAGTGTTGAAATGCTTTTTGATACCATCCTGTGTTGACAATTAATAAAGTTATAGTATCTGGGGGTAATGTAGAGCCATCAAAGTTAATAGAAGTCATTCCCTTGGCCTTAAAGTAAGCTCATGTTAAGATCTCCAAGTTATATTTTAAGTCTCTATGGTATTTGGGCAGGCCCCTGAAGAAAGATGCTCCATAAAGAAGAAAAATCATTGCGGGGTGTAGGTGTTCCTACAGGATAAATTATTATTCAAGAATAGAATATATAATGTAATTCTTGTAGAATTGTTTACAACAAAATTAAAAAAAAAACAGCAGACGCTGTTAAAACACCCATTAATCACAGTTTCACAACATAACAAGACAGGTTTTTTTTTTTTTTATTTTAAATTAATAGTTTCCTACTTTCCATTTAGCAGTCAGAGCGTAGCGGGAGAACTGAATCAGTAATGACATGGAAATAATGCTCAAATACATATATTTAACTTTAAGGAAAGGGCTTGTTCATGTCTGCATTAAAAGGAGAATGATTAATACTTCAGCTATTGTTTGAATACCTAAAGGGCATCAACTACTATTTTCCCATTAAATCTAGCACTGACTCAGCGTGTGGTTGCATGAGGTGTTTCTTCTTGGATGTGTCAACTGAAAAGGAGCCTGCTGCAACTGCAGCCCAGCTCTGAAGTCAGAGCAAATGTAAAGAGGCACGTAGTCAGGGCCTGCTGGTGCTGAGAAAAATATGGTAAAAATCGATTTATTTTTCTGTCAGTCTGCTTCGCCATTAAACGCCAGTTTGGTTTTAAGGTTTTATTATTTAATCCTGCATTACAGTCACACCTGTTAGTCTTCTCACTCACCAGTGCTGTGCACTGCTAGATGTGTGGCACCCTGGGAGAAACCAGGAAAACCTCACAATGGATGCTTTCTAGGTGCAGATGTGCAGTTTGCACAAGTACAGTTTAGCATTTTGGATCGTAAAAGTTCATTTCAAGTGGATTGACCGAGAGAAAGGACTTTCAGCTCCCTCCAGTACACATTGGTTGCTGTGGTGAATGTTTCTTTACCACAAGATGCAGTCCCAGACATGAGGTTTCATAACCCTTTGCCAACCCTTTCTCAGTAACCAGATCAGTCCTGGTCCCTCTTCTTCTCTACACATTTAGAATCTTCGATTTTCTGTTGCTTAAAGCTTTCCCAAACAGATCCACTTTAGGAAGAAACACCCTGTGCCCACTTTCTACCACTAGAGAATTTCCTCCCTAGCTGGGTTTCTATCTGAGCAAATCTCATTTATGTATATCTACACTCTGAACTCATACACCTCCCATCCGTTCCAATGAAGGTCTTGCACTCACACAGCTAAAAATCACAACCCAAGCTGCACCTTTTGCATGTAGACATGTGGAAAGGTTCCTGAGTCTCCTGCTGATGTGACTAATGGCATCAAATAACAACATTGTAGTTGCAGTTATAGCTGCAGATTTCAAAGGGCATCCCCTGGAGGTGGTGTAACTCATATTTGCCCTAAGGAGACAGAAGCTGGAATAAAAGCATAACATGAATTGAGAAATATGTGAAATTCTGTCGGATTCTCAAAAGTGGAGTGAGCATAAATACCCTACCTTGAGTGTTTACCTCCAGTAGGTCCTTCCTAGATGGAAGAGTTTCCTCTGTTACATCCCAGACTTACTATTGTTTGCAAATAAATAGATCTATATATAAATATATATAATGTGTGCAACAAGTATAAGCATATGTACACATAACTCCATATGTACTGTACACATACAAAATATATAATGAAAATATTTTTTTACATTACATTTAAAACACAGCCCATCTAGACCCATGTATGTGTGACAAATCACATTTTCTTTTCCTATGTAACAGTCCCATAAATGCAGAGGATTAGGATTGAGCACCCTGAAGCAGAGGATTCCATTCCATTCCCAGATCTCTCTGTGATAAGCGGGCTTCTCAAGAAAGCTGAGCTTTCCCCCAGCAAGAGACAAATTAAAATGCTGAACATGGCTTTTTTTTTTCCTCTAGCCAGACCACAAACCCCTTTCTCAAAGAAGAATGACCTCATATTTTATTAACCCCAGCACAAAGTGAGTGAGCTCACACACACACACAACATATATACATGCAACCACACACCCAAGAAAAAACTGAAAGACAGACTTTTAAAAACAGGACTTCCAAGGAAAAGTTAGTAAACACAGATTCTAGAATCTAAGTTCCTTATAAAGTTAATGCCTGACAATGATCCTTCTAGAGTTTTGAAAAATACATGATGAATTTGCAGACATATTTTGTACTTTTCCATTTCCTCTGCCTTCTCTTCTTTGGATCTAACAGGCAAATAAGTAAAAAAATACATATTTTTTCTTATTGGATTGCTTAGAGGGGAAAAGCAATTTGAGATTTTCTTTATAAATACTCCCACAGGACAGAATACACAGAAACTGTGTGGGACCAGAAGCACTAAAGCTGCACACAAAACCTGCGGAGCAGCAGCGAGTAGCTGGACATTGCCACGGAAATGAAATCCTATAAAAGTGAGGAAAAGAAGCTCAGTTCTGCATATTCTTTCAAGGTGTATTTGCACCCATCAGAATGGTTTCCTAATTCTGATTGTCCTTTGATAATTATGACACAGTAGAAATGGAAAAGATGCAGGGCATTACTCTGCTGAGAAAAACAACTTAAATTAAAGAAAGGCTTGCACAGGAAGATAAAGGAAAAGGACTACAACTTCGCTGCTGGAAAAAGAGATGACACAAGAGAAATATAGTAGCATCTACAAAATTCTGAATGGCAAAGAGAAGATGAGCAGAAAACTACTGTTCCCTTTTTCTCATGCCATAAAACATCAGGGAGAATTCTGTTCCCTCTATATAAAAAACAAACAAAAGGAAGTAGTTTTTCGCACTACATAATAATTAAACTGTGGAAGTCAACCACAGGATGTTGTGGAAGCCAGCATTTTAACCAAGTCCAGAAAATATTTGAGTAAAAGTCAGGAAAAATAAGTTTTATTGGTGGTGCAATGCATCTACCAGTCCCTCTCTAAATCAGCAATTATTGAGAGACAGGAGAATTTAATTGGGAGATTACTCATTTTATATTAATGTCTGTGTCTGCTGTTGGGTCCTGCCACAGGAAATTCAAAGGTTTAGCTACACCTTGGTGCTACACCTTGATTCTGATTTAACAGGATGATTTTCAGGCTCTTTGAAGACTTTAAATGTCAAGGTTGGCGTAGGTGTAGGTCCTATGAAATAATGCACGTACACAGAGAACTACCACATTTGCCTTTTATTTTCATGAAAATGTAATACCCACAAATTGGTGCAGAGATGAAGGGAGCATACATGTTAACATGAAACCAGCAAAACACGTGTGAGACAGGGTCATTTTCCCCCTCAATCTCTACCCAATCTCACAGCTGGCTTGCTTTTGGCCTGTGCTCCTGTTTTAGTGTGTGACTGCTCATTTTAAAAGGAGTTCTTGCAGGCGTGTGCTCAGTGTGGTTTCTAGCATTGATTTAATAACCATAACATCATCAGCGAGTTGGTTTTTTATGAAATTGAAGAATACCTGGTGAAGTCTGGCATAGGGACCGTGTGATTTCAATGTTCATTGAAGAAGCCAACACTGTCTGAGGCCAGGCAAGCATCAGAAGTTTTCCATGTAGTCCTGTGATGCCTTTCAATCCTTTTAATATTTTAGCCCCTGTCATGCTTGGTTTTGAACTAGAAGAGCTCAGCTGTCCTTACCTTGAGCACGTGGGTCTCCCTCTCCTGAGATGTTTGTACTCCCAGTGAGCTTTTTCTTCTGGTGGGTCCAGTGCACAACTCTGGCTTCCAGCACAGTTTTTGTTCCTCTTCTCCCCTTTCCTCCAAAGTATGGATTTTGTAGCACCTGTATCCTTGTTGCTCATTAGATATCAAGGTTAAGAAACTGAATTCCTGTAATCCTACACAGGATGTTTGCCTAACTCTTGGGAGATGAAAGGCCAGCCAGGGCATAACTGAAAGGGCACGCCAGTGTCCCAAACTCGTGGTTCATTCCTGACAAATCCTACTGCAGTTTTCTTAGGAATGCCATAGATTTTTGAGAATCAACATTATTTCTGGAGTGCAGACTACCTAAGCAAGGATTTTATATGAAAACTAGGAGTGATAAGAGGTAATTTTTAAATTGGTTTCCTTTGAATTTCTGGAAGCAGACCTTGTTTATGATCTTCTCATTTGCATTGTTCTTTGAAATGTTGGGACGTTTTCTGCAGCAGCCTGTAATCCATAGTAGCTGCTCATATTTAAAACCTGTCACACTCCTGACATGTTGGGAAGTATCTCAGCCCAGTATAATATTTGGCTTTCAAATTTTTATTTTGCAACAAGAGGACCAACAGTCTCGATCAGCAAGAGCAACTTTGGTTATTAGAGTTTGGACACGAACTTGGCTTGCTAATGCCAGAGAAATACAAGAGCCTTCTTTCATGCTCTTAATGAAATCATTAATTATGTCAGCAGCTCAAACGATACATCTCCAAACACTTTACATTACTTTGCAAAAGGGTAGTCACATAGAAATTGTAGGGGAAAAAAAAAATCTTAACTTCTAAATTCATAAATTCTAATAATAAATAGATTTCTAGTTCCAGGCATTTGTACAGTCATTTTGTCTCATCCTCCCTCCTATTCTATCATACTGTGTCTGAGGATTCTGTTATTGCTTGCGCAAAAAAAAAGAAACTGAACAATATATCCATATACTGTTGCCCTGTTGCAAACTAAATGAACTTCCTGAGCCTGAAAATTTGGCATGCATCTGATTAGCAAAGAAACCATCTCAATAGACTTCTTTCTTTATAGCTAAGAAATTGCTGTACCTTACTGTGACCCTTGCTATATTTCCTATCATTACTAAATAGCTGTTTTGATTAAATAATCAACTTGTTGACAATGTTATAAATAACAATTAAATTATTTATCTTTCAGGATTTAAGTAGACACAGCTTCATGCTTTAAAACAGCCTCCGTTACAGAAATGAGCTTTTATAGATGATAAATAGAACCAGATTCCAACTGCTGAAGTCAAAAGAAGTCTTGGAGAAAACTGTTTCCAATCACAGAACTATGATAATGCTGTCTGTGCTGTAATAGGCTTGGGGAGACAGAGAACTTTTGGAGTAAAGAAAAGACTGACATTCAGATTGGCTTTGTTAATCTTCCACATAAAATATATAATTTAATTTTTTATTCCAGTAAGGCCAGCTCCCCCGTTACTGATCGTTTCAGTAAACAGCCATTCATTGTTTTTCCCACACCATCAAAAATGGAGGTTATCTGTTCTGTGGTGGTATAAGTAGAATAAAAAACACAGTAGGATGGAAAAGATAGCAAAATTCACAAGATAATATAAATGCATCAAATTCATATTTTCTTTATGACCAAGCAATGTGGTCATGTGGCTCGTCAGAAGATCACGAAATCTATAGTGAAATTTCTGTGAAAGAGGCTGGGATACAAGTCCCAGTATTCCTTCACACAGCAGTGATTTCATGGAACTTTGTACATGGAAATTTTGGGACTTAAAGGCGTGATTACATTATCTATAATGTGCTTCCAATAAGGCCCTGGAAACAATGGGAGAAATTCAGAAAAACTTCATCTATGTCTCCATGCCAATATTATTGGGGAACCTTCCAGTACTGAGGGTGGATTAAGCAATCACCTTTAACTGGAATTTGGGAGAATGGTTTCAGGTCAGTGAACTGGCTGACATGGTTTAGTTCTTTGGAGAAACTTGAAAGACTTGGTACCTTGTGTGAAATACTTCAGCAGGTAATGTAAAACTTGAGATGTTCCTAAAATAGCTCCGATAACAGAGGGGTGTGATTGAACTGCACACAAAAATTGAAAAATCAGCATGGAAAAGCTTGGGAATCAGGGTATAAACCAACTGTAGGAGGTAAACTTATTACAAAAGAAAGACATCCACAAAGGGCAATGACAGACTTCAGAAATTAAAAAAAAAAAAATAAAACAGAGAAAATACCTACTTTTCATACTAAGGTTAAAGTTCAGGAACAGGAAGATTCAAATATTCTGTGTTGTAACCCAGCTGTAGTTGATTGAGGTTCATATAAGAGTTACAGTTCCAGCAGAATGACTTACCTGTGAACTTTGCACTCGGCAAAATATTTCTGTCCTACACTAATGGGGTGAAATAGGACAGAAAAAGTCACATTTTTTTAAACATGCTGTAGTTCTTCCTGTCTTTAAGTAATCCACACTTGACAACATTCCCATTCCTTTCCCCCTGCAAAGGAGGCTGTGTGACTTTTGCAACACCAAAGGAAAAAAACCAAAACAAGCCCTAGAATTCTTCTCACTAATACTATTCACAGCTGTCTCTAGTTTGACTTCTAGACTCATCTTTTGGCTAATGCAGATCTCAGATAAGTTTCCAACCCCTTTCTCTTGGCTAAGTCCCAGATCTCCTCCTCCATCCACATCCTCATAAACGGCTCATTTCTTCTGTTCAGCAATACCCTGTTTAAATTTCGCTTTGCACTGGGCACTGAGTTTCATTACATTCCTATACCTGGCCATTTAGAACCATACCCAGATGATCTTTCCTCCTTTCCCACTTTCCTTTCCTTGGGCTTTTCTTTTCACTGTGCTGTCACAACCCTTCCTTTGTGACTGTTGTGTGTTTGCATTACTATAAGAGATAAAACTTCACTGTGGACTGAGACTCACAGTACAAGGCACAGAACACAGAACCTTTTTTCACTCTCAGACTGCCTTTAGAATGATGATATAGGAAACTGCCTCTGTCCAGTTCAATCCTTCATTCCATCTCTCACTTGTATGGTCTTGAATTTCAGCTTAACACGGTTAAAATCTCAGCAGAGCTCCAAATCCACACTATTCTTATTCTTTCTTCCTGTGGATAAAAGTCTTATCAAACACGCAGTCTCTTAGGTGATGGTTCTGGACTTTCCTTTTGGTGGAAAGGGAATTTGAGGCTTTTTTTTTTTTTTTTTTCCAGCACTTGTTCTATGCTCAAATATTTTCCTCTTTCAACATCTTCAAAAGATATCTTGAACACAAAAGCTCTCACCAGGATGCTTCACCCCTAAATCTTAACCCTCAGCCACTGCAAATTATTTACCAACTGGTCTGTTAAAGGAATTGTCCAAATCATCTTTTTTCCTAGTTACTTCAGTCCTGCAATTTATATAATTCACAATCTTCTGCTTCCCCCCCCCTTATTTTCTAAAAGGGCAAACAAACAAATAACAACCCCCCTCAATAAACAACAAACAAACACAAATAAAAACAAACTACCTTTTATCCCTCCTTTTAGGTCCTTTCACAACTGAACTTGGCCTTACCTGGCTGCTCAGTTCTTTGTATATTCATGTGTTTACACTAATAGCACTTCCCTCTTTCCCTGTCTGGTCATCCACATCAATCCTTGTATCCCTTATACCATTAAACCATTTCCTCGCACACCTTTAAATTTCAGCTGAAGCTTTACCTGCCTTGATTTACAGACAGCAGGCTGGACTAATACAAAGGTAGCTGAAATGAATTTGGGGTTATTGCTATACCCTTTTGCTTGTTTTGTGCCCCTGTTGCAACTTGTCCTTAAAGTGGGTTATTAAGCAGGAGATATTTTTATAGCTCAGGACTCCACACAGCACCAAGTGCAGCAGTCCTTTGGCTCACAGGCAGCCTGGAGATATTTTATATTGTGCAAAAACTCTGTAGAATATACAAGGGATCTCAGAGGCTTGGCAAAACTTAACAAGACTGTCTTAGTTCAGCTTCTGTGTGCTTATGGGGAAAGGCCCTAAAGTTTAACAAAGGTGTTGTTTTGTGCATTCTTACACTCACATTTTTTTCTTTTTTGTCAGTAAATGTATTTTGAGGCATAACAGGTAAACAGCTTATACAAGCCTGAACCTGAAGCTGAGCACCTGCACCTCGAATAAGATCATCATTGTTTGAGTAAGGTTTAAATAATTTAGTACAAATTGGCTTTCCTATAGGTGTTGACAAGCACATCATCACTAGTTACTAATGAGTACAGGATTCCAGAGGTCTGCACAGATATCACCCTCCTCCTCTGACTGCGCATGTGTCCCTCGAAACAAAGTATTTCACAAACAAGCACCTGGAGACCTTGATTAAAAACCACCTGCTCTGAAGCTCTTGGGAAGACAGACTGCACAGGGTGCAGGTGGCCTCCACAGCACAGCTTGACGATATTTCTGATAGCTGGAGTCACTGAAATAAAGTTTGCTTCCCTCCCTCCCACACACACACCCAGCCCTTTGTGCTGGTTGGCCTCGTGAAAGGAGTTTATGACTGTGCCCTCAAAGAGCCTGACACAGCCTGGCTGCAATGACAGAACTGATGAGTCTAACAAACCCTGCCTTTGTGATAGGATAGGCCTTTCTTATCACTGATTACCTTTCGGCCTGATACTGCAAAAAGAGTGATACTTGGTGAAAAGAGGACAAAAGCATCCCAGGGATAACCAGTGATAAGCAACCATTTGAGAAGCTTCACCACCTGTTGCACAATTTTTCCCTATTCATTCCTGTGACTCTACGGATGGTTAATGAAAAATCATACAGATGTAATGACATCCCTCTGAAAAATCAGAATCTACAGAAATCTGACATCCCTCTTACTGAATCCTGCAGGCTCTTTATACAAATGGGATCCCTCCACTTTAATGTCATTTTTTCTGATCCGCTGGTCTTGGCACAAGGTTCTTGTGGGAGTTTCAGTGCTGTGCTTTCAAAGATGGAACACAAGAAAGTGAGGGGGAGCTCTGCTGGGTCTGAGCTCACATGAGGAATTTCTGTGGTGCCTTGGGTCTGGAATAGCCACACACCCTGAATTAATTAACTCTTTGTGGGAAAGCCCAGGAGCCTTTTCAGTCCGTGTGTACACATCATTTCAAAACCGATAGATCACTCAGAGCTGAAGCAAGGAGCTCATCACATTTCCATGCCCAGCTACAGCCCTTTGCCAAAAACAGAGACCTCTGGATCCTTTGCTTGCCCTGCTGCAGAGACAAGGCTTATCCAAGAGGGCAATTCAGGTTAGTCAGACAGCAAGGGCAACACTTCCACGGGACAAAGATGGGAAACCAACTTAAAGATGGTATTTTTAACCTGGTAACCTAAAAAGCAGTTGAGAAATCCACATATTTCCAATGCAATAGAATCCAAGCCCTTGCTGTTATTCTGATCTGCAGGTTGAAGTGATGGCTATGGCCTGCTCATGTCAAGGTGTATGTTGCAGCCTTGGACCTCAGTTCCTCCAGCTCCCTGCTGGAGCTGTCCTCGGCTGCACTAAGTATAGCTGGCTTTGTTTCCACACACGTTGTGTGGCGCCAGCCCTGAGTCATCCAGGAAAAACTCACGGCTGTCAGTCCCTCACCTGCCAGCTCCAGAACCCAGGTTAGACTCAAGGTGTCTCAAGGGCTTGGAAAATCAATAAGAGCAGCAGAACCCAGGAACTCTGCCTGTAAACATCCAGTCCTGCCCAGAGCCAGAACTCTTTTGGGCACCTTTACTCTTCCATCTCCCACAGCCACAGAAATTTCATCAAGCATCTGGCAAAAATAGTCTAAATTCCTAACAAACAGAAAACAGCTTCTAGAGAGCACCATTTCTAAGTCAGACCAAACACACAGAGTAATATTTCTAGTTTTAAGAGAGATGAAATCTGGAGGTGAAAGAGCAAACAACTTAATCTCAGTGTAAGGCAAGTTGCTATAAGAAACATTTTCCTTATCCTGGGATCAACAAGTAATAGGCAATAGCTTTTATAGTTTATCCTTACTTATTTCTTCAGGTTAATTGAATTTCAAATTTGATAATCTAGTAAATTTAGAACCCTAACCTGCAAGGGTTAATTGAACTCCTAAAAGACATGCTTGCTCACATTTCCTGCTGTCCAAGCTTATTATGCATTGTGTCATGGGCAACTCTCCAGGCTACATTTCACTATGCAAGGCCTGATTAAAGCAAGTGAGGTGGTCATTCCACTTTGCTTATTGCAGCCTAGAGTTCACAACCTGTGGGACATCATGTCTGGAAAAGAAACCACACTGAGATTAAAGGACATTCCATATTTAGAGAAGGGATGGCCATATAAGATGCTGACCTCCATCCAAATGAAGTGAACAAAGAGAAGCAGTCTGGCTTCAATGAGAGCTGGACTGGATCCCATGACTTCTGGGAAGAGGTTAAAGATGCAGTTTGTTCAGTGGGAGTTAGGGATATGAAAGCAGATAATTAATGTGGTGTGAAAGTAGAGAATACAGGATCATTTTACTTGCATAGGAGCAAAGGAAGGAAGAAAGCACACCTGAGTCAAAGCAGAGGATGCACCTAACCATTGCAGTCATTTCTACTTTTTAAAACAAACAGCAAGAAGCAGAAAAATTCCTGGAAGGCAAACTGCAGATTACCAAAAATAATTAGATTAACAAAACCAAAATGCATAAAACAAAGATACGGACTTCAGGAATGTTGGCTAATAAAGGCTATGCTCAAGGTAGAGCTTGTTATGGTACCTTGCTGCCCAGAATCACAGGCATGACCTCAGGCTTCACACAAACCAGTTCTCTCCATCAGTGTGGAAAGGCAGCCTGTCTTCTCAGCTGGGAAGTCAAAGGAGACTAGATGATCCAAACTACAACTTTCTCTTGTGTTCCATAAGCTAAAGGAATAGAAATGATTGAGCAAAACCATATCCAAGGAAAACACACCCCAACTCTACTAGCCCTGTGTGGCTATGGGAAAGCCATAGCCTTTTTGCTCAAATAATCTGCAAAGATAAAGATAAAGAAAGTATGTCTTAATCACACCAGCCCTGTGTACCACCAGAGAAGGATACTTGCTCCTTTTTCCTAGCTCACCCCTTCTTTTCTCAGCTTTCAATTCCTTTCCATTGTTGTATGATGGCTGGCTGGACTTCTCCTTGTTTGATCAAAAAAATCCAAGAATAACTTCTCAGAATAACTGTTGGGTGGGAATTTTTCCTTTACTAAGCATTCAGTTTTCACCCATTGGAAAATATCCATTCATCACAAATGTAATCGGAAAGGGGTTTAGGTCTGGGATGGGAGGGAACTGAGAGAAACTGAGAGTCCAGGAATTAGGACTCTGAATCAGAGAAGGGGAGGACTTGACCTCTGGTGTCCCAAAGCCCGGATGAGTACATTAACCACTAAGCCATTCCAAGGCAGGAGGTGAGTCTGTCTCGTCTCAGAAAGGGATGGATTTTGTTCCAACATAGCACAAAAACAAATTACAAATCTTCCCCCCCCCACACACCTTCTTTAAATTGAATTCTTGTTCTCCAGCCAGCCCAGCTTGGTATTAGTTTTGTGTGAGTTAAACAGACCAGACATGTTTCTTCCTGTTGGTATTTGATAGATATTCAGTAAAAGGAAAAAAAAAAAAAAAAAAAAAAAAAAAAAAAAAAAAAAAACAAAACCTCAATCTGTGTTAAAGATATATTTCAAGCTGAAGTCAAGACCAGACCCAGCCAGAGAGGGAATGTAGGAGCTCAAGGCCATGGCCGCACCACCATGGACAGCGCCCTGGGGCTGGAGCCGGGCCACGCTCTGCCGGCCGCGGCACCGGCACCGCCGGGCGCTGCGGGGCAGCGGCAGCCCCGGGGATTCATCACCGCCTCCTCGCCCTCAAATCTGAAAATTACTCCTTTCGCTGTCGGCTGGATTCTAGGAACCAGACAAAAGATTTGGCAAAGCTCTCCTCCGTTCCACGCAGCTTTTTGTATTTTTGCTTCACCCCCTCCCGGCCCCTCCCGCCCTTTCTCTAGTGAATTAAATTAAATGCATATTGTCTAAATAAACGGCGCATTGTGTCAATAGCTGAGCTGGGGGAACTCCGGCCGCTTCTCGGGTGCGAGAGGCGGCTCTGCTCAGCCACTCTTATCACTGTTTAATAAAGGAGATTAGTGTGCTCGCATGGAGCGTCTGGGGCTTGCTGATGGGGAGGGGAAAAGCGGGTTTCTCTTTCTCCTCGAACAATCCTTTCGCTCACTGCGAAGATGACACCATGTCAGACGTGGAAGAAGGAGTTTCTCATCCCCGACGGCCACCGGGGAGTCAGAGGAGAGCAGAGCACCCGTCATGGGAGCTGGGCACTGCAGGGTACAGCAGGGCTAGGTCGTGGGCAAGAATGTGTGCTAGAAAGTCTGCCTCAATCTGCGAGCAGTCGTGCCTGCTACCAACTGCACCTCAGCCTTGTCCTTAAGCCCACCCTGGGAGCCTTGGAAAAATATCCTGGGGCTTCGCACCTCGCCTGCAGAGAGCCGCGCTCGCTGGTTTTAACCTCGCTGGATCAGAGAGGTTGAGCAAGCCAGGGGATTTCTGGTCCTCGCAGGACGAGTCCAGCAATCACTGTGGTGCCGCTCCCTTCCCTTCCCTTCCCCGCCAGACTCTCCAGCCATCAGCACGCCTGTGTTTTTTTGCTGAGCACCATTTTTTCCACCCTGGGAAGACTGGAGAGGTTAAACTCCCCGTCTGAACCGAAGCCCTGGACGGGTGCAACTGAGGTTATAGAAATCCGGGAGGGGAAATGACGAAAATGCTTTATTGTGAATAAAACAAGAGGGAGGAGAGAGAGGCGGAACTTCACGGAGGTGAAGGATGGGAAGTTTGCGGAGCTGAAGATTTAGCCCGTCTCCGAGCGCCAGGCGGGGATTTAGTCATTATTTCCCTCTGCCTCCTGAGGCTGCAAGGGCAGCCTCCTCCCCAAGGAGCTGAACCTGTCCCACTTGCCGGCTTTTGTTTCGCTCCTGAGCGGCTTCTGGGGGGAGCCCGGTCACACACCCGCCCGCACCCTCGCTCGGGAAACCCTGGAACAGGGACTTATCCTTTTAGCCAAGCTCCCAGATCAACTTCCTCGTAGAAAAGCTGATTTATGCCTGTTTATACATATGGAAAAAAGGAAGCAGAAGCCAAGCGCGGCATTCCTCCAAAATCTCATTGTGTTTGAGGCGGGAGACAGTGGAGTCAGAAAACCTAAAATGATAAGGTTTGCCTTGTCGCGGCAGAGAGGGCTTGGCCAGAAGGGCAAATACGGGGTTTTACCTCACCTCTCCACGGCTGAAGCCTTTCCCGGGTCAGACAAAACCACCGGTTCTCTCCGCGCATCCCGCCTGGAGAAACAACCGGCAGGCTCAAGCTGCTCGCCTTGGCGGGGAGCCTTGCCGTCACCGGGGCCCCGGCAGGTGAAAGCCCCACAAAGGTGTGGCATTTTCCCCTCTCCCAGACACTGGGCCAGCCGTGCCCGGGGGCGCTCCGTGAGCGGAGCCATGTTCGGCACAGGTGTGGGGATTGGAATCGCGCCTAAAGCTCCGCCGGTCCATCTTCTAGTCCAGTCTCATCCCTTCTCGCCCCTCCAGGGACAGGAGGGGCCAGGGGGCACCGGGAGCCGGCCGGGCTGGAGGGGCAGATGCTGCTGAGAGCACCTCCCGCGGCATCCTGCAGGGAAGGGAAAGTTTAAACCCCAGGTGAGGGGTCTTTTCTCCCCATCCTGCCACGGAGGAGGGCTCAGGCTTGCGGTGAGGCTTGGGACCAGGAATTTGCTCACGGGTACGTGACTTTGCTCATTTGTGTACGTGGCAGGTGACAAAACGCTGTGCCCGTGGTTGCAGATGACAGCCCTCGGGGAGCAGAGGGGCAAGGGGGGCATGGGGTGATAGTGAGTCTCCTAAAAGCCTTTGGCATTGCTCAAGTCATGCCGTATTAGCACAGCCATAGTAGAGTTGTGTTATTTTTTTTCTCTTCCTTTTTTTTTTTTTTTTTTTTTTTTTTCCCAAGCCCACTGAGGCAGAGAAGAGGCAAACTCAGCCATAGGAAGGTGGTTAGTGATGTCACAAGTTTGGTCTTTTCAATAAAAGCAATGGAGAAGGGTCTCCCTCACTATATATATTAGGGGAAGCTTCTGTTCTTCATAATAAAAAGAGCAGTAAGGGAGAAAAGCACCTGCTTTTAACACCTTTTATTTAGCCGTAATCTGTTGCAGGCAGAATCAAAGCTCTGTAGGCTGGATTTTTGAAAAGCCTTGCCTTTATTTTTTTTAATTCATTTAACTTATTTTTTCTTTTTTCTTTTTCTTTTTTCTTTTTCTTTTTCTTTTCTTTTTCTTTTTCTTTTTCTTTTCTTTTTCTTTTCTTTTCTTTTTCTTTTTCTTTTTCTTTTTCTTTTTCTTTTTCTTTTTCTTTTTCTTTTTCTTTTCTTTTTCTTTTTCTTATTTTCCTCCCTCTTAAGCATAGAACATAGTTTTGGAAGCAATTGCTGAGAAGAGCAACCACTGTTGGCCAGAGTGATCTCTGAGAGGCACAGACAGCTGTAACTCAAGGAAAAGGTGAAGTGATAAATTGAGAAGAAACTTCAGGATTCTGAGTTTATAGAGGCTATTTATTTTTCCTGAGTCTGTAAAGGATGATATGTGTTGGTTTTTGGTGTATTTTTCTTAATCATTTCTGGGGAGAGGAAATTCTAAAAATATTTGATGGAAGTTTTATTTTTAACACGAGCAATACACTTTATGAGTTTGTTGGGGCTGTTTTCTGGGGATGTCACAATTATTTTTAATTAGTCGAAAGGGCAGTGTAAATCAAAGACGCCTATTAGCTATACATTTTAAATTATAGCCTACCAGGTGTTCAGGGAATTTATTTACAGTATAAACGATTTAATGTTTTCAGCATGATTTCTATTTCAGCTTTTATGCTGTCGGTTTTATTTGCCTGCGTAGTGTGGAATCTGGGCTTTTAAATCGTGTCAGCAAGCGTCGTTTAACTTCAAATAACCTGCAGGTAGAAAAACGCTTCGCTTTGCACCTAAACCTTCTCGTAGAACCTGCTTTAATTCGGGGGCAGGATGAGAAGGAGCAATCAGCCGGCACGCCTCAGTGTTTTGTTGCGGCTCGTGAGGGTGTTGGGAAAGCATTCGCTGTAAATCAGGCTGTCAGCGGCACAACCAGCGCCCCCGGTGCCCCCGGCGCGCTCTCTGGAGGTGCTCAGGCTCCCGGGATGCTGCGGGCACGGAGCCGGCGTCCCCAGGTGTGCGCTGGCACGGCACGGCCCGCGCCGTCGAGCGTGGGGAGATCGGCGTGCAAGGGCATTCCCTCCGGGAGAGCCGCCGGGCTGGGGGCGAGGGGCGCGCTGCCCCTCGGCTCTCTCCCCTTGTAGCAGCCGGGGGCAGCTCCTCGCACGAAACAGGCAGGAGAGGCGGGCGGGCTGCGTCACCTTCGGGTTTTACACGAGAGTTGTCCCGGGATGGGAAAGTTTGGTGCCGCCGTCGCAGGGTGCGGGGCTGCCGGCCGGCGGTGCCCAGCGGGGTTCGGGGCTGGCCGGGGCTGAGCGGGGCTGAGCGGGGCTGAGCGGGGCTGAGCGGGGCTGACCGGCCGCCTCCCGCCGCTCCGGGCACCGCTGTCCCGGCAGCCCCGCGGCGCTGCCCGCCTCGCACGGGAGCGCAACCTGACGCAGAGGTTTGCAGGGCCCTGGCCAGGCTGAAGGAGGGCGAAGTGGAAGGCGAAAAAGGGAGAGGAGGAGAAAACTTTCCACTAGTTTACTTTTTTGGCCAGGAGCGCTTGTGTTCATAGAGCGCGAGTCCTTCCCCCAGCCCTCCCCCTGAGCTCCCCCCCTCCCTTCACTAGCGTACAATTAGCATCATTAGGAACCGACCCTCCGGCTAATAGGGGAACGGCGACCAACAACGGTAGGTGCGTGCAAGGAAAGGCGGCAGCAGTCCCGGGCAGCGCTTTGGGGCTTGAGCTAAAAAGTGCTCCCAGCGATGGGAGGAATCCCCGCGGCAGGGGAGGCGCTGACCCGGGGGTAAACACAAAAAGGGAGAGCTGGAAGGTGAGCGAGAGAGGAGTGCGGCTGCAGAAGATGCGGAGAGTTTGGTCGGAGTCCTTGGGGTCCGCTGAGTGCATGTGCTGCCGGGTCTTTCCCTTTCTTCTCTCCTTTTTGATTGCGGGCCCGGGAAGCGCTGATTCCCAGTCTCCGTTTTGGCTGTGGGTATCCTGCCCGGGCTCTCGCTCTCTCCGCACATGTTCCTAGGGCGCCATCTCTTTGCAAAACCCTCCGTCCTCCCGCAGGTCTCCCAGAGGCTGCTCCGGAGCGTGTGAACATCGCAGGCTGCAGCCCAGTCCAACCTGCCGAGCCAAGCATGCTTCCCAGCCCCTGAGCCTCCCGGATCTACCGTTCCTCCCAGACCTCTCGGGCTCTCCAGATAGGCAGCGACCTTTGCTTGTCTCTCCTTGTCACCGCTTGTCTCTCTCCTTGTCACTGTTGGGGACCAAAACTTTCTGGCAGCTGGAGACGTGAACCTGACCCTTTTTTTTTGCAGAGGTATACTGAAAGACAGATGTGGAGATGCATTCCCCCTCCGCCTCAGCCTATGTGTGTTTGTGTGTCCGCGCGTGTTTACAGAGAAGCGAGCAGCTAAGCTGACTTTTGGGAATCTTTCCTTATCTGCAAAGAGGGCTTTCTGCTGTAATATAAAGCCCTGAGAGAGTGGCTTAGCGGACTAGAACTAAACAGGGCTCAGGGAACTCACTGAACCCCGCTCTGACCCTGTTCAAATGAGAGCTAGATGCTTTTTGAACTAATACCGAGAGAGATCTTGCCTGCGGACAGCGAGAGACGGAGAGAGGGAGGGAGGGAGGGAAAGAGGAAGGGAGAGGCAGACAGCAAGGAAGGGAGAGAGACAGAGAGAAGTTTGGAAGGAGTGAGCCGAGAGCTCAGAAAGTTTGTTTTTCCTTCAGAGCCTCGGAGCTGGTAGAGCTGAAGCGGGGACTTCTTGAGGACGGCGCTGGCGCATCTGTCCCTCGGGACTGACCTCTTTTTCCTTGCAGGTTTTAAGTCCCGGAGGGTACAATGTTCGCTAAACTCTTCCAGCAGTGGAGTTTTGCAGTGTTCCTGCTGAGTTATTCCGTGCCCTCCTACGGGAGATCAGTAGAGGGGATCAGCCGCAGACTGTGAGTTTCTCTTTTTCTTTTCTTCTTTCCTTTTATTCGTCCTCGCTGCGGCGGCAGGGCGGGTGGGGAGGGAGGGAGGCAGCCCGGGAGGCTCCGCAGCGCTGCCGGCTCTGCGCCGAGCCGGGTTACCTGCCCCAGGTGCTCACCGGCACTGCCTGAGAGCCAGGAAGAGGCATTCGGGGCAGGGAAAGGGCGCTTTGCAGCTCTCTGACCTTACAAAGCTTTGGGGAGGCGACGTGAAAGCTGAGGGGCTTCTCTTCCGACACACCTGGGGGATTGTTGCGCAGTTTCCCGGGACCCTCGCAGGGAGCATCCCGGTTTATCCAAACGCTGTGTGTTACAATAACTTGCAGCCACTTCCTCGGCTCTGGCATGAAGCCAGTGTTGATAGGAGTAGAGGAAACACGCAGAAGTGAGGGCCATCACGACACTGAAGTACTGAACAATTTCTTTGGATTTCTGCCACTTCGGGGGGAAAAAAATCCAAAGGGAGTCTAGTTTCTTACTTATAGGCAGAGGCATATTTTTTTGATAAATGATAGTGTATCTAAAGACAGTCTGTTCAGGAAATGACCTTTTTGCTTCTTCCAAAATAATCAGCCTGTTTTATAGTAATACCCGTTCACAAAGTGCAGGAGAAGCCTCTGTGCTGATGCAGGAGCAGCTGTCTCACACTTCTAACTCACTGGCTTTCTCTGGACTTGCATCAGATTTTCTAAGGAAGAAACACCTCAGTCACACTGGGGAGGGCTGTATTGTTATTCAGTTCTGCAGGAAGCCAAGTTGGAGGAAGAGTGCTGGAAAATCCGATCACAACTTACAGGGAAACATGACACAGCAAACAATTTCAGATGGGTTTCCTTGTAAATGTTTTATTACATACATAAGGACAAGATCTCCAAATAGCATTTCCTCTGCTAGTTAAGCAACACACATAATAATAGTAATAATAATAATAATAATAATAATAATAATAATAATAATAATAATAATAATAACCCCAAACACCCAAAAGAAAAAAAAATACCCCAGGTGACGCAACTTCAGACACACCTAAAGTTTGGCACTGGGCAGAGAGCTATTACAAATCTCCTACAGCAAATTGTGTAGAACATGTTATTGCTGATAATGTTACAGTATTATTCTCAGTCCATTAACGTTTAACTGTTTTGTACTCCTGAAAGCTGTTCTTGGGCTATTTCTTTCTTTTGGGACCATGTTATACAGAGGAATCAAACTTCAGTTTCAAAAATAAATTAAAAAAAAAAAAGAAAATAGTTGAAGTGCAGTTAGATGCTGTTATTTTCTTGGCTAGGAAACTCTGAACTGGATCTAAGCCAAACTTGGTTGATAAAAAAAAAATCAGATTTGCAGAGAAATACTCTCTCTTTTTGAAGTTAGTGTAGTTCTAACACTGTTTTTAAAGGTCAGGATTAGAGGTCTTCCCAGCTTCCCCATTCTGTCCTGACAGGGGGGAAGAAAAGTGTAAGCTAACCAGTGAAAACACATTTCTCAGCTCCCTCTTTACTCTGGCATGTAAAACACACACAAGAAACCAGTCAGCTGTCAGTTAGTGGCATTCATGTAGTTTTGTTTGTGGGCACAGCACAAACACAGACACCACACTCAAACACGTGTCCTGTTTTAATATCACCACAAACCATTCCTAGAGTTAATGGTTAATAACTCATTTAGGCATTGAGATTTTTTTTTCTCAGTCAAAAACTTAAGCCAGTAATGGATGAAAATACTGAAGCACGTTATTATAGACATGCAAAAATAATCAAAATTACATAGGCCTCATTCTACAGACTTCGCTGAAGCAAATATCTCATGGAAAGCAATAGCAAATTGTCCCAAGAAAATATTTCCAGACATGTTATTTGTTATAGGAGTGCTTTAGCTGTTAAAGAACTTCTGAGAAACCAGTAATGCCTCAAAATGAAATTACATATTTTTATCATTATGTCCAGACATCGCAGTATCATGTCCCTAGATCTGTTCAAAATATTTTTCTGAAGCCTGAGATAGGTTGAGCAGATTTCCCTCCCTTTGGAGTGAGTGGCAATGGCACTCAGTCTTGCAAAATACAGAGAGCTGACTGAATCCTCCTCAGTTATTTTCCTGAATTTAGGATCAGACCCAACATGAACAGTCAAGGGTAATAACAGCTAAATAAGAGCAGCTCTCTGAGATAGAAAGTGGTAGCTTGAAGAATGTTGTCTTTTAGAAATTCTAGATATCTCAAGGGAAAAAAAAAGAAAGGAGGAATGTGCTTGAAAAGAGCAGCTTATCTGGAAGTATGTGAAGTCGGGATGGTCACAAGTCATGGATTTCTGCTTCTCTCCCCATGATGAGACACTCAGCCTCATATGTATGCAGTGTACTTGGATCCAGTCATTAGTTTGGATGCTCTGGTCAAGTACAAACCATCAACATCCCTCTCTCAAAAGTGTCTGCCTCATGTAAGCTTAGCATTTACTGCTCTTGGTTTGGGTACAGGATCCTGCCACCTCCTTGGACGAGAGGTGTGCTTTATAGAAGGATGGAAGGGACCTCTAGTGGGTCATCTTAACCCTAACAGCCTAATATTTTTTTCCATATTGTGGCCAATATGTGAATTCAATCATTGCAGTCTCCATTGCCTTCCTACTCTGAGTGTGTGGGTGAGATATTGTTGATATCTCCATTATGAAGCACTTCTTACATCAGTCCTCTTGGACAAGCATTTCTCCACGACTTACAAACACAGGAGTTGTTTGAATAACTGAAGCAGAAGGAGGTAGAAGGTCAAAGAGATATGTATCTACCACATCTTTGTTTCTTTGGAGGTTCTTTCATCTAGAGTATACAAAGGAAGCTGGTAGGCAAAATGTAATCCTTAAGTCTGGCTGAGTAATAAGTCATGTGAAATGTAACACTACATAATGTTATACAATCATCTGGAATAGCAGAATGTTATTTGGGGCCAGACTTGATGCTAAATATCATACAGATATTTAAAGAGAAACCCACCCTCTTTGGCACACCAAACCCTCACATGTCAATCCCTGCATTATTTTGGAAATGCGTACTCACTCAAGATGTGGATCTTGTAATGCTCTCTGACTGCCTTGTGTGTACTGGAACCAAATGTTTAGGTTTCAGCTCTGTAAAATGGAATAGGTTTTCAATCAAGAGGACTTTAATAACAGGCTTTGGAGAGTCAAGATTTTGTCACAGTGGGGAAGCTGACCAAATACACATTAGAGGATTAAGGCAGCTTTGGGTTGTCTGTGATAGAAGGAATTATCCTTGGTAGTTCACAAGAGGCAGTAGGAAATCTTTGCTCATCATATGAGACGCTGGTTTACACTCCCTAAGGCACGGAGATTTCATACACTTTCTATGAACTAGAAGAATGAAAGAAAACCTACATTTCCCATGCAAATTTCCTGAGAAAATTGACCACTGAAGCTCGGAATATAACCTGAGTCACACTGGACAGCCTGACAGGCAGCACAGAGGCAGCCACACAGAGGAGCCCAGGCTGCTGGTTTTATTGGCCTACTTGCCAGTCAGACTGAAGGGTGTTGGAGATGGCTCTTGTTCAAAAAGCTTCTGAGGGAGATCACAAGGTTCTGTTAATGGTCACAGTTACACTGAAGAAAAAGACACGATATGGGATCAGCTTAGCATTATCACATTGCATTTTTGCTTATGGACATTTAGAAGAGGGGCATAAAATATTTGTCCTAAAGGCTGAAGTCATCCAAAACTGATTTTGGGACACTTAAAACACAGACAGTATTTGATTACATGTGTACTCACAAACCTCTGAGCAATATTTTGAGCAAGATTTTGACAGTCATCTTCTAGTCTCATTGTGGAATGGGGGAACGCTGCTGTTTGAATTTTGCACTGAGCAATAGAGATGTAGTATCACTTCAATCCATCACTTGAACCCAATACTCAAAAAAATGCAGCCCTACAAAGACAGAAAATGAAGGGGATGCTCTTAAAACAGAGCTACTTGAAACTGCCAACTTCCAACAGCTCCACTGTTGATCAAGTCATAAACCTGAAGAGTTTGGCTGAGGGGACTGAGAAAGAGAACCTGCAGAACACTCCCAAATATTTTGCATTTTCAAATCTGGTTATGTGGCAGGAAAAGGTGGGATGGTATGGGATGGAAGGAAGGAATATTCACTCCCAATGATGTGTCTTCTTCCAGTTCACCCGCATGCAGAAACCACTTACCCAGCTAATTGACCAAATGATTATAGGACAAGCAAGGCAGTGAATGGAATTTCTTTGGCCACTGAGAATCCAGTCACATGCCATACCCTGATGCAAGAGAAGAGATTCCATAGCCAAACTCTGCATGCTGAAGTAGAGCAATTGGAAGGATAAACTGTATTATTGCATTCATGGGAACGTAGCTAAAATCCCAGTTTGTGCTCCGTCTGTGGTTCATAGCACAGCTGTACATCTATTCCACTTGAAGAAAAAGGCATGTATTTTCTCACATTTTCTCTGGTTATTTATTATCCAGGTGTCATTTGTATCTTCTTTCCTCAGATGTTTAATACATTCCTTGCCAGTACAACATCTCTAAAAGACACATAGCTACTCAACTTCTAGTTCCTCAAAAACAAGACAGATCTCAGTGTACCAAAAGGTCAGGATGAACTCTGGAAAAACCACTCTAACAAACAAGGATGCTCTTGAAGAAGATCCAGTGAAGAGGGTTAGCATAAAATTCAAGCAGACAAGAAATTTGGCCCCAAAAGTTCACACTTCAAGCAATACTAGGAAGGCATCTAAAACCATAATTAGACACAAGTGACTAAGCAGTAAATCCACAGGAGTGGCTGAGGCTTATCTCTGCTGATGCTCATTATGCACTGAAGTGCCTCTGCTTTAGGCACCCAAATTCAAATATTTTTCCCTTACACTCCTGCAATTGCACTTATTTAAATGTAGGAGTAGAATGCGCTTTTATGTGCTTGTTTATGTTTTAGAAGCATGTGACTGAGCAGAAGAAAATCACTAGAATGATGCTGTATAAACACTGCTTCCGGCTCCAGTACAAGTGCTGGGTTTTCCCTCTCTTGCTGCATTATCTGACCTTTTAGTTTTCTTATCTCTGACAACTGCCTTCCTGCTTTTACTGCCTCAAGTGTGATATATTAAGAGTCAGGATGCTTTCCTAGAACAGAGCAGTGACTAATCCAGCTCCAGTGGTGTGTGATCAGTCAGCTGAGAATTATTACCCACTTTCTCTTCTCTGCTGAGAGCAGCTACTCTGAGGATGAAGCAGGACTTGCTCCAGCAGTCTGGCTTCACTGGATGTCTCCAAGCCTGGTACGTGGTCACTGTGGCCACCACAGCCAGAGAAGAGAGGAGCTCTGCCAAACACTGGGCAATAACCAAATCCTAAACATTTTTTTTCCCTCTCCTCTCTTTTCTTCCTTTAGCAAACGGGCTGTATCAGAGCACCAGCTATTGCATGACAAGGGCAAGTCAATCCAAGACTTACGAAGAAGAATATTCCTTCAAAATTTAATCGAAGGTGTCAACACTGCAGAGATCCGTGCAACGTCAGAGGTGTCACCTAACCCTAAACCTGCCACCAACACGAAGAACTACCCTGTCCGGTTTGGCAGTGAAGATGAGGGCAGATACCTAACTCAGGAGACAAACAAATCACAGACCTACAAGGAGCAGCCCCTGAAGGTCTCAGGGAAGAAAAAGAAAGCAAAGCCTGGAAAACGTAAGGAACAAGAGAAGAAAAAGAGGCGAACCCGCTCAGCTTGGCTAAATTCTGGCATGTACGGAGACGTCGTGACCGAGAGCCCACTCTTGGACATCTCTGTTACTACACATAATCAAACTTTAAGGTAATTCTGCTACATTCTTTTGGGGAGCATGCCATGTGTTTAACTGAAGTTGTTATCCCTGGGTGTGAGAGGACGAGGCCAAGGCCTTGCTCAAACTGGGAGTAAAAGTAGATCTTTGTGCTCGTGACTGGGCAGTGGCTTTTCAAGCACAGTCTCAAGGTGCTCTCTGCAGGTAAGTGCCTCTTCCACTTTGCACTGGGGACAGAGCCTTTCTTTCCTATGAGACACAATTTACATAAACAACTTATCACAGAAATCTGCTTCCTGAAGCTGAGTAGTAAGTGAAGGTAATTCTGTAAAAAGGAAGCACATCACAGTCACTAAATTTTCCCTTCCTGCTTTAACCATAGTGTATCTCACATCTTATCTTGGTCCCATACTTGGGCCTCAGCAGACTGAAAGCTTTGACTTTTATTTAAGGCTTTGCATCTATAAAATGGCGAAGTCTTCTTTCCTTCCTCTCAACACCTCCCCTTTTTGGCAACTTTCCTACCCTTGCTTTACAGTTTTTCATTTTACTGTTTAACCTTAGGGGAGAACATGGAAAAACTCTCTCTCAGTAATATCTGCAAACAATGCAGACCAGCTTTTCACCATAAAATTTTCCCTGCCATTAGGATTTTTTAATTCAGATCCATCTTTTTTCCAGCTTGTGAAGCAATTACGTTGCTGCTTAAAAATGTTTTGCATTGCTCTTGGAGAGGGACATGCTTCCCTCATGCATTACAGTGAAAGGTTTTTAGGGCAGTGGCCTGGAGACATCAGCCTAGATGTCCCAAGTGAATCATCCCCTTGCAGTCATCGCAGCTTGAGTGGAAATCTGCACACTTGCAGACAAAGCCAAGGATTCCACTCTTCAGTTCTCCCCAAATGTTTGTATTTCACCAGCAAAACCCCATCCTTTTCTCTTCTTCTCCCCTTCACCTTGGCAGAACAGAGACATCAGAGCAGTGCTTGCTTGCAGTAAATCCCTTGGAAAGGGACACCAGCTGTGGGATTTACTAAAATCCAGCCTGGGGTTAAGCTTTACAGGCCACAGTTTGCAATGTGCTCCATCACCTCAGCTCGTGCTGGCATCTGCAGGAGCTACCAACACCTGGGGCTGGGCACCCAAAGCATAAACCAGGATATCCCAGACCATAAATCAGGGCATCCCAGAGCAGAGGCCAGGATATCCCAGGTGGCACGGCTGTAGCAGGTAGGAGGGAAGTAAGAGACACTGGTTTGTCTCAGCACCTTAGGAAAGGCAAACTTCAGGATTCTGCTCAGGAAATGCCTGAGGTTTCAACAGATATCAAGGGACTGTGTTGGTGAGTATATAACACCTGTCTTGAGCACAAAGAAATCTAGAATGTAGGGAAAAACATCCTAGGGAATTTCAACAGTTACTTCTTTTTCTTGCTGTGCTGTCTTTGTTGTTCATCTAATGGGATATATAAAAAAGCTACAGGTACAACCCTGTTGATTTTCTCAGTTCAGCCTTTCTCTTTGAAGTGTGTCTGGATGGCTGAAGGCTCTCAGCTTTACTGTAGAGTCCAACATCCAAATGCAGCATTTCTCACAGATTACTAAAAAGAACCTATATTTTACATAATTAATTGGAGATGATTAAACAAGGAGAAACCATTAAAAAAAAGAAAAGGGAATTCCTCCTTCACAAGTACAGGGAACATGGTGGTGCAGTGTGGTAAGCAGGTGCAGCCCCAACAAACTTCTAGTACCTGAGTTTTTAGTTATCTCAGTAAGCTGGCAAAAGATGCAAACTTTAAGCATGATTTTCACTGTATCTCTGTGCTTCTTTTCTGCTGAACACCCTGGATAAAATCTTCATGCCAATTCTCTCTGATCAGTCTTGAAAACAAAATTTTGGGTTTAGGTCCAAAAAAAAAAAATGGACAACAACAATATAAACTCTAGATCTTTTGACTTACTACAAGGAGTATCTCATGGAAGAAGCCAATCTTGCAAAACCTAGGTCCAAATCACAGAACACAGCTTGCAAATTATCATTAGTAAAGAGCCCACTGTCAAGATGTGGTTTAGCTTAAACTTTAAAACCAAGCCTAAAATCCAGGCTAAATTCAAAATGTCACTCTCTTAGAAACAGGGCTGAGTAGTGCAGACATGCACACACACACAGCCATGCTGTATCAATTATGTGCCATTGTTATACCTCTTGGAATATATCCTGAAGTGGACCCTAATATTGTTGCTAGCTAATTATCAAGGAGCTTCATGCTAGCATTTCCATTCCAGGCACTTTAAAAGTTATTTCTCATGAACATTCCTGCTACATTCCCACTTAAATTAAATTAAGGTGCTCTTACTTGATTTCCAAAAAACCTTTTGAATTAGTAAACTCCTGAATGATAGATGTAGCTTCCCTTACAATGTGCATGTTAAGAAAACCTTTTAAACTCTCCAGGAGCTGAGTTTTGTTGTGCCTCACACCCACACACTTTTTGCCACATGGGATGCTACCCCCAGCTCCGGTGATCTGCAGCAGAGAGAATCCCACTCCATCCTCTATCTCCACATTCCACCCTTTAGATGTTTCCCGGGGAACCCCTAAAAAAACATGCGCTGTTCACAGGGACAGAAGGGGAAAAAAGCCCAACCCTTCAGCATTTCCTGCAGCACCTCTGAGCAACTTCATGCTGGAGTACGAGGAATACACTGACAAGATGGGAGCAGGCCCTGCTTTGCTCTCATGGGGAGAGAGCTCACACCAGCCTGCAGCATCCCCTAGAAAACTCCCAGGTCTCAGGATTGGGTGCAGCTGATTGCTTCAGCTGGGCTGAATGCTGCAGGAGCTGCAGGGGAATAGGATGGGGTGGTTGCTTTCTTTCAGAACCAAGCTCTCTGGCTCCCAGAGGGAAAGTTTCAGGATTAGAGCCTTTTCACTCAGTCAGGCACAGGAAGAGATGCTATCAGGGGTGTGCTCACTCCAAGCCCTGAGCAGCCTTTACTCACACACTCACCACAGCCCCCTGCCTAAGGGGTGGTCGATCAGTGGGAAAAAGAGACCAAATAAGCCCCATGGCACTGTTTTAATCAGAACAGACCTAGGTTTTGCAAGATTGGCATCACACCCCAGCAGTTAACACACCATTGCCACAGCGTTAACAAGGACAAAAAATTCTTTTTGCTTTTCTCCAACTGTATTTTTTTTTCTTTTCAGCACTTGACATTTTTATAATAGGGTGATACAATTCTTCTGCCTGTAGCACTCAGGGATCTTCTTGCATGAAGTTCTAAATTTAAAAAAAAAGCCCCTTTCTGTTCCTCTGAGGGTACAATGGCCTCAGTGTGTGACAAACTGTGGGTCATCACACTTCTAGAGGGGTTGCATTGAGAAAAACATAGCAGAAATCTTGAATAAATGTCTAAAACTGTGACATGGTCAAACAGGCCCTGCTATGGAAGATGGTTACTAGCAAGGCACACCTGTTACAGTCTGTGGCACTCTTGCTATTGATTCTATGTCCACATGTTTGAAATGAAAAAGTGAAAATTAATTAATTTTTCGGTTTTTCCTGTCCTTTCTTTTCTTTGCAGGAGGCGCTGATGTTTTAAGCAAGAGATATTTGGAAGACACATTGCAGTATTCTGTAATAGTGAACATATGGGAAGTATTAAAATATTTATTACCTGTAAATATTGTAAATGCTCAGAATAAAACCTTTTCCCCCCATTGCTCTCTGAAACTGCACATTTGGTTATTGTGAATTTTCCTTTTTTTTTTTTTTTTTTTTTTTGGCTAAGGCTAAGACAATTATTATTGTCACATTTACCATAATTTATTTTGTTGACTGGTGTATTTATTTTGTGAACGTATCTTGGTGCTGCTGACTTTCTATATTTTTTGTAACATAATGCACTTTAGATATACATATTGAGTACATTGATAACTGACATAAAATGTTCCTGTTTTGTGGTTGATTTCAATGAATGCCTACATACAATTGTTCAAACTGATTTTCCTTTGTGCATGTATAATAGCAGTATTTTAAAATTTGTAAAGAATGTCTAATAAAATATAATCTAATTAAATCATGACTCAGAAGGAAAATGTGTTCTTTGGGACTTTCAAGAGCAGGACCAATTTTTTTATTTACTACATCTGAAAATTGTTTTAAATGTAATGTGTTTACATTGGTCTAAACTCTCACATTTTCACAAAGATGCCTCACGTGGCTCTGTTTCCAAAACCATCTGCATCAATCCTGCTTCTGCCTCGTCTCCATAGATGAGACCAGCTAAGTGAGAGACCCCCTTCAAGACTTCATGTCCACTGGCTGAAGGAGACATGAGAAAAAAAAAAAATATAGTCTACCACTTTTTCCTGCTTTTATCCCTTTCGTGTTCAAATCACAGCAGCTGCAGTGGGGGCAACCTGAGTAAAGGGGATTGTTTCACAGAGATATCTGAACTTTGCAAAGTCCAACTGAATTTCCTCTGTCCCACTCCTTTAACACCAGCAACATCAGAAAAAAGCAAGCATGGAAAAATAAATTACAAATCCTGGGAATTTTAAGATAGTTCTTGTAATTGTTGCTCTGTTCTGTAGTTGCCAAACTTTTCTTTTTTATTCTTCTTTCCTTTTTTTTAAGTGCCATCTTTTTCCATTGCCAAAGTACAGCCATCATGTAATATAAACCAGATGTATTTCTGCTCCCTACCCAATCTTGCAGAAAACTACCTCCAAGAAAACACTAAAAGCAGGAAAACTTGAGAAAAAATTACCCATCCTTCCCAATCTCCTTCTCTGAAGTGTGAAATTCAATGCTTCATTATGTCCAGTTAATCACGACAGCCACAAAGCATGTGCATGCTGTTTCCTTTTCAGATGAAAAATATTATACATGATGAAGCATAGCACTAAGGAGAAAAGGCAGGGTTTCTGCAAATTTTTGACTTGGCCTCCTTGCATATCCTGCCTATTTATAGTATCCAGCTAATGCTTGGATTTATACAACTGAAGTTAACTGCAATATGTTCAGAAGACAATTTTGTATCTCAGGATTACCAGCATATCCCAGCTGGAACTAAAACTGAAAGCTCTGGTGGGCAGAGGCAATTTATCTTCATCAGCAAGGATGAGCCTTGGCAGACAGGGGCCCAAAGAGCACAAAACCAAACCAAAAATCCAAGTGCTTAACCTTGGCTCCACAGAAGTGGCCTCCTCATAAGAGGAAAACTGGTTTTGAAGTGTCTCTGGTCTGCCTTGTATCCTTCCACTGTCTATTAAGGACTTGTAATTTTTTTTCCTAGTTTCCTACAGGTAAAATCTGTGATTATAGAGAGTTTAAGCAAAAGTCCTGTTTTTCTGAAAGACCTTTGCACAGGCCTTACAAAATCTGTGTGTGGAGCCTGTGCTTCACAGACTGGTTTGAAAGTCTGTGCTGCAGACTCCACCAAGCTGAATGCAATACTTTTTTTGAGCTCTCATCTTCGCAGGAAAAGAAATCCTGAAGATCCTCATTTCTGAGACAAACTAGAGCAGCTTTGCCCTTCTTGTGGTGGGGGGTAAAATCTACCAGAGATTTCAGTTCCTCAGACATTAATCCCTAAATGTTTAACTAGTCTCAAAGACACCTGCAGGGGTCAGGACCTAAGAATCAGGACTTATCCTGGTATTTTCTAATGTCCATGACACAAATGCTGGAGGAGAAAAGAAATAATGCTCAAACGTCAATATTTCATGTTTTACTGAACGACTTCTAGGAAGGCTGCACTCCTGCATTCATGTCCTTTCAGCTCTGTTTCTCTTGCTCTCTCTAGTCCCAGCTAATCCCAGACCTCACCTCCCCCACAGCACCTTCCCTCACCAGTCTCTTGTCTCAGCAAGTCCTTTCTCCACATCCTGCTTCACAGCCACTGATCTTGTGTTTCTCCAAGCCCTTCATCCCAGCTTTTCCACTGGTGGGTTGTGCTCTCCCCCCAGCTTCCTCCTGCTCTCTGGCCACCACCCAGCAGGAAGAGCAGCCAGAACAGAGTGGGGCAGCTTCCTCCTTACTTTGCTTCACACCACCCTATCCCAGTGCCTTTTCCCAAGCTCCTGGCTAAGCAAGAGCTGTGGGGAAAATCATCCTTTGCCTTCATCGTCTCTGAGCATGAGTCTGCTCAGATGTCAGGGTCTGCACTCCTGGAGGGTGGTGGGATGTGCACAGAAAGCCCACTCATGCACAGGAGCTGAACCATAATGAAGGCTTTTGCTGATAAAGGAGTTCCATTAAATTAGTGTGATTTTTTCAGAGGCTTACAGCATGCCCAGATGTTCCTCAAGGTGATAAAAGAGCATTCACTATGCAGAGGATGCCCTTCCAAATTTCTACCTTTTCCTCTGTGAGCCATAGAGGTGTTAGGGCTTCTCAGAAGAAATTCCAAATGATTTTTACTATGGGCAATACAACTGGTTTTCCTTGGTTTACATTTAAACATGTAAATTTGGCTGAAATCTCCTGAAAGGCAGTTTCCAAGGTTTCAGCTGGAGAGGTCAAATATGAGTCAGAATTACAAAGAAATGAGTGAGGCCAGAGTGTCACATCAGGGGATGGTGGCCTCGCTCAGGCATGCCCTGAGCAGCAATCCTGCCTCCCAGATCCAACCAGCACAGTCTGAAACTGTTCCTGCCCAAGACCTCCAAGGGGAGCACAGGTTTGGCACCCCACCACCGCTCTGGTTTTACAGCAGTCCCCGTGTTTACTACAGAACTTAAAAGTGGTTAAGAGACATCAAATGCTGACAGCTCTTCCCAGCAGCTCCCCTGTGCTGGATCCCCATCACAGACCTTTCCAGGCTTCATGCACTTGGCACGGGGAGCTCATCCAACAGTAGAGTTCCTCTCACAGAGTTTGTTTCGTGGTCCTTTGTAAATACAGACATTTATCTGGCCTTCGAGACACACAAAAAACAACCAGCGCAGTTTATGCTTGTCCTCTGGAACGGCTCTGTGCTCTCAAGGAAGGCATTTCAGGCACAGGAACTGCTTGGCTTGGTTTGAAGCATTCCCCACCCCAACCTGTGGACAGCACTATCCCAACACAATGCAGCCACAGTGCAGTGATCATGCCTGTTCACTTATGAGTAAGTGCCCTCGATCTGCTGAGCCACCACAGAGAACTTGGCTTTCTTGCAGTAATTCAGAAAGTAGGGGATTGCTGACTGTATTTAGTTACAGCCTTTGAGGGTTTGAAACATTTTGTTATTTGGTCATAATTTACTGCAGAGAAAAAGTGCTATGATAGTTTCTGTGGAGTCTGAGGAGCTTTATTTATTTACAAAAGAGATACTACTCGAGGAAGCACAAGCTACCTTTTAAGCACCACAACATGATACCTCCCAATATAAAATGGGAACCATCAGCATGAGTAGCTGGGCCAGATGAGCAACAAAGTCACTAAAAAGTACATTTTTCAGTACTCTACTGAAACCACCACCAGTTTCTGTGAATAGATTCAAGAACAAAGCAGGGAAAGAGGTACATGCATTCATCCCCAGTTTTAATGGGGAGAGCACTGGGACTCCTTGGAAAAGTAATTTCATTTTTTTTATAGTACTTATTATTCAAAATGGAGTCAGATTTGCCCACTTTTCTAAAGGTTTGTGAGCTGTGTGAAAAGCTTGGGGGAGAAATGTAAAGCACTGGTGTGTAGCCTGCCCCCCTCCCCTCATTGGATTGCTTGCTTGGTTGGTTGATTTTGGTGGTGGTAGTTTTCTTTTCTTTTCTTTTCTTTTTTTTTTTTTTCTTTTCTTTTTTCTTTTCTTTTCTTTTCTTTTCTTTTCTTTTCTTTTCTTTTCTTTTCTTTCTTTTCTTTTCTTTTCTTTTCTTTTCTTTTCTTTTCTTTTCTTTTCTTTTCTTTTCTTTTCTTTCTTTTCTTTTCTTTTCTTTTCTTCCCTTCCCTTCCCTTCCCTTCCCTTCCCTTCCCTTCCCTTCCTTCCCTTCCCTTCCCTTCCCTTCCCTTCCCTTCCCTTCCCTTCCCTTCCCTTCCCTTCCCTTCCCTTCCCTTCCCTTCCCTTCCCTTCCCTTCCCTTCCCTTCCCTTCCCTTCCCTTCCCTTCCCTTCCTTCCCTTCCCTTCCCTTCCCTTCCCTTCCCTTCCCTTCCCTTCCCTTCCCTTCCCTTCCCTTCCCTTCCCTTCCCTTCCCTTCCCTTCCCTTCCCTTCCCTTCCCTTCCCTTCCCTTCCCTTCCCTTCCCTTCCCTTCCCTTCCCTTCCCTTTTTTCCCGTGCTTGCTGATCCCAGTTTTTTAACCAGGCTACGAACACAGTCATCAGTTAATGAGTGACAGGTTTCATATTCACCCAGATAAAGGTGACAATGCTTAAAGACATTTTCTCATGGCCCATCCATCCCCCAGGATGCCACTCTGGGCACTGACTTCAGTGGAAGCTATGCACACAACTTCCCACACAGTTCTCTGAATACATACCCCCTCAAGTCCATTTTTTAATTGGTTTCCTGGACGGTTCTCCTCACAAATAATTTTTTCCTGCAGTTAACGTTAACTAATTTGCTGTGGAAAATGTCTATGATCTAACCTTCTCCATGCCTTTTTTTCCAGATGTGTGAGTGATCCAAAAGAGTGGTTTGCAATGCCTATGCCATGGACCATCCAACAGCTGGATTCTGCTCTCTGACAGGGCAGATGAGCATCCTCTGCACATTCACGGGCCCACTGCTGTGCTGAAGTACAGGCCTGGACTTCAGAGAGCATGTTTGAGGCCACTCTGCATATTGTAGAGCAAGTTCCCTTAAGAAAAACTTCTGAACACTTGAAGGGATTTTTTTTTTTCCCCAGTGGAACTTACAGGAAAGCCCTACATTATTCACTAAGGAAAATCCTTCCTTATGTATTGGAACCACCTTTCTTGCCACGGCTGTGCATCTACAAACATGTTAGAGGCAGGAGGGATTTGTGGGGATTACTGTTGTTAGAAATACATTTTACATCTGGGTCACTCAAGCAGAAAACCAGGGCACAACAAAAGGCAAAAGAATCCCATCTTGTATCTTGTGTATCCATTTTCCCTATTTTGTCACTGCACTAGGGGAGTGAAGATCTACTCTGATCCAGCTCAAGTTTTCACACTGTTAGACACTTTACCCATTTTCATAGACTTGTTCTTGCCCTCCCTCACCCTTTACTAGCTGAAAGGCCGTGGAAACACACAAGCACTGGGTGCAGCTAACTCTGATCCAAACCAGATCAGACCTTTTCCCAGCAAGAGGAAAAGTGTCTGTGTGACAGTCTGTCAGAGGTTCAGGTCAGCAATCAGATCAGCCTCCAGTATGAAACAAGAACTGCCCCCTGGCTCCTCTCATCCAGGCCAGGCAGCACAGGGGTGGTGGCACATCCCTGTGAGAACTGGAGCTTAAGTAGCCAATTCCTCAGTCAGGCTTTTAGGTCAGTATCCTTTTGGAATTCTGAGACAAAACAGGGAAGATTTAGGGCTTTGCTGTACCCACTTTAAAATGTCTACAGTTTCCAATGCCAGCAGGCAAGAAGAGTCTGTAAACAAATTCTTTTCCTTTCTACCTTTTGCATTGCTCCTGTTCTTGTTCCAATAACAACCAGGAGAGATTTACCAGGAAAGCACACAGGCTCAATACATTTTTTTGTAAGATAAAATGGGTTTATCATGCTTTTGGGGATAATGATGGATCGTCATCTTATTGTGTAGCGATGACATTCCGCTCATGCACATCAAATCACCAGATATGAAGGACAAGCCTCCTTGTAACTCCCCAAATATCCTGAGAAATACACCTTGGGTTGGCAGGCTCGCTGCACAGCCTCGAGTAGTTTGAATCTAATGTACCAATATGAATCCCACATCATTCCTTACCCATAAATAAGCAAGGATTGCATGATCTCCTGGACCACAGAAGGGTTTCTCACATGCACAAGTGCTCAGTCCCTGATCACAGGGAGGCTCTGGGGTTTGTTGGATACAGAACCTGCCAGCCACTCACAGTGAAACCACGATGATCACAGACTCTGCAGAGAAGGGGGGAAAAAGAAGGCAAGAGCAGGGGCAGAGCCAGCGCCAGAGGCTGGGAGGATGTGTGGGCTCATCTCCTGGGACAACCAGGACAGAGTTACTGACAGCCACGTGAAGGATACACAGTTCCAAGTGATTGCTGGGAGGAATTGGCATTGGTATAAAAACTTAACAAAAGTTTGGGATTTTTGAGCATGAAAGATCCAGAGAAGCTGTTCTTCAAAAGGCCTCTTCTCAAGCAGCCTGGATGTTGTGCAATGGCTACAGGAAGTTCCTTACAGGACAGAGTAGATTTGTTGATATCTGAAACATCAGATCATGAAATAAGATACGGAAAATTATATCCACATTAATGAAATGCAGCTGACATCTACTGATTTTGGATTTTATTTTTGTATTGTACTTACTCTTACATCAGGAATCCATAGGGCTAAGCATATCCAGAACTCTCAGCTTTTCTCAGTTTCAGAGGCTCATTATTGGCACAAGAATGAAAACTTAAAATAAATACATCACAATCACTATGACTGTATTTGAGCTGCTCAGATAATGATAAGATGACATGGGGTAAATACTAGGAGTTAAGAGCAGCTCTAACAACAGTTGATTCATCACTTATATTTAATCCATTTAAGAGACAGTTTTATCAGACAAAGATCAACCCACTGGGACCATTAATAGTTACACTTATAAAAAAAGCCAGCAGCCAGAGACCAACAGAGACAGACATAGCAGTCTTACAGTTGAAAATCACCAGTAAATTTGGAGCACACTCACATGAACAGTTTGCTGTGTGTCTTATTATTTAAACAGCATTGTAGTAAGAGCATGTGCATGCATAATCAAAACCATGCCCAAGGATCTAATGAAAATATTGGAACAAAGGAGCTCAGGAGAATGCCTGGCTGTTCCTGGGTGATTTTAGCAGATGAAGAGGAAAGGGAGCACAAAGGCAAGCTGCCTGGAAGAGCAGTGGTCTGATTTGTCAGAGCCTAGGTGGGATTACATGGAACAATCCACAGCAGAACATACAGTGTCTGTTAGGTACCAAGAAAGGAATGCTGCTCTGGGTGCACTATAAACACCCTGCAGAGCTTTTGTTGATGTTAGCAGGAGCTATCCCCGGGCCCAGCAGATGGCCCCGGGCACTGCTGGATGTGCTCACCAAACACCGGCTGCCTCCTGAGAGGGGGAGGCTCACAGAATTACAGGGACACAGAATCACAGAATTACAGAATCACAGTCACAGAATCTCAGAATCTCAGAGTCACAGAATCCCAGAGTCACAGAACCACAGAATCCCAGAGTCACAGAACCACAGAATCCCAGAGTCACAGTCACAGAGTCACAGAATCACAGAGTCGCAGAACCAGAGAATCCCAGAACCATGGAATCCCAGTCACAGAATCACAGAGTCACAAAATCCCAGAATCATCACAGAATCCTAGAACCACAGAATCACAGAGTCACAGAACCACAGATTCATCTAATCCCAGAATCACAGGATCCCAGAACCACAGAATACCAGAATTACAGAATCATCAGAGAATCACAGAGTCACAGAACCACAGAATCACAGAATCATCAGAGAATCACAGAGTCACAGAACCGCAGAATCAATCCCAGAATCACAGAACCTTAGAATTACAGAATGCAAGAATATCCTGAGCTGGAAGGGTGGAGCCATAAGGATCACTGAGCCCAGCTCCTGGCCCTGTAGAGCACCTTCCCCAAGAGTGACATCCAGTTCCTGGGAATGCTGTCCAAATACTCCTTGAGTTCTGTCAGGCTTGGTGCTGTGACCAAGCTCGTCTCAAGGCAGGCTTTTCATCCATCTCAAAAAAATATCAGTAGTTAGCCCAGAAACCAGATGTTGATCTCACATTGGATTCTCGGGACTCATCCCTCATTTCACCAGTATTTACCCTTCTGCCACTAGACAGGGCTATCAAGAATGAGGAAGGTCACAGCAGATCAGACACATAAGCTATGTCCAAGAAAAACTGCACACTGCAGGCATTTCCAAGCTGGGAAATCTATGTGTAGATTTCCTCCAATACAGTAGACAATAAATTTGTTTGTGAGGATCTTCCTTAAACACCCAGACTTCTTTTTTTGTTTGATACTGTTGTGGGGCATGGACAGACAGGGCAAGGGAAGCTGTAGGCTAATATTCAAAGGCCTTTAGTCATGCAAACCTTCTCTTGGGTTCACTGGTAGTATTACCTTAATAAAAAATACCCCCAAGGATTTGATACCCTCCAAATACCCTCCGAATACCTGTCAGATACCCTCTGAATTTGACAGCATTGGACTAATTTTCAACACAATTTCTCTTCCAGTCTATGGTGATCTGTCTTTGCTTTGCCTACAGAGATGTCTCAGTCCTAGCCTCTGATGCCCTCCCCTTTCATCCCCGTCCTCCAGGGCTGTCCCAGCAGCTCTCTGTAGAGTACAGATTTATAAGCTGTACATATAAGGTGAGCAGGCTTATAACTTCAGAGCTCCTGGCACAAGGTACAAAGTAAGAGCAACAAAAACACTGACATATGCAGCTGTTTCTTTAAATAAGGGAAGGCCAAGCAAGGTGACTGCTGTCAGCCAAGTCTGAATTTATAAAGAGAACCACTTCCAAAAAGAGGGCTCACAAAGTTCTTGAAAGTGGGACCACCTCAGAGATGAAGTTAGTCCCTTCCCCTCCCCCAGTCTTCCCTGACCTGCTTCAAACTTCAGCAAATCAGTTTTTCCAAGCCTCTCACCCCCTCCCTCTCCTTGAGCAGTCTGATTTTTCTACGTGAACATTTTGGCAGATCTGAGAACAGTTTTACTCATTCATTTAATACTCACAAATAATGGTTCTGTTTCACCAGTTAATTATTTCACCAGTCTCACAGATGCATGCCTTTCCTTCATGTTCAGTGGGGAGGAATCCAGTGCCCACACAAGCAACAATAAAAATCTGATTAAAAGACTGATCCCTTCAACACATTTTGCTCTGTGGATGTTAAAAAAAAAAAAAAAAAAAAAAAAAATCAAAGAAAAAAGGGGAAAAATTAGCCCAGCTTTTTAGAGGGACACAGCATGAAGGACATAAATGAAGAGAACCACTGGAGGTCACTGTGACAGAAAAGGAGAATGAGTCAGATGAAAGCAGGACCTCCAATGCACCAGCCAGTTTGAGGTGGTGGTGGTGGCTGTGGGGCTGAAAGGGTGAGAGAAGAGACTGTATCTTCAGTGTGACTTTACTGGAAGTTGGAGCCACTGGCTGCAGAAGCAAGGCAGGAGGTGAGGCTTGTGTCCACATCAAAAGCTTGACTTCTGACCAGGTTTCCCTCCAAAGAACATCAGACTTTTATCTCCTCTAAGTGTTTACCATCTTCAGTCTGACTGTGAAGTGTCCTGCTTGGCTCAGGGTCTCCCAGCTCCGTGCTTTGCTGCATGGGAACTTTTGCAAAAGACAAAGTCATGTTGTATCATACATGTATAATACCAATCTGCCTTCAGAAATTCTGGTTTCCCCAGCACTGGGGGGATTTTCAGCTAAGACTTTGCCTCTTCCCCAGCTGGCAGAGAGGTCCCAGCACTGTACACATGGGACTCGTTCCTAAAAGGAGAATCACACATTGGTTACAGCGCCGTCGGCTCTCCCTGTTTCCAAGAACTGCATAGCTTGAAATCCTCGTTTGCTTTATTAATGTGTGTGCACAAAGGAGGAAAGGAAGTGCTGTGGGGGCAAGGGGGACAAGCAAGAAACATCACACCTTTCAAATGTAGGGGGTCATTTTCTGCTTTTTCCACCCTTCCCCCGGCCAGCTGTTAAATCCCATGTTTCTCTAGCCATGCCTGCTGCCTCTTCAACAGAGGAATGTGCAGCAATCATCACTTGCAATGGCTGAAATCACTTGGCAGGACCCACAGGAGAAGAGGTTTGCAAGTTCATTTGGAATAAGAGCCCAAAAACCTGTACAAGTTTGCTTTTTGCTTCCCTTTAGAAGTACCCCCTCTTTACCCTGCAGCTTTCTTCCCACCCCACAGACTCTCTGTTTTTGATGCGCCCTGTTGCCCTCCACAAATTTTTGGTGACTGCTTATTCAGCTCAGAATACCTTACAAAAGAAGAAGAAAAGTGAAATATCTGCTGTCAAATACAAGAACAAAAATCAAGCTGCAAATGCTTGTGAGGGATGTCCCCTTCAAAAGCAGCTTTCCTTTCCTTTCTGCCTTGCTTTTTGGGTCTGTCTGCATGTATTTTTGACTAATAACTATGCATACATGCACATGCACGTACGAGTGTGTGTGGGAGTGAGTGCCAGGGAGCACATAAAGGGTATTTGGGGATTCTTTGGTTTTGGGCTCTCACACATAGTTGGGGAAGGCAAGTTATAAACATATAGGTAGGTCCAAGAATGAATACTTTAATATTTGCAGATCCTGGAGGCTGCCAAGTGCTAGCATTTCAGGGATGCATATTCACATGCAGCTGGAGACATATGTTGGAAGGTACCCAGCATTTTGCCAGTCAGGTTCCAGACTTGAAATATCTCAGCAGACCCACATGTGGATGTTAACGCAAAGCAGGGAATGTTTCCCCTTATTCTACATACTCATTAACTAATCAGCAAGCAAAACAGTTTGCAGAGAATAGGAGGATGGAAATCAGTCCTTTGCAGGCTGACTGAAATCAATCCTAGAAATCCTTCTCAAGGCCTCCAAGTCGACCTTCTACCTCCCCAACCCGAAGCAAGACACCAAAGCTTATTAAACTCCATAAAAACCAACCCACAGTCATCCCCCTTTGGGATGCCTCACCTTCAGGATATTTTCTAGGTATTTGTGCTAAATGGTTCTTTGCAGCTGGGCGTTTTATTTAATTTCAGTTTCTTAGGGCCATCTCCCCGCTCCAACATTCCCCAGCTTGTTTACAGCCAGACTCACCAGTGAGCCGGGTGCCAGTTTCATTTAATTTGTTTTTCCAGTGGCAGCAACAATCTGTGTGGAAAGCATAAACAGAGGGAAAGAATCTGGAATCAGCAAATGGTGTGCACAGCTGCACACCATAATTTCTGCTAGTGAAAGTTTTAATTCCGGTCATCAGAAGAAGAGCAGAAGAGTTGGAGGCAAAGAAGAGGTGGAGTAGTGGAAGAAATATAGCAAGAGGAAATAGTAAAATCCAAGGCAGCTGGAGAATCTTGGAGTCATTATAATTAAGGCCCAACAGGTTACAATTTCTCCAAAAGAAGTCAAAGCCAGAAAGCAGCCAACAGGTCTTCAGGAGGAATTGCTCAAAGATGTGATTCTAAAAATATATAGTAGTAGAAACAGGAACAATTTGTTCAATTCTCTTGCAGATAACGTTTCACCAAGACACAAAATGAGGGGAAAAGAAGTTGTAAGAGAAAGAAAACTACATCAAATAAAAAAACCCTTTATTTCAGAAGGGAAGGGAAGGGAAGGAAGGGAAGGGAAGGGAAGGGAAGGGAAGGGAAGGGAAGGGAAGGGAAGGGAAGGGAAGGGAAGGGAAGGGAAGGGAAGGGAAGGGAAGGGAAGGGAAGGGAAGGGAAGGGAAGGGAAGGGAAGGGAAGGGAAGGGAAGGGAAGGGAAGGGAAGGGAAGGGAAGGGAAGGGAAGGGAAGGGAAGGGAAGGGAAGGGAAGGGAAGGGAAGGGAAGGGAAGGGAAGGGAAGGGAAGGGAAGGGAAGGGAAGGGAAGGGAAGGGAAGGGAAGGGAAGGGAAGGGAAGGGAAGGGAAGGGAAGGGAAGGGAAGGGCACAGCTCACACCTTCCAGGACAGGACGTACTGGGACACCTTCCCTCTATGCCCTCGCTCCCTTCCCAGATAAGAGCTACAATGGGCCTTGTCAGGTTCAGGTTTTTGGGCAGATAATTCTTCTTAAGAACTTCATTTAAGAACTTAAATGGCTGCTGATATCAGCATTAGGTGGTGGCATTAGTACAGACTGAGGTGATCCCTCTGTGAGGCCTCAAAACCTGTGATAGCTGAATTTGTTCATGAACTGACCTCTGTGTTGACAGCCCTCACAATTTTCTTTTGATCCACCATCACTCAGGCTTGAAGACACAACTGATTGAAGACTTTACACTTTTAGCAGTGGCTGATATTCATATTAGTTTATTTAAAAGAAAGAGTGATAAAATACATAAGTTCAAGTTCATGCATATCAGACATGCAAGAAGAACTCCTAAAAACTAAATAAATGAAATAAATATATAAAATACAGACTTTTGAAGTAAACAATATATTTTTATTTTTATTATCCCGTAGATCAAAAGAGCTATAGATGAACACAAACAAAACTGTATCTGAGTTTTAGCCAAGATTTCAATGTATTGCAATTAAACTTTACCAATTTATTTGAAAACTGACTTGAACTTCTGGAAAATTGCTGAAAGACCATAAACAAAAAGGCAATAAGAAGGACTGCATTTTTGTCACAGCTGTCATGTGAGTCATGGATTGTCAAAGTATCTGTGACTTTTGATATTTATGGATTTTGCATGTGGGCTGGTAATCATGATGGTTAAAGAGCTGAACCAGTTTCTCTGAAAGCCTCAAGTTCTGCCAAGTTAAACCCTCGACTGCACGGGAGGCTAATAGAGAGCAGGGGCTCAGCAGCAACACTGGTTACACAAAGGATCAGAGCAATGAATTCTCACAGAGAGCTTTAATTCTTCCAGGAATAGAGAGATGTCTCTTTCCCCACAACATTTGCTATTAGGTTGGATTTGCAAAGGCCAGCTCTGGCAAAACAATGACTAAAGCAAAATGGCTTCTCACAGTAAAACACAGCAAACTCATTACTTGAGGGAAGGAGGCAGGGGAAAAAAAGAGAGAAGGAAATAAAAGGGAAAAAAAAGATGAGTTATTTATAACCAAAAAAAAACCCCACAACATTTCTTCACCTGCATCCCTGCATCTGTCACAGCTCTCTCATGACACTTCTGTACAATTGTAACAGCAGTGAGTCAGACCAAAGATCTGTCTGGCTCAGGACCCTGTCTCCAAATCTGGCCAGAGCAGATGCCCAGGGAAAATTACAAGCAAAAGATACAGTGATACTTCCTTGGAACACTCTTCCAACTTCCAGCAATTTGCAGTTTAGGGACTTTCTGGTTTTGTATTTAATAGCCTTAGTAGATTTTTCTGCTATGAATTTGCCCACACACTTTTTGAAGCTGTGTATTTTTTTCTTCAAGTTACTGTTACAGAAGATTAATCAGAGAATTCATTACTAAACAATGATACTAAATAAATTTTCAGAAAGCACAGGCAAATGTAGCAAAGGAATTGCCCTTGGTCCTGTGGTGAACATTCCTTATTAAAAAACCAAAAAAGATGGGGAGAAAGAAACATTTCTATTACTCCATCAATTGCCTGGTCACATAACTAGGAGGAAAAAGTGGTCAAGTGTCTCAGGATACACTTGAGCTAATTATACACCAGAACCTCTATATATACAAAATATAGGAACGAGAAATAAAGATAGGAAAATAGCATTTACAGTAAGAAAGGCTGTTAATAGCTATGACAGCATGGAGAGGCATTTCAGACAGACAGATGATGGTTTCCTGAAAAAGCCATGATCAGGCTATTCACCCTTTTCCAACTGCACTTGTTCAAACAGAAGATGAGTTTTGCAAAGGGTCACTGAGTTTTCTTCAGCCAGGGCACCGAAGGCTAAATTGATCCAGCCAAAAGTCCTGCTGTTCCTGCTTTACCTTCTGTGCTCTAAACAGAATAGCAGGATCTGGAGACTTTTGAAAACTCCCACTCTGAAAAGTCTTACCACAACAGTTCATGAATTTGTTGTCAGACTGGTTAAAGAGGCCTTGTATCTTCCTTGTCAAGCTCTCCCTTTCTGTTAGAAGGGTAACCCTGTGCTCATGGATTATGTTCTCTACTAGCAAACAGACCAGTCCTGCTGTCAAACCAGCTAGAAACAAAATAAAATTGCTCTTTTTTTTTTTTTTTTTTGTTTCCTTTCAAGCTGACATCTTTTCATAAACACAGGGAACAAGAAGTGGCAATCAAAAAGACCCAAACCAACAAGCTGCAGGAAAGACTCATACCAAGACTGCAGGGAAATCTCTTGCATAAGCTTTTAAACCAGACTGCTTAAACTGAGCAAATTGAAATTCTGCATTGAAACCCAGTTCTAGAAAATGTCAGGGCAATTCTGTGGCATTGATTTGTACAGACACTCACAGATAACATTCATGCACAGAGAGGAATATTTTTCAGGGGAATTATTGCAGTGAGACAGCAGAATAAGGCACTTTAAGTGCATTAGGTGTCATGAAAAAGCCAACCTAACACAAGCTCCTTATTCCATTTATCTAGAGTCACTGTGGACACAATACAACTCAGAAATAATTATGTGCATTGAGCCAGACCATGGGGAAGATGTCAATTAGGTTAGTCAATTCAATATTCAAAGTCCTCTACAGACGGGGCCTTACAGCCACAGGTAATGCTACCAGCTCCATCCTACCTGTCCAAACTGCACTTTTCATACCAGGCTTTGGGAAGTCCTACTGCCCTGCAAATGATGTTTCCTTGGGCTCCAGAACTCCATGAGCTTGAGGCTGCAGCTGCGGTCCAGCTGGAAACCCGTCATGGAACGGTTTTACCCAGCTTTGCCTGCCTCTGCCAGTCAAACATCATTAGTCAATGTAAAGAAAGGTTGGGATGGGTTTTTTTTTTATGCTGCTTCCTGAATGTATTATTTACCTTTTGATATCAACATTAGTTTTCTGTTCCTTATACAAATAGTTAAGACTCACACAGACTCTTTAGTGCCGATGTGATAAATAAAAAAAATGCTCACTAATATTCTGCTTTTAAGGCTATTTCCCATTAATGTTTTCTGGGTTTGTATGGTTGTATGGAGTTTTATTAAAAATACCCATTTTCTATCTTATTTGCTACTGATTCTCTTTAGGTTAATTTTTAGTTCTAATATCCTTGATCACACCCCTTGGAGAGGAAAAGGAGGAGTTTTCCATTATTCCCGAGTCAGCCCAAGAACACAGTGGCCCATGGGAATTCCGCAGTGCCATCTACTGCGAGGTACCAGAGCAAGTGAGAATGCAGCAGGGCTTTTCCACTGGATCTCACCTTCCTCACTAGTTCTGAGGCCTCTTTTGCCTCTGTGCAGATCCCAGCACAGTTTGTTCCCATGCCAGTTTCTCTGGCTCTCTTTTGTGCTGTGCCTGTGGTAACAGCACTGCGCTCCTTATTTCCAACCCTAATTTTACCATCCGTGTTACTATTTTTTTTAATGGGTGTGGTGAAGCCACACTGGTTTCCGAGGTATGGCTGTCTCCCCTTGCCAGATCTCTGACATCATCTTTCCTTCAAGAAGACCTCGAGAAAATTCCCTTGGGAGCCTGCCCATGCTGAGACATCGCTGGCCATAGGGCGAGGTGAAAAACTTTCAGACCAAGCAAAGCACTGACATCCTTCCGGAGGGAGCTGAATGTGCTGCCTCTGCAGCTTCTGCTGGCCTTGGAAGCAGGAGATGGGGAGAGAGGAATCCACCACTGCTTGGTGTGAGAGCAAAAGAGCAGTGCCTGTGTTGTCTGACCAGCTGAGCACAGCCCATTGCTTAGCAAGGATCAAAGTAACTAAGGTTCACAGGAGTGATGCTTTTCCCTTTGACACCCTGACTTGTTCCATTAAGGTAGAATTTGGAAGCACAGTGCTTGAGTGGCAGGTAAGGGGGTTGTTTGGTTAACACTGTGGTTTTCAGCCCTGATTTTCAGGCTTTTTGTTTCAGTGAAACTTCAGTGCACAGTGAGACTGTGAGAAATGTTCATCAGTTACACCATCACCAGCTGACAATGTAAACCAATGTTTTGAACAAAAGCTTCTTCAGTGTCTCAGCAGATTATTAGCTTTAATATCTTCTAGAATTAAAGCCATCTTAAAAAAATCAATGTCTCATATAATGAGACTCCACTAAGGCAGTTATTCTAGCCTGCATATTCCTGACAGGTAAGCAGAAGGGAACTTCATCTTTGGCCATCAAGTAAGTAGCCACAGAGGCACAGCCTAGAGCTTGCCTAGAATCTGACTAAACTGAATTAAACTGAACAATTTTCACTGCAGCTGCCAGCAACTGGAGTCTACAAATCCCCATAGAATAACAAAAAGGAAAAGCAATGGAATGGAATGGGGAAAATATTAGGCTGCAAATCACAATATTCCTCCAAGCCAAAGTAAGGCATGTTTATTCCCCAGACCGGTTCTCACCTCAGATTTGATTGATTGCTGTTGTGTTCTGACCAGATTAGAGAGCTAATAATGAATTATGGCTAATATGCAAACACAGGAAAGAGAATGAAGTATGGTTATCTGTCTGTACGTTTCTTTAAATAATAGGCTTTTTTGTGCACTGGTCATATACAAATGTTTGAACATTGGTGCGTGTTTGCCAATTCCAGGCAGGAAGATTTCCTTCATTACTAAAAATAGATCTGCAGCCTGTTAAGCACTAGCACAGTCATTAAGGAGTTATGTGTATTCTCTGATCAGAAAGTAGTTCTACCTTGCCATGCCAAAATGACATTGATATCTCTAAAATTAGCCAGGAGAGGTCAGTAATCTTTTAATAGCCCTGTTAAAAATTGGCAGCCTAATTAAGTTATGAATTGCAAAAGGCTTGTCAAGTTGGAACTACTTGCTCAAGGATCAGATAGATATATAAGGAGATGTTCCTCATCAAGTCTCAATTCCTTTCTGTGTAAGTAATGCCCAGGAATCCTGAGTAAGGGCTGATCCCAGCTACGCAAGTGTCTTGGGAGCTGGTTAGCTGGTTAATAGGTGATCTAAGGAAAGAGTAATTGTAAGTGTTTTCATTTTATTTTGGTGTGTCTGCTTTGTTAATCTTGGAGGAAGAAGAAATTCAGTCATTACTCTCACTCAGTTTGGTGATTGATCTTCTTTTTGTTCCGTGGAAAGGGCAGCTGGCAAACCACTGAGGAATTTCAGCAGCATTAGAGTATTCCTCAATGAGGAACTGGACTATGGCTGTAACAACCAATGTTTCCAAAGAATACTCGGGGTCACCCAGCTGCTTCCTTGCTGGGCAGCATGGAGGCCAGCCTGGAGGCCAGTCTGGCAGTGCTCCCTTCAGGAATTGCTGTGGCAGCAGAGCATCACCAGCTTGTCCTCACAGAAGAATAGTGGTTTCAGCACCTGAGCCTTGATGGCCACTCAGTTTCCAGCACACACAGAGGAAACTGGACAGTGTGATGCCGTTCACCACAGCCCTAAAATGGGCTTTAAGGCATTTTTTAAAACATTAAATTGCAGCTTCCTACCCCTAAACAAAGGATCCCCTTGGAGGTTCACCTCTTAATAACCAGAAAGGCCACACAAACTCCATCTTCTGCAGAGCTGTGCAACTTTTCCTTGGGCTGGGGGCTATTTTCCCATGCAGAAATGACCCCTTGGGCATTATAGCATATTCTCAGTTCATATTTACCTGATCTATTAGAGGCAAAAGCAGTTCTGACAAGAGCAGTAATTACAAGAATGTAATGTTCATTTCTACAAAAGGCACGGTGTCTGCATGCCTGGGAAGGGCCCAAGATGCTTACAGCATTTCTGTTTTCCATGCTGTGGTGAATTTGGAACCTCTACACAGCTTAAGACAGAATAAATTTCACTCCAGCACAAATCTCTTGATCATTTCTCCTTCAAATGTGGGAAAACAACACTGAGAATGTGGAAAGTGTAGAGCACATCATAAATCCATGGACACAGGAACTCAGAAAGCTGCATAAGGCACATAAGGTCTGCTATAAAGGAAGCACTGTGCTTTCATATTATTTTCTGTTTAAAATCTACATGTGTGGTTTGGGACAAAGGTCTTTTAGTGTGGAAGAAAGAAGGTTCAGTGTTTTTCTTTTTTTTTTTTTTTTTCCCTGAAGAGAGGTACGTCTCTGGAGAGACAGTGGAGAGATGTGCTCCAATCTCTAGCACACACTGCTGTAGGAAAGGTGGAATTTTTGAAACCAAAGAAAGAATTCTGGGGAGAACTCAGCACCCAGGATGTAGTTCAAGTGTGAATGACCAACAGGTGTTTAAATAACGATGCAGGTTTTCATGCTGGCTGTCACTTGCTGGAGTTTCACTACAGATTTCTGATGCTGGAATTGGGATATCTTCCCCTACCACCTAATCCTGTGTGAAAGCATACTTGATCTTTCTCTTCCCAGGAAGGCAGAGAGTAGCTGCTTCTCCTGGCACAGAATTATGACACCTGCATATTCCTACTGCTGCTTGAGGAAGCATATCCCTGAAACCAAAGAGGAATTTCTGTATCATCAGATTTCTTGGGACATCTGACTCTGTGTTTCACAGTCTGGGAAATCTGCAGGTTCCTATATTCATGTTTTCCACATGCCCACCCTTTTCCTTGTCCCAGATGAAATGCAGAATTGAAATCCCCAAAGGACTTTCGGTACAAATAATCTAGACAATATAAAAACCAATTGCAGATTAGTCATCTATTTGTTGAAAGAAGTCAAATCACCAGCATCAGCTGTCGCAATAAATGCCATCACCTCTATTTTTGACCACATCTGCTCTATACTGGGGAGAGACATGGAAGCTGAATTTTGTGATTCATGTTCACAACAGAGCTCAGGTGGGGCTCATCTCCCCTCAGTTTCAATCTTTACAGAGTTGATTTCATTCTCCAGCTGAATGGGCTGCTCTGGGCTCCCTTGAGGAAGAGTTTTCACACGTGATGAAGCCCAAGTTTTGCCCCCCATTCCCACCAGTCAAACCTCAGAGATTGGCTGTGATCCCAACACAACCATGGATCAGCCACCAATGGAAAAAAGGTGTCGTGCAGTAGGAGAACATTACACTAACAGGTATCTAGAACCTTTCCTGAAAACATCCATCAGGATATATTCTCACCTGCCCTGTGGAGCTGCCAAAGGGGTATCAGGAGGGCAGTCATAAATAGAAAGGGGTAACAGGACTGGGACATCTGAGACCACACAGACCTCCACTGGGACTAAATAGCCTCAGGTTGGTTTAGGAGCAATCTGGCCTGACTTATTTGAAAGAAACCATCAACTTTGTATTACCTGTGGCATCCTAAAACTCCATTTTTCCTAATTCAACCTAGTTTTCATTATATTACATTTCCCTCCTTTTCTTATATAAATGCAATTTTTGCACATTAAAAGAACAATTTTTAAAACTACAAGCCAAACAAGAAAGATTTCTAATCTAAATAAATATTTACAGTTTACAGTATACATAATACTTCAAAAATATTTTTTAAATATTTACACTGTGTACTGGAAAGGAAAAGTAGGATAATATTTTCCTCAAGAAAGGCTTGCTTAGGTGTAGTGAGTTTCAAAAATTATTGTTGCTTTAGGAAATAATGATTTTGCTTGTGGCACAAACAGATAGAAATGCCAGAATGCAGCTAGAACTACAACTATGGGAATGATTAATCAAATTCATGGCCATCACAAAGACTATTTCAGTGTTCTTCCTGCAGATACTCCGCACCACTGCAAATTGCAGAGCAGTGAGGTAGCTTGTGTGGAGCTGCTGCTGCTGTGGGAGAGCAATTGCTCCTCTCTGCTCCATAAATGTGGGGTTTAGCAAACTGGGGGGCTGTAGAAAAGCCAGGTTCTGTGAAGTTTGTCTGTGCTGTCTTTCTGCTTGATCATTTACGATTCAGAGTCACAGACACCCAGCAGCACCTCCTGTTGTAAGACGCAAAGTCCTCAGTGGGGTGCACACACAGAGAGGATCAGTGAGAAGGGATTACATAAACAAATATTTGATACCTCTGGCAGTCATTGTCCTGCCCAATTCTAGGAACCCAGTTCCCCTGAGAGCCTTCTGCAGGTGCTTCTGGAGCAATTATGCCTCCTTTGTGCCAGCCCCAGGAGAATCCTGTCACTTCTGTCCATGACATGAATACAGGGACACCGCCCAGCTTGGCTCAACTCCTACAGCTGGACCCTCCTAAATAATTTCATTTGACTTCTCTCAGCAAAGAGGGGAATAAAAGCTGTTGCACAGCTGTGAGGTGCCAATTTTCTGTTGGTCTACAAAGATCTGGCAGTTCAGATCCTTGCTGTTTCATCCCTGTTTCAATGGGTTTATGGCAGAGAGAGATCCATGAATGAAAGATCTCACCCCTAATTTTTACACATCTCTGGATTCTGAGGACAAAAAAACCAACAACACAGCACTGATGCAAATACCAGGATTAATTTATTTATTAATCTGTGCTGATATTGGATTGGAAAGCACTTATAGAAACTTTATGAATCACCACTAAGTTGATGATGTTACTCAATTAGAGGTAAAAAATTCCAGCCATAAATCAGGAAGAAAGCAGAAGGTGTACTTGGGCTATCAACCTCTATAATCTCTGTGCCTACACACCTACACAAGTGCCTTCTGTCACAGGGCATCCTTAATCCTGCTGAAATCAACATAGGAATCTGTGTCAAACCAAGGCCGTTGTCTCTCACAAGGCAGGATATTCTAGATGCTAATTTATTCTCCATGCTATTATTTATTTAGAAGCTTTTATTGCGTTGTGTGTAAAGAAGGAAACAAACAGATGCTCTATTTAAAATCCTGCCTTAAGAACCCAGGCAGCTTCCAGCAGGCACCACAAACCTGTGCTAGCACTGCAAGCTGCAGGAGACAGGGGGTTGTATTGAAAAATTTTGTTCTACCATACCAAGTAATAAACAGCTCTTTAAAAAACCTCTTTTGGTTGCTGGCAGTGTAGGTAGGAGAGCAAACCTCCCACCTACTGGAACTCTCTCAAATCCATGGAAAGAATATCAGTGATTTTGCTTTGGAGCTGGCTTTAAAAGTGTGCATATCTTACATAAAATCAAGAAGCTGCCTTAAAACAAGAGTATTTATCTTGTCAAACTTTTCCAAATAAAGATGGCTCGTTGTCATTGAAATCATGCCCATCAAAATCTGAATTTATTTGTTTCTGTAATGAACTTTGTAATTCCTAGAATCCACAATTAACCCCTAATGGGAAATTTGCTGTATTTCCTAGAGATTCTTTTAAAGTAAATATGTATTTTCCTAAAACTGTTGCCACGTTATCGTAGTCGACCAGCCTCCATGGTTTTCCAAGAAATCTTTGGGATCCTCTGTGGAAAAGTGTGTGTTACATATGGAAACATGTACTGGGCTTGGAAACTTCCATGGCTTCGAAAATTTGCAGCACTGAAGGATTTATTCTATCATCCATAGAAATATTAGATCCTTCTGAGAATCTTTCGTGGATGTAGGCTCTTTGGGTCTATAAAGAGAAGGAATTTTCAGCTCAAACAACTGCCCAGCATTAAAACCTCCACCTTGAAAGGACAGAGTGAGGTTTAATAGGCATTTCAATGCCAGGACATGTCAGTCAAATTATTATTGGCTCTAGCTACACTCTCACAAGCTGTTACATTCTTTACCTGCAGCGGAGTGGCGCTCGAAAAGGTGCAAAATTCTTCTTTGCTTTTGAAAACACCAATGAAAGTGAAAAAAAAAAAACCAACAAACCCACACATCAAAACCAAACCAACAACCCAAACTCCCCAGTCTAATTCACACAGCTGAAAACCTCTGATCTTCATATAAGAAGGGTAGACCCACAAACTTCGGTAGGAAGGGTCCTTTGAGAGGTAGAAGTAAGTCCACAAAGCCCAGACATTTATTAATTAATGTGAAATCCATTAAAGCGGCTGATTCCCAACATAAATGGCCATGAATTCTGGCTTCGTTTCTCCTATTACCACACACAGATTTTTGTGCATGCACGGGCAGGGTTACATAACATTGCACAAATCACAGTAGTGATCTCGGGCTTGCCCTCAGCCCAGATCCAATTCACAGAATCAGAACTGTGTCTTGCAGTAAAATCAGCCTCACTGAAGTGTTATGTGGTTCATAAACTCCCAGGATGGGAATTTTTCTTTAGAGAAAATGAATCACATTTTACAGAAGGGCGAGGAGGAAAGAAAGAGAGAGAAGAGGAAAACAGAATTATTATTTTTAGATCACAATGTTTTGAAATGGGATCTGCTCTTTAGTCTAAGATTTTCCAGCTGCCCTGTCTCCTTGTTTTTCATTCCTTTTTCTTTTTGTGAGGAAAGGGTTAAGACAAGAGAGAAAATCATATATACATAAAACAGCTTTGTCTATAAACTCTAAAAGTGTGTTTGGCCTTGCAGAAAAGAAGCCCTACATGAATGTGGGGAGTGGAGGCACGGGGATGTTTTGTGGGGAATCACACTGCTCTGTAATTAGAGATCTTGTATATGTATAAACAAACTCTACCGTAAGATCAGCAGAGAAAAGACTTGCTCACTTGTCTGATGGCCAAGGAAATTTAAACCAGAGCAGGCTATAAATAGAATGAAGAAGAAAACGGAGTGGGGGGAAAAGCTCCAGTGACTGAAAGAAAAGGCTCCTCCTGGCAAAAGGGTTAAATCTCTGCTTGCAAACTTTGTCAGACCCAGTATAAGCCTCTTTTTCTTTGGACTTCATAAGAGATATCATGACAGAGACCTTTCCTGTGGAACTATTTGACCATCCCTTAGATGTGCTGCAGATGAGTGTCAATAAAGTTCATTTCAAGGCAAGGGTCAAAGCGTATTTCAGATAAAATGAAACAACTATGGCTAGAAATTCCACAAACTAAAACTGCCAGCCTGTGTCCTTTTTCCAGGTCAGAAAAGTACAGCCTGTTACAGTTTCCAGCCTCCCCCAGCTCCGGACCCATCCTGCAGTGCCGATCCGTGCTCGCTGTGGTGGTCTCTGAGGGGTGATCTGCCACCTGAGAACTTCCAGACACAACTACATCATCTGCTTGCAGCCTCCCACCTCCCGGCGTGCAGTTGGGGCTGGAGCCAGTGGCAGGAAGCACCTGTAAGAGTTTTACATCCACCAGGGACAACACCTCCCAGCTTGCAGCCTTCTCATCTGGCCAGTGCAGCCAGGGACCTACCCCCTCCTCCTCAGGTAGCCAGAACTCTGGGCCAGAGCGCTCGGAAGGGGCCACAGCTCATGGGATGAAGGCATTTCCTCTCTGCCATAAAATGGATCATTTACTATCACAACCTCTTTCTCCGTGGGGAACGGCTGGCGATGGATATTTGCTCCTCTCACCCTTCCTCCTCTTCTCCCTCTGTTTTTCCACCACCCCTGCACATGTCAGGCCCCAGGAGGTTTCACGGGAAGGAAGAAGGAGGTTGTACATTGTCTGGGAAGGGTTTATAAGCTGCCCTTCTGGCACAGAGCTAGAATCAGGATATTGTTCAGCTACATGTCTGAACTAGAGGAACAGGCACAATTGGATGCCATTGGGTGGCTCACAGGGAGTAAATTAGTCCTCAGAGAATTAACCAGCACATCAGCCCAGCTGCAGCTCTCCCTGCCTTCCCCTCTGCCTTTGCCTTTGCCAGGCAATATCCTCCTAGCTACAGCACAACACCAAACGCACCTTGGATTGTTCCATGTTTACTGCACAACACAGCAGCTCTTGGAGACAGGGCTGGAGACAGCTGGAGACAAGGCTACCCACACTGCCTGGGGTCCATCCAGGAGCTCAAGGCACCTGGTTAAGACAGAGTCAAAGACTAGCAACATTGCAGCTCAGATCAGAGACAGGTTCACAAACAGGGCTGGAGCACAGGCTGGGAATCCAGACAGCAGCTCAGGACAGCAAGAGACAAGCAACACCTCTCAGGCACCCTGGGAACCCAGGACTGAGCTCAGTGGAACTCATGGACAGACTGATGGGCAGGGGCTCCATGGATGGAAGCTCTTGCCCTTTTTAGGAAGAAAGCTGTAAATGGAGTACAGGAATAAAAGAAGTGTTTAGATCGGGTTCCTCATCCCTTTATCCCCGTTTTCAGCATCGGCATATTTAACACCTTGACCAGCTCCTTGAAGCCAACTGGAGGAAAAGCATCAGTCTCTTTTGTTTGGGTTCAGCCAGACTGCTCAGTAACACTGTGATAACATTAACAATTCAAAGCAGCCAGAGTGTTCTCCCCTTTTTTAATCTCTGTGAGATAAAACCATCAGATGCCCCTGCAAATCTATCTGAAGGCACTGTATATCTGCCTGAAAAGAGCCACCCTTTACCCTGTTTTTAAGTGTAACACCCTCACCAAAAGTACTGTCTCTGCTCTCCTGCAGCCTAAACACAGTTTTGCAGTCTAAACCCAAAGTTTCACTTTGATACAACCAGAACCTAAAATTTTAATCTTAATCTACAAGTCTGAGAACAAAACCCCTCATCTAAGTGCTGTGATTTGAGTCAGAACCACACTTGCTGTAAAGTGTTCCATTTTATAAACCTCAATCCTTGAGGGCAAATAGCTAATTGTTTAATGGTGTTGTGCAAAAATTCTAGAGGTGAAAAATCCCCAAAACACCTGCTGCTGTAGTTAATGCCTGTGCATTTACTTCTAGCCATGACATGCACACATATAATCTGTCTGTGAAGAGACAGTATGGAAAGTTTCAAAAAGGCAGGAATGTTCAAGCCATTTTCTTCTACCTTCTCTTTACCAAAAAGACACAGAGAGAATGTGCAGACAGGTGTGATCTCATAATAAATGGTGAGAGGGTTTAATTCCTTTTAAGAAGACACATACACATAATGGAGGGTTTCTATCTTGCATGGAAAAGTGGCTGTGCAGTAACTGGATGATAAATCACCCAACCTTGACAATTTTCTGAGAACATGATTTAATATAAGGCAGCCCACTGGCTGTGCTGCTTTCCTCCCATATGGGCTGTGGAATCCCTGCATTCAGAAGCAGGGGGATCAGACCCAGTGCTCCACTGCAGGTTTTATTGACCATTTGGTTTGCTGTCCTCCCCTCAGGCACCAGCTTACTCAGGTGCCCCACACCCTGGGAAAGCATCCCACAAATGGCCCTGAGCAACAGACAGGAGCAGAGATGAGTTCTTTCACAAGATGAGATGGCAGTTTATGCCCAGAAGCAAAAGAACTGATAAACCTCATAATACTTTAACCTCACAAGTTAACTACAGGTATTATTCCTATTCAAGTGCTTAATCCTACCCTGGCTCTCAAACTGTTTGTCTCCATGTCCCACAGCAAAAAATTCCACAGGTTGATTAGATGCCACTTTATGGTTTACTGTCTTTCAAGTGCTTTAAGCACATATCCTTCATTTTACCATGTTGATCCAGCATGAAGAGATAAATGGAAGTGTCCAGTTAATTACTCCCCAGTCAGCTCTCATCCTGGTGGGATAAGAGCTGGCCAGGTAGCCAAGAGCTCCTAATGACAAGGATGTTCCTAAACTGAGGAGGTAAGGGCTGGGGCTCCAAGCATCCTGGGTGGATGTAAGAAACGACAAGGAATGTGTGGCCAGCGTTTCTGAAGTGGCATGTCTTTGTTCCCACAGAAATTTCATTACATAGTTTAGTGAGAATGAAGTGATCTGTTGGAAGAATCCTCATTTAAATTGACATTAGAAATCCTGAAGTTTATCCTGTCTACCAAAATCAAGTTAGGTTCATCAATGTATTTTTCTCTGAGAGGCAAAACAATAATCCTTCTTTGCTCAGGTTGGGATGTTCACCTCGCATGTGTCTGCAGAAAAACCACAAACACCCATAACTTGCCTTGTGAACATATATTTAATTTCAAAATTACCATTTACATAAAACCAGAGTTCTGAATAGGGGCATCTTAATTTAGCATAACCTTGATTCTCAAAATTGCTTCTAAATTTTGAATGGAATTTTTCAGTGAAGCCTAGTTTTGGTGATTTGACCCTCACCTGGAACCCTTGTTTCACTGAAAAATTACTTATTTATTTAGGTAAATGGGACTGCTCTGTAATGACAGGAAGACTAAGCTACAGATCTGCCTATAGACTCACACCCAGCCTTCATCAAAATAAACTGTCAATGAGACTCAGTAGAGCAGCAGAAAGAAATCCGGAGTCTTAAGCCTGGCCAAAAACATATGTTTAAAAAGGCAGAATATTCAGTAGCTGGGGGGACCATGAAACAGATTAAAGTGACTGTGTTTTAAATCTTGGTATAGCTTTTTGTTTGTGCAAAAATAATTAACATGGAAATCCTCTTACCATGTATCAGAGATTAGACTGCCTGGGAAGGAGGAAAGCCATAGACCACAGTGATATGAGGCAGGAGACGCTGACCAAATAACCTCAGCGTGGATGATAGCCTACTGATTGGGGCTGTCAGCTGGGATATAAAAACTGGATTTAAACCTCTGCTAAGGCATTCTTTGCCAACCCACACAAGTGCCCTAAGCAGACAGCTCTCAGCTGTCCCAAGGTGTCTTTGCACGCGTGTGTGAAGATATTTTACGAAGACTTTTAGTTTTCATTGGCCTTGCCACGACACAAGAACCTTTCTTGAACCTCAAACACTTCTGTGGGATGAAGCACTCATCTTTCTGGTGTTGAAAGCTGTGCACTTTTAAAGCTCAGCCTCCTGAAAATTTTGACAGAAGGAACTGGCTGTGTTAGATCTGCAGAGGATTCTACTATGCAAACGGGCACTGAAGTACTCAAATCATCAAAGCAATGCTTGCTATTCAACAATGAGCTGCCATTTGTTGCCAGAGAAACACTGTGTTGAATGAAATGCATTTAGGAAAACATTATTACAAAGGGAAAATATGAATAATCAACCTAAAGCAATGAGCCATGGAAGCTAGTTTCATGAAATATCTTCCGGACTGTCTCAAAACATCAGACATGCTGACAGAGATACCAGAGAGGTTTTCTGCTATTTCTTAGAGAGGTGGTTTCAGTCCTAGATTCATCATCCCAAAACTATACCAGCTTGGTCTACCTGTCAAGTTGAGTTTTTGAGTGGAGGAGACTGAAAGTCTGAACATCCTGAGCGAATCTGAAAGAATTTCCTTCCAAACAACATGCTCATGGTTATGCCTTTTTTGGTGTTTTTTTTGTGTGTGTGTGTGTCTATATATGAATGTTCTTCTCTAGTTCTTCTATATTTCTTCCTCCCCCTTCCTTGAAGACAGGGAATCAAATCATGCTCCCTGCACCAAGCAAGCTCATATGAGCAGAGAAGGAAAATTACATTCCAGGAATTTAAACTGAGCTCTCCAGAATCATCTCCCATCTTGAAGCCTCTTGTTTTATTAAATCCATAGACTTGAAATACGGCATAGCCTGACTTATCATGAAGCAGAAATTCAGTTTGCACATAAGTGCCTTTCTTCCCAGCATGCCATATTCTGCATGCAGTATTGCAAAATTGTTTGCCACATCCCTGGAAGTGTCCAAGGACAGGATGGGTGGGGCTTGGAGTAACCTAGTCTAATGGAAGGTGTCCCTGCCCATGGCAGGGCAGTGGAACTAAATGATTTTTAAGGTCCTTTCCAACCCAAACCATTCTGTGATACTATAACTCAATATATTCTATATATTCTTTTTTGGGGTTTTTTTTGGTGTTTTTTTGGGGGGGGTTTTGGTGTTTTTTTTTTTTTTTTTTTTTTTTTTTTTTTCTTCCCTCAGGTGCTCCTAGAGTTACACAATTTTGGCTTTGCTTAAGTTAAGAAAATGTACTGGGAATCACAAAGACACACACTGTGGGGCTCATTAGCCTGCTGGGTGATTTTAATAACCCACAAATATTTGAGGAGGAAAAAAATTTCCTCCTTACAAATGAAATTATGGCATTATATAAGCAAGTCTGGTCATATCAGCATTGTGTATAGATCAGCCTACAGTGGGACTTTGATCATTGCATGGAATAAATAAGTGTATTGGTGTATTGTGTGCAGATAAGCAATATTTGCAATAGCAACATCAAGAGGTCAAGAGACATGGAACCTCGAACCCACTGCAGTTGTCTTTTTGTTTTCAAGGGTACAGGATGAGTTGCAAGCTTAACAAAGTACATTTTCAAGTAAAACATGGGGGCAAAGAGAAATCACAAGTGGGTATGAACTCCCATCTGGGCCTGGAGATTTCTTGATTAGCCAGTCAACAGACAGGGAAGGCAGAACAAAACAAACTTAATTCTCTTACCCTTTGTGTCTTAATTAGCTGTTAAAATACAGACTTGAGAACAATCATCAAATATCAAAAATACTGACTCATACCAAACCTTTTTCTTTCCTTTCCATCTGTTTTTTTTTCCCCATCCTTAGCTGATTTAGGTGTCAACCTACCTTGTAGAAATGCTGTCAGTTTTATGACATTGTTTCCATTAGGGTGTGCACTTTTCCATTTTGATGTCTCTCCTTAATAAGAAGTTCGGAATTAAAACACTTGAGGGTAGGATTATGCCTAAGTTTATCCATTACTTTTGCTCAAGGAAAATAAACTGCTGCTGTTACTTGACAGGTACTTCATCTGTTACAACAGGATTTCTTTTTTTCACTGTAATTCTGCCATTTTCTGACTGATGCATATTCTCCTATGACACCTTCCTGGAGAATTTTTCCCTTGGCCATACGTATTGGTCATCAGCAAAAACCAAAAATACCACTCCAGGCATGCAGCTGGTTTTAACACATTTCAAGCAATCTGAGCCCTTCCCCAGGCATTGTGTCTGCTCTGTTAGGACCATTGCACCTCCAGGACCTGCTGTCCCTCCTCAGGATGCTAATCCAGAGAGCTCTGAGGACACAGGAACAGCCTGTCAAAGCAGAGTGAAACAGAGAGAGCCGCTATTCAGGTTTTTCATTGCACTCTCCAAAATCCTTCCTTACTTACCTAATGACATGGGAAGTTTGCTGCAATCCCAACAGTCCACTGAAAGCACTCAACTCCTTGTTCCTCTGCTAAGTGGAAACCAAAAATTCAACCCCAAAATTCATTGATGCCAGATGAAGTATTGCCTCCCAAGCATCTCTGAATGGATTTGGGCAGCTGGGGGAGAGGAATTAGTGCAATATTCTCATTGCACTCACGCATATTTAGTGCCTCATGGTCAGCCTCAGGCATCCAAGAGCTGTGCTGCCACACAAAATGTTGAGACTTAGTTCTTTTGTAAGCAGAAAACAATAAAAGCGGGTTCTGGCCATGTTCAGTTTTAAACTCCCACTAGCTTGCTTGTGACATTTAGTTTTGCCAGCTCCTAGAAATTTGTATGAAATGATCTTTGGCCTCAGTATCCCACACAAATTAATTATGCACTCCTTCAGCCCTATGCTGAATCCTTCTAAAGATTGTGTCTAAAGAAATCTGCCCTCTGTGTCCACTACACATTTGCTGCTTCTGCATCTGCAAAAAATCTTCACCTTCTGACCAAACCAGGGAATGGTTGTTTCCAGAAGACTTCTCTACATCTTACTTAATGTTGAGGCAGAAGTAATTACTTGAGAGGTATTTTAGAGGTATTTTGTCCCATTTATTTCCTGGAATGGAAATTAAAGGAGCATGGTGAGGAGGGAAGAGAGAACCAGAGTGTAAACTGACTTTTTTTTTTTTTTTTTTTTTTTTTCCCAGTGATGATGGAGCCAGTTCAGATGTCCTAAAATAGCAGGTAGTTTCTGTTCCACTTCCATCCCAGGAAAATAACATCGATGCTGTCTCCCCTTTAGGTTCTTGGGTATCCTGAACAAAAGGAGTAGAGAGAGGGATGGTTTAGGCTCCTGCAGGAGCCTTACAGTGAGTGCTCTGCCCCACAAGGAGAGCAGTCCCTGTGGAAAAGCCAGCTTGGCACGGCTGCTGATGGCCAGCAGCAGGGTCAAAGGCCCATGGTGGTTAAGGTGAGAGGTTCACAGCTGGCATTGCTGCTGGGATGAGCTCAGAGACCAGGGTGGCTCCACATGGAAGGAGTTGCTGATGCTGTTAATGCCATTAATGAATCCTGGACTTTCCGTCCAACCCTGCAGCTCCATCCTGCTTCCCAAATATCCAAACAGACTAAAAAAGTAGATCTGGGCTTCCTTGCACAACTCCAAGAGAGAGGAGTCAACCCTGCAGGTGCTCCTGGCCTACAGAACTTGAGTGGTCAAGGGAGGACATCGTGACCTGAGGCTCTCCCAGCTTTGGCATGACAGGCATGGCTGAGGAAGAGGCAAATGCCTTGGGCTGAGGAAATTAACTTGGTCTTGTGGCTCTTCCAGTTCTTCCCAAGCCAAGCAGGGATCTGACCTAGCTGGGAATATCAGAAGGTGGCATAAAGCCAGCTGTGATATCCCTTTCTGAGGGCTCCAAAGTCAGAATTCAGGATTTATTTGGCTGGGTTGCTGTGCTCCAGCATCACTAGACCAGACATCTTTTTTAGATATTACATTTTACATGTATGTTTTAAATAAATAGCCTGTATTTTAGGAGCACTTAGCCATAAGTATATAAACTGCTCTGAGGTTTACCCCATTGGAATTAGAATGAACCTAATTCATAATTCAGACATCAGGCTAGAAACAGCTCAGCTTTGCTCCATGGACCTATAGCTTGATGTCTGAACTGCCCACGAGACGCCCTCTAATCCCAATAGCTGTAACCTAACCTCAGAGTGGTTTCTAAACTTACTAAATAAATATACTTTTTAAAGAGGAATGCACCATATTTATTAGGGTTTTTGCTCCGTTCAGGCAGACTATCATTTTAGAGCAGTTCCTACGAGAGAGGCTGTGGAGAGACACAACTATATTCCAAAAAAATTCAGAGCCTAGTTTGGTTTGTTTTTTTTTTTTAATGTAAAAGAAAAAAATCCAGCCTACTCTGTTTAACTGACAACAGGAAGTATCTAATGGTACAAAGTTTTAAGCATAAGCACTTAGGCATGCAAAAGCTTTCTTTGCATGGGTAGTCACACTGAATTCACTATCCCTGCCAGCTTCACAAAGTAACCAAAGAATGGGCTCAAGTTCTTTTTCCGTTCCTCGATCAACATCTTTTTTTTGCATGTTCACACGTGGTACTGGGGTAAATAAAAAAAAAATCTTCCCAGTTAAAATGGAGTGACGGCATTTGGGTTTTCCTCAATGTGTGCATTCAACCCTCACTCCCACTTTGCAACAAAAACCTTGCTCATTAGCAAGAATTATTTTAGAAGCATCAGTGTATGAGGACTGAAAAGCTGAATTCTCAAAATAGCATTTTTGCAAGAGGAAGGAACACATTAATAGCGTGAAAGTCTGGCTGTCTGATCAGATCATGGCGTTCAGAATTTATCTTCATTGATCATTTTTCAACTTCACTCAACACTTTGGATACTGCACTTTGGGCTGTGCAGCAGGGACTTTTCTGAATGCCTTAATACCACAAACTGTATCTGGTCAGTCTGTCTGCTCTCCATGTGTGCCTGGCTTCACAGCAAATAAATGCCAGAAATAGCATTCCTACAGGATTTCCAGTTCAAAAGCCACAAGAATGCTCTTTCTCATGGTATGGCACCGTGCAATAAAATGGTGTCATCTGGAAAATCACAGCCTTGGAAACAAATGTTTTTCCCTCTTGACTGATTTAAATCATCTAAAAATAGATGGGTTGTCATGTAACTTTTATATTTGTCAGGGGAGCCCCTCATTTCATCTTGTGACAGTACAAGAAATGTATCCCATAACAAGACAGACAGATCTTCCTAGGGAATCCCCCAGGAATATTTTTTTTTTCTCTAACTGTGCAAACTCATCAGAAATAAAACCTGAGAGCAATTCATCAAAGATTGAGAACCCATTCAGGGTCACTCTGAGCAAGCATTTCATGGAGTATTTATAAAGTACAAATTTAGGGGGATAAGGTAGGAAGCGTCATGGACAAAACTCCTCTTCAGTTCTTCTTTCTGCTTTCCTAAGTAAGACTTAAAACTGACTCCATATAAAAACAGGTTGTCACATCTGGTGGCTGAGAGAAACATCATCTTAATCCATCTCCCTGATCCGTGCAGCTGAGCCACTTGGGGATAGTGTTTGCCTGTTGACTTTGGAAAACAGGAAAACCTTGGAGCTGAGAAGTCATAGGATAATTTAACATAAGGAACCAAGGCTTCCCAGCTTGTCAAGGAAGAATCCTTTTGCTTTCTAACTAACAGCTCAACATGGATCATGTATTGACTAAGGAAGGTCACTGAACTACCAAATCTACTGGTATGATCTTCCCTTTCCATTATTCCTGGCTTCCCTCCTCAGACTTCCCATAAAGCAGCTTCTCAACTCTTTTGTCACCATGTGAAGCCAGTGTAAACATAAATGTTTGTGAACCCTGCTCTTCTAAAATCAACTGATAATTGATGAGCAACAGTTCCCATCTCCATGTACTTGCTGCCTTTTGCAGAAGCTCAAAAAAAAAAAAAAAAGCATGGTCCGCATTTTGAGAGTGTTTTCTTCCCATTATTTCAGATATTTTTTTAACAATCAGCACAAAAGCTTAAAGAATGAGCTACTTCATTACAAGTCCAGCTCTTTATTTCCATCTGAGAGGGCTCATGCTTTCACTATTTAGAGTTCAAAGGGTTCAGGCCACACTGATGGTCTGAAGCTGTGCAGACACAGGAATTCTGGCAGTCTCTTGAATACTACATTTACAATTCTATATATAATCTATATCACATCAAGGATCAAACACTCCTTATAAGCTAAGTAAGCAATAAATTGTAATGTCTGAAAGTGTCTTTGCAGTTTTCAGTGACTCACTTCTGAGAAATGTTAATGACGGAGAAAAGAACAAGTTTACAGGTATGGAGTAGAATGCCAATTATCATGAGTGGCATGCTAGATTTCAGGTAATAAAGCTCATTGCAACAATTAAAAGGACATTTATACACATCCACCTGACAGGAGGGTGCAGCCAGGTGGGAGTCAGGGTCTTCTCCCAAGCAGCAAGGAACAGGACAAGAGGAAACAACCTCAAGCTGTGCCAGGAGAGGTTTAGGTTGGACATCAGGAAGAATTTCTTCCTGGAAAGGGTGGTCAGGCATTGGAAGGGGCTGCTCAGGGAGGTTTGGAGTCTCCATCCCTGGAGGTGTCCAAGGAAAGACTGGATGTGGTACTCAGTGCTCTGGGCTTGGTGACAAGGTGGGGATTTGGGCACAGGTTGGATTTGATGACCTTGGAGGTGTTTTCCAAACTCAGTGATTCTGTGAACTAAAGGCTGAATTGTTTCGACTCTGGTGACAATCCTGTAATTACTTCTTTCTACCTTACTAAAGAGACATATGCAAGCAAAACTCTAGTGCACCTTAGAAGCCTTTTAGCCATCCTTTTCTGTTTGCTGTTTGCTTTGTTGCCACCTACCTTTCTGTACTAGCTAGCAATGTCCTACATTACAAATCGCCCGATTAACTCTAGAAACAAAAGGCATATTAAAAATTAATTTTGCTGAGTGGGAAAACCTGCCATTCCTGAGAGCAAAAGTCCTTTGCTGAAAGTACTTCCTTGCCCAGCCCCAATAACTAACATCTCTTGGACTGAAACACCTCTGTTTTGCACCCATAGAAGAGATTTGCATGCCAGCTTTCTTCCACATACTTTTGTTCACCAGCTGTGTACAAGATCAGCCAGGACAGGCACATGACATGCTTTCACATGAAATACACATGTGAACCCTAAGCCTGCTAGAAATTCCCAGAACCACAACATTTCACTTGTCATCTTACTTGGCCTCCTTCCTACACTGCTGGAGTATCAGCTTCAGAGCCCCACAGGCATCTTACACTTTGGTTTCAAGGCATTTGGTCACCCACATTCACAGCAACACTGCAACCATGTTTTGACCATATATAATTATTTTTCTCCATCTTTCCTTATGGTTTTGAAAAGTTATCTGGCATTTATGAGCAGCAGACATATCCTTCTCTTACAGGTGATAGCAAAATGATGGATAGTGACAGTTCCAATAGAGGAAGAAATGGCCCAAAATCTGTATGGAAAGAGAGGTCTGATAACTAGATTTTGAACATTAATTTAAGCACTTGAATAAGCAGGCAGACACCGATCAGGATTTTAAATCACTAGATTTTTAATAATCTAAATGCTTTTAAAAATCTAATTCCCTCTGAGAAATGGAAAATCTCACTAAATAAGCCTAAGGGCTTGGTTACTTTCTGTTTTCTGTTTGACTGAGTTCCTTCTCTGAAGCCCATCTGTAATTGTGCCTTGGGGTGTGTCCATTCATTTGGGAAAGGGCAACCACAAAAGGAGTAAAAAGAGTGTTGCTAAAACCTTGTGAAGGTCAAAGCACTTTGACCACAGCTCCCCACTCTCCCAACCCAAAACTCAAGAGGGCTTGCAAGAGAACAGCACTATTTGCAAAAGTAGAACCAATTTCTCAGCCTCTCAGAACAGGAAAGCTTTGGGGTAGAGTGGTAGGCATGATGAAAATATAAGAGAAAATGAGACATTCCCCACTCCTTGACCTACAGCAGGGACCTTGAGCCCAGCTCCAGCTTACAAACATGAAACCACCCACAGAGTTTCATTGCCAGGTCCCACCTCATTCTTGAACTCCTGCAAGGTCACTGCCTTCCTTTCTCCCCCTCAATCCCCGTGGCACAAGGACTCACTGTTCCCTCGAGAATAAAGTAGTGCCAGGAATTGTAACAAACTGATGGAAGAAGCTCCCAGCTGACTGTCAACATTTGTATTTCCCAGAGGGCAAAAAGGGAGATATTTTGAGAAGGAATTTTCCTCCCCAGGAGGAAATATCTGCAGTAGAGTAAACATATTGGGGTGATTGGCACCAAAGAAGCTGTGTCCAGGTGGGCCTCAAAGTGGATGATTACCTTTGCAAGGGGCCCTTCCATGAAGATCAAGCCTTGGATCCAGTTGAGAGTTTTCTGGTCAAAGAACGGAAATGTCTCAAATGCAGATGTTACATCGTGCCCGTCACAGAGCAACGTTGTGCTGGCTGGAATTTGTGAGGATTTCTGGGAGAGCCACACACAGAGAATTTCTCCCATTTGCAAACAGCTTTCTCCTAACAAATATTAACCTGAGGGCTTCCTGCAGGGAAAAGAAAAAGGAACATAAATTGTATCTGCATCCAGAACGGAACTGTTGTTGTCCCTGTAAGTGCCTGAGCTTGTAGCTTTATTTTTATTCCAGATCCACCAAGCACAAGTCTTGCAGCACTGAGTTGCCACTTCATTTCCTAACACAGGTTACCTTGACCATCACAACACGTTGTGACAGCCCTCAGCGTGCTCAAGATGTTACTATGACTTGCAAGAAAATACATCCAAAAAGTATAAATTTAAAGTATTAGTTGAACTGCGGGGGTTTTGCACGTGCTTCCCAAGAAAGGCTGCAGGCCGCATTGTTGATTCTGTGCAAACTCAGGGCTTGTATCAGTATTGCCATTTCAGAAATTGCTTGTTTGAGAGCAGGGCCTGGTCTCCCTTATCATAAGAGCCTACTGGGTTGATGTAATTTTGCCTTCATGCAGGCATTGTTGTTCAATAATTTAGTGCTTGCTCCCAAATTTAGGCTTAAATATATATTCAGCTCATGTCGACACACATCCTGCCAACATGAAAAACCATACACTCTAGGAAAAAAAAAGCAGAAGGAAAGAGCATTAAGCAGTAGGAAGAATACAGTACCAAAATAAGTGTTTTGCTCATTAGACTGTGTTTTTGTCCATGATACTGAAAAATGGCAAAATGCAGTTTGTTACACTTTCAGGCTTTCTGCAGAATTAGTCTCCTGTGGGAGAAGTTTGTTAGTGAATAAATGGCTGAGAGTTTCAGGGCATTTTCAGAAATCCAGAATTATGTTTAACCAGTGTTAAAGTTGTCTGGCTAAAGAATCTGAATTTATTAGAAATGTCAATCAATAGCTTTAAGTTTTGTAAATTTTAACTAATAAATATCTTGCCATGGATAGACCAAAGCCCACTTCAATTTTAGTGATCACAGTGTAAGATTTCATATAATTTAGTGGGAACAGCACTAAATTAAACAGCACTAAATGTGGTCCCCGAGGACACATTCAGGAGGTCACAGAAACATAGAACTATTTACGTTAGAGAAGACCCATAAGACCATCAAGTCAGCCACTGACCTGACACAACTTTGTCACCACTAAACCATGTCCCAAACTGCCACATCTATGCATCATTTAAATCCCTGCAGGGGTGGTGACCCAACTGTTTCCCTGGGCGACCTGTTCCGATACTTGACAACCTTTTCTGTGAAGAAATTTTTCCTAATATCCAGCCTTAACATCCCTTAATGCAGCTTGAGGCTGTTTCCTCTTGTCCTGTCACTTGTTCTGTGGGAGCAGAGCCCCTGGCTGCCCCTTCCTGTCAAGGGGTTTTAGAGAGCCAGAAGGTCCCCCCTGAGCCTCCTTTTCTCCAGGTTATAAAACCCCAGATCCTTCAGGCCATAAGACCTGTGCTCCTTCCCCTGTGCTCGATTCCCCTCTCTGGACATGCTCTAGCCCTTCAATGTCTGTCTGATAGAGAGGAGCACAAAACTGAACACTTCAGTCCCTGTGCTTACTCAGGGGAGAAAGCCAAGCACCTCTGAACGCTCTGAGGATGGCTTCGAGGGCTGAAGAACATTAATAATGGAGATTCTGGAAAACAGCTTATGGGAAAAACTGGGGTGGGAACCAGGCTGCCTGACCATGGCCTCAGTGTGAGGCTCCTTTCCAGTTGGTTTTGCCTGTTTGGAGACTGCCAGTGCTTGACAGAAAGAAACACTTTTGACAGAAGTTTTCTTTCAGGCATCTTCTTTCAAGTGTCAGGGACCTCTATTTTGGGGCTGCAGTTCCAGAGTTGTAGACCTGCTCTTCCAGGGGCATGGATTGTCAGTGCCTTCCTCCCAGTTATAGAAAACTTGATAATTTTCATAACTTAAGAGACCTGGGCACTCCCACCTTCAGTGCAATATCACTGACCACTTGAATGCTTCCTGAGTGTCTGCAATAGGCAAATTTTAAATTATGAGTTCTTATAATTGCTTTTCATACATAGTTGGATCCCTTCTTCTGGATATCTAATACAGATCTTTGGACTAAAAAAAAATGGGAACAAAGACAGACCAGGGAGGTTTTTAAATGTAGGAAGCACAAAATGTAAACAAAAGTTACATTGCTGGAAAAAGAGACAATTCTCTTAAGAAGTGCAGTGGAGACATTCACTGTTGGTCTCAGAACTGAACTGGCTAAACTTCAAAAAGCAAAAGAAACTCCAAATCTGGTAAAGCAACTCCTCATCCTGCCTTTCCTCAACAAAATGCCCCCCTGAATTCAGAGGAATTTTCCAAAGGAAGGAGCAAAGGAAGAGAAAGTTTGCCAGAGGTTACATAGGGAATTTGCTGCAGAGCCAGGAATGGAGTTAGTTTCTTGCTAAGGAGTTAGATGCAGGTCCTATCCTTAGACCACAGCAATCTCCATACTTAGCTAGACCAAGAGTAAAGCCAGTCAAACAACCCCCATCTCCTCAGTCTCCCAAAGGCCCTGAGACTTCCAGATGAAAAGCATGACATGCTCAGAGCCTTGCTTGCCATGGCTTTTGGGGATGGAGCTGGGCAGAGTTTCTGCTCCAGCTGAGGGCTGGGAACACAGCACATGGGTGTTTCAGCTGCCTGGTGTCCCACTGAGGGTTGTACACCCCTTCTTGCTGTGTGAGCCAGACCCTCTGCCCCACAGGTGCTGTGGACACCGTGACCTGACACCCACTGCCCCGTGCCACTGAGTATTTAGGGCTAGCCAAGGTTAGGGAGAGGGGTTTGTGTGGAATTCAGGGCTTCATGAAGAGCAATGATCTGAAAAAAAAAGTTCAAGCCCACGTCTGCTGCTGTGGTGGAGTCCTGCAGCTATGGAGTCCTGAACCCAAGCCACCAATCTGGAACAAAACCAGGGCAGTGATGGCAATAAAAAAAGGGTTAAAAAGAGCTAAGCTCTTCCAAACCTGTATGTAATCTTAAACCAAATATTAACAGAAAAAAACCCCTGGCATTTAAGTTGGCGCTTAACTCTAGTTAATGAGGAGTTCAGATTTCCATTCTAACCCTCTTTTTCTGTTGCTTGTAATTTTCTCAAATAAACTCCATTTCGGGCTGAAATTTTCCGTGCTTGAGATTTTTTTTGGAAAGTTTATACAAAATCAGTTAAACAGTTTATTTATGTTAGCACTGAAAACAAAAAAAGCCACACAAAAATATTTCCGTGTATGTTCTGATCAGATATTTTCTGCTCAATGAACTCAAAATCAGCCACAGTATGGAATTTCCAAATTTTGCTTGTGTTTATCCACAAGAAGTTTAGGGGAAAAACCCAACAGCAAACAAACACATAAACCTCAATCTGGACATTGATAGATTGAGTCTTTGAAGTCCTTTAAATTTCAATTTCAGGATGTTATGCAAGTACTTTGTGTCTTTCAAGAAGTAGTGGGAAGATTTATAAGCAGTTGGAGTGGCACCATCATACCCTGTGTGGGTATATCATGGGCTGCACATTGGGTTTGACCACTGTGAGTTAATTCCACCTGAAGCTGTGCCAACCTTGCGGACTCAGAGAAGCTGAATTCCACTTGTCGCAGTTGTGCTTTGGCTGCACACCAGTTGTCTTGTAGGCCCATAAGGCCAGTTTTAATTGCCAGTGATTCCGAGGGGTAAAGATAAATTCCAGTAGTGCAAGTTCTTTGAAGGGCCATGCTCAGAAGCAGCAAGTCTTCCCCTGTGTTAGTAATTCATCCTTGAAGGTTGCACACAAAATCGGTGTGTGCACATTGCACTGTGGTCCTTTGGGGGGAAGTAAGTAAATTTTTTACTCTAATTAATCAAAATACCTAAGCATATGCATAATATATATACTTATAGGTATGTACACATCTATATGTACAAAAAGTATATATGTTAATTGACTGAGCATGCCTCATGGACAGCAATGTTTCCTTGCTGACATGAGGTGAGGAAAAAGATGCCAAAACAGAGTTTAGCAGAGATTTTGATATGGTCAAACCACAGGACACTAACTATGCAAAACACTTCAAATATGTGTGACATTTCTTAACACAGACAACCAACCAAAGCAAGATAAATCAATTTCCCTGCTGGCAATCTGTAATATCCTTTGTTTTATTCACCACTAAAAATGTTATTAATGGCTGGGTATGTTCAGCATGCTTATTAAGAATGTATTTCAATCCCTCTGATGAACGATCTATCCATAGACAAAATAGCTTATTTCCACTGAGAAATCTTGCTAGTTGGTAACAACAAAAAAGGACAAAAGAATGAGATAGAAAGAGAAAAGAGGTCATTACTTGCAAACTCCAGCAGTCAGGAAGAGTTCACTTCCGTGTTCATATTTTCTTACTGGGGGCATTGCATTTCTGGGAGAAAAAAAATCACAAACATTATTCTCATGAATGAAAATCCCATACTCCCTCGTAGATTAGTTTGTGTGAAGCTCCTCTTTTGCTCTCATCTGATTAAAGCCTCATTTCACCAGTGAGAATACTGAACAAAAATACCACCTTGGACATAATTCACAGCTGAAGTTACTGGGTCACAGTGCCACAGAGCACATCAGTGGCAGTATTTCTGCTCTCTAAACTCACAGCCTTGGCACTAGTTCAGCTAAATGTTTAAGCACGCATGAAGCACAGGCACAGGCATTTTTCTCCACTTTTCTACTCATGCTGATATTCTGTTGTTTTTAAGCAGAAGTCTTATTACAGTTTGTCTCAGCAGTTTGGAAGCAAACAACGGGGAATGGTGCTGCCTTTGGGTAAAACCTGCTTTCACAGAACTAGTAAGCAAATGATGTTTGGCAGGATCTGATGTGAAGAAAATGTGTTAACTCAAAACACAAGAAGCTCCTACTTAAAAAAAAATCCATATCAACATATTTTGCTGCCTTCAGAGAGAAAAAAAAAAAAGGAGAGAGAGAAAAAAACGGGCAGACTGTCTGAACCACAGACTCCCTTCAGTCTCTGAAGCCCACAGACGCACACTTTGTACAAATATATGATCTTATCCACAGACACACAGATACTCCCCCCCTTCCCCTCTTCCTTTGCTGCCATCCTTACTCACAAGGGTGGTATGTAGGCTGTACATAGTGAGTACAGACACTATAGCCTGCCTTGGCACACACAGCTCTCAGCGCTGGCACAGACACACAGGAGGATGTGCACATGACTCCTGAAGCCAAGATGGGAATAGTGCAGTCAGAGGAAGCAAAAAACCACCATGCTCTCCTCTATTAGTACTACTTGACACTTCCAATGGGACAGCAAATCCAGGAAACTTGAAAAGCTTTTTCCAAACACAAGAAGTATTTCATGTCACTCGTGTTTTCTTGGTAAGCACCATTGTCCAGGCAGGAAAGCAGGAAAGCTGAGGAGCATGGAAGTCAGAGGAACTGGTTTCCCTCTGAGTTCAGGCAAGTCAGTGGAAGGGCTGGGATAGAAGATTAGATTCCTAATTATTCATTCATTCATTCATTCATTCATTCATTCATTCATTCATTCATTCACTCATTCACTCTCACTCCTGCACTGCAGCTCCCAGGACAATCTGAAAGCAGACGTGGAGCAGTGCAGAGCACAATGGTTACCCCAAAGTCACAGCACACCCTGACAGGTGGCAAACGCCACAGGCAGCTGCAGGAGAGGTGAGTAGGAGGGCACAGGAATTTTGCCAATGCCCTGGCCAGTTCCAGATCCACAAGCTTCCTTTATTCCACAGTTCCTCCCACTCTATACCAGCTTCTAGCATGGGCTGAATTGGAAGAGGAAACGCCTCTTAAAGGGTTGGGAGACACTCATGGGATCAGGAAGGGGAAGGAATGCAGGGGAAGGAGTACAGGGCTTAACTCTGCCCATCTCAGCTGCTCAGCCTCCTGACAGCTCACAGTCACTGTACTCTGCTGTCTCTCCTCAGCCTGCATGAGAAGCACCAGCTCCTATTCATTCATCTTCTTTCATGGCCTCACATAAATCTTACTTGGCAGAAAATGTGGCATTTTTGGTATCTAGGAGAAGTACATAAGACTATGAAAAAGTGGGATATTAGCAACAGCGCCAAGACTTTTAAAATGACATAAAATGATGTCTTCCCCAAAAAAAAATTATGAACAATTTTTTCCCCTTGATCAGTTTTATTCTGTATTACAATTTACAGGTTGTAAAATACAGCAACATATCTAAATGAGTGTTTAAAAGCCTTTATTGATCCACTTCAGTTGATATCAACTACTTCTTTACTTCACCTCCTTTTCTGCCAAAGATGCTCCACAATGCAGCCTGAACCAGAGGTGGGAGAGGTGAAACTGCCAGCTCAGTGTCAGTGCCATGGCAAGAACCATGTGCTGGGAGCAGTGAATGCACTGGAGGTTCAGGAGCCCAGCTGGAAGGGGAACACTGTTTTCAGGGGGACAATTGCCTCGTGTTAATCTGCACAATACTGAAAAACAATTCATTTCAGCAGAGAACACTTAGCTAAAAGAAGTCACTCTGCTTTTGGCAGGGGAAAGCTTCTTCCCCCTCCCATCCTTTCTAGGGGCACACGTCCCGGCGAGACAGCTGTGGTGGGGTGTTACCAAAATGCCTGTACAGCTGGTGATGTGCAAATCACTTTATTCTGGAGGTGAGGAATGGGTGCCAAGCATGCTAAGTGCAGGGGTGATACCTCTGGAGCAGGTGCAGCTGGTGGGCCTGTTGCTGGGGTTTTATCCCAGATCCCCTGTTCAGCTTTGGGTACATCACTACAAGATGGATGTTGAGGGGCTGGAGCATGTCCAGAGAAGAGAGTGGAGCTGGGGAAGGGGCTGGGGCACAAATCTGGTGAGGAACAGCTGAGGGAGCTGGAGGGGCTCAGCCTGGAGAAAAGGAGGCTCAAGAGGGACCTTCTAGCTCTGCACAAATCCCTGACAGGAGGTGGCAGCCAGGGGATGTCAGGCTCTGCCCCCAAGGGAACAAGGGACAGGATGAGAGGAAACGGCCTCAGCTTGCTCCAGGGAGAGGTTTAGTTTGGATTTTGGGAAATGTTTCTTCACTCAACAGGTAGTCAAACATTGTGAACAGGCTTGGGGATTCTCACTGCAGCCAGTGCTCAGATGCCATCCGACGTTGATTTAGCCCAGAAGAGCCCTGACACTGGGACAGGACCTACACACAAGAATGTCTATTAAGTTGATGTTAGTTTTAATTGGTTCAGGGATGGAACCTGTCGTGACACAGAGAGCCCCTGACATCCTTTGATGGAACAGGCATTACAAGAGGTCTGAGTGGAGGCTCGAGGTCAAAAGAACTCCTGAAAGGATTTTGAAATTTTCTTGCAAATGTTGAATGTTTAAGTTATGATTAAGTCATGTTTACCCATTAATTGTGCAGTAAATAAAGCTGTGGCTTTAAGCTCCCAGTGGCAGCGAGGCAGTGTGTTAATTAGGGCTGAGAGCCTGCCAGGGCTGTGCTGGGCAGGGGCTGGGAGGCACAAGTGTGTTATCAGTTGTGCTGACATGTGCTGAGTGCTCTGCGGTCCCAGTGCGCGCCCAGCAGATCCAGCGTGGGCTCCCCGGCTATGAAAGGGCTGCTGTCTGGATCACTTGGCTCCCAGCCAAAGTCTCAGAGCCTGAAGATCAAGAGTTGGTTGGGTTGGTTGGGGGTTTTTTGTTGTTTGTTTGGTTTTTTTTTTTTTTCCCTCTCCCTCATTTCTATTGGTTTTTATAGATCCACTTGCCCGCTCACGGGGGCTGCAGGGAGAGGAACAGGCTTCCTCATACAGCAACAGTGCAAGAAGCTGTGGAGAGAGGAGAAGAAAGGGTGTGAAGGCTTGACTTGCAGCTCTGCTTCTATTTACTCTTTTCCCACTATTCCTAACCTCAGCCATTTAACAATACTCGGAATTTAGTCCTAAGATGGGACTTGAAACTTTCCCACGGGTTGAAACTCCCTGGATTCAGAAATCTTCAGAAATCTTCATTGCTAAACATTTACCAAAGCTGTCTACTCTCAAGCTCCCAGGATGTTCCTGGGGCACTAAATGGAGAAGCAGGATAAGAGAAGGAAGTGACAGATAATTAAGAAATATTAGGAGGAGAAGGTGATGAAAAAAGCCATTGATTGTACACAGAAACACTCTTGCAAAATGCTTCCCAGACAGAAAACAGAAATCTAAATATTCTCATGTGAGCTCTTTCCTGTGCATCTACATCCCAAATTTATACCACTCATGCCAGTACCTTTTCTTTGCACCTCTATTTCTTCTACACAGGACCTTTCTTCTGAACTTGTCAGGATCCTAACACATAAAAATGTGATGATCTGTTACAGCAGTCAGTCCTGATTCACTAATCCAGTCAACAAACAAATTGCACAATCAAAATCCAAGGAAATTCTGAGAGAAAAAGGAAGAGATGTCAGTGCCTGAGAAATCATTATCTGATGGGGAGAAGTGGATGGCTCTTGAAACAATTCAGTATTTTGTTGCTTGGGGTTTTTTTTCTGGTAGTGTAGCATTTTCTTAAAAGAAACCACAGGACTTGAGATATTACAGTCCTGCAAACACAGCTGCAAGCTACAGCCCAGGAAACACAGATCTAGTTCTCACTTCTGATTCATTACATCATTTTCTGCCTGGTGACCCCCCACTTTTGTCTGCCAGCAATATTTGTTATAATAACAATTAATATTTTATTGTAAGCTTGTTGAAGCAGGAATTATCTCTTGCAGAATAAACACAATGAAGACATTAAATCCAACTACAGCAGGGACCGATTTTTTCACAAACAGAATACATGGTCTCTGTCAGAAAACACAGCTCATCTAATATTTATTCTCTACTTACATGAAAATAATAGATTTACTTTCCCATTCCTGCATCAACAAATTACCATTGCAGGCTCGTTATTTGCAGAGTAATTAAAGAGACTCTATCCAGATGATCCTTGAACAACAGCAACAAAAAAAGCAGATGTCACTTTTTTCAGTATGAAAGCCATCAGTTCCTTAGAAAGAGCTTCCAGAAATCTGTACAATTCACAAAAAATTCTCACTTTGGCATTCAGGTGGGACCATCCACAGGTATATGACAGTATCAGCAACACCAGAACAACACCTATTTGCAGTTCATTCCAAGTGGAAATCAATAGTGGGAGGTTAAACACCTTGCCTCCTCAAACAGAAAGTCATTGGCGTGGACTGAACTAGAAGAGAAAATTCTAAGATCCTCTCTTTGGCCTTAATCCCCTCAGTTCCACTGGCCCAGGAATTCTAAACTGTATGCAAGGCAACTACTTTCATGATTTTTCCTTTTTAATCAGCCATAATAAGGGCATTTTGGTCTCTTTCAGAAAAAAAGCTTGAAATAAAGGACAATCTATCTTGTTATTGTTTGTCTGTCAAGGATATAATTTTTGGGAGACAAATTCCATGGACTATTTTGACAGTGCAAATTACTGTAGGATCTGTGCAAAGAATGAAAATCAATTTCTCATTCCCCAAGGGTGTATCCACACATGGGCATATTAAATTAAAAGGTTTGAAGCAAAAGATCCCTTTTACTTCTCCTTGGTGCAACTCCTATTACTTGAAAGAGATATTTTGAAATACCTCACGCTTACATGCAGTTATGCATGGGGGGCTGCAGACACAACTTTAATTGGTCCCCAGGACCTAGCTTTGAAGTGATGACTCACAAAGAGTATTTTGTCAAGCCAACTGTGCTTAATAAAAATATTAAGTGTGGCTTAAAACAGTAAAGGTTTTATTTGTTAACTTCCTGTCGTGAAGCATTGCATTAAATTGTACTTTTAAGGGATTAATGACCTATTTGCTTCATTCCTTGCTGCATTTGTGGTTATAGAAGCCATTAAAAGCCATGTTATCAACAACAGTGTTAATGAAGATATTGGAAAATCAATCAAGCACAAATATATTCTAATCCATAGTATTAATCCAATTGCCTTTCCCTAGGAGAGGTTTTTTTTGTGTGTTCCCTGATGACCTTGAAGCATTGTGGCCATTTTGTGGGCACAGCCAGGGAAGTTAAATGTTTGAGAAAAAAACACAAGGAAGAAAAGCTCCCACCTACGCTGCACAAGTCTGAAGCCCCCTCACTCAGGAAGGACCATCCAGAAGCATGGAAAATGTCCCTGTCAACACAGACAACAAACAGCACAATGTGTCAGTACCACAGCTGAAAACAAATACCAAACTATGGGAAACAGCCACCATTCCCGGGGTTGTTATTTTGGACAGACACACTGCAAGACAGAAAATTAATCCGATTTATTCCGTAAGAGACAGGTCTGCAAAATCAGCTTTGTGAAACAATGATGAATTCTTAAAGTTTTTGTTTATAAATAGAACGGAGTAATTGATTTCTTTGCTTGTTTGGCACGTGGCTTATCCACAGAACTATGTGATCCTGGGAAGCTGGAACCGTTAATGAAGTTCTGCTGAATTTCGCAATCACTTTTGACTAAAAAAGATTAAAATGTAGGAATGCTGAAATGTGTTGCAGTGATGCTGGTTGAAACATTTTAAACTTGTATTTTTCACTTTTTTTTTTTTTTTTTTTTTTTTTTTTTTTTTTTTTTTAAGCAGGATTTGAGAAAAAGAAGTTAAAGGTAAAACATTTCAAGCAGACTTAAAACAGGGTCATATTTTCAGTATCACAACTAACCCAAGCCCCCACTACTTGTGTAGCTTAACACAAACCTTTTTTTTTTTTTTTTTTTTTTTTCTATCAAATTGCCAACCAGTAACAAAACAGCGATAGAGTGCTCCATACCGGTATTCTGATTGCCACCTCAGGGGTTTTCACACCAAGCTGCCACCACCTAGAGTAAAAAGGACACTGGTCCAGCACACCGATGAGAAATCACTGAGACACAGCGAATGTTCAACACCCCCAGACACTGCACAGCAGAGGAGAGGAGTGCTGAAGGTAAGAACAAGCAACCAAAAAACCCCTCAAACTCCTGTCTTTCCATGTACAGGGACACAGGAGGTCTCCCAGCCATGGGCACCTTCCCTGTGTGGTGATTGCACCTCTCCACCCTCAAGAGTTTACTGGGAGAGGGGCTGTCACAAATGGGGGCTCCCAGCTCAGCGACCTCCTGAATCCCACACAGCCACTCACAGAGAGAACCCAGCTCAGCCAGTTCCCAGCCTGGTGCCTCATCAATGGATCTATTCTCTACACAATGCAGTTTTTAACATCTTATATGAAAGCCCCATACATAGGAAGACACATGGCACTCAATTTATTTACCTCAGAAAGGTGAAGAGATTCAAAAATTCTGACTAGTAATTTGTGCCAAAGCAAGGAAATAAATGTGAGCTTTTCTTCCTTCTAGGTTATCTTGTTATTTTTACTGACTGCATGCAGTTACTGATAGAAAAAAAAATTCGAGTGTGACTCTGCAAATGACTGAGAAACATTTGAGGATGCTGCTCTCACAGTGGGATTGTGAAGAGAGCCATCTTTGACACCAAGTGCATATTTAGCAGGTCGTTGCTTATGCACCGCAAAGTAGGTGAGTTCCTTCTTTACATCACCATTTCACTGTAAAAACACAAGAATTGCAGTGAAACAGATGATGAAGGTTTTTTTACTCTCTAAGTAATAGTCATAGGCTACTTAAGAATGTCTGCACAGGCATTAAACTTTTTTTTTTTTTTCAATATGCAATTAGCACAAAAGAAAAAGGAGTGAGAAGCATTTTTAAAACTATTTCCAAGGTCAGCTGTTTCAGGGTGGTGCCATTTACTGTTAGCTGTGTGTGGCTTAAGATACCTGAGTGATGTTAAAAGCATAGATATGTCAGCTGAACTGGTTACTTGCTTTTTATCTTTTCCTTTTATTTCCCTGTTTTTTAAAATCTCTTTTAATGTCTTCTTTATTCTTCTCTGTTCCTTTTTTTTTTTTTTTTTTTCCTCCGATTACTGTGGTAGTCAAGGATTGTTGCTCATCTATTCCTCCTTCTTTCTGGACAGTTGCCGTGGCCTCTTCCTGCTTATATCAGAACACAGATGGAATCTACAGCTAATTCAGACCCAGAATTTTAGGATATGCGGGTTCTCCATCATGCAGTTGTGCCCTTGGGAAGCACTGCAAGCTGGAGAGGAGCAGCCTTTAGTGGTCAGGACAGTGAACAACTCATTGAACCATGATTTCCAAAGCCTGGATGTAGATCCTCCATTTACTGATACCAAGAGTTATTGATGCAAATGTTGACACAGGTTGACAGCAATTTGCCAGAAGTTTTGGCTCTGCATAATTTGAGTTGACTCTGAAAACTATTGGAAACAGAAATCTATATATAGCTTACAGGTTTAAAACAAAGCCAGCTGTTTATGAGGGAATGCTCTTCATTAAAGGAGCTTTCAGAGATGTTGAAGAAAGGCTTTCTTCTCAGATTTCTGGGAAGAAGATAGGGATTTTTAATATAAGTGTTTGTTTATAAATTTTGTATGCTGCATCACTGAAAATCTCCAATGACTTTGAACTTCTAAAACTTTCAATAAAGATACAGATGGAGAGAAAGGCAAAAATTATGTGCCCACAGCCATGCACACTCTTTGGGAAATGCAGAGATAGCATAAGCTATAGCACTAAAAAATCCATATCATAGCAGATCAGCTCATCTAGTGTCAATGGATTCAAGCTTTATTATTAAAAACATTTATTATTAAAAGCACTCAGAGAGCAAATGCTTGTACCTGATACTACATTTCTCAATTACTCTGATATATTTGATATTCATATCAATGAAATAATTCTACATATATGGGGAATAGAAGAAGTATGGGCTAATATAATGTTGGTTGTTGATTCTGATTGACAGCTGTGAAGTATGGCCACATCTGGTTGTTAAAGTTTAAAGGATTTTAAAATTAGAAGTAGCATTTCTGAGCCTAGCGCTGAAAAACCCTGACATTTGCAGTACTGGGAGCAGGCTGTGAGAGGGATTTCTATCCTGCTTTCCCACCCAGATGAATATATTTACTGTTCAAACATTTTGAGGCAGGCACCCATGGAAATCAACGGGAACTCTGCCACGGGTTTTAAGGGGAGCAGAATCTGTCCCTATGTGTAAATATACAGCAATATTTTTTTTCCTCTGACTGTTAAAAACCACTATCACAACTGGATGGAACCCAGTTTTAAACACTCAGACACGGGGCCTCTTTACCACAGGAGTCTCCAACGATGTCCATCCTTAACACCACACCAGCTGCCAGCCGAAGGCTCTGAAATGCTGATTTTAATCAAAAACTTTCCTTTCAAATCTAGCTTACAGTTTACTCACAGTGCAAAAGTGCTTCTCAGCACTGGAATTTTCAGGATGCAATGCCGAGCCAAATACTGCAGGCACAGCCTGCTCATAAGACAGCAATCTTGTGGCCCACCTTGGAGGCTGTAATAGGGCTACTGTACTCAGCCTCCCACCCTTGGTGAAGCCCACTAATAGCATCTGTTTTATAGCATTCACTCCTGCAACCTGCTAGTTCCTTGGCTCTCCTGCTGTCACAGAGAGGATGTGCTTTACTATGCTGCAGGTCTGGTGGAAAGTTGTCAGACTTCAAGCCAAACGTAAAAGCAGCCAGTGCTGAATAAATGGCTTGAAATACTTTCTCCAGGGACCCCTTCCAGGTCCAAGATAGGCAGATTTGGCCAGTGTTTGTAGACAGTCTTGCTCAGAGGCAAATTAAAAATCAAAATACAGACACCGTTTGAAAAACATCGAAAGCTAGACTCAAACATCCACCATGTATTAAGACATTCTTATATAAAAATAACCACAAGGTTGCAAACTCATACTTTCCTACTTGGTGAGACCAACTGCAACCAGGAATAAACCTGGACATGTGTGGGGCAGACTGCGGTACTGCCTTCAGAGAAAGCATAAAACTGGAGTGAGAAAAACAGGACGCTGTGAACCAGGCAATTGAATGGAGCAGTGGGTGGCACACGGAGCAGGAGCCTCACCTGCCCCAGTGCAGTCCACAGGAGCTGCCCAGCTCGAGCCAGGGGGACAAAGCAGGACGCTCACTGTGGAAATACTGAAGTTTTACCTGGGTAAGCCCATGGTACAAATGATGCCTTAAATTTTAGCTTTCATATTTTCCAGATTCTGTACTGCATTCGTATATAATTTTGAACTTCACATAAAGTGTCAGCAAGTTCTCTTCATAGTTTAGTAAGACAAAACAATCCTTTTCTAACCTGAGAACCAAGGACACCGTTGCAGCTTTGGGCCCAAAAAGTACAAACAGCAGTGAATTTAGGAGAGTAATCTGGGAGGATGGGACTTCATAACTTGAAACTAAAATTGGACAATTAACCCCAAAATGTAAATGGACCAAAACTTATAAAAGTATGAAGAGGTGTGACCTGCTGTCCATCTTGGGCAGAGCCATGGCTGGGCTCTTGTACTGCCCAAGGTGTATTCTTGGAAAGCCTTTTAATAAATACCTACTTTATTCCTTTAACACTGTCTAGTCTCTGCTCCAGGTAGCCTCTCAAGGCATCACCCTCAATACAAGACTTACAACCTATCCCTGCTCATCCCTCACTGGCTCTGCTGGGGCTGGAGCCCACGCTGCAGTTTGGCAATCTGGATGCCAGCCCTCAGTACCAGACAGCAGGAACATGTCCTGCTCCTGCTGCGTGGGAGGAGGAACAGGAGGGGTTTACCAGCAGGAGGTTTGCCAGGAGACTGGGGGGATCCTGAGATGTGGGGCAGGAGAAAATGCAAGGTAGAGCAAAGATCTCCAAATGTGTGGGTATCACAGAATCACAGGGTGGCTGGGGTTGGAAGGGACCATTACAGATCATCCAGTTCCCACCCCCTGCCATGGGCAGGGACACCTTCCACTATCCCAGGTTGCTCCAAGTCCTGTTCAACCTGACTTGGAGCACTTCCAGGGATGGGACAGCCTCACCTTCTCTGTGCCAGGGCCTCACCACCCTCACAATAAAGAATTTCCTCCCAATATCTAATCTAAACTTCGAAATCTCTTTCAGTTTAAAGGAATTCTTCTTTGTCCTATCACTACATGTCCTTACAAAATGTTCCTCTCCAGTTTTGTTGTAGGCTCCCGTTAGGTACTGAATGGGGAGCCATGAGCAAATGCCACCTATCTTATTTCATTATTGGGGGGTTTTGTACCTGCAGAGCATTAAGAAAGCTGACACTCCAGTTGCCAGTCATGGCCACACAAATGACACACAACTGAGGGGGTCAGGATACCACAGAACGGGTTCAGGAGAGTGATAAAGTGGAAAAAGAGACAAGGGAAAAACGTAAAGCCAGTTTTGCTGCCAGACTTTATCTCAGAGAGCTACAGCCTCAGACAAAACTAGTAACCTTTTGAACCAGCAGCCCTTTCACACGAGGCTTGCTCTTGGCAGTCACTGTTTAGATTCTCTGGCTGGGCTCATAGCCTGGCTACATAAGAGATTTTTGGGCATAACTGAGTGACACAGAGCACTGCTGACTGCCACAGCCCAGGATTATCACCAGCATCCTGACCCCTGTTGGACAACAGGCTGTGCTCACGGGTGACTTGGAAGCAGCCACGCAATTGTTAGGGCAAAATCTTGTTTACAGCTCTTGCTTCCCACAACACAGAAAGAGTAATCTCAGCCCATGAAGCTCCTTTTGCATCCTCCTGCTCCCCCTCTCTGTGGCAGGATCTCGTAGCACAAGCCACCTCCCTCCTCACAACCCCAGCTATTGCAAATCCTCTGGAACTGATCATTCTGCCTCTCCACGCTGCTCCTCTTGCCATGCATCACCCCTCTTGCTATTTGGGACAGCCAGAGTCATTGTGAAAGCTACAGGGCTCCCATAAAAGCCACTCATGGCATGAGTCACGTCTCAGTGCTGCTGAGGTTTGGTCAGCAGCTAATCATTACAAATCTATGGCACAGCTGGAACAGAGCATTCTGCCAGTCAGCATGGCCTGCCTGGGACACCTTTCACTTTTTTATTCACTGTTCCTCATTGTTTTCATCTGCTCATCCATCTCCCTGTGTGTGTGCCACTAGTTCCAGTGCTACAGAAGCAGCAAAATGGAGAGGAACCTGTGCTTCCCTGAAAATGAAGTCTATCCTTACATCCATATCTGAACTGAAGCACTCAAACACTTCATACTTCAAGGTTAAAATCTTAAACCAGTCATTGCAGGATGTACTGTTTGTGCAGTTATCAGAAATGCTCTTGTATTACCTGGATTTGGGAATGACTTGAAATGTGTTTAAAACGATAGTGAGGAAAAGAAAAATCTCCCAAGCAGTAAGGAGGAGATCAGAATCTGGGGCACATACCCAGACTGATATTTAACATAACCTCCAGCCAACTCAAACCCCATGTGAGATAGTATTTGCCTGCTTTAAAATGTTTGCTTACACACCAAAAGTAAAATTGTGCCAAACAACATTAAAGATTCACTACAACTTATTTTACTTATCATTTTCAAGAGGAAACTGTGAAAATGGGAGTTAGGAGGCAAAAGGAAGAAATTAGCTGGAATCAACCACATTCTCCAGCTATTTAAGCACCACAGAGCTTTCTAGGTTAGGCAAAAACTTTGAGCTGTTTAAAAGTCCAAAATTTAACTTTAAAATAATAGCACCAACTTTGTATTATGTACATCCATTAGGCATTGATATTGCTCTTCATACTGTATCAGAGTGGCCTTGTCTAGGGGTAGGTGAAGAGCAAATTTCTGTAACTATCGGGGAAGGAAATCGAGAGAAATATAATCACTTCCAAATTTGAAGCAAGAAAATGAAGATCCTTTTCCTGTGTTGCCCCAGTTAACTAGACATCAAATAATTAGTCCGGGTGGTGGGTTGTTGGTTGCTGTTGTTTGTGGGGGTTTTTTGGTGGGTTTTTTTTGTTTGCTTTGTTTTCTCTTTTTATTTTTCTAGATTTGGGGTAAAAAAAAAAATAGAAAGCTTCTCATGACCTTTAATGCATAAAAGAGCCTGGGGGTCCTGGAAGATGCCAGGAGAATTTCTCAACGTGCTCACTGGCACACAAAATGCTTTAGAAGATTACACATAAAAGTCTGTCTTCAAGAAACTGATAGGACCTCATGCCAGCTCTGGGATACCTTTAATATTTAAAAGAGCTGCCAATGTTTATTATTTCACATCCAATTTGTTGCCATAAACAGTTCAAAAGAAAGTGATTAACTTCAGATTCAAGAGGCTCTGCCAGCAAGGGAACAGAGCATGTCAGAGGTGCCAGAGCCCGTGGCTTTGCTCCTGGCCTGTTAGGAATGCTTTCAAATCACACAGCATCAGACAGAAGCAGAGCTGAAGGCAAAAAGCAGAATAAACTGAAAGTTAAGCAGCGTGACCCTGTGTGTGTGTTTTATTATTGTGTCTTACTGGAAGGCTGTTATTGCAAGCCCATTATGACAGCATGATAAAACTGCAGGCAAGCCCATCATATTTTTGTAAGGGATCTCAAGGCTCTGGAATATTTTGACTAGAAGGGAAAGCAAAGTCAATTCCCATCTTCCACAGCTAACAAGAGCTGACCTTCTCTGAATTTCTTTTGAAGGTTGTACAGTGCAGCAATAAACATGTTTCATGCAACACATGAATCCTGAGTTGAGGAAAATAAGAGTTTTAGATTTACACAAAAAAGGTGAAATGGAGGATAGGACAGGGAAAAGAGACATCCAGTTAAACCCAGGACACACTCACAACATGGCTAACACAAATGCCAAAAATGCCAGTAATCTGGGAACGTGGATTTGAGAGATCATACCCCTTCCAGTCCCACTGGTGTGTTCTAGTCTGCTCTCTCTCCTTGAACAGAGAGTACTGAACAGCCTAAGAAAAGAGACTTCCAACATGATCAAGGGCTGCAAAAAGATACAATTATAATAAGCCTCCACTCCTGGAAGCTTTTTACTTCATACAAATAATCCTTTCAGAGTCAAAACCATATATTTATTCTAGATAACAGATGCACTGCTGTTGCAAAAGCAGGCTGTGCACTTGGTATAGCATTTCATACAGCAACCCCTAGCAACATTTTCTTCCCCCCATCGTGGGGAAGTCTGCATCTGTGCTGTAATAGGTTAGATAGCTACTTAAATATTTACTAAAGGAACTATATTATATGCTAAATATTTATAGAATGCATGGTATACTTCACAAAAGCAGCGAACTATAGCTGTGGAATAAGTGCATTGGGTTTATCCTAGGTGTGCTTTTGGAAATGTTCTTGAACGATGCAAAATGTGACATTTTTATAGCATGTGAGAAATGGGAACGTCTTAAAATCATATTTGGAATTGTAACTTTAGCACAGAGCATGTAGATAATTAAGAAGTCATTAAACAATCTTACCTAGGGCGTAGATGCATATAAAACTGGAGAATGTGTAAGTTTTTATGTTTCAAATGATAAGATTATTTTAACACTGTGGTTTTTATGAGCTGGAAGTGTTAAATTTTTAATTGGTCATTCAAAATCATCTTGAGTGAGAGGGACCATCTGGAAATTAATTTCTTTTAGATAATACTTCCCTTAAAATTGAAGGAAAATCTTCCCAGAGGTAACAGTGACAGGAAGATTTTTGGAGCAGGGACCTGGATGAATGTGTGCACAGACTCTTTTATACACATACCCAGACCAAAAGCAGTGGAACCACGAGGTCCTTGCAGGTTCTCACCAGAGGAACAGCTGAAGGTGTCACAGACTGGCACAAAAGGTACCCTGGTGCCGTGGCCAAACAGAGCTGGTTCAAACACACACAGAAAAGGGAGTTCTCACTCCTAATTTCACTGGGCTGTGAAGTTCCACCAAGGCAGATTCATTCTGGTCTGAGCTTGCTGAGGAGCATTTCTTCATACCAAAAACCTCTGAATGCAACACAGCCCACCTGACCCAGAACAGATTAAACTGGCAACCACCTGGAACGAGTTCACTGTGAAACACTAGCAGGGTTCTAGGAAAGGCTACACATCTTTCCCTCCCCTATCCACCACCTCTTACTGCTGTAAAAGTTCACTCTCTGGTGAAAATCAGTAGGATTCAGCCTAAGACTACTGTTCTGAGTATTCCCCACTGGCTCCTTTTTCATAGAGATCACCTGCAAACCATGGAGATCTGAGATGGCAAAGCCTGGGAAGTAGTTTTTCTGAGATCCCCAAAAAAGTACTATGCAATATTCTCTCAGGTCTTTGTAGGAAACGATCAATTAAATAATTTTCACAGTTGTTGGCCCTTGTGGGATTCCATCAACGTCACAACACGACATCAAAACTGGTATTTGTTCTGCAGATTTGAGACACAAATTGATAGATCATTACTTCCAACAGAAAGGTAGTTTTAGTGAACGAGGCAAAAGGTGCAGTAAAGAACTTTGGGTCCTAAATATTCCTTAACAGCTACTGCTGTCAGAGAACAAGGGACAGAGAGATGTGCATGGCTGCTCCCTCTTCCCAAAATCATCTACAACATGCAAGGGATGTCCCAGTCATGGGAAACACAGGAGATGGGAGAGGAAATGAAAGAGTGCAAAATGAGAAAATGTCTCTCAGCATTGGATAAAAGAAACTCTGGCTTAAAGGAAGTATAAAAATGGGCAGATGGTGGACAGACATCTGCACAAAAGTGGTGTGCATCCAAACCCAGGTTATCACTTCGTTGTACAGATATAGAGCCTTTATTTCCAAGTACTTTTGTTTCTCTGTCTCTCTTCCTTTGAACATGCACTGCCTCTGTAGCTACACTTCATGCTTCCATAAACCCCACTGCATGGTTCTCCTGCGTCACACGATTCCTGTTTGCTGATCACTGCTCAACAGCTTTCAATGGACAGGACAAATAAAATATATTTGCAATTTCTTATCTGGAATAAGAAAGCATTGCACAAAAACTGTGGAGAGTTGAACTGGAAGATCTGCACTTCCACACTGGGAGTGAGGCACTCTTTCTGTCCAGATAACATGGCTCAAGGGAAACCAACCCAATTTAATTTGTTCCACTGAACAAACAGTGCTTTGAAAGCTGCAAAGCCTTCAAAAGAAGAAGATACAGAAAGCTGCTTAGTAAAATTTACAGAAACAGCTCAGGGTGGGTGACTGACTAGACCTTCTAGATGGCTAATTAGAAACACTTCAGAAGGCACTTAAGCACTGAACTTTTGAATTAGAGTCTGTTCTAGAGAGCCTGAAATTCAATGTCCCCATATTTAAGTTATTACAGAGCATGTTAAAAAATCTTTGCCCCTTTTTCCTGTTTTGCTATTGCTGTATTTGCATGTGGACACTAAAATTACAGGTTAGTCTGCACCTCAATTCATTTTTTCATTGCACCACAACATTTTCCTGACCACTGCCTTCATTCACTTTTAAAAGCACAAGTGCATTTGTATCCTGACAAAAAGACTGGCAGACTTTAGCATGAATATATATGATCCATGCTTGCTACAGGGGGTGGAATTCAAATCCCAAATTTTCTGCCTCTCAAGAAAATCTTGAACTTCTGTGAAGACCTCCCACAGAAACCAGGAAAGAATTAATGGGCTGCTGAGTTCCTAATATGTCCCACCCTGTGGCACCTGAAGGAAGTAGGTGTTAGACTGGCAGGGAACAGCTTGACAGGTTGAATTTCCAGCTATTTATGGCAACTGACTGAGGGGCCTGGAGCCAAGGACAGCTACTCCCAAGTAAAGTCTGCCTTTGGCAAAGAAAGCCTGGCAGAAAAGCAGTGATTTTTCTTGCTGCCAGTGACTTGGGGGTCTCTGATACCAAGTGGGATGGAAGTATTTGCTGTTGTTTCTTTCCTTTCTGGCTTTTATTGATCACTGGAGGGGTGAGGAGGCTGCTGAGTGCTGGGCCCAGAAGGGGTGAACGGGTTTATGTTCCTGTGTGTTTACTTTGGACTTCAGGGGCCATGGAGAGAGTGGAACTTTTTATGCAATGCAGCTGGCAGAAGAAAATCTCTCTGATTTGAGAGTGTTGGAGGGTGGATGGATCAACAAAAATTCAGAAGGAAACAATTTCAGAGTTACTATTAAATTATGCTGCTCGGGAAGGGAATGTTCTCTGGGCATTATTAATCAGGCCACACTGATTAATTCTCACTCCTCAGAGGGGCAGGCAGCCTTCACAACCAGTCTTGAACAGCTGGCTCAGCCCACCGGGACCAACCTCCCAGTGAAACCACCCTGCCAGAAGAGCCCTGCCCAGTTCCCCTCAGACAGGTACAGTCATTCCAGGCTGATGGACAGACAGACACTTCTGTTTCACCAGCTGGTTTACAAATACTCAGAGAACTCAGCAGCAACAATGTTCATTTCAATACTCCAGTAGATTTAAAAATAAAGCAAGGGAATTAACATAGAGGAAAAGCAAGCTTGAACACGCAGATTTTGGTGCATTGTACAGATGTTTGATGTGTAGACATCTTGGGGTAAATATTTTATTTTCTGAAAGACAGACAATTTAATTATCCCACATAAAGCCTCACAACTGGTTTTTTTTTTGCTTTGCTTGGTTTGTTTGGGTTTTTTGATTTCTTTTGTTTTTGGGGTGTTATGGTTTTGGTTTTTTTTTTTTTTTTTTTTTTTTTGGCTTCAGCAAGTAACAAAAACTAGTTACCCATAAAAACTGAAGAAAGAAGGGACTATGTTTACTGGGAAATCTGCCAATGCACAGGAGATTTAGGTTTAAGTCTATCCTCTTCCTTAAGATTTCAAATTCCCATGTGGGACCCACCCTTATCTTTCCTATAGGGGGAAACCACCTTGAGATGTATTGTTCTCAAAAAGTTCCTGGAGCTGTTTTACCTTGCATGGAATATCAGCTAAAGTTCTAATCCTTGTACAAATAAATCTTCTGTACTTATATATATTCACAGCAACACAGGGATGATGCCTGTCAGTCCCACATGACCATACTCAGGTCATTTTGTTGGCTATGGCATTACCACAGCCTGTGGGAGAAGGATCTAATGCCTGGATACAAGATTTTTTTTTTTTTGAGATGCTATTGTGCAAGAAAACAAATAAAAAACTCACAGCACCAGGGTATAAAGTCAAACACTTCCACCTCACCTCACACACCACATTTCTTGGTACAAGGAAACACAGATGTGCTTTGCTGGTCAGAATCAGAAGTATGAGAGCAATGTTTTCTCAGCAACTCCCCACCAGCATAATTGTAGAGATGTTCACCTTCTCCTCAGATATTCCTAGGAAAACATCATTCTCCTGATTTTTCAGAGCCAGTATATTTGATAAACTTGTGTTAACACAATGGACATCTTCACAGTGACATTCAAAAACCACAGATGGGGCATATCAGAGATCACACTGTACCAAGGCTCTCCAAGCCTTTGCCTCTTTCATCAGCCAGTTGTACAGTCAACATCCCTTTGGATTCTTTCAGAATTATCTAATTCACTCAATCATGTGCCTAATTCCAAGCTGGTTCATTTTATTAACATCAAAAGGCTTTGGATCAGGCTCTACTAAAAAAAAAAAAGTAGTTTTTCTACAAGGCTATTGTGCATTTTTTACCAGGTACACAATAGTGCTTCTGTGACTCCTCTCCCTGCCTCACCTCTCATCACACACATGTTAGCAGATAAGATGACATTAAAGAGCCATCAGTGACCTCCAGGAAAGGTTTCTTGGCCTGCCAAGCAGCAGTTCTGATAAGGGATCACCTGCACAAGCAGCACATTCCTACCTCACTACCAACATTCTCTTCCAAGTACAGATGTCTTGCCACAAATTACTGTGACTGAAAGGGTTTGGGTTGCAGCGGGAGAGATGAGAAGAGGGGAAAGGGAGTTGTTATTTTAAAACCATTTCTACCTGAATCTGCAACTGCAAATTGCTTATGCCTGGAGGTTAGAGAGTGGATGTCCCTAAGCATCTCTTTCCTAGCTTAATCTCCACCCCCACCACCCAAAATCATGTATTTATGGGCCTCACTGTAGTTGTCATCAATCAATAATTTACAGCTTCAAAATATACTTTCTCAAATGACACAGCTCTGGTCTTCATAATAAATCAAGGCTCTACCTGTGGGCAAAAACTTCCCTTACATCCAAATAAAAAGGCATTCAGTGGGATAGCAGACAATTATAATGACCCCAGTAGAAAAAGTAAATTGTAATAAGAATATCCAAAGATGAACACAGAGCCCTTGTAACATCACCTCCAAAACCACTGCTCAATTGAAAGGGTTTTCACTTCACTGAATGGTGTAAAACTTAAAATTAGTAAATTAACACAATTAAATTAGTTAACTGCAAATTAGACTAAGCTTCAGAGGAAATGAAGTAATGACACTTTTTACATTTCAGACCTTGCACAGCTGAAGTCGTGTCCTTGAAGAGCTACAGATATTTCCCTGCCCTTAGTTGAAATCCCTGATATTTTCAATACTAAGTACAGAAAAGTGCTCAAAATTCTACAAAACCCTTTTTTCAAAGCATGACTAATAAAAGTAAACCAGAAAAGTTTATGAAGTAATTTTGAAGATGCTGAAAATTATTTATAAAAGGTGCTCTTATCACAAGACAAACCCTTTAATACACCTGGAAAATATCAGAGAGTGGAAAATCACCTGAGTGAATAATCATAAATTTCAACTGAAAAACTGAGTGAGGGAAGGATGATTCAAAGTTTGTTTTCACTGCTCAAACTTAAGTAATGGTCTAAGTACCAACAAACAGGAAACATCTTTGCTAAGGTGCTGAATGTCTTTCTCTCCTCCTGAAGCATATATAGGTTGAAGATGTTCAGCACATGATGTAACTGGGCACTCTAAAACTGGACCCTGTATAATCAGCCTTCCTCTAGAAAAGTACAGGAATTGCAATGATTCCCAGTTTACTCTTCTAATTGCAAAAAAGAAACTAAATCTTACTTTAGACAATACTGATATTCACAGGACATAACAGCATGTGTTTACTGGTAATGTCACTGCTTTTAGAAAATAATCCATATAGCATGTATAATTGGGAGAGTGATTTTAAATCTGTGAATGCATGATCCCTATCAGTTCACAAAATCCAGACTCCTTTTCCCAACTCCACTCTCCTTCTCAGGAAATAAAAAAAAAAAAACAACCCAGAGGTTGCACTAAACTAGGCTCAAAGCTGGTTAGATGGAAATCACAGTCTGAGAATGAAGTACAGGAGTTTAAATTTTCTGTCTGAGAGCATCAGCTCTGGTTCCTAAGCCTTACTGTGGGGCTGGGGAGCCACCCTTTGGTCACTGCTCTAAGTGCAAAATCAATATAACCGCACACTCTGACAGCTTCTGCCCTCTGAGGAGGGCTCTTGATGAACACCTATAAATTTGCTGGTCTTGCCAACAGCTGTTCCAAGGATGTCTCTGGTTTAACACCATTTACAGAGTGTATCTTACCTCATAGAGATGGCAGGGAGGAGTAACTTCTGCACGTGGGGGGCTTTGAGCATGTTATGTGCTAAATGTTGCTGTTATGCTCCATGCCCTCCGTTCTCCATCCTGTCATGGACACAGACCAATTCCACAAGCTGAGTGCCTGCAGCATCATTTCTCACCGAAATGAGGATGAAAGGAAACTGAACATTTGTGGCTTTGCAGGTTTCTCTTCCCAGAGCCCAAAATTGACTAAATTAAAAGGTTACACCTGAATTACAAACTACTTTGTGACAAACAGACACAGATGAGTGTGAAAAGGAGAGCAACACAGAGAAAAAACCAACAAACTGCTAGCATTTGATTTCACAAAAAATGGGCTGGACATTGATGTAGAAAGGCAAAATCCTCAAAGAATGTAAAACACAGATATTAAGCTCAAGAGAGGTCAGCCGACAGGGCAGAAAGGGAAACCCATGGAAAGCAGCCAGAGAGATTAAATTTAAGCCCCACACAACTCTTATTTCACATTGAAAACCACAAACCATTCCCAGAAAGGAAGAAACTTTTATGCTCCCTCTTAGCCTTGATGTGAGCAACCTTCTCAAATGCTTCTGCATTTTACGAGGAGGGACTGAGTTCCCAGAGTTTTCAGTTTACTCCTCCCTCAGGACTTTGGGGGCTGTTGTTCTTGCTTTCAACTCGGGATCATCCTCTACCATAGTCAGCTTTTGCTGGTCAGCATCAAGGGGAACCGGTCCATGAGGCAGAGAAGATAAATAGAGGAGATATAAAGCACTGGATAACCCAGACACAGCAGGAAAGCAGTGGTCTGGAGTTTGGATACAGACTTGGGAACACCAAGACCAGGAAACTCAGATGAACTACAGACTGCTGGGTGACCAAAGAAAAAAAGAAGGAAGGAAAGAAACAGGCTGGAAATAGCCATTAGTTCAAATTACAGGTAATTAGCAGAGGTTGAAGTAATTAGCAGTTGCTGAAGCAGTCTGAATAGCCAAGGAAGCAGTTACAGCACTGAAGACAAATGTACTTCGCACGCTCAGGAACTCTTTCAAACACTACATACCAGATGACCTTGGGCTCCCACAAGATGAACATTCCTAACTTTTGGAGATGCAGATGGCAGGAGCTGGAAGGATCTCTCCAAGCCCATATGGTAAGTTAGGAGCAACTTGAGGACAACAGAGGAATTCCCAGTTGATCAGACTGCAAGGACTCTGGCTACTTCTAAAATCAAGGGCCTTTTCCTCCCACCACTAGAGAAAGGAGAGCACACCGGATCACTGAACATTTCCACTGGCTAAAAAGTAGTGTTTTAATTATTCTGTTAGTGGCTCTCAGACACTTTTCCTTGCCCCAAAATAGAAAAAATGAATATGAAGTATAAAACTGAGAGAAAGAAAATAAACAGGGCATGAGACAGTCATTACAGTGTTTGGTTTCTTTCCTGAGGTATGGGGCCACTGCATACTTTTCTGTAAAGGATTTTGTTTTAAAGAAAGCATTTATTTTTACTTCAGCCTGTAGTAATGCAGTACATTTAGATTATTACACTAATTAATGCTACCACTAAATTAAACACCAGTTTTGATTTGTGACTGCAGTACTGTTAGATGTCAGTGTAGGAGGCATTTGCACCAAGGACTGACTAGAGGGTCTGACTGTATTTATGGTCAGACACATCTTTGTCTTCTTAATTAGAGCAGGTTCTCAAGGTGGTCACTTGATTGCTGGAAGTTGAAACCAAAATAAACCCAGTGTGGAAAGGCCTCTCTGAAAAAGAGTAATCACATCAAGAAGATGATGTCATAGTTTTTGGAATTATGACTGCACTAAGAAATGAATAGGTTTGAAAGGACTTGATTTGATACACCCCACTGCAAACCAAGGAGTGACAGGGTTTCTTGGTTGATTTGCTAGGAAAGAGAATGCTGCGACTTGGATGTGACTCCCTCCACCAATATTGATCACTGTATGTTGACTGTAGAGTACTGAATCAGGACCTGAAAAGAAATTTAGGAAAGCAAGTAGCATAATGTGACTGAGATAATTTATCACCAGGAAACAGCACCCTGCTTATATTTATTCTGGAACACTTCTGGAAGAAGCATCTTATGAAAGTGACTTTATTGCTTCATTGCAGAAGAGCAATTGTGTGGTCTGATACTGCTGTCAAAACACAGCAGTTGCACAATGTCTTCAAAGGAAATAAAAACACATCAACATGGACTTAGCTAACTGAAGTCATACAGAGCTGAGTGGCAGGCACCAGTTTGGGCTGAGGCATGACATTCTCCACCAGGCTGCAAAAGTTCCACCCAAAAAGGTAAATCTCAGACATCCAAAATACCTTGTGTTGTGGTTGCTTTCATCCTGGAAGTGTTCAAACACAAATGCCCTCATTCTGGAGAAGTTTCCTAGGATTTTCTGTTTGGGTTGGTACAGGTGATTGGAAGCACCAAGATTAGTGTGTGTGTGTGTGTGCAGCATGAGCAAGGCACTTTAAGACTGATAGCCCTTTAGCAAGAACGGATTTCAATCAAAACTGTGGAAAAGCAAGGCGTTACAAGGACCCTGAGGGAACCATTGCTGCCTCATCCTCTTGTACAACAGGCCCCTGTCTTCAAAAGAAGATTCAGATTCCTGAATTCTAATTAAGAAACAAAAAAAGACATCTCCACACATTAGGAATGTGTTCAAGTGCTTTAAATCTCATCTTACGTGGATAAACAGCTAGAGCAGAACCAGCATCCCTGCAATTTGTTTAGCACATGTCTAACCTGGCTCTTCTCATGGTGATCCAGAGCTTTTCCTCTCCTTGTTGTGAGGACACACTCTCCAGAGCTGGGCAGGCACCTCAAGAAGACCTTTTGCACTTGTCAGCTACAAGGAGAAACCAGGCCAATCATGGCTGCTATTCTGTCAGGCAAGAGGCAGGAACTGGGAGAAGCTCCCACAGTATCCACTGCAGAATCCCCACAAAGGAACGTTCACAGTGGCCACCTTACCGTGCCCTTTACAGAAGTACAACATTGGGTGGCAAACCTGAGGCAACCTTCCCTGGTGACACAAGAAAGAGCCAACTCACATGTCCCTGCTCTGGGGGATGTGTTCAGGGAGTCATTTACAAGGGCCAAGCCTTCCATGAGTGTCCCACAGGAGTGTTACCAATCAGGATGTGCCTGGATCACCTCTGCACGTGCTCAGGGACATCTTCACAACACGCAGATTGTTGCCAACTGCAATTTGATCTTTAAAACTCAGTTTTAAGTACCACAGAACACAACAAGGTAACTAAGACTCAAACCTTTATGACAATTAGGAAACTCCACCCTTTGAATAAAGAGCCTTTTTACCTCTATTTTAATTGTAGCAAGAAATGCTGCCAACTTCCATTAAAGGAGTGTCTACTTTCTAATCAGTAACTGTAGCCTCTAGGTAATTCCTACCAGTCCCTGGCAAAGCACTGCACTACAAAGAATTCAGAAAAAGTTCTTGATGATGGGACCCCAATTGCTGGCACCTTTGAGAATGTCACTTGCTGGCATGGAAGAGATAAAAATGGGATAGTATAAACAATTTGAAACAGTGTGCATTTGACAGAACATTGCTTGAGTAAAAACTGTGTTTTGAAAGAAATAAATCCTGTTGTGATTTTGATTATACTAATTATTTACTTTATTGAATTGTTTCCACTTTTAAAATGTGTATGTTTTGTTCTACACTGTCTACTAAGACAAAGAATAAAACCAGACTGCTCAGTTTTGCCTTTGGAACTCCTGTATCAGTTGCCAACACAATAATTTTACGTTTAAATTGCAAACAATACATGGTGAAATTTTAATCCAAACTAGTAAAATTTTGAAATCGACATCTTAAAAGTGTTTCTGGAAGCATTTATCTTCATACTGAATTCTGAAACCTTTTTAGAGAACAGAATCAGTATTTTATGCCTGCATTATGCAACCACATTATGTTGTGAATATGGAATTATTCCAAGGGAGCAATATTTCATCAAAGAACCATTAATGAACTGAAAAGAAAACTCTCGCGCTGTTACACTTCTCGCCCATCAGGCAAATACATAGAACAGATCAGAATGTTTTGTCCAAAGGCTGGGAAGCGCCCCAGTGACTCCCAAGTGTCCATGAAGATGTTATACTTCAGAAAGAGACGCTGCTCCAAGCTGGAAGACAGAATAATATTCCTACTCAAGATATAGACTCCATCGTTGTGGAGAGTGCAAGTCAAGTTAAGGCCGGATTTGGATGAGTTCTCATTGAGGTAGAGCCACTCTTTGGTGGCAATGTTGTAGGACTGCACCGTCAGCACGTCCTCGCTGGGGCTGGATCTCTGGCTTGGTCCAAAGTCTAGGATGCAGCCCCCCACCAGGTAGATGGTCTCCTCCACAGACAGCATCTGCTGCTTGCGGACGTGCACGTCGCACAGCTCCAAGTTGGTCCAGGAATCAGAAGTGGGACAGTACTGCAGGATGCTCATGTTCCTGCCTGAAACAGAGAGGAGACATTCACAAATAAATAATTCTGTCAGAAGACACTCGTGGGGGAGCATTTTTCTTTCCTACAAAGCATCCCAGCCTTTCCTGCAGATTGCTCACACACACTTGCAGGGCAAGCCAGGGGAGAAATGGTGATCACTGCCTACTGCAGCTCTTTGCCCTTGACAAGAAACTTTGAATGTTCTATTCCTTGGCACAGGGAAAAAAAAAAACAATGCTACTTCTGGCACATCACATGATGTAAATTGTCTGGGCCTGCAGATTTTAGCAGAATCTAATCCCTACCTTTCAGCTGATGCTTTTAATTTTGTCTCTGATTGATACATAAGTATTTTTTTACAAAGAGGGAAATGGAACAATATTCTCATCTCCAGAAGTGGTCACAGATGAATCAAACTATCACGAAAAGAGTACACTTCACTGATGGCTGCCAAGTGATGATTTATCATCCAAGCTTAACTCTGATACTTTGCATTCCATTCCATAAATCAAAGTTTTATGGAATAAAGTTTATAAAACTAGTTACATTTCAGCAAGTGGTCTGGGTGACCCAAGGGCACCTTATAAAGAGAGAAACACACATTGTCAAAATCACCTAAAAACCAGGAAATCTGTGCTCTGCCATCAGGCAGAGGCTCAGAAAGAAGCTGAAATCATCTCTGTAATTCACAACTCAGTGTGTGCATATGTTTGCAATAGTGTTATTCCACAAAACTGTTACAATGCCATCCTGATTTATGGTGCAGTGAAGACCCTGGAGGTGCCCAAGGCTTCACTAAATTATCATAAAATGCACACAACTCAGTAAATTCAGTTCCAGTCTCTGGAGACCTGAGCTCAAATCCAACCTCAAGTGACAAGCAGGAACAGGTTTGCAGACTCTAGACAGGTCTTTTATTAAACCTGCTCCACGGTACCAGTCTGTCCTGCATGATGACTTCCAGATGAGCTCACAGGGGGAAGAGCAAACGGGGACATACCTGACAAGTTCTGTAAGGGCACAGGTATAACTAGCCAGAAATATAATTGGATTGTCGTGAATGAAGTGCATCAGTGGCATGATCAGGGAGGTGCTGCTCCATCCAGCATTTGCACCCTGATTATTTTCATGGCAGTGCTCTGTGAAACTACAGTTCTACATATAGATGACCTTTGTCTACAAACAACCTATCATTCTCTGACTCATTAAGGGGAGGAGAAGTCACAATTAAGTTTCTATGACTATCTATAGCAGTAAACTTCCCCTGGAAAATGTGTTATTTGAGAGGAGGTGTATGAAATAGAAGTCAATTGCAACGTGGCCCTCACATGCTCAGTCCACAGCCTGAGTCTTTTATATCCACTGAAACAACAAAAAAAACCCAAAACAAAACCCACAAAAATATGAACACTACAGTGTGTGACATGGAATTTCTATTAGGATCTAGGTTCAGAAGTGAGAGCTGCAAACTCAAGAGAAGGACTTTATTCAAAAAGCGTCACTATAATTTACAGTGGGAAATTCCAGATCCTGCCATCTTTTGGAAAGTGCAGTCTCAGGAGAAAGCTCTACACAAATTTTAAAAATAGCCCACAAAATCTACCAAAACTGAGGTATATACAGAAATCCCAAAAATTACTAAAAATAACATAATACAAAAAACATTATTTGCTGCATGTGTTTTATGTAGTAAAGGTAGAAAACCACCATATAAACCTTAGTGTTTCTCATATCTTTAGGTCTTAACACTTTCTGACATCAGCATAGTTCAGAAGGAAAATCCCCAGTGTAACTGTGGCAATTCTTGTGTCTAAGTCTGCTACTGAGATGTTACAGAAAAACTGATTCTAGACCCTTGTTCAGGAAATTATTTATAGCAAGCACGGGTGTTTGTTGTCCTGAGTGATCCTGGATTTATACAGAAGCCTAAACGTGCTAGTTATCCACTACTCAAAACTTTCTATTTTGCTGCTTGAATTCCATTGAAAAAAGCTTTTAGGAAAAGACTTGGGAAATGACAGAGGTTTGGAGGGCAGCAGCAATCCCCTGGAGTGTGGAGGAAGCCAGAGGAAACTCACAACTCTCCTTCAGCTGAACCTGAACCTAAAGGCAGCAAGTACCAAGTCAGGAGCCTGACACAGGGCAGCAATCCTGACTGCACATGCCTTGTTCAGGAGTTTTAAAGGAATGGGATCTGCATCAGCAATGTGCTGATCTTCCTCTTCATGACAGCAGGACTAGGCAGCCTGATGAAAGCACAACACAAGTATCAGAAAAGGAACTTGCAGAGTGCAAAGGGTGTAGGAGAAAAGCCTGTCCTCCCATAATTGTGTAGCACTCTTAACCAAATCAGGTTTGGTTTTTCACCTCACCTCTTCTTTCTCTCTCTCTAGATAAAAATGCCAAACCCCTAACCCTGGTCTCTAGAAACAAGACTTCCCATTAATCTATTTCAACCCCTTCTCCTCATTCTCTTGTCTCACAGGATGTTTCCCTTTGGAGCTGACTTCTCAGCACAACAAGTGTTTCATGCCAGACATCTCAGACTCCCAGTGCTGGACATGAGGGAGCACAGTGGCCCCTGCAGATCCTGCAGTGGGGGTGACCAGAGGACTGGGACTGTAGCACACACAGCACAGCACAGAACAGCTCTCCATATAGACACAGGCACATTTTCCTCACAGAAGCCACCAGGCTCTGGGTCAGAATGGTCTGGACAAAATGTGTTTGAGGATTTTCATTACGAGAAGGACCTTAAGGGGTGGCAGTGTGTCTTTTATAAACTTTAAAATGATTCAGAGCTCAAATCTGCTCACACACTAGAAGCTTGTTCTAACATCAGTTTAGTTTTGCTTGCAGTACTGTCTGTAAAAGCTGATCTGTCTTCTAATTTCATTCTCTGCTTGGAAAGAAAGCCTTAAAACTGCTGTGGTCAACTGAAGTGGGCAAAGGCCAAATTCAAACTTACGAAATCCTGGCAAATACTGAACATTTGACATGTTTAAAAAACTTACTTCCAAAACTCTGAGAAAATGTCTTCCTCCCAAAAAATGGCACTATGTACTTAAGGAATAAACAAATGGAAGCTTTTTTAACTGAACTTGTTTGCCCACTGCATAAAATAAAAGTAATTGTCAGAAGAGAATGACACTTCAAATTCTCCCCTCTGTACAGTGTCCTCAGAAAATCTGGTATAGAAATTAAATAAGCTGAAAGTGTTGGTTCTTGCTTCAGCTTTTGATTGTTCTGTTAAGGTATAACTTGAATTTGCCTGTGAAACACTGAAATACTGTAGTGAAAAGATGATGACACCTATTAGCACATGAGAAATACTAAGGCAGGCAGATATTTTCTATTAATTTTTCCTTCTGACAGTCTAAACCAGGTATTTAAAAAGTAAACAAAGTATATCTGTTGAGACCTCTCTGTACTGCGTGATCAAAATCTAAGAAAAGGAGCAGTGGCTAAGCTGGGTGCTGAAGTACCCATCAGCTTGTTCTCTGCAAGTAACAGAGCCCCAGGTCCACACAGGCTCTGGAAAAAAAAATAAATACCTGATTCTTTTCTGATAGAGCTATTGTTTTGTTTTATTTCATGAATAATTTTCTACCAGCAATTTATTTCTTTGTGTTTTAATTAGCATTACGCAGCCTTCTACATGAGTTCAAAAGCTTTCCTGAAAAACAGGAGAAAATTATTTGGGCCTTGGAAACAATCAGGTAAAAAGCAACAAGAAGTAACAGCAAATTTGTTACCTCGTGCAGTGTATCCTCCAATAACATAGATCTTGCCCTTGCATTCACAAGCTGAGAATTCTGCAAGAGGGTGTGGCATGGATGCCACAAAATTCCACCAGTCATACTCCGGACTGTAGCACTCCACGTTGGAAAGGGACTGGCCACCGATGGCATACAGCTTTCCACTGACAGCCAGGAGCTTGAAGTTGGACCTGAAAGAACAGATTGCAGCACTGAAATGAGGTGCATCCATGTACAGAAATACAGAGGAAAGTAAAATTCTTCCTACCCAGGCTCTGACACACTCATCACCACTCACAGCTTGCACCACCGCTTGAGGTATCTGCAGCATCTGAACTCTTCTGTGCCAGGCCAAAATGCTGTAACTACACTGCAATTACTCAGGACAATAACCAGTGACAGTTTGAATGGTGTTGATGATGCTGCTGAGATTGAGCAATATTTTATTTTGTATTTCAGTCTGTGCCAGTTCAGCTCTAGATGTTCAGTTAACCAATGTGCTCAGCAGACAGGTCATTTTTATCAGGCTTTTAAAAATGTGCCTTTGGTAGAGAAAAGTGCATTACATGGACACACAGAGAAAGATATAACTTCAGTTAAAATTGCAGAAATTTCAAACAAGGCTTTGATGGATGCCTCTGAATGCATACTTGTTTTAGGTTGTATTATGGAATCTATTTAATAACCCTTATAAAAAAGCAATTTAAAGTGGAACACATTGAATCCCGTTCAGCAAAAGAAAGAAGAGAGAATCCTCTGTAGCCTATTCATCATTAAACTACTAAATACATCCTCTGAAGCAAGATCTATCTGTAAATTATGTTCTATCCATAGCTGAACAAAAATGACATTGCACCCCATAAGCAATGCCCTCCAAACTGGTCATTTATTTCTTATTCTGTTCCACTATGCTCTCAAAATTCACACATGGCAAAGGGCAACTTCCTGATTCTGAAACACGAGAAGGCTCCTATCTCACACCCTGAAGGTAACACAGACAGCAACAAATGGTCCATGGGTATGAGAGGTGCAGATCTGGAGGAAGAACTTGGAGGATGTGAAGACAGAACTCTTGTATGCTGGTCTTCCTCCCAGCTAGAGAAGCTGGTCTAACAAAGGATGAGCTTCTCCTCTCCCCAGGAACAGTCTCACTGTCTAGAAAGGTTGTTCCTTCTCTTCTGCTGAGCCAATTGAGATTTCACCACTACTATCCCAATTAACTGGATGTGTGGCAGTCCCTGGAGTGCACCAGCTCAGCACAAAGCCAAACGGGGAACTGTGTTATGTCTGTAAAACTGAAATGATGTTTCAGACCTGCACTGGCCTGCTGGGAAGCAAAGGGAGTACCACCCTGCAGGAATCCAACATTCAAAACTTACTGCTAAGTACTTTTGCAGGGTTTTGTCTGGACAAAATGAACCTTGCCTAGCTGTAGACTGCCCTGTAACTCCTTTATTATTTGGAAAAAAGATTTGTTTCCAGATGGAATCGCTTTGTTCTTGTAAGCCTGATACAGCTTTGGAAACTAAAATGCTCCTCTGAAGGAATTAATTGCTTTTTATTTTTTTTCCCCCTGACATCTATGATTAGGTCAGTCTGTTCATATTCCCTCAACAGCAATTATGCTTTCCATTTCAGAAAATCCAGAATAACATAGCAATCAAAAGCAGGTATGAAATGAGGATAACTACTTGCAAAACATTATGATTTTGAAAGCAATATACCTGCTGTAAAAGTTAAGACAGAGAAAAAACTTCCACAAATTAACAAAGGGGCAAAAGCACTGGGAAAATTATCTATTGAAACACAAACAGCACAACTTTCAGCTTTAAATATTCTAAAAGGAGGCCACAAACCTTTGTATCAGTCATTTAACCACTTCCAAACACTTGCTAAAATAGATGACATTCAGTGGAGGTATGTCAGATTTATGGAATTCATTAACAATAAGGTTAATTTTACTCAAAAGTAGCTGCAAGTATCCATCAGCACACTTTATATGAAAGTTTGTACAATGGCTCAATATGTTACAAAAAACTTCTGCCATTCACCTTTCCATGCCAGTAACAGCAGCTGTCTTTATGGAGAGGGCACGTTAGGAAATATTTAGTGCATTTTTAGTCTCTTTTAATGTGTTGGAGCAGCTGGAAACAAGGAAAGCAAACACTGAGCAGGCAGTCAGCTCTCCACAACCAACAACTGTTCCATGAACTACAGCCTGGAAACAGCGGGGCCACCACGACGGAACTCCGCTTGCACCTGCAACTTGTCTAAACCTGAGGGATCACGACGTACTTTCCAAAAACCTGGCCTAGAGGGTCCCTTCTTGCTGGGACAAGCCGAGGTACGAGCTGTCTCCTGCTGACCCCACTGACTCTGAACAGGAGCCCAGGAACAGCAGCGAGTGGGAGCTGTGGGGTTTTACCATCGCTCAAAATCCGTTCTTCACTCAACAAAGTGCAAAGCGCTGTGTGCACAAAGGAAGGAAAATATATCACACAAATGCAAAGGAGCTGGAGCAGAGAGGCTTTCGGCATGCAAGACAACATTCCACAGCTTCCCAAACCCCCCCGTGGCTCTGCATAGTGTTAGGTGTATCTGCAGGAGGCTGTGGCTGTGAAGAACCAGCACACACAGTTTTTGTTCACTTACAATCTCATTTCGTGTACAACAAAGAGCCCAGATACTGGGGAGGACTTTCTGATCAGAGGGGTGGCTAAACAAGGGAACAAGAGACGTGGGAGGAAGATTCCAGTGTTGGTTGGAATCTACACTGCTGGAAGATTTCAAGAACAAGTTAAATATGTATTGATTTGCAAGGTAGCCTAGGTCCTGCTGCAAAACATGAGCCTTGGAGTAACCAACATTGTTTCTTCCTCCCAAATGATGAATTTTACCTTAAAATTTATCAAAAATCAGATGACCTCTTGATTCTAGAGTTAAAGCACTTACAACAGAGACAAGGGATCATGAAAACACAGTTACGGAGCAATTCCAAAGCATTTTACGTATTTTCAATGAGTTCCTTTTTTCCCCTTTTTTAAAATTTCTTATGTGAATTTGCAGAGTACACTGCATCAAACATTTAGCTTTAAAAGTGTGTGATACATTTGTGGTAAGTAAGGCATGGATAAGTCTAAGTTAAAAAAAAATTTGAAGTCTATTTTCTTCCAGCACAGAAGAATTTTGAGTGAATTTAAAAAAAAAAAAAAAACAGTAAAAAATGAGGAAGGAGAATGTCTTCTGAACAAGCAGCATTCCCCAGAAGCATCATCTCCTACATTCCTGTAAGAGTCCTCAGAGTGGCAGCAGTTCAGGCACAGATTGCTCACAAAAATCATGTTCCAAGTGCGTAACTTTAGCCTGGGGCTTACAGAGGTCTTCCAGACCTGTAAGATTTACCTGCCATGAGGAGGACGGTTCTGAAGGAAAATAGAAGTGGAATATACAGCTATAACTGGCACATGCAGTAGAAATCCTATGAGTACATTATTTTTAAATAGCAAATTTCATCAGACAGTGTTCACTTAAAAAAAAAAAAGAAAATGCTTGGAAAGGTATTCAAGGACATTACTGCAACAGTCCCCTATTCACTTTGTTACCTTCTTGACTCCGAAGACCACAAGTGACCTTGGGCAACACTAACATGGAGCTGCTTCTATTAAAAAGGTCGTTCTCTCGAGAATTCCAAGTACAGAAGCACTTCTAGAATTAAAAGGTCTAGAAAACCTGATCTATTGCGGACTATTTGTGATCAGCACTGGATTTAGCACTCAGACGATGAGAAATTCCATGCTCAGTCACAGGCTTCCTTGATGAGCCTGAGCACATTATTTTAGCTCCCTTGGGTATGCATAAATTGGGAATAACACTCTCTGAAGCTCCTGGGGGCATCACAAGAACATTGTACAGGACTTGCCTATTGTGAAAAAGTTTGAAACTAAAGTAATAAGACCTGTACATCTAAAAGGAAAGCCAACAATTAAGACCCAAACCAGAATAGCTGCTAAACATTCCAGTGGCTTTTCTCTTCTACTTAGAAGTAAGTTAGGAGTGTTTCACCTAAGCGTGAGAAGATTACAACAAAAGAAACAATTAATGATAAAAATACCATAGAGCTTGAAAGGTTTGTTTAGGGCAGAAAGCTCTTATATGAAGAGTAGAGCAGCAAAATTATATCCATAACTCCTCAGCCTTCCTTCGAGGCCAACACATGCAGTCACTCACGCAGGACAAATCCAGATCCTCTGCTGTCTGAAGTCAAACCAACTTCAATGGAAACTAGAGCCCTCCCTGAAGGTATGTCAAATTTCATCCATGGGATGCAATTAGATCACCTGACAAAAATTCATTTTCCAGACAGTCACATGGCTCTAATTCCTAAGCAGAAGGCTGGGCAACCACCCTGCTTATTTTACTACAGCATAACAAACTAAAAATACAATGCCAAGAGAACTGCAGGTCTAATTGCAGCACAGATGTGTGGCACACAGGCATCAGCACTGGTCATGCAGCATGCAAACCCCTCATGTTAAAAATGGTGCTGCTCCTGGCTCCTAGGGCACAGGCCATCCCTCCCTGCCACAAAGCACCAAGCAGGTCATCATGGAGCTGACTGTGTTATGTCAGATAGAAAAAGTAATAATTAAGTGCATTTTACTGTGAAGCTGGTAAAATCAGAAATGTGTTTTGTGAAGGGGTCAGCTGAGTTTCCATGAAAAAAAGTTCTCTCAGTTACTCAGGGAACAACATCCTCACTGCTACTTTGCAGGTGTAATTCTGGGTACTTTTTGGCCTGCAATAACTACCATGGAATTTAAGACTAAAGATTATTCTAAAAATATCCATTTGCCTGCTGCCTTTCTGCAGTAAATGGCCAGTGTGAAATTCTAGTCTAAAGAACACCTTGCTGTCACCTGTGATGGGTTTGAAGATGTGGCAATGCCACTGAAAACAGTAATAGGAGAAAATATCCATGTGTTTATTTCAAGTATAATGATTATACATCCTAGCAAAAACAAAAAAAGGGGCAAGTGTGGAGGAAAAAAAGGCTGATCTAGAGTTTGAATACACAAACTGTAAGGTGCAAAAAGGGCCTTGAAAAGGTATTTTTTAAAACCCACGTTGCTGAGTCAACACACATTGTAACAGCTCTCTTGCTATAGACATTACAGAAGCAGAACCTCATGACTTGATCAATGTGGCACTTCTGGGATGAAGTTAATTTCCATAGGAAACACTGTGTGGGCTGACCCCATCCTGCTTTTCTAGTGAGGCCAAGTGCTCCCAACCCCATTCACACAAGTCCTGCTGTTGAATGAAGCTATCTAAAGCATCTCTGTTCCCCAGGCACCTCAGGGAATTCTGCTACAGGCTCAGCCTCTAAGAAAGGTTTGTAAGAAAAGGTGTTTGTAGTGCTTAAAAGCCAAACATTCATTTTACAGATGAAACTTTTCCCAGAGTCGTTCCAAGCAGTCAGAAACACTGAGAAAAAAGGTTTCTGATCAGTTGTGATGACTGATTAAGGAGGTGATTATTTTAGTAGAATTCTCACAATACAAGAAGCATGGGGGGGAAAAAGGTAAAATGGGAAAGACTTAGTTTTAGGTCTACTCCCTCTTTTGAGGGGGTTTAGGTGGCAAAAGCTAAATAGAGCCTGGAATAGAAACTGCAGTTTAACTACCCGGATACAAAGCATTTATGCCAATGGCTTGGGTCTCCGTGCATGCTCTTTCAATTCACTCGACAGAGAAGAGGATTTCCATTCTACAGTGACTTTTGGCCTCCTTACTTTTTCAGAGAGAAAAGATAAAATTTAAAATACTTTTACTAAAATGGAAACAAAGAGGAAGTTCATGTTGGAAACAAAGCCAGTTTGTTTCAGTGAAATGAAAGCCTTTGTTTTTGTAACTCCAAAGTGTGGTTAAGGTAGAGGAGCCACAACCTTGGCCAGGGAGAAGGCCTCTATTCTTGGGCCCTCCTCAAGGCTAGGTCTCTATTACTCTTTCAAGTATAAATTATACAAGTGTTTCTGAATGCAAACTAAAACGTCCATGTGTAATAAACGGTTCAAAAGGATAAAGGTAAAAAAGAAAAACTGTCAAAATGATGAATTATTCCCAGATGCAAACATGCCCATCAAGTGAGAAATTTCTCACCAAACGTCTTCCTGACGTTTTTCTTGGTATTTCACAGAAGCACAGGCCTACAAAACATTCAGACTTTTTGGAAGTAGAAACAATTGGACAACTGCTGCAACTAAATTGTTTCGGCCATCTCCAGCTCTGGTATAGCCTGTACATCCCCAGTAAGAGCAGGAAAACTTGTCACGTACTTAACTAGAGTTACAATACACCAAATAGAAAGCGGGAAAGGAGTTTTCTCATTGGGTTTGTTCGGCGGTTCAGAGCACAGACAGGTCTGCATCGCGTCCCTACGGCTGAGCCAGTGCCATGTGACTCAACGAGATCTACCTCAACAACAGGCAGGGACACACGCGTACCCCAGGGAGCAGAGGTTACCTCTTCTGGTTCATCGAGGCCAGCTGGCTCCACTCGTTCAGGCACGGGTTATAGCAGTGCGTGGCCGAGATCTCCTGGCTGGTGATGCGGTAGCCGCCGACGATGAACAGGTAATTGTCCAGCGTGGCCGAGCCGTAGCCACGGACGCTCACCAGGTCGGCGGGCACGTTGTTGGCCAGCGGCAGCCACCGCTGCGCCTCCTCGTCGTACCTGAGCATGGCCCAGGGCGCGTCCCCGGCGGGGTGGCAGCCGGCGGGCAGCCCCGGCGGACAGGCGCCCATGAAGTCCCCGAGCAGCACGAGGGTGGCCGTGCCCCTCATGCGCCGCTCCCGCAGCTGCTGCTGCAGCGCCGGGGGCAGCAGGAGGTGCGGGCGGGCGTCGGGCCTGCGCAGCACCTGGTGGTAGTGGGCGGTCATGAAGTCCAGGCAGGCGTCGTGCAGGTCCTGCAGGCCGTACACCTGCGCCAGGCGGTGCAGCTCGAAGCAGTTGCCCAGCCGCACCTGCGACAGCAGCAGCCGCAGCAGGGGCGTGACCTGCAGGTAGGACGCGGCCTCCACCAGCTCCTCCAGCAGCGGCGGCTCCTCCTCGCCGCCCTCCTCCTGCTCCAGCCTGGCCAGGCAGGACGTGTTGATGAAGTCCAGCACCAGCTCCAGCCCCAGGGCGCTCAGCCCCCCGCGCAGCAGCTGCTCCTCCTGGCCCTGCCCTGCCTCCCGCATTCCCGAGCGGTAGAGCGCTCGGAAATAATCGCTCTGCTCGATCAGCTTCCTCTTGCACACCGGGTAGCACTTGTCCCCCAGTCGGATCTGCACCACCTCCTCCCCGGCACCGGCCCCATCCCCTGCTTCCCCTTCCCGCTCCTCTTCCTCCTCCTGCCGCCGCCGCTCCGTCAGGGACATCGCTCACTGCGGGCCTGGCCGCGCCGAAGCCCGGCCGAAGCCGCCACGCCGGCTCCTCCTCCGCCGGCCGGGATGGGCCGGGCCGGGCCGGGATGGGATGGGCGGAGCGGCCCCGGGATGCCGGGAGGCGCTGCCGCCGCTCCGGCCCTGCAAGGAGTGACAAGGGGAAGTGAAAGAAAGAAAAAAAAAAAAAAAAAAAAAAAAAAAAAAAAAAAAAAACCGCACACAGGGAGTAAAGAAAAAAAAAGCCCGAAAAAGGCAATGTTGAGAGCTCCGGCGCTGCCCGCCGGGGGGGCCGTCAGGGCATCCCCCGGGCCCGGCCAGGGTGGGTGTCAGGGGCACGGTGGAAAGGCCAGTGCTGGGCTCCAGGGGACAGCCCAGAGGCGCAGCGATCCCCCCCTGGTGCTCCCCTCTCCTGATTTGGGCCGGGATCGCAGCAGCAGCCGCAGCTCTAACCCCTTGCCATAAATGTACCGCTGCATCCCTGGCGAGGGCCAGCATTCCCGAGGCACAGGCGCAGGGAAACAGCAGCGTGAGAGCGGCACAGCTAGCCTGGTGCCATCGCATCCCCGCACTGCCACATCGCTTCCCGAGCTGAATCCCCCGGGGCTCCCCCTGCACGGCCAGAGCAGCAGAGGGACTCGGGAATGGCAGGTGTGATAGTGACTCTGCTCTGACCCTCCTGGCTCCCTGCGTGTCCCAGCCCCTGGTTTGCCCTGTGAAGACACTGCATCCTGTTCTGCTGCTCTGTCTTTTCTGTTTAAACTGAGTTCTTGGAACAGGACATCTCACGAGTGAGCTGCGTACCAGGGTCCTGAGTTTGTTTGACATGAACAAGGAAAGCGCAAATGAACAACTGAGCCCTGAATTTGTTTGACATGAACAGGGAAAGAGCAAATTAACAACTGAGCATCTTGGGCAAGGGTAAAATGATAGATTTGCTGTTTGCCTTGTTATATTCTTCAAACACAATAACAGTCCTTTATTTAAAAAAAACCCCTACCATCTGCCGAAACAGATGAGAAGTCTGCCATGCCTGTATTCTTATATGCTGATATGTACTATAAAGATGTTCAAAATATATTTCGATCTTTATAAAGATGTTTCCTTCAGATATTGCAGACCATAGAAATACTTTCCCTTTAGCAGTAGTGTGACTCATGTCCAGTTTGTGCAGCTTGCTTAGTTTTCAGATAACTCCCTGTTTTCACTGCTCAGAAGGGATTTTTTTTCTCCCCACTATTAAAACAGTTCAATGGTATTTGTCTGTTTTGTGGGAGTTTTTTTCCCTCTCTTTTAAAGAAGACAGGGTTGTTTACTTTCTAGCATTTCCTCTATGAAATGATTGTGATCCTTTATCACTGTTTGTTGATCTTAAACTTTTTAACTCTATCCCATGGAGATGACACAAATGTCAATCTCAGTTACAAGTGTTCTTTTCTGCTGACTTGTATAAAAGCATTTTTTGATGTGAAGTAGATTTCTGCACATGTTTGTTTTCCACCTCACTTCAAAGCACCTTCATCATCTTGCTTTTGAGGGGCCCATTTAATGTTCTGAAATCCTTTTCTATAGGATCTCAACCAGACCCAAAGAGATCTCTTCACTACCTGGGTCACCATTACCTCTCACCTTCTCTTTCCTACTACTGTGTTTCAATGTTTGCTTGGTTTGTGTTCCTCTTTCAGTCTTCCTCATTATTTAATTAATATTGAAATTCCAGTTTCCTGTCTTCTGTTCTTAATAAAGCACCACCACGTTTTGCTTTTTGAGTTTCTTACATCTAGTTGAAGTTTAAGTGTGAGCACTTGGCTGTTTCTTTCTCTGCTTCAGGTTCAGCCTTCAAAAGATTATCACACACAACAAGTGTCTCACCATCTCAGTAGGAGTCCAACCCTTAATTCCTTCTTGTCCTTAAATTCCCACAGGCAGGCATTTCAAGCAATTGTAATCATGATTACTCCTGAGGGAAAGAGAGATCTCATGTTTGGCATGGCCAGCAATCTGTCCTGTTGGAATACAGCAGGATTGCCATCTTTAGACATCTGCTTTGGAGTCTCTTATGTTTCATGGATTCATAAGTTAGCTCCTAATTGGTGAATGCTTTTTTCCATGTAGTCAGTTATGCTAAGTTCAGCCTCAGAGTGTTGACACCACAGCCTGGGTGGATGGAGTATTTCTTCTCTGGTTGTATGTTGTCATACGAGCCTATGCCTGCCACTATGCCTGGGATTTCCAGTCCTTCTTCCTCACAGTCCATGAGGTTTGTTAATGAGCTGGATCAATTCTGGCATGCGGCAGTGTTTTATTATTGGTGCTGGGATCCCTGATGCAGGAAGAATGATGTGCAGAACTCCATGATATCAGAAGGCTAATTAATTACTTTATTATACTAAAACTACATTACACTAACAAGACCTATCACTAATTAAGTAGAAAACCTGTGACTCTCTCTGCAAGAGTCCTGACACACACATGGATCCAACTGGTCAATCAATCCAAAACACCATCACCAGTATCCAATTAAGAAATCACCTTGGGTAAACAATCTCCGTATCACATTCCACATGCGCACAACAAGAAGCAGCAGCGAGATAAGAATTGTTTTCATTCTCTTCTCTCTGCTTCTCTTACAGCTTCTCTCAGGAGAAATCCTGAGAAAGCTAAGTCTCTCTCTATTCAGAGGACATGTGAATACCACATTTTATTCCTGCCAGCAAACTTTCGATGGCCCTGACTCCCACAGCTTTCCCCAGGAGCTCTCACATGCCCAAGAGGTCAGCAGTACTGAGTGGCCACTTTTACAAAAAGCCTGTTTCCTTACCCAGTTGTTTTTACTGGGCTGATTGTCTTCTCTCTGTGCTTTTTCCAGGCTCAGGGCCAGGCAGTTGTGCTAAGCCAGAGTGTGCTGACAGGCCAGGTCCCTTGTTTTTTCCTACACTCATCAATCAGCCTGTGTGATGTGCTTATAGAGCAAATGCAAATGCACCAAGGCAAGGGCTACGCTTTTGTTCCACTCTTGTGGAGATAATTTTGTCTGTCTTCCACTCTACGGTTATACTGTTTTTTTTCTAAAATCAATAATACATGTTATTATAATGGAATCAAAGAAAAGGCTTTGCTGTCTCACCAGCAATCATCTTGGTTGTACCTTAAGTGAATAAGAAATGTATTTTCCAGAGATGGAACTCTATTTCTAGAGCTACAAAGCTGAAATGTGTAGTTCAGAGCCATAAACGATTTGCGTGATCTTTGAAACAAATGTGAAGGGCTATCTATCATCCTTCAAGAACATGCTGAAGCATCAAACATGAAAACGATCATAGCAGATTTTAAATCTAAAATGTTAAATGAGTTTATGACAAAAGAACATGTCCTGAGGAAGACAAAGGTAACTCTGCTCAGCATTTCAATACCTGTTTTCTGGACTTTGGCTCCTGGGGCAAAATCTTCAAGGTGTTTTAGACAGTTCAGGCGTCTCTTTACAGTACCTGAGAGACAAATTGATACCAAGAAAAAGGGTTCTCAAGTGCCAACAAAGGGACTGTGCAGACACCAAAGAGTGTCAGTAAAGGCTCTCTTGCTCCAGGGTTGCCTTGCCATTTGTGCTACATAATTTTTCCCTGTGTCTGGTGCCTGAACTATTTCCTTGTAGTTAATGTCTGAATTTCTTCCAAGGCCAAAGAGAGATCACTCTTTTCTTTTAAAAAGACATGGAAATGGAAGAAGCTTTTTTTTTCATACAGCAACTCCATTGTAATAGACCATTCAGCCATGACACAGAGAATCTGAGCCTTTCTCTGCCTGGGCACACATTTCTTGTAGCCCTCTGACTTTCCCAACATAGCAAAAGCAAGGAATCACAGAGACTCAGGAGGAGTTACTGCTACAAAGACAAGAAAAGTGAAGCCAGGGAGACACTGGATAATACTTGAGAACCAGAGAATAACATCAACCTGAATGCTCTGAGGAAAGAACCACACTGAGTGAAAAAAAAACAGTGGAAAAATTTAATTCCTTTCAGCCTTATTAGTCTAAAGTGTGAGCTGGAACTGAATCTGGGGATATTTAAAGTACCCATGCTATCTAATATAAAATATAAAGTGCCACATTCTGCCCTCTGAGATGCCAGGGAGTTGTACTGCGCTGCCAGGGAACTTTGCATTGAGTAACAGTGGAATTAATCAAGACAGGAATTGGTCTTTTGGAAAGGATTTGCCAACTTCTGCCATTGTTCAGTATTTTCCCTGTCACAGGATACAAAGTAAGCATATATGGAACATAGGAATTATCCTGCAGTATTTCAGCATTTAAAAATTTCAATGTTCTAAAGGATCTTGGCATTTCTGAGAGGAACTAACCAGAGCATAATTTTACTTCAGCTGAACTCTAGCATTTGTGAAGGATGACCTACTAAATAAAAGTAATTTCTCTTTTCAGATTCGCAGCCAAACAAATCACTTCTTACCCAGTGCCATTAGTAATGCTATTAAAAAAAAAAAAAAAAAAAAAAAAAAAAGAAAGCAAGCACTCTTATTTCTAATAGCACTTGCTCAGACATTATTCCCTAATATTTTCTGCTTATTTTTTCTGCTTTTAATGTGCTGTTTATTTATTCCTTGCAATAAAAGTATGTTGCAGCACTACTGAAAAGATACTTGGAGTGGCATGTTTTTTGAAAGCAGATTGTTTATTATCAAGTATTTATTAATCACATCTGAGTGATTAATACTAAAGTATGTGCTCCTGAGCTCTGTCTGGGCAGCAAAAAGTCTGTCCCAAGAGTCTGTGTGTGGTGGGCATTCTCTGTGCATCATGAGGAAGTCCTGGCACCAGACAGCATAGTGGAGGTGGAAGAGTGTAAATCCTTGCAATGGCCTTCAACCTGATCCATTTCTTACACCACAGAGCCCTTAAGGAATTTCCTTGAAACTCCCTCAGGTGAAATGAATGTTCCCTGACAAAACCTGAATGGGGGTCAGGCTGCTGGAGTGCTCTGTCTGCTGCTGTACCCCCTGTTAGGGATGTTTGCTCTGCACAAATGCATTGTGTATCCACAGCCAGGAATTTCTTGTGCAGCTGTGCCTGGAGGAGACTCAACTGGGTGCTTTTAAAACAGCAGATATTTTTTAATCCTGGTGCAGACAGGCAGTGCTGAATTTTAGTACATAATAACTAGGTAAAATGAATGGTAATCCACATGGAAGACTTCCACTCCGTATCCAGCGTAAATGCACCACAAGATTGAAACTCCATCCCCTTTGCCCAGTTCAAGTTCTGCCATAAATCAGCATCTGTTCATTAGTGTTTGCTAAACATTATGCCTTTTGTCATAAAACTTGGCTCAAGTTAATCTGCAATGCCACTAGATATATATTTGTATAAATCTAATCTGGTTAATACTTGTATTGCTCTTTGCTTGAACACACAGATCCCCAGCCTTGGAGCAGAGGTTTGGCCAGAATTAGTCTGAAGCCAAGCTCTGAGAGAATCTCAGGGCCTGGCAACTCTTGGAAACAAAGGTTTAAAAAATGGTTTGTATGAAGCCCCAGGAAGAGAAACTGTAATATTTCACCTCTTTTTACCATGTTGCTGGGATGGGACTGAAACCAGAAACTTTGGATCCAATTGTCCCTAACCTCAGAGAAGGTCAGAGCCATTAAAAATGTGATACATTGCTCCAAACCAAAACCTGACCACTAATAGCTGTTTTTGACAAAACAGTTCTCTCAAAAAATGCTGTTTTGTTGGACTTCAGATATTTTGCAAGAGAGTTTTGATTTCAAGGAAAATTTTAAAGGAGAAAGAAAGCAAGCACATTATTTGAATAATGTCAAAGACTTGGTTTGATTTTTTTCCACATTTACATTTCATTATTTCAGGATTCATTACATTAGTCTTTTATAACTTTTATACCTTAACAGAGTTACAGTGACATATTCTGAAATTATCAATATACTTGGCTTATTTAAAACTTCGACCTTACCACTACTATAATAAAGGGAAAATACATGTGCAAATCTCAGAAAAATGAGATAAAGATGATTTTAACACAGGCCTGAAATTCAGCTTACTTATGTGGAGCACAACACAGGCAGGGAACTTCATGCTGATGTCACATGGGATTACGCTGCACATTTCATTAAATTCATTACTGACGTTCACAGGAGGACTTGGACAGGTTCATACCTCACCTGGGAAACTGCTTGGGTCTCACTTCTCAGCTTGTCACCTTCCAGCTGCTCTGTCACACAATACCTGGAGAAGAGATGGACTCAGTGTAACCCGTTGTTGCCTTCCAGTGCCTGAAGGGAGCCCACAGGAAAGATGGAGAGAGACTCGTGACAAGGGATGTAGTGCAGCACCAGGGAGAATGGCTTCACAGTGACAGAGAGCAGGTTTAGATGGGATATCAGGAATGGGATATCACCCTGTGAGGATGGTGAGGCCCCTGGCACAGGGTGCCCAGAGAAACTGCGGCTGCCTCATCCCTGGAAGTGTCCAAGGCCAGGTTGGACAGGACTTAGAGCAACGTGGGATAATGGAACTTGTCCCTACCCATGGCAAGAGGGTGGAAATGGGTGAGCTTTGAAGTCCCTCCCAACCCAAACCATTCCACAATTCTACAACTAAACAGATCCCTTCTGGTCTTTACATATTCTGAGCGATAGAACCATATATTCCATAAAAGCTAAATGTAGTTCCAAAAATCAAGACAAGTCTATTCCTTCATATGGAAAAACTGTATGCTTTTGTTTCTGTTTGGCAAAAAAAGAGTTAATGCCTGATGATGAATCCTTTGTGCTGGGAAGCTCCTGGATTGTGCCATTCTCACTGCTGGCCCAGGTGGGAAACTTCAGGGACTGTTTCTGATTATAAGAAGGATCATGAAAAAGATCATTTTGTTCCAGCGTGGCAGGTCCATTTATATCTCTTTTACTGAAAGGCCTGCAAAAACATTCATAGTCTCACAGGAAGCAGGCCCCCCTACCTTTTTGTTTTCCAGGAGGAAATGTGAGGAGACGGATGAAAGGAGTTCCTAAATAACATGAAGTGCTGGTCTGGTACTGGCCACAGACTCCCCTGTATCAGTGGCAGCCTCCTGGTCCCTCTTTGCAGAGCACATGGAAAATCAGCTGCTGGTTTGCAGGTAAGACTCGGGCATTTCCTTCTTGCAAAATGTCTGTGAATTAAAATTTCAGCACTAATTTACATTTTCCATTGAAAAGTCAAAGTGAAATTAAGGGGAAGCTGGCAGAAGATGGTGAAATTTAATAGAAAGTTTCTCTTTTTAAAGGAAATTACCTAAAGCAGCCATTTATTTACTTGTTTTAATCACTTCATCTTTCATTAAAAAGAAAGTTTCCTTGCAGCTATTTCTGCCCTTAAAATTTATTCAGGAAAAAAGGAGGAGGAAAGAATACTTTTCATATCCTTGTTAAGTGCTTCCCCAGGTTATTTAGGGTCTTCGAGGTTTCTCTTCTTGGAGATATGGGAAGAGTAGGAGTGAGAAAAGCAATTAGAAATCAACATTTTTGCATGCAAATCTTAGAGAACAAGACAGATCTAAAAATCATACAAATTCATAATGCAGGACATAATGCCAAAATACAGGCATGTCTGTCAAAATTTTGAGTGTGTTCCAAATCAAGTGATACCTTGGGATATTTGGAAAGCTGAAACAAATACTTTTTAAAATACACTGTCAATAGCACTTGTGGCAATGATAGATAAATGTCTAAAAGCTTCCCTGTGCAGTCCACTGAATGCAAGCTATCAGGTATTTTAAAATGTATTTAAGGTTTTAAGTGCTGATTATCACAGAGATGAAAATATAAAACTCCAAAACTAAGTAAAACAACACAAGTGCCAAGAGCTGCTTTTCAGGATAGAGGCTTGAAGAATTGCCCACTTACCCTCTTTCTAACAGTTTAATTCTCGTATTTACCACAACAGACATACATTTGGAATCCTCCTAATTATAGTTCCAATTAATAAAATAATGCCTTGGCCTTGCCATTACATCAACAGGGGTTAACCTGCTCTGGGCTTTTTTTATTTTCCAGTGAGCTGTGTAAGGGAACAAAATATTACACCTGTCAGTTAATTTCCAAACTGGGTGCCTCTTTGGCAAAAACAAACATCATCTATAATGACTAAAGAATTAAAATGAGTTTGAGGCTTTCCCCACTCCACTTAACTGATCTGCACTCATGTGGAAAGGAGGAAATTCCTTGATCTCAATCTTGAGGGGTAAAAACACAGTGTAAAATATTCTTATATATTGAACACCCAATTTTTATTGCAAACTATACTTCTACCTAAGTCTCTCAACCTCACTATACAGTCCACTGGGTTTAAATAAACTCATGTATTGTAATATTTTAAAGCTTTTCTGTATGAAAAACGTAATGTGGGAAGTGGGGATCAGCCTTGGTCCTATTAAGAAAAAAATGTGGCAGTTTCAGGTTTCAGACCAGGTACTTGAAAAATCATCTCCTTGTGTGTCAGCTGTGTTTTCTTTCTGACAGGCCTTTTCCTAGCAGAAAACCTTGTATGGACTGCTCAATATTTTTAAACCTATTAGGGGGAGAGCATGATCATAGCTTGAGTGGAGGTTCCAGCCCTCTCCAGTCATAGAGAGTTCATCTGGTTCTAGATCTTTGCAAATAAAATTTTGTTATTCTTGCAGTCAAAATAGTGTAGGAAGGGGAACAGATCTCCACCTCTGGCTGGAGTTTCATGTGTTAGCATAAGAAGGCAAATTTCTGCAGTCACCAGATAACTCAAAATGTTCAGATCCTAGACAGGGCTGTTTCCCTGTACTGAGTGTAACAGTGTTCCTGAACAAAGTGAGGTGGAACAAGGTGCTGAGCTTGGCTGTTATTCACCAAATCTCAAGGCTGCCTGCGTGGTTTGGTCTGAGGACTAGAGACACAAAGAGGGGACACAGAAACAAGTTCTCTGAATGACTAAAAACAGCCTGTCCCTTTTGTCTCAAAACCCACCTCCAAATAATTAGGTTAGAAAACAGCAATAACAACTCTTAAAATCTTTTGTAGCTCATTAAATGTCCGCTTTCTTTCAGCAGCTGCCCAAACAGCACCATGGGCATTGTCTGGAGGAGACCCTGCCCTGGCTCATGGCCCTGGCAGCATCCTCAGCCCTCCAGGGACAGTCTCTGCAGTGCTGGTGCAGCTCTGGAGCAGAGGGCAGCTCCCTGAGGTCCTGACACGGGGCCATGGCTCTGCTGCTGGCAGTGGTACAAGTGCTGCTGCTTCTGGGTCTGGCTGGGGAGTCCCAGTGCCTCTGCTTGCCCACTGCCTTCTACCAGAACTGCTGGATCCGGCGCTTCCCAGGCCTCCTGGTGGACCTGCGTGAATCCCAGAGGAGGGGAGCCCAGCTGCTGAGGGGTTATGCAGAAATCTCCCCCCAGCAGTGCAGCAGGACCTGCTGCCTTCTGAGGAACGGTGAGTGCTTGTTGGCAAGATTGTGGCACACATTAAACCCCCCCATTTTGGGTAATGTTTATAGAAACAGTCCTTCACTTGAAGAAGAAATAGAGGGAGTGGAAGGAGGATCTTTAAATTTTTTTTCAGGCAGGAAAGCAGAGGCACATTGCAACTGTTGTCCCATAGAAAGGAAATTGATAGTCTGTATTTTTTTAGAAGACTAGGAACACACTAAAATCTTAGCGTCTGCTTTGAAATTTTAGATCTCTGTTACAAAGCTTGTAGGCAATACCAACATTAAGAGAGTAACTGTTCAGTACTTATCCTCATCTCTTCTGTGGAGAACAACCAGTGACAGTGATTCCAACAGCATTCTCTTCCTGCAGGACGGCATCAGACTTAGACATGGTGAGAAGGAGAGTGGAGGGGACACACAGTTTGTCCTTCTCTGAAATACAAGAATACTCTTTTCCTTGGAGAAAGCACTGTCTTATTCCATGTTTATACCATGCAAACCAGGTAACACTAAAGTTACAGCAATAAATAATAGCAGTTATTCAGCTGGCCACTCCTTTTCTCTAGCCTGGTAAATTCAGGCCCAGAATAAAAATAAACAAAAATCATCCTTTGTGCTAAGCCTTGTACTTTCTCTGTATCACACTGCACTTGTACTCTACAGGAATATATTTTAGAAGGATACATGAATTGCATGACTGTGGTGCCTAAATTTTCAAAACTCTCCAGACTGGAAAGGGGTTTGGATATGGTTTTGGAGGATGAAAGTGAGGCACCAGTTACTAAAAAAAAAGTCAATATAAATTTTGATGATATTTTGAATTATGAGCAAAAATACAACCTTCACAACCTGACAGTGACATAAATCACTTCCAGCAGCAATCCTGGGAAGAATCAAATTCTGTCTTAAATAATGTGAGGTGAGAAAAATTACATCCATTTCAGCAAGGTTGTTTCTATCTCAGCAACAAACTTTTTCTTATATCCCCCCACATGGGACTGGATACTTACAGAGATAATAAATGGTAACTTGAAATCTCCTTTTTATAATCATATATAATCAAACAAAATTTGTTACTATCTTAACTAAAACAGAGACATTAGAGGGCATTCAAAGGGCTTTAATCAGTTATTATTTAATGAGATACAGAAGTAAAACTCATATGGCTGTTTTAGTCCAGATGTAAAATAATATAAATTCTCTTTTGACTGTATGCTCAATTAGTTTATATGATGAGAGAACCACAGGATCTAGTCTCTCTTCCCACAGGATCTGGGCAAATATAATGAACTTCTGATGTTAAACAACATCATAGCATGCAAAATGGAATGGTCATTCTGCTGAGAAGCTCAATTTTTTTCTTTATGGGTTCCAGTTTCCTGCAATCTAGCAGTGTTCTACCATGGAGCCATTCATGAGAACAGGAACTGCCTGCACATGTCTTGCCCAGCTTTGGAAAGCTGCATTCTAAAGGCTGGAGTTGATGTCGTTTTGTACAACATCACAACAGGTAATTAAGCATTTCATTTATAAAGGCTAAAAACAGAGCAGCTCTAGGAAATATTAAAATGTTATCAGGTCAGTTGCTGTGCTAAATGATCTCCTGAAGTAACACACAACCCTAAAAAAGATGAAGACTTATTTCCTTTTTCATTAATATACCTACTTCTGAAAATACTTCCCCCCTTCCTTTTTGTGGGTGTGCAGACAAGCTTTTATCAATAAACTAACATTATCCTAATTCAATAGGGATTGATCCAGATCTTCTCATTTTTGAGAAACTGAAATCCCAAGAGCCAAATGCTTACTCTTCAGCAAGTAAATCTGAGAAGCAGCACAGCACAAAGACCTCTGAGGAGGGAAGATGCCAACATCACAATGCCACCACGTCAGGTGCTCCTCTGCTCCGAGCTCCACCTGCTGCCACGAGCCATGGCTTACCAGCAAACACTCCCACCCCCAGCTGGAGTCTGACAGTGCAGAGAACTGAAGGTACTGCCTATTCCAGGGCAGAAACTTCCCCAGCAGCCATTGCTTTTGCTAAGAGGACAAGCAGCAGGTCGGTCACCAGCTCAGACAAGATTGCACACTCAGCTTTGAGCCCAAAGCCTGCCCAGGTGTTATCCCATGTGCCCACCCTTCCTCGCCTGAACAGCAGCAAGCAACACCTCAATGAAACCAAAGGCTACAGTGGGAGGAATTCCACATCGGATAACGAGCCAGCTGCCTGGGAAGCTGCAGCTTTGGGGGTCTGGCTGATCCCTGTTGTCCTTTGCTCCTCTCTGCTCTGCCTGTGCTGTTGCACTGTTGCCCTCACAGCCGGGCGCTGCAGCTACAGGAGGGGTCACTATAAACCAGTAAAGACAAGAACCACCATGTCCAGACAGCTCATAAAGTATGCTTCTGTCAGAGGTAATCTGTGAAACACCATCCTGGCTCAAACAGGATTTTAAAAATGCACCCTATACACCAGCTGTCACCAGAAACCAGAGGTTCTTCTCTCACAGAACCAGTGTTAACTTAGTTCAGAATATTTTGGTTATGATTTTTTTCTCAGCAGATGAAGCACAACTCCCTGTCTCTTTAGGTAGAAACACCCACTCACAGCACCCACTGTTTGAAGCATTTTTTTTTCATAATCTGAGGCAGATTAATGCCTGACACACACTGTAACACTTTCCCCAGGTTCAGTGCAGCTGCATTGTTGGCATGTCTGTGTGGCAGAGAATTATTTAACTGGATGAGAAATCCTGCTATAGTTATTTTTGTGCTTGTTTATTTGCTACCGAATGAATAAACACCCCATGTAATGCAGGAAAACACAAGTGACTTATGAAACAATCTTTTTGTTTAAATGGTCAAAATGATCATGTTTTCTGCCAAAGAAAGGCTAAACCTAGACTCAGAGAAACACTTGGTAAAGAACTAGGTCTGTACTTTTGGATGCCTTTCTTCAAGCTGAATACAGGCATTAAAATTCTACTTGTGTTCACTTTATAGTCTCGAGTGCTGCCAAGAAGGCAATTCAAACTTCAGGACCTTGCAGCACTCCATTCCAAATATAACTTCTCCAGAAAATCTGGGAATATACATGCAGTTATTATTGCTACATAATTGCATGTAGTTTTTAGGATACAGAATTCACACGCAGGTAGCTTAATCTAATTTAGATTAGAAAAATTATCTTTTCTTGACCTAAGCATTGCCCTGTAGTTTCAGCTGGATAATGTGTTTCAGTTTTCTTAACCTAGGGTTTTGCCAAGCATTGCTGAGTACTCTGTTATCTTCAATTACAGAGGCATACACAGTTTGTGCTACAATTAGCTGTTTAATACTTGGGATTTTTATTGGAATAGCAATTTATTTTTTGTTTCTGAAGAGAGGAGAGTGCACAAGGTCTCCTCCCTATTTCACAAAGTAAGATTTGCAGTTTGAGTCAGCACTATGGTAAAACAATGCCCCTCAATCATTTAATTTATAATGCTGCAAAGAATGCATTTTTTATCTAAGTCATGATTTAATCATGTATCAAGGATAGGGGAAGATGCTTAAATCCGTAATATATATATTTATGATCTATTGCTGAACTTGCAGTCACAAAAGCCTGTCTGAGGAACTTAGCTCTTAGAGTATCAGTGTGGAAACAAACTGAATGTGGGCCATCACCTTTCTCCTCTGTACTGTTCAGATATTACTGCTCTCAGAAAAATATTACAGAGCTCAGCTGAAAACTGGCAGGTTCTATCACATTGCAATCCCTTCCTTACCTGAGACTTGCACTAATTTCATGTCCCCAAGTCCTTAAGTGTCCATTCTTCCAGTTCAGGCTGAGCTGTGCCCTGAGTGCCCCACAGAGCATCTGCTGACAGCAAAATCAGTAGTGCCTCCAGCTTTTTTAGCTCCTCTGTGCTATCAGCCACCCTCCAGAGCAGCTTGAGTCAAGGAAAAAAAGACTAAAAGCTCAACATATGGGGTGGATACAGCTGTAGGATTTTTTAAAATAGAATAAGTCATAGGTAGTTAAACACTCGATTTCAAAAAGGAGGGTTTTAACCTCCCTTCACTCTCAGAAATGTAACTCCCTGCCTGCAGCAAGCCACAGGCATTCCTGGTTCCCTGTTTTTTTTTATCTCCAGATTAATGACTGTAGAGTGCACTTCAGAGCACCCTGATGCTCCATTGAGTCTTATCCTCAATATGATGTTCTGGAGAAGAATCATATCATGCAACTGGGACCTCAATTCCCCCCAGAAAAAGATATAGGAGACAAAATGAAAAATGCTATTTGTCCCATGAGCAAATGCTTCTGGGACAGCAGGGAACGATTAAAGCAAGATTATGTTCTGAAGAGATTTCTTGGTTTGTTGACAGAGAGAGGGGAAAAATTGGCAGAAAAAGGGTTATATGAAGCACAATAGCAGAGCTATTTCATTACAGACTAAGAGATTCACAAGAAAATAAATTAAAAAATATATTTTTGGTATGAGGGAAAGCAAGAAATGGGTAGAAAGATAATTTGTGCAGACAGCACATCCCTTTTTAGGCAACTGCCCCTTTATCCCTTCCTTTACTTGTAGCATCACTATGCCTGAAAACAGGGAAAAAAAAAATGTCCACTCTTAGGAATGTTTATATGGGGGATAAAAGGAAAGTTCCCACACGTGTGCACGGAGGGATGCACACCTCAGTCATTTACACTGTAATGTACATGACACATTAATAAGTGACCAGTGCTAAAGACATGTTTATTATTGTGCTGCAGAGCTGCTTTAACCTCTAAGGCTCTTAATCTCTAACTCTTCAGTTTTTAAACTTCAGCACAGGCTTCCAGAGGGATGAATGATGCCAAAGTATTATACAGTAAAATAGAGATGTATAGTTTACTTCTTAAAAATATGTGCTGTATTTTATATCCTTGATGTTGGGAAGGCTCCCACAGGGGTTAAGATCCCAGTGTTCCAGGTATTCTGCACAGTCACAGAGAAACACTGTCATGTTCAAACACAAACAGAAGCAGAAAAGCGGAGAGGAACATCCAAGAGCTCAAAATAGCATCCAAGCTGCCTTTTGTCTTGCCCACTGCATTACACAAGTTCTGTACTGTAACATAGAAACCATCAGTAAAAATCACAAGTGTATGTTTGAGTTTTATCCCAACATTGCTCTTGGCCAGTAGGCGTCATCTGTTTTTGGGAGAGATGTTTGGTGCTCAGGAGACCATCACCTTAAATCCTGCCTGCTTTACTTGAAACATTTATAGGATGTACCTAAGTTAGGCTTGAACACTTCAGAGAGAGCTGGAGAAGCCTGTGCATTTTAGGCTTTCCATCAATTAGCTGTGAAGCTAATGAAGAAGTCAGTTTCCCTTGCTGTGCTGTTCTTTCTACCAGACATTATTATTGATAAGGTCAAATTGTTGTTTCAGCCATGACTTCCAGAGTTCTGCTTAGGTCCATTCTGTAAAAAGCAAAGGAAAATTGGGATGTCCTCTGCTGCAGAGGATTTTCTCAGGTGCTCACATGTCCTGAGTACAGAACAACAGCTTTGTGGAGAAAAGCAAACTTACGGGATTTGGGGTTTCTTAAGACATTTCAGGGCTTCACTCCTGCCAGCCTTGTACACACCACTGGCTCCCGAGGCTGGCTCCTAGGGCAGCCCTTGTGCAGGCACTGACAAAGCTAAATAAGGAAACAGATTTCTCCTGTGCACATACTAGAACCAAACTGCCTCTGGAACAGAGCCAGGCACAACTCCAGGCACCATTCTCTCAAGTCAAACTGCACTTACTTCCTCAGTTATTTTGGTTTCACAGCTGTTCAGAGAAGATTTGGAGTTACACAGATGTTCCCATTTTCAAATGGGAATTTTAAACATTACCCTCATTGTCCAGGGATAAAGGAGCAACGTGATAACAGCTGAAACTTTCCCCATATTAAGCTTCTGCTAAAACTTTACATTAATATACATCCAAAAGGAAGGGCTACTAAAGAACCAAGTCAGTCAGTGCAAAATTGGGATTACAGGACAAACATTTTCAGTCTTAGTACAGCTCTGGCAAATTCTCATAGGAATTAAAATGCTGCATTAAACTTGGTCTCTTACCATATGAAAACAATCCTGACCTAAGAAGAATCCTTCCTAAACTGACAGTGTTTTGGCACTGGGAACAGATGCTCTCCTTGGCTGTATGTACACACAGAGCACACAGTGAGAAATCCTAGCAGGGAGTGAGTCCAGCACACAGAATGCTGCAGAAATTGATTCCCCTCAGCTTTCAATGTCCTTATTCTTACACTGCTTCTGCCAACGAGCTGCTGGGAGGGTCACATCAGCAGCTCTTCTATAGGTATGCAGAATCCTTAACTCCCTCTGCCCCTTCTAGGGAATGATTTTCTCTCTAAGTTGAAATCTTAATAAGCCCAGAAGGTAGAATAAAAGCAAGATTTATTTATGTCCTTTCAAGATTTGGTAGGGTTTTTTTTTTTCCTTAATTGTGAGAAGGCAAAAAAAAAGTGATTCCAGAGTTTTAAATAAATTTCTTTCAATTACAAAATATCAAATATAAGATAAACATCCATATAATTCTTCCTCTGTGCTACATAGGATGCTACAAACTTTTTTCTTTCCTTGAAAAGCCTAGGTACATTCAAGACAGAAGTCAGCAGGCTGAGGGTAACAAGGCTCAGTCCATTCCTATTTACTTACAAACCCACCTCACCAAGTCTCATCATTCTTCCTGTCCCAGGTACTCTGGGATCTTCTCAACAACTGCTGGTTCACTTTCCCACTACCATCCCATTTTCCACCTTATTTTACTCCATTATTTTAGAGACAGTTGCCTTTTCATAGGATATTTGTTTGCCCTCACAATACCAACTGAGAACCTCAACTGTCCAGAGTGCTCCAACACCTCTCCAAGTCAGACTCTTAGGCAACATTATCCTCATTTTACACAGAGGCAAAAATCTGAATGACATTTGAAAAGCATTTAGAGCTCCTAATTTTCAGACTTTTAATTAATGGAACTGGAACTATGAACTAATTTCATTAGGTTTGACACTGTTGCTCTAGGTTAAATGCCCAAAGAAGTGTGAGAAATCAGAATGTGATTAAGCAGAGGACTGAACTGGTCATGCTAACAAAACACAGAATAAACATTCCAGTTACCAGTATGAATCCAAACATACTTTATTCAAAGGACAAGAGTCATGGACAGGACTTAACTCATAGTCAAGTTTCATTTTTTGGTTCAAGTTCTGAATAATTATATATCCATATCAGTAGAAATACTAACACAGTAGTTGAACATCTCTGTAATGATCAGGTGTACCTGCAGATCTGCTCTTCTCATGCTTGTATATTCAGTAGTTTCTTCACAGATTCCTTGTACTGAGACATGTTACTTTCTGTTTCGCCTTCGTTTTTAAGCGCGGTGACCGAGTTTCTGTAATTCTTAACCACTTCAGATGCCAGCAGCTCCTCTTCAGTGACATTACTGACATTCTCTGAGGCTTTTATTCGAAGCAATGTGTCCAAGGCATTTTTCTGAGAGCGACTGTTTTCCCAGATATACTCTTCCATGTCTTCCTCAGACTTCTCGCTCTCCCACTTCTCAGTTTTCTGAAAGAAAATGCACAACCTTAAAAACTATCCAAGACTGAAACAAAGCAACAATAATTTGAAGAAACTGATCTCTCATAGCGATTCCCTTTAAAAACTGCATTTGTGGTGGAAGCTATTTCCTCCTGTAGAGTCCAAGGCTTGTAAGTCAAGCCTGTATGAGCAGGATGAGCTCCTTTTTCCCCCTCATCAGGTTCTTTCTGTATCTGGCAGATAAAACTGGCTGAGTCAAAGTGGGAGGAAAAGCTTATGGACTATACATAATGAATAACTAAAATCCTTGCAAAAGTAGTAATTTTAAAGAGCTCTCAACACTGCAGTTCTGGAAGCAGCCACCCAGCTATTATGTCCCTAGCACAGGGTTCTGGTCTGGCTACACTGGCTGGTGGGGGGGAAAGTGAGACAGTGCCTAATGAGTAACCCATGATGTGACACACAAAGAAAAGCACCACCAACAAATCCACTTCTTCTTCCTGCAAAATACATTGCTCAATAGAATCTCTATCCACAAGGTGCTGATCTTTACCTAATCAGTGCTGCAAAATTAGACAGGATCAGAAGAAGACACCACCATCTCAGTGCTGTAAACACACTTGTTCTGTATCAATTCTGTCTTTCAACATCTCTCCAGCAGGCCTTGAAAGAAACTTTAAGAAATATTTCAAATGTTGTAACCTGCTATTTTTTATTGTACTTTGATAAATACAGATGCTTCAGTGATATATTTGCATTTTTTATATATTGCAGGCTGTATTTTTGAGTATTTATAATTATTTAGTACTTTACTGATGTAACCAATATGTCATACCTATGTAAGAATCACAATTTGAAGTATTTTGCTATTCATCATGTTTTTCTTAAAATTGTTATAAAATCATGACTAAATAAAACTTGCATTTCTCTGGAAATATATTCAAAGAAACCTTATAGTAATGCCTTTACAGCATGCTGATTTTATCTTTTCTAAAATCACTTGCCAAAAAGGGCTCTTCAATAAATTTTTAGCCACATGCAGAACCAGAAAAACATCTTGTAAGCTGGGGGAGGAGGGTTTTTTTTGCTGTTGTTCATGGTATGTTTTGTTTGTTTTTTCTTTTCTGCAAAGGAGGTAAGATGAGGTGTGTATTGGTATTGTTTTTCATTTGTTTATTTAAAGGTTATTCTTTCCACTAAGCATCAAGATTGCTGCAGTCAAACCACATTATTCAATAACCTTTAATTAAGCCCCAAGATTTTTTTTTCACTCTGCAGCTCTTGTGTGCTTGGATTCCTCTATCTGAATTTAGAACACCTTCCCAAGGGCTGTGTCCTGCACCTGGTAAATGGCATCTCTTGTCTTTTGAGTCTGAGTCGAAATGTTTAGTCAGAAGCAGCAATTCACACTGCTCAAAGGTTCATATGACTGACATTAAACCCTGGACACAATAAACCACAGGAGTAAAAAGGACCTCCTCTTTCAATTTCTGGAGGTGAAAAACAGGAACAAAAGGACATCCTGTAGCCCTGTACTGCTGAAACATTAATGGAACAAGTGGGCACAGTGAAGTGTTCCTTGTCTGTTTGACAAACCCTGCAATCCAGAGTGGAGATTTAGAGTTTTAAATTAACAGCATCATCCTGCTTTACACATCCCCTGGTTATGTGCAGAGTGGCTATCCAAGCATTTTTTCCCCTGAACTCCAACAGAATTTTCAAGCCAAAGCCTCTCTCACAGGGATAGGGTTTCTCAGGAGTAAGGGAATATGAGTATCACTCCTGGTCACTCGCTGGACCAAACCCACATCTGAAATTCAAACAAAAGATCCCTGTGAGGCTTTTAAACACCTCTAAGTCACAGCAGAGACAACAAGGACTAATGACAGCATTACATTTATCTCTTCAGGAATATCCTTCTCTGTACACAGCAACTCACAGGATTCTTGAGATGCATGCTGATAAACAGATTAAGATTTCCCTACCTCTTGTGAGCATTACAAAGCAAAATTTTAAAGCAACTGTTGAGTATTTCTTTCTTGGAATTCTTCCCAGCAGAATGATGTTGTCAACATGGATTTTAAAATAAAATCTGACTGCGTGGTGGGAGGTGAGGGGGAAGGCAGGAAGGGATTTGACAGTAGGGGGAGATTTCCAAATCCATTAGTTTTTACAAACTGTATCCATTGAAACTTTGATACCTTTTCAACAGAATTTACTGCAAGAGAAAAGTGACTGTAGAATTATATAGGCAATTGGAAACATAGTCGAGGTAGACAAGCACCATGAAGCCTTAACAGTGGAAATGTTACACATGTTGCAGTCTCAGTTTAAAGTGTTATGAATAAAACTAATAAGGAGAGTTAAATAAAGTTCAAAAATTAGGTCTTTATCACTCAAATTTTATTAGTTGAATTCTTTTTGTCCCCTGCAGATTAAACATGTTAGTAAACATGATAAAAACTGTTCACCAGTTTTAAAACTGCAGTCTTAAAAATGAGAATAAAACAGTTAGAAGAGGAATCCAAGTGTGATATTGTTTTCCTAGAATCCCCACTTTGAGAACCTGGTTAAAAATAAGAATTCACTAAAAATGGTTTCCTCATTCTACCACATGCAAGACAGAATCTCAGTATTATCTAGCTTGGCTAAAGATGCACTCAGCTGATACTTTCAATCTTTTCCTCTTAAAAAACTTACAATAAGAATAAAAAAAACCCAAACCAAAACACCAGAAAACAATTTTCCATATAAAGTAAAAGATTTAAACCTATGACTAAAAAGGCATAAAAGGCTATTTTTTCACTTCCCAATGGAACTATAAAGAATTATTTTTCAATGCCATAAACATAATAAGGATTTGTTTCTAAGCAAATCTTTTATGCTACAGTTTAAGCCAGTATTTTGGGAGACTTACAAGCCTTTACAGTGCTTAATCTGAATTCTGAAATAGAATGAATGCTAAAATAGACTTTGGACAGTGAAGTTGCTTTTTACATGTAAGTCATTAACAAAAGGCTCCACTTCATATGGTACCTTAAAGTGCAGAAGAAAGGAAAGAATTTGGGATTTCTTAAGCAGGCATTTCATCATCAGCGTGCCTGAGGTTTTTTCTGCCCATTCAACTTGCACAATTTTGATGCTGCAGTGATACAGAGGCTTAAAATTTTCAGTTCCCTGATCTTCCTTTTGGGAAAAACATTTTAACTAAAATTTCTCTAGTGGCACACAGAAATCTTGAGGGCAATTAAAAACATGACTCATGTTGGTTAATTTTCTTGTCAATGGTTTGAACAGTTAAATATTCAATGCTGTTTAGCAAAGACCAGGTATTTTAACAGGATTATTTTTGAGGGGAAGCAAAGTTCCTTAAATGCCGAGTCAAATTTCAAAATCCATGCAGCCTAGAATAAATACACCTGTATCTTTGGATTGCATTGCAATAAAAGATGCTCTGTGTGGAACAATAATCTTACATTTTCAGATAATAAATGACAGCTATGCTAACATTTTCCAAGTTACTGGGAACCTTCAATCCTAAGAGGAGTTGCCAAAAACAATTATGTGCTTATCTCTTTGGATACAATACACTTTGATCTGTACTATTTAATTAACAACTTAGAAATATCAACAGAAGTTTGTAGAAAAGCAAAACCTATTTGTAGCATATGAGACTGGATACAGAAATTGTAATTGCTTGGTGATGTGGAATAAGTTAAAATCCATTCTTCTGAATAAGCAGAACTGTATTTTCTAGGACACAGCAATGGCACAGGACAGGTAGAACCTCTAGAGAGTCAAGGGAAAATCAAGACAAACTATGAAGATAAAAATTCCAGTGAGGTCCAAACGTGTAACACAAAAGGAAAACAAGCACAGAAACAAAACCAGAACTCTGCCCCAAAGACTAATACTACACAAGAGATGCTCCCATAATTAATGATGCTCTCAAGTTTAGTCTCTGGCTCTGTAACTAACTCAGGAAAGTTGCCATCAGTCTCTTTCAAAACTTAAGATAATATCTAATTTCTCTAGGCTGGAGTAGCTGCATGCATTTTCTGGAAAATCCAGGTTTCTGAAAGGGTAATTTGTAAGGTATTTATCTACCTCACTTTGATTTTGGAAGGCTGACCAGATAAGATTTTGATCTCATCAAGAGAGATCCGTGATATTAAAAATCCAAGTCTGATGATTTTCTGTTCAGTTTATTAATGTCTATGTCCCACAAGACTTTGTTTCACTCCAACACAGACTGAAAATTGAACAGTGACAAAATTGTATTTATGCATCAAAAAAGAGCCTTGTTCCTCCAGCAACAAGAAACATGGAGCTTAAGCATAAGGTATTGCAAAATGCTTACTACAGTCAGAAATATTACAAAGACAATTCATAATTCAACCTTTTGCTGGAATGCTCATTGTTTTTGGTTCCAAGAGGTGCAAAAAAAAAGTGTAACCTTCTTCTACTAGAATACACATTTCCTGTAAGGAAACCTCCTTCCTTTGATTTTAAATGTTTGAACTCAGAGAAAATGGATGAACTTTAACATCCACTGTAAAGCCACTTTAGCTTTACCTTTTCTGGTTCCCATTACTGATGAGGACTCTCTCAGCTGTCCGATTCTGGTGAGCATGCAATGGAATCCATGGTTCAAAACAAAGGACATACTCCAACATTTAGAGACCAGCCTCACTTCAGCCTCAGTCTGCATTACTTAAACCACACTGAGAGAGAAGCCTGTTCTAGTTAGGGAGGGCACAATTACACCACCCTTCATTGTTCTAAGGTCCTCAAGTCAGGAGCTTCACTCTGAACATCTTCAGTAACACTAAAAGGTGTCCAGGGAGCTTCAGCAAGACTTGAGTGCCTCCACCACTTGCCACTGCAACTCTACAACCCCCATGTCATAACATCCTGAGTGTTCATAACATCAACTTTGGAATTCTAAGTAGCCAGAGACCTGCTTAGGTTTCAACAGTGGACTCATATCTTTTCCACATATTTTAGGCTGAATTACAAGGTAAACTCCCAGTATGAAACTGCAAAATTCTGCTGTTACCAAGTATTACTGGCACAACCTGAAGTGGTAAAAATTATGTTTATTTGGAATGGCTTAAAATGACTGTAGTTGAAAAAAATGAAGATGAAGCCTAAAGAAAAGCTGTATGATGGATTTGAGTGTTATCATCAGTGGTCATGTAAAAATACCCATCACAGACACTGCATCCCACCAGTGCCTTGCCACTGAAAGCTCTACAAAGAAATGCAAAAGTAGTTCCCCTGAAATTCAATCAAGCTGTACAGCTGCAGGGTTGATAAATTTTAGTTAAGCCTCCAGTGTCATGCTGTCTGCTCATTCTTCATTTTTGTCCTCCCCTCACCTTTCTTTTTCTTACTGTAAGAAGTAGTGGAGAGTAGAAAATCCAGGACAACTTTTTAGCAATCTTTCAAGATCCCAGCTTAGCAAGGCTGAATCGAGATTCTTCACTCTCCTTCATACTGTGTATGTTGAAACACCACATGGAATTGGAGCAATAAAAATTTAATTATTCTTAATGTTTTTCCTTACTGGAAAATTTACTTCATGCTGCATTTGCTTCACATTCCTGCTTTCAACTCCTGACAGGATTGGACTTTTGAGTGATAAACTATTAATCCAAGCTGTGTGAAGAAATCCATCCAAGATCCTTTCAACCACTCGAGGGCAGCAAACTCTAACTCTTTAAAAACCACTTGTTCCATAAATATACATCCACGTTTGGAGTGATGTTACAGCATTCAAGCAGACCAGCATTTGAAGGCAGCAAAAATACAACTGGTTAAACTGCTGATTCACTGATTAATTCAATCCATGCACAATACTGGGGGATAATTTGAAAGGAATCACAAAAGAAGTCCAAAGAAGAGAAATTCAATTCTTACTAACTGAGCAAGTCAGCCATGTTATTAATATATTCTGAAAGCTAACAAAACACAAATATCTGATTAATAACCAGACAACCAGTAAACAGGAAGCAAAACATCTCCAAGTATTTTAGAATGAGAAAATGAATGAACATTCTTAGGTTTTGAAGATTTTTAAGACTGTTTTAAAATAACTGAACTCATGGGTCTGATACTGCATTTGTAACTGTATTAAAAGGATGATGCATTGCTGGCAACTAAAACATAATTACACTTGAAATTCCATTTCCTGATGTATATCTGCATATAACATTTCCCCCCACACATGTGTGCAATTGACAAAATGCAGTAATCCAGATATTAACATAAATCATAGGAGTTCTGCCAAATTTAAGGAGATCATGGGCAAAGTTTTCAGGCTTGAGGGCAGAAGTTACATGGATCCAGCTTTCCTTCACTCAGTAAGAATGGAACACTGCCCTCATATTTTGATTCAATTCCATCAGCCACATGCATTAACAGTGTGGAACTACTCTGCTGGGAAAGTCATCAAATCCTACAATTAGTTCTGCAAACAGGACTGATGTTACTGCCTAAATGGAAGGCCAGGCCCTGTCTGTCCCCCTCCAATATTAAAGTTCATGTAAATGAAAATAAACCACACACTGTTTGCTCATGGTTTGCTCAATGGATCCAAACTGTCTTTCAGCAAGTTATTGAAAGGCATTATCCTTGATCAGGGGGCAAAAAAACCATGCCACAAAATAAAGCATGTCACACAAAATAAAAACCCATGTCTCAGGAAACCATTAATTTTTCATGGGAATCAAAGACAATTACAACTGATTGACAAACTCATCAAATATTAACATGGAGGATGAAAGGTAATAAAAGTGCAAGAGACTTGTGCATATTCAATAAACACTGAATACTCCCATATCAATATTGCATAGCCCTGTCTGCCAGCACTAATTAAAGCTGGAGCCCAGCACAGCCATGGTGTTTGTCTGAAATTATTAAAGTGAGCACTTCTAGCTCTCTTGTCATTGCTTACTACTGGAAACTACTCTGCCATTAATTTAAGATTTGTAATGCAATGTGATGCTGTTGGGGAGAAAAACACCCATGTGTACTTGAAATCTACAGTAAATGTTATCTTTCACCACCAATTTAATTTGATGCACTCTACAATTACAAAATCATCCTTCAAGGCAACTGCCACTGAAAGGGAAATATATCTCATCCTCCTTAGGATGTTCTTAACATCAGCACTGCAGTGATCAAAATCAAGAACAATTCATAAAAATGCTGAATACAAACATTTCCTACTCTAGAAAATCTGAAAACAGTTAAGTATGAATTTAGCAGTGGATAAGGTACAACTTCTGTAAGAGTGACATATGGAGATGATGAAGGCTTTGTCTGCCTCAAACACTGTGATAATGACATGGGACATTTGAACAAAGTTCAGTCATCCAAAACATTACTATGGATTTCCAACAACAACAATTTCAGTTCAGACTGCTCACTTGTTTTCTCTAAAAAAATGCCTGTAAAATTGTTGAAGGGCACCAACACAACCACAAAAATACAGGAGACAAATATGAAGAATTCCCTGTGAAAGGAAAATCTGTAGTCAAAGTGGGAAGGCTGCCCCTTTTCTGAGCAAGGGGGAGCTCAGAAGAGCAGTCAGCTTGAGACAAGGTATGTGAGAGAAGCTTGAGACAAGGTATGTGAGAGAAGCAGAACACTTCCAAATGACAGCCATGGTTTACTGCAGCCCAGGAAGAGCCCAAGGAAAAACATATTCTAATTAACAGACAGGAGTTTGGCATCCTGCAAAATGTTCTCTTGGTTGAATCTGAAGAAAAGTGAGTTGGAAGAGAATATAATTGTAAGGGAATTTACTTTAAAATATGACAGAGAGCACATTTAGAGTCCACACTCAACTGCTTACCCAGGATTCGTGGTACAGAACTGTGAGCAGGTGCATGCCATAATCATAGTTCTGTCTTCTCAGGGGACACCTGGAAATGCAGAAACATTTTTCTGAACAAAAGGTTAAAACCTACCATCACATTTTCTACTGTGTAATGTAGGGAATATTAGGAAATGAGTGGTTGATTCTTGTGTACTTCTCAATTACACACAACTAAGAATACCATGGAGGCTTGAATAATAAGAACACAGGAGAATGGGCAGCTGCAAGGCAGCAGGAAAATATACAATATCCAAGAATTTACAAATCTGGAGACAGAAACTTCTTTGCCCCGTCCTAGATTACAAGGCAAGATGCATTCAATTGCCATCTGTTAGAATTGTGGCACTTATCTTCTTAATTGGGCAGTTTTCTTTATCTCTTCCACAAACCAATCCTCCCCGCTGGGAGACATCTGCTGTTAATGGGCCATTGAGTGTCACTGCATGACTGATAAAAGTTGCAGCATCCCATTGTGAGATGCTCCACCCAGAGGGAGGAGCCAAGCATTTCTACCTGGATATAATCTTGAGTTTCTGGGACACCAGCACAGCTTTTTCTGCACTGGATTTCCCAGAGGAACAGCTGCCTCTTCCACTGCCTCTTCAGAGCAAGGTTACACCCTTTTCTGCAGGGTCACTGCTCCAGCAGAACCACACCTGACACTCCAGGAGGACTGCAGCCACAATTCCAATGGGACTGCTGCCAACACCCTGTCCAACAGGGTGTCAGGTTGTATTCTGACTCTGTCAGTGTTGTTTTAGTTCACTGCATTGTTTATTTTATCTTTTTATTTTCTTCCCTAATAAAGAACTGTTATTCCTGCTCCCATATTTTTGCCTGAGAGCCCCCCTTAATTTCAAATTTATAACAATTCAGAAGACGGGGTCTACATTTTTTTTTCCATTTCAGGAGAGGCTCCTGCCTTCCTTAGCAGACACCTGTCTTTCCAAACCAAGACAGCCCCCTGTGCCAAATTGGAATCCAACACACATTAAGTCTGAACTCTTTTAAAAACCTCTTTTTAACAGTTAGTAGGAGGAGTAGTGTTAATGAAGTCCCACATTAGCCTTAAAATATAATAATTCACCAAGACAATAACTGGTATTACTAGAAGACACTCAGCCCTTTCTCTGCTGTGGGCACTGCTACAGTATTTTAGTTTCCTTCTGGCAGCTCACCTATCTGTTGTAATTGTGAGCACATCTGTCTTCTGACAGTACCGCTCTCCCACGAGCTTAATGAGCTTCTTCTTTGCATGGTCATCCAAATTCAGGTTAGAAAGTTTAACCTTCAAGAAAAGGAGAAAACAACTTTAATTCCTTAGAAAATCCAAACTCTGAACTCTGGAAGTACTTGAGGCAGGCAGATCTTCTATCAAGGAGAGCTATCCAGGATGCATTTGCAGAATTTCTTTGGATTGTATCACACTGATGTCTTAAGGCAAGAATAATGTGATATTGAAACAATATATACCTGCATAGTATCCCCACATGCCCCCAATGTCATACAAGTCCCAAGGCCAGTGAATATGAATGGACAGATTTTGTCAGGAGCACACAGACATACTCATTTGTGTGTGATTTGAATTCCCTCCATTTCTCTTATTTCCTTACAGAAGATCATGCTTGCATGTTTGGAAAAGAAAGCCAAGCATTTAGGGGTTTGAAACAAAGGCTGTTTACCAAAATTACTACTTACTCTTAAGGTCACCACTCTTGCTTTGGGATTCCGAATAGAAGTCCCTGAAGAAACATAATCTACTGTTTCAATTTCAATGGGAAAATGCTGTTCACATTTCTCATCACTGTCCAGAGCACTTGGCCATTCAGTGCAGAAATCTGTACAATAAAGAGTAAACACTCTGAGTAATACCTATCTGGTACATTTAGATGGAGTTTTTTCTCTTTCAAATGTATTGCAATTTATGTTTTTAAAAGTACTAGTCCTAGGAACTACACTTGTTTAGGTAACAGCAGTGTTTCTGCTAGACTCGCTCCAGTATTACCATGTCTCTCTTTGTACTGGCTTCCCCAAAACAGGATACAGTACTGCAGATGTCAAATAGGATCACAGAATGGTTTGGGTTGGAAGTGACCCTCCTGCTATGAAGATTTTTTACTAGATCCAGCTGCCCAAAGCCCTGTCTAACTAAGCTTGAACACTTCCAGGATGGGGTATTCACAGCTTCTCTGGGCAAGCTCTTCCAGTGTCTCACCACCTTCATCACAAAAAAAGGCTTCCTTTGCCTGAGCTCCTCATCAGGTTCCCCTTACTGGCTTGCTGAGTGGAAGGATGCTCCTGGTCTCCAGTAGATCCTGTATCTCCCCAGCAGACCCTGCTCTCACAGAGCGTCTCATACTAATAGCTCTTTGGTCATTAAATGCAGCCCATAATGGCTACTGATTGAAGCCTGGTTCAATCACAGTTCTCTGAGAACTGAGTCACATTCATCACTCACCTTCTGTACAGCTCTGAACTATCAAATCATCAGTTCAAGCAAGGTCTTGTGCAAAAGTAACATTTCAGTCTTACTCTTGTCCTGACAACCTCCTGAGACTTATCTGTTACCACCTGGATGACTCCTGGCAGCAGCAGGAAAGCAAACAGTACCAGCCACAGCCAGCTGAATAGCCAGCTCCACAAGTGTACCACGTCCCACCACCATCACACACAGTTACATCTTGCTTTGTCTGAAAACTTCCAGAGATGGTTTAAAAAGAAAAAAACAACCAACTAAACAAACAAAAAAATCAAAAAACCCTCAAACCCCCCCTCACCTTTAAGAGCTGCACAGTGCTTCTTAATTGCAGGAGGAGTAAGATGCAAAAAATTGGGGATCTGAAACAGACACATTAAGAGTTACCAAAATAATAGCTTTTTGTCTGATCAGAAGTTAATGGGCATTACTGAAATCTGATTACACTTCTCACATTTGGTAAGGCAGTATAATATGCTTAAGGAAATGTTCATTTAAGCAGACTCAAGTCTGATTTAGGGAAAGACTTAACTCTGTGACAAAAGTCACAGGCATGATCATCCTAAAAAGTCTCCTGATATCATTCACTTGTTAATTAACTATATATTTGTTACCACTTAGAAATTCAAGAGGATCACGTGACTTAATAGCAGAAAGCAGTCTCCAAGACAAATATTCCAATCAAAGCAGCACAGCCTTAGTGAACAGTGACTTTAAAAGTGACCCCCAGCCGTGGCACATGTTTTACCTTGATAAGTTCTAGGTTTCCTTCTTTTGGTGGAGGCACTCCTCTCTTCACTGGGTAACCCATTCGGATTGGGAGAGGCACAGAAGCAGGTTTGAAGGCAGCTGCTGTTGGGTACACACTGCTCCAGTCCTGATCCACAGCCATCCTCTCCGTCCTGGGGGGTGCAGCCTGATCAAGGGAAAAGGGGACAGGTGGGATGGGAGAGACACGGGATATAAGACAAGATCAACACATCACATAATGATTTCAAGAACCAATTCCCACAGCTGGACATTTCAAGACACCTTTACAGCCAAAGTTAGTGCTGATTTGTAGAGGAATTTTTAGCAGAGAGCCTCTGCCATCTTAGCTGCCAGGCCTTTCCCAGACTTTTGCATTTGATGGCAGAGATGCTTAGGAAGAGGAATTTGCCATCTTCCTGCCTTGGGATAAATCAGGAGGGGGAATCAAACCACTACAGAATTGCAAACTCTATTTCCTAAAGGGCCTGAACACGTGGTGGGGGACAAGACAACGAGTTTTAAAATTCTGGAATTCTGTAGGTGTGGAACAGTTCATAATTAATAATGCTGAAATTTCTTGCCACAGAAATTCCAGTGTAGGGACAATGTATCAGTACATTGCAGGAATAGCTTATACCCTCCAGAAACTGACCATAATTTCAGTCAAATACTAGAAAAGAAAAAGAAAAGAAAAAGAAAAGAAAAAGAAAAGAAAAAGAAAAGAAAAAGAAAAGAAAAAGAAAAGAAAAAGAAAAGAAAAAGAAAAGAAAAAGAAAAGAAAAAGAAAAGAAAAAGAAAAGAAAAAGAAAAGAAAAAGAAAAGAAAAGCTTTATGCCAGAAAGCAAGCACCACAAATCCTGTAAACTCAGTCTGACAACAACATCGACATGTCTGGGTTTTTGGAAATGCGACTTTAAGTTACTTTTTACACTGCACTACATGGTGTCAGTGCAAGTTAACTCTCAGCTTAGTGTTGTATTTTTAATTTTTGATAACACAGACTGAAAAGGTTACAGAAGGCAGGTGCTGGCCTGGAATGGTCCCAGGGGATTGTTTCACCAGGATTTGACTGCAGAAGGGGCTGCTGGGCAAACTGACACAACACACAGCTTAGAAAACTTCCCCAAACACCTGAGCTACCTGTAAATTTCAGTACTTACTGATCTTACAAACTGTGGTGTCCTGCCTCTTCTCCTTACTGAACCTGAAAGAAGGAGAAACAAAAGATATTAACAAAAACATATTTTTAAAATAAATTAACCTATAGTTTTGGGAGCAAAAAATGTAGCATGATTCCGTATGTCTTTTTTTTGTTTTTGTGACAATATCCAGTAGTAGTCCCCAGTCTTTACATGGAAGAAAGGTACTCAAAACTGAAGATTACCAATTAATTTTGCAAAAAATAAGATAAAAAAGAACTTGAAGGACCAAAACGAAGGACACTTTTGCCTTCATTCCTATGCTCCCTTTCCTCTTTCCCACACAGCAGCCACAAATCACTTTCCACCAGCAGCACAAGATGGATAAACTTAAGAGTTCCTATTTCCAAAAGGAGAGGGCCATGGCTCCATCCTTTCCTTCAGACAGCACAGCTTCACGCCCTCTTCTGTGCCACTCTGCACACAGCTAACCCCTGCATGAACAGTTCGGGCATTGGATGGTTTCTCTTCTAGAACTGGGGATGGGGAACACCTTGAGCCTGCTCACTGGGCAGTTCCAGAGAAAGTGGAATGGGAAGTGAAAGAGTTTAATCCATTTCAGGTCTGGGCTTCTCCTGGCTCTACTTTATAGCTCACTCATTTCACCTGGAGCTGTGGTGAGGGATCCCTAGGGATGCATTAAGTCACCAAATACCACTGGATTTTCAAACTAAACACTGATCTTTGCATACCTGTCTGTCTTCACTTCCTCCTCCTCCTCAAACTCTAAAACACTTCCAAACCCCAGTGTCCAAAAACCACACCAGAATATAATATGGCCTCAGACATACAAAGATGAACCTGATGACATTTATTTTCAAGAGTCTGATTTGAATTCAGAAGTTTCATCGACTGTACATATATAGCATAAAGCAAAGATTTAAGAAGGGATGTTTGGGTTCTTTTTTATATCATTCAATCTCACAACCCTACCCCATAAAAACTTGTAGATTTCACATGTTACTTGTTTCCCTTATCAGAGAACTTTATGTCTCTTCATCCTTTTCTTGCCATTAAAATCTTAAACTGAGCAGCGCATCCGTTCAGGGCGCTCCAACAGATAATATTCAGCACTCCTTTAACCCTCGACCTACCTTTTTCGTGGTGCTTTCACATACAGCCACACGTCACAACAACCTTACTATTTCTGTTACAAACATCTGTAATTTCAGGCCAGGACAGGACACCTTTAGCTACTACTGCGTCAGCGGACATCACTCCGAGGCGCTTCCAGCGACCTGGCGCGCTCCACATGCCCACCGGGAAAAGGCCGGGAAAACTCACTGCTCCCAATGGCATTGGCCAGGCACGACACCAAAGGCTTCCCAGGAGTACACTCAGCGATGAAATTCCCCTTGGGAACAACCCAACGCAGGCACCGCTCCGCTACAGCCCTGCCTGCCGTGCGTCCCGCCATGCCGGCGGCGCAGCCCGACCGCCCCGGGCACCCCGCGCTCACCTTCCCGAGGCTGCGGCCCTTCCCTGCCGCTCACCGCGGGCGCCGACGAAAAAGCGGCGCGTCCCCAGTGAGGCGTGGCCGGGGCCCCGCCGGCGGCCCGGGACAGCACAGCCTGAGACAGCACAGCCTGGGACAGCAGAGCCCCGCAGCTCAGCCCGGCCTGGCAGCACCGCGCCGCCATCCCGGCCCCGCCGCGCTCCTCCCGCGGCCCCGCCCGGCGCGACGGCGGCCGGCTCGGGCCCGGCCCCGAATGGGCGAATGCGGTGGCGCCGCCTTCACGCAGCCCCGCAGGGCCTGTTCTGCCCCGGGAGGAGCCGCAGGGTTCCCGGGCTCTGTCCCTGGGCGCTGCTGTGGAGCTGTGAGCTGGGAATATGCCGGGTTGGAAACGTGTCCTGGCCCTGCACAGACACACCAACAGTCCCACTCTGTGCATCCCCGAGAGCGTTGTCCAAACGCTCCCGGAGCTCTGGCAGCCTTGGGGCCGTGGCCATGCCCTGGGGAGCTTGGGCAGTGCCCCACACCCTCTGGAGGAAGAACCTTTTCTGATATCCAGCCTAACCTCCTCTGACACAACTTCAGGCCATTCTCCAAGTCCTGTTCCTGGTCACAGAGAGCAGAGATGGGAGCTGCCCCTCTGCTTCCCCTCATGAGGAAGCAGCAGATGGCCCCCTCAGTCTCCTCCAAGTCAAGTTTTTTTCCCCTCACAAGTTAAAATACAACTTCTCCCCTCAGTCTCCTTCAATTTATTTTGGGGGAATTTACTTTTTTACCCCATAACCGAAGGGAAGGAGGACTGGTGAAAACAGCCATACAATGCAGTTCAGAACAGGAGATGTAGACAGGAACTAATGAAGAAAAGTTCAAGTCAGTGTAGCTGTAAATTGAAACATGATAGCCAGTAAAATTTGCTAGGATAAAACACAGTCCTGCAAAAAAATGTGTATTAATTAAAACTAGTAATCAAAACTAAAAGTTTGATGGCATAAATCTTTCATGCTGTTCAACCAGAGCTTCCTGTCTCTCACATTCACCTCTTCCCACAAGATCCTTCAAGCCCTCTTTTTTTGGTGCAGGACAAACTGAATTGTGCTGGGCTACATCTGAGACACGCTAAACACCTCATCTGAATGACAATGGACTGTGACTTTTCTAGCAAATAAACTGCAAAAGGGACTCAAGGTTTTGACTCATATTTCATAGTGAAAGAGCTTAAAATTAAACGTAATCTAAATAGCTGCCTGGAAAGTCCTGTATTAAAAACATGGATACTGCTCAGAGCTGGGGCCTTAGAACTCACTAAAAATGAAGTGAAATACCATCAGACACATTGAGAGTTTCCTCTGGAACACAGCATGGAACCTCCTTTTCAAGGGAAAACTCCTTTCAGCTCTCCTAATGTTTTAGCCCCAAAATAAATCTTGATAGGGAAACAAAACTGTTGGTAGCACAGGTGTTTCCAGTAAACTACCCAGATTTCCAAGTCTAGTTGAAAAAGATATGCACAATTTTATCCATGATGTATTTATTTTCTGTAAAATATACCAGTATATCATCCTGAAGGACAGGAGAAAAAAAAAAAGAAAAACATGTAAACAGAAAGGACTATGTGATTTGTTTATATCTAGAAAATCAAAGCATTGACAAATGCCATGTGGAACAAGGAGAATTGAATGCCTCTGAATGTTTTTCCTTACTGGAAAATTGACTTCCTGCTCCATTTGCTTCCCTTTTCTGCTTTCAAACTGGACTTTTCAGTGATAAACTAGTAATTGAATTTTCCTCTCTGCTGCACAACCAACCCATAGTCCAACATCTTGTCTCAATGGCCACATTCCAGAGGAAACATTTACATTTAGTAATATTTTACAAAATTTGGAAAGCAACACATTCCCATACATTTGCCACCTGCTGGTTTTAATGGGAGGAAATCCATGGCTGTCTGAGCTGATGAGCTCTTTGTTCTGCTGGTGACACCATGGCCAGCATTGACCTGCAATATCAGTGTTACTGCCTCCAAGATCCCAGGAATTTCAATGCTCTCTAACAGCAAAATTTGGTGCTGATTTGTAGAGGAATTTTTAACAGAGGGCCTCTCCCATTTGGCTACCAGGCCTTTTCCAACTGTCCACTGCATTTGAATTCAGAGATACTTAGGAAGAGGAACTTGGTATAAATCAGGGCCTTGGGATAAATCAGCAGGAGGAGGAGGGGGAATAAAACCAGTATGGAATTGAAAACTCTGTTTCCTGAAGGGCTTGAGTGTGGGGGTGGCAGGCAAGACAATGAGTGTTAAAGTTCTGAAATTCTGAAAGTGTGAACCAGTTCATAAAACCCCAGTTTCTGAGCATTGGAGGGGAACAGGGTTTGGCTGCTCATATGCTTATCAAGGAATATGTTATTATCATGGAAAATGTGTCACCCAAAGCTGACTGTCCTTCCAGAGCTGGGCAATGCCAGTCGTGTCTGATACCGTTATCGACGACCATGGCTGGGGGTCCCGAGTGCCCCATTGGGCAGCCAGCAGGTGACACCGATTTGTGCCAGCGTTGTTGATCTGCAGGAGGGTAGGAAGGCTCTGCAGAGGGACCTGGACAGGCTGCACAGGATGAGGTTCACCAAGGCCCAATGCTGGGTCCTGCACTTGGGCCACAGCAATTCTCAGCTGGTAGAGCTTCTGTTACAAAATCGGGGGCAGAGGTTCTTGGTTGACTGTTGGAGTCAGTTGCTTCTGGCAGTCCTTCAGTTGTTGCTTGGGTCACCCATAGACCTGCAGAACCTTTGGGCTGGTCCTGCTGTGAAGGGTCAGCCTTGCTGCTGCCTGCGTGGAAGGCCCCTGACCAAGGTAAGGACATTCCCCTTCTCCCTGGATTTTCTCCAGAGCACAGAGATGCATGGCAGCTGACTGCAGCCACACGTATTGACAGTGTTGACAAGACAAGCTGAGGCTCCACTGCTGGAACTCTAAAAGCTTCCCCATCCCTCCCCCAACCTCTCATCTCATCTGTCTGAGGACACTGACCTCCTCCCTCAGAATTTTGCTTCTGCTTTAAAGCTCAAGATAAGTCAAGGGTCCAGGGACCCTCTTGGTCTGCTTTTCTGACACTTCCATGGACAGCAGGAAGTACAGCTCATTTCTGGGATCAGTGGGGCATGTTCCGCTCATTCAGTTTGCAGCTCACCTGAACTGGTGACATGGCACCTCAGTCTTTATCTGTGAACAGGACACTTATCTTTCTGTAGACGGAAATGCCTGTCTGAAATACTCAGGCCATTCCTAAAAATCTGCATAAAACTTAATGTTCTCTGCCATGCCACATAGTGTCACTATATATTTCTGACCCTTTTCTCTGAAATCTACTGCTCTAAGGAGTATGGAAACTACTTAAGAGTTACCTTTTATTGATTACTTTGGGCTTTTCACACAGAGTTGTTCAACAAAACCTTTTCTCTCCTTTCTGTCTGCAGCCTGAGCAAAAGGTGTAGCCGAGTTTCCTCACAGCATGGATAACAGCAGTGGTCCTGTTCTTCTCCTTACCTTGCTCCTGCTGCAGAACATGAGCAGCCCCGAAGTCTCCTCCCCTCCTGCTGGCTACGACATGGCAGAACCTCCAGCCCCGGGAGCTGGCCCCAGCAGGAACCACTCTCTGGTAGAATATGGGCTGAGGCCGGGGGAAATCGCAGCTGCCAGCATGGTTTGGGGAGCGCTGTGGCTGATCTCTGTCTTGGGAAACTTCCTTGTTTGCTTAGTGATCCACAGGAGCAGGAGGACACAGTCCACCACCAACTACTTTGTGGTGTCCATGGCGTGTGCTGACCTCGTGAGCAGTGTGGGGAGCGCGCCCTTCCTGCTGCTGCAGCTGAGCTCCGGGCGGTGGATGCTGGGCAGCGGGGTGTGCCGGCTGGTCAGGTACATCCAGTACCTCACACCCGGGGTCCAGATCTACGTGCTCCTCGCCATCAGCGTGGATCGATGCTACATTCTCATGCATCCCTTGAATTTTAGAGTTTCCAGGGAGAAAGCCAAGAGAATGACTCTGGTCTCTTGGCTCTGTGGTGCTCTGTTTGCATCACCAGCCTGTTTTCTCTACGGCTCCAGCAGTGACCACCACTGCAACTTTTTCCTCCCCAGTTCTTGGCTAGGGACTGCCTCTGGTGTCATCCACCTCTCAGTGCTGTTGCTTTTGATCCCATCACTCCTCATTATCCTCTGCTATGAGAAGATCTTCACCTACATTTGGACAAATAGTACTGAGGACACAGCTGGAAGGAAGACAATGAATCTTGTCTCAAGAAGAAAAGTGAAAATTGTCAAGATATTCTTCATATTTGTCTTAGATTTTCTTACGTCCTGGCTGCCTTTCTTCATGGTACAGTTGTGGCACCCACAGGAAACAGACTACAGAAACAGCTCCTTGCTTTTCCTGGCCATCACTTGGATCTCTTTCAGTTCCTCAGCCTCTAAGCCAACCCTCTTCTACATCTATAATGCAAACTTCAGAAGAGGAATGCAAGAAATTTGTTGCATGTGGAAATACGCCAGAAGCAACATCTACACCATTACCACCAGTTCTGGGACAGCTGAAAATAATCACATTATCCCAGCATCAGCCCAACCTCACCAAAGAATCCACCTGTGATGCTTTTAACAGAGAAGTCAAGGAGCATGAGCTTGCCAGGCCTGGTGAATCCAATCCCACAAATATATTTGCCAAGAGGGTTTCATTACTTTGAAAATGAATGGATGAGCTGTTGGGCTGCTATGTTCCCCCAGAAGAAGGAGGATCTTTCACTCTTTTGAAGCAATAAATAGGTACATATTTTATACCAGCTCCTAAGGCAGAAAAAAATAAATGGTCTGTATTATTTAATGACTTGGGTTTGATGCATTTGTTCTATTTTATTTCAGTTTTTACATTCTGGTCTGGGGAACTCCTTTCCTGGAAAATACAAGAGTCCTTACACTCTCTGTCTTTAGTGAGAAAAGGGAAAGAAAGAAATACTGCTTGCTACAATCCCTGTAAGGGATGGGCCATAGTGTATAAATGCCTAAATCCACCCAAAGCCATCTAGACTTCCTTCCAGTGTGTCCCTGGGGATATTCCTGCACTGGGCTTGTCCGTCTTGTTCAGGCCCCATTGGTCTGGTGGACAGGGTGGTGTTGAGTTAATGGCTTGACTGGATGATCTGAGGGGTCTTTTCCAACCTAAACAATTCTAGGACTCTGTCTCCTTCCAGTCTTCCTGTGCCTCCATTTCTCTTTGGGAATAACCTCCTCCTAGAAAAGTTACAGCAGATTGTTTCAGCAGGATTTGACTGCAGAAGGGGTTCCTGGACAAATTGCCAACTCACAGCTTAGGGCTCCTCCTCCACACAGGCCCCAGTGGACAAGCCTCAGGCTCTGCCATCCTGAGGCCTGTTCCAGTGTGTGGCTGTGGAGCCACAGAGCCATGATTCCATTGCATGGAGTCATGGAATATCCTGGGTTGGAAGGAAGCCCTGGCCCTGCACAGACACCCCAAAAATCCCACCCTGTGCCTGAGAGTGTCGTCCAAACACCACTGGAGCACTGGCAGCCTTGGGGCCGTGGCCAATCCTTGGGGAGCCTTTCCCTGATATCCAGCCTAAACCTGCCCTGACCCAGCTCCAGCCATTCCCTTGGGTCCTGTCCCTGGTCACAAAGAGAGGATCTGCCCCTCTCCCGTCCCTTGGGAGGAACCTGCAGATCCCACTGAGGGCTCCCCTTGATCTCTTCCAAGTCAGTTTTCTCCCCTCACAACTAAAAATACAACTTCTCAGTCACTGCATGCTGTTTGTCTCCCCAAAACAGGCACAGGCTCTTTCAACAACCTCTGTAAGATAAGCTCTGTAGATTTTTTCAGGAAAACACAAATGGATTCATCCCTGGGAACATTTTCCCCATGGAACAAGATGGTGACACTGTCATGTGTAAATCTGGACTAGGTAGTGCTGCTTCTCTTAAATTTCAGCTTTTTCTCCTGTGCCTCAGGACATGTTTGTGCAGATGTTAATTGGGTTTTTTGGTAGCAATATGCTTGTGCCCCTGGCTGTGCCCAGGAGTCCTGGTTTTAATCTGTTTCTTATTACAACAGGGCTGTTGTATATTTTACCCTTTCATTACTAATACAGTGTCTCACAATGACTTCATCCTCTTTAGCAAAATTATTGGTCAGAATGCATTATGAATGATGGACAGTGAGTAATTACTACTGCTAATTAAAGTATCACCTTTGCAGTTACTGATTTCCACAAGATTTTTGGTAATTTTACAAATTTTGAGGTATGGAATGTCCATCCTTTGTTAACAGCTGATGGAAAAAGGACAAGGAAAGAGATCATGAATTTTTTTTGTAGCAGTGTCTAATAAACGTTCAAAGCTAAGATTAATTATTTAAATTATGTAAATCTTTGTATTCTCTAAGTTAATTCTGAAATGAACATGTCCAGAGATCAAAGATAGCGAGGCATGTAAGTGAGCGTTTGGGCTTGAGCACCCAAAAAAAGTTGAATCTGTCCTGAACCTGAAAATTGAGGATTTTATATCCTGAACTAAAAATTGAATTGTTAGCAGTAATAAGGTGCATGAACACACCTCTAGAGGTATACATTCCTCATGCTGTACACATGGGATATAAAATGACACTGAATATCATATAATGCATTCATAAGTATCTCTTATAAACAATAACTGCTTTTCCAATTAAAAAACAGTAAATATTTGCATCTTCATTTTCAGGATATGTGTCAGAGGTACCCCATAGCCCTCACGATGAGGAGTCATTGTCACAGCCGAGAGAAACGCTGTGTATTTCCACACCCTTCTGCTCCTATACATCCTCAGGACAGACACTTTGCACAGTTTGTGCACCTGAATGCCAGATGGAGAGTGGTGTTAGTGCTTAGGGTTGGAGAACTCTTTGGTTTACAGTGGTACTTAATATAATTAGTACATTTTTCAAATACTCAACAATGCCTTAAGCCAGTCTTACTGAACTTCTGAAGTCCCGCTCTATATTCTCACTAGAACATTCTTACTTAGAAAACACTCAGAATTTTATCTTATTTTCCACATTAGGGTAACATAAGAAGAGACCTTTTGTTGTTGAAAGCATGTAATGCCAGTCCCAGAACTAGATCAGCTGCAGGTGTTACATGTTAGCTTGGAGTTCCTGTTTCATGACTTCAGTGTGGGTCACTTGCACATCTTGGGTTGCAGTATCAAAAGTTATTGATTTATTTTAAAATCCTCTCCAAATTTTCCTGGTTTTCTTAGAAAGAAGCCAGTAAGTCACAATTATTGTTTACAAGTCAGCTTTCAGTAGAGTGATCCATGTTCGGCACACTGCTGCTTTTGGTAAATTTTACTCCAGATGAACATCAAATGAACACCCTCCAGCTTTGGGAGGGTGCTTTAAAAGAAGCATTTATGGGATGTTCAATTCCTAGAGCACATAGCTCTCAAGCTCATTCACTTCTTCCACAATCCTTACTTCGAAGGCAGCTTCTTTTCTACAACAAATTTTAAACAGATCTTATCACAGATACCTTTATTTAGATTTCCTGGATTGTGCCAAGCTAAAAACAGTCCCAGATTTCCAAAAGGTGGACAAAACTGAAATGCCTCAGATGCCAAGTGTCTTTGCTGAGCTCATCATATCTAGCTGATTGTGTTAATTCTGGGAAGAATGTAGGATCTGCTTCTCTGCTGGAAATGTCCTGGTTGACATTCTGAGTACCCAGAGTGGTGGGGTGGTACTCACCAGGGAGCTCTTCATTCTTCTTTGTGTAGGAGAGCTAAGTCAGCCTGGCTTATTGGGATTGCTTGGAATGCAGTGGCAAAACCCTTGTCCAGCCTTTGTGCTTGTGCTCTTTAAATCTCTGCAGAACACACTAAGCCTGACTTTCTGGCCATGCTGCATGTGTGCACTGCATGTTATGTGCTCTGGAATCAGTGAGAGGTTTAGAACTGCCAGAGAAAGCAATAGACAGCTCTCTCAAAAAAAATATGGGAGATAGATGTAAGAAATAAGAAAATATGCTCCACTTTGAGCGTGAGGTGAATCATTTCAGAAGAGTTACTGCCTCAGGCTCCAGCTTAGCTGAGAAGGAAGGTAAAGTGGACCTGGTGCATTAAGAATTTCAAGTTCAGTTTACTGCTCTTTAATATCAGCTTGGTAATCAATTGAAGGTTGTATAAAAGAGCCCACGGCTCACAGAAAAGAAGCTTTGCAGAAACTTTAGATAAAATTAAAAAATGTCATATTTGACTTTTTTAAACTCTTACATGTAAATGTAAAAATGCCCAACTGCACTTACCCTGAAGGGATTATTGTCATCTTTTCAAACTGCCTCTTCAGTTACAACACACAGCTCCTATGTAAAGAGTCTCTCCTGAAGCAATAGTTCTATTTTAGTCAATCTTTTCAGATATACTTGAAATAAGCACCCACTTTTCATGGTATTCTGTTACAACCTTAGAACCAATAACAGTATCCTTTTCCTCCAGTGCATCACTAATGATTTAACAAACCCAATCAAACAATGCTGGGACACTTAATATAATTGAAGAAAAGAATCAAGTAACAGCTGAGGTTCACTATGCAAGAATTTATATTGTCTCTTATTATTTGAAGGTTCTCTGTGGCTCCTATCTGGTTACCTCTTCAGCAGTGACCATAGGAAACCTATTTCGTGCAGTAATTTTGTCTTCCTTTAATGCAACATAAGCATAACAACAGATACTTTGCTCTACATGGTAGCAGTTTATTTTAGTTCATCTGCTTTATTAATATCTGGATATTGAAAATGCTGTGGCTTTATATAAAGCTATACTATGATTTATAATGAAAGAATTCTGTTGGCCTAGTGAAGAGCACTTAAACTGCACACCAAGATTGTCCAGGTGGAATAACATGAGAATATGAAATTTGGCTGCATCATTCTTTAAATGACTCTCATGGCGTGCATTATAATTATTGTTTGATTTCCCAGAGTGTCTCAAATGGCAAACAGGAAAGGACCCTGTGATGCTGGCATTTGTCCAATAGAAATTAGTGCTCTTGAAACTTTGCTGAACTATGGTGCAAAAGTCATGGAATCAAAACCTTTCCCAGTTCCAGCAGAGGAAAACACACTTCTTTGTCAGCTCTTTCACCTGGTTCCTCAGCTTTCATCTTCCCCCCTCCTTGTCGTGAGAGACAACCTAAAACTGCAACAGGATATCAAGCTAAGAGACTGATATTCTTCATGGAAAATTGAAATGTACCCTGAACTACTGTGGAATAATAATTAAGCCATGCAAGTGATTTGCTTATCTGAGATTTTTCACATACACATGCACACACACACACACAAAGATAAGCTGAATACTTGACATCCTTGCTGAAATTAAAAATGTGGGGTTTTTTTTTAGGAGCTGTGTGTTGGATGGCTGTGGACTCATCAGGACTCATAAAAATGAGAGAAAAACAGGGCTTGATGTCCCTCACCACCCTAATGGTGGTGAGATGTGATTTTTGGGTGGGTGGGTGGGGGTCTGGGGCGGGGCAGGGGGTTGTTGGGCAGGGTCTCTTTGCTCTCTCCAGGGTGCTGAATCCCATGGGTACCACTGAACATCCTTTGGAAAGAGATACATCCTCAGGGTACGGTTCCAGTACACAAGCTGTTGTACTTTGTTGGTTTTGTTTTGGGATCGTTATGGATGCCGGTTATCAGTGGGGTTTATTTTAAAAGAGCTACCTATTTTCCTCTCTCTGCATGGTCAAAAGTGGCTGAATAGCTTTTTAACCAACCAGTCAAAAGCAGAACTAGAGATTTTCAGAATAAAATTTAGGCCCAGGTGCTTACAATGTTGATGAATTTTCAAGAAATGAAAGGGACAGGTGTTGTAGGAACAGGCAGACAACCTGACCTGAAAGTTGCTACTAGTTCCCTCTCTACTCATCATGTGAATTAATTGATTTTTTTTTATTTCCATCTGGCAGATAGAGTTTATTAGAGTTAGCATAAAAACAATAGTTTAGATCTTATTGTATGATTTAGTATAAGTTTTATACATTTATGATAATTCTATGATCTATACATTCATTATATGCATCATACTATGAGATTGACACTTCACATCATGGCTTTTAAGAAGTTCAGGCATTTCTTGAAGAATTTGCATCTTCTGTTCATTTTTCCAATAAAATATTTTAGTTTTAGTTTGAACAGAGAGGAAAAAAACCTTAAAAAGTGCAGGAGTCAGGTTAATTTCTTACAGGCATTCTGTCATCGAAATGAGAGATTTATGGAATTCTTAGACACTACTCTGGGTCAAGCAATCAGCCTTGTAGACTGTCTATATTAGTACAAAAATAATGAAGCACTGCCAGCACTCATAAAATGCAATTTGTCACATCAAATCTTTCCCTGTGTGGTAAAATGCTACAATACATTTCACTTGACAAACTTTTGGAGAGAAAGGAAGCCCAGTGTCTCAATCTGGATGTGCACCATCTTTCCAATACCACAGTGTACAAGTCATGATATCTTAGTTTACATTCAACATATCCTTGTGAAGGAGAATAATGTTGTTCATGGTGCACATTAAATGGGCTGCTAAGTGCTCCACAGACAACTGACCTGTGTAGCAGATTGGCAAGACAAATATTGCCCCATTACAGTTCAAAAATAAACTGTATAGGGGATACTGTTAAGTGAACTCAGAGCTGAAGCTCCATTTCATGATTCTTAATTATGTTTGTTTACAGTCCCTTGTAAGAACCCACCAGGCTGGGAAGCTGAATCAGAGAGCAAGGGCTGGAATTTTGCCCCTTTAAAGGCGTTCTGGGTGCCACCAGCTGGAGCCGCACAACTCGCTGGGTTTGTGCCCCAGTGTGATCACTGTTAAGATCCCGCAGCTGGCCCAGAGTGCTGTGTGGCACTCAGCAGTGCCCAGCTCCTGGCTGGCAGTGCTGGCAGTGCTGCAGCTTGCAGATCCAGAGCAGATCTTCAAGAGCACTGATGCAGAGAGCTTACATCCGGAGAATGGAATCCAGAATGGACAGAGGGGCGCGGGAATGTTTTTCAAGTCTCATCTATTATTTACCCTTCAAGATATTTTCTAGCGTTAAGGGTTCCATATTATCTGTCTCTTGCATGGCTCACTAACACTTTCCTTCTAAAACATAGCCCCCAGAGGAGACAGTGATGGGAGGTGCCAGTGGTGGTGTGTTTAGGTTTGCCTCTGAGAAGTGCCTACTCCTCAAGAAGGGGCTCAAAAATACATCTCAGAGCCAGACATTTCTCTGTGCCTTCCCATCCTGGCCTTCTGGTTATAAGTTCCCAAGTCTAGTGCTAAATGCAGTGCTGTCAGGGTGAGGAAGATGTGCTCTCTGAGCACGGGGGTGGCACCAGCCCCACCAAAATTAAACACATGGAGTGAGCCCAGCCACTGAACTCACGCTGCTGTATATACACAGTTGCAGGATGCTGTGTGCATCTATAGTTACCAGTGAACACTTCAGCATTTAGACATCCCTGAAATCATGCCTTTGATGTAGGTCATAAATTAGTGAGGTGACTAATTACCTTTTGAGATTTTGACACAAAGATGCAATATACTGCTTTTGGAGGTGTGAGAAGGAATGAGTTCAAGTCTTTCACCTCTCAGTCTATTAAAATCTTATTAAATCATCTTTTCCTCAACCAAGAAATAGGAGTCAGGTGCTCTGGTTTCATTTCTGCTGGGATTTCAAACCTGCTGCTATTATGTTGAGTTTTTGCATTTGCAGTAAAGCTGGGTACTGCTATTCCCTCAAAGAAAATTTATTTTTAACCTTAAAATATCCACGAAAATTACTTCTTGGTTGGTTGGTTTGTTAGGGGTTTTTGTTTGGTTTGTTGGGGTTTTTTTAATGTTTTTTTTTCCCCCTCCATACTTTTGCTAGTTTTGTAGAGCTTGGGTAATTACATTCAGGAGAGGTCAGAGGTGAGGAGAGATGGAAATTTTTTCATTTAGCAAATTACTGTCTGGAAAAGTTAATAGAGCAGAGAGTATAGAAGTATTAATTGGTGCAGCAAGCATTTCAGGAAGAAGCAAAAACCTGGAGAAGGATTTTTGTGGCTCCAGTCAAGTATCTGTTCTCAATAACCACTCACCTGCAGTAGTATGGAATAAAGTGTTCAATTCTGTGTACAGGATAAACTGAGCAATACAGCATCCAAAGAAAATGTTCTGGATGGGTTGGCTTTTAGATCAGACTACATGTATCATGTATCAAGAAAAAATAAAGGAACTAAAAGGGTTTGGGTTTTTGTTTTGTTTTGGAGTTTTTGCAGTGGTGTGGAAATATAGCTAGGAAACTAAGAAATAACTTTCTGGAATAATCTTTTCAAGGAAAGAGATGTCTTAGTCCCACGAGCAATTATGAGAAAAAGTGAAGACTATGTGCAATGGCAGCATTCCCCCACTGATCATAACCAGAGGGTAAAAGGGGTACCTTTGTTCCATTCTCAAACTCCTGGCTCTGGAAGAGTGGGAAGCTTAAGTTTGGAATGTTGGCATTGCAGACAACAGTCTGATTTCTGTTACAAGAAGGAGAGAAATAGCAGTATTCACTTTCTCCTTTCTCCTTCCTGATTAGAAAGGTCAACAATAAAATGGGGAGTTGGATGCTGGAATGGTTATGTTTGGGATTCTCTTCCTCCCAAATTAATGCAAAAAATGACCTGGAGCTCAGAAGGGCAACAACATGAGAGAATCCTGATTTTCCAGTACTTGATGCTAACAATGAAGCGCTGCTTTTGGCTTTGTCAAAGCTTTGATAGAAAAAACCCTGAGCAACTGAAGCTGCTGTTTAGACTTTCCCAGTATGAAAGGAGGATGCAGAGCCTCCAGCTTGCCACAGGCATCACCTAATTCAGTGTTTAAAGATGTGCAGTAAGGAAAGGCTGCTTTTAATGCATTGCAATGAAGCGTCTGCAGATAAGAAAAAGACTGGGAGGGAAGTTAAGCTGTTGCTTGTGATTGCTGGTTTTGACAGCAGGAAGAAACAGAAGTAACTTCTCTCTGAAATCATCCAAACTGTTCCCGATTCTTTCTGTGCCTTTTGCAAGGGCAGCCATATAAGGCAGCCCAAAGGGAGGGCCCCTGCATTGCTCAGGGTGGGACTTGGGGAGCTGTGGGCAGAGCCGGGCAGCAGCTCCTCTGCTGCACCTCTCCAGGGACTCCACGGTGTGCGGCAGCCGCCAGGAGAGGGATACGCCTGGAGAAAGTAGGTGCTGTTTGCCGGCTGCTTTCAGGCTTTTCTGTGCCGTGTCTGTGGCATGCCGTGTGTGGATGGAGCAGCCCAGGAAAGGTGTTCCAGGCAGCTCTGCGTAGCCAGCCTTGTCCAGGCAGCCTCAGCACCCCAGAGTGAACGGATGTTCTTAGAAGTGCTTCTCAGGGACCTGCTGCAGGCTGACTGGGATGAAGGGCTTTGTGCTTTAATGTTTGCACCCTCCAGCTGTTCATTAAGAGAACTGCTGAGGGAAGTGATGTATTTCTCTCTTTGCACTAGGACTGATGTGGAAATGTGAACTGATGCTCACCTTTCCATGAGCAGTGTTAAGAAATGAGTCCTGTGTAGGAAAGTCATGTTAAAACGTGTACATGTAAATACTTTGTGGAATAACTTGGAGGGCTCTGTTCAGATGTACTGCACTGGCAGTTCATTCACTACAGATGAGAAGCTTTAAGCAACAGCAAAAAAATAGGCTTAATTTAAAAAAGGGGGGCTGTGTGTGAAGGCTGAAATTTTCTCTCTAAAATATTCTACTGAGGCTAAAGTAACTCTGAATGTGGGGTGTAAGAAAAAAGACAGTTCAAAGAAAGACATCCACTCTCAGTCTTACAAAATTATTAATATTGCTGCTAAGAAATTGCTGCTCTGTATTAGTGGCAATTTAATTCTGCTTCATGAAATACATATTGATCTAGAAGAACCCTATTTTCTTTTCTATTTTGTCTAGGTACTTGTTTGAGAGTAGCAAAATTAGCTGCAAACATGAAAGGGCTTGAAGAAAATTGAAGATCAGGCCAGGAGTCTTTGATCTCTTCCCTTGTAGCAATATTAACCTCCCAGTATCAGTTATCATTAATGGCATCCTCCTTTTTACACTTGAGAAAAGTTGTTCCAGAGTACTGTGGACTGCAAGATTGGATCCTGTGAGGTGGCTGAAATTATTTATTTAAGTCTTAAATTCTTCCTGTAATATTGATGCTCTAGATACGTTCTCCTGAGGTGTAGGTGTTGAAGTTCAAAGCCACATTCAGGTATGTTTTGGTCAACACTTCATTTCTAATCAGGGCACTTCAAGAACTGTTCAGTTTAAACTAATCTGGTAGGATCAGCTCCCTCTGCTGCTGCACAAGTGTTGCACTGTTTAAATAGTTCTATGCTTTCTTCTTAACAATGTAATTTTGAAATTAATTTTCTTTCCTTCCTCCAGAAGTCTCAACCTCCTTCCTTTCCCAGACTCCTGTACCTGCTGTTGTTACTGTCTCATAGGTTTTTCTGACTTAATTTCAGAGGATGTGAGTGACAGCAGGTGACAGGCTGGCAGCTCGCACTTGTGTCACAGAGAAGCTCCATGATAACAGCACAAAGTCATCTTATCAGCTGCTGGAGAGCCTTGGACACGGAAGACATCCAATCCCTACTTCATGATTTTAAATATTGATCAGAGACAGCAATACCTGGGTGTTGTTGCGGGATGTGCTGTGGTGGTGCAGAAACTGCTGCGTACCCAGTGTGTGACCACCGTGGGCAGGATCAAGGCTCCACTCTCCAGCTGAGCATTCTGAGTGGAAATAGCAAATCTGCAGTGTTGTTGGAAGTCAGGGAGAGCCTCAGCACCATGCAGTATTCTCCTGTGGCAGTGATTCCAGAGCCCTCCATGGATAAGGGACCCGGGATTCGCCGGAGCCCTGGGGAAGGCACAAAGGCTGCAGCCTGCTCAGACAGTGGAGCCAGCAGAGCCCGGACCACAGAGTTCTTCCAGAGCCAATATCTGACCAAAACCAGCACCCAGGGACAGGTCTACAACTTCCTGGAGAGGCCCAGTGGGTGGAAGTGCTTTATCTATCATTTTGCTGTGTAAGTACCTACATTTTCACATGATCTTTGGTGTAAGAAAAATCTGAAACTGCCCATTTAATCAGCAAGGAATCAGTACTTGGTCTCCTGTGCTCAAAACCCGTTCCATGAGTAATCCTCTCAAGGCAGTAGAAAAGCTAGCTCCTCAAAGAATCAGCCACTATATGCATTTTCATTTCCAGAGAAGGCTTTTTATTCTTTAAATGATCTTTGTTTTCAGGGATATACATGTATATTTGGTATTTCTGAGGGCAGGTCCTCTGTACTCCTGGCAGTTCTGATTGTTGCTTTACACTGTTCCAGCTTCAGACACTGCAGTTTTTACCAGGAGATGTGGCAAGTCCAGCTGTGATCAGACACATTCTGCTCTTTTAAGTTTGTTTTGCTCATGTTAGAGAGCCAAAACAAGTAATTTGTTAGACAAACATATAATACTACTAATTTGAATTGATTTATAGTCGTGAGCATGAAATGAGTACAAACTTAGCTAAATGTTTTTCATTATACCATGTATGTAGTACATGCAAGGAGGCAATTAAGGCTTCCATTTACCCTTGTAAAGCTGTGGTTGATATATTAATCCAGCTGTTACTGTTTTCTTTGGTTGCTTATGGTATCTGTCAAACTTAGCAAAACCTCAATTACTGTTCTGTATGCTGCTTAACAGAAAGATAATTTGTCATCTTAGCTGTAGAAAGGGTCCAGTTGTGCTCTCACTGAGACCAGAGCAAATTTTACTGGCCAGCTGGGCCAAAAGGCCTTGCTTTTATTATAAAATTAGCATATTTTCTAAAGAAATGCAGAGTGTTGAAATTACTCTGTTTGTTTGAGATAAACTATGGCCTGACTGCATTTTGGGAAAAAAACCCATTATCAGTGGCTGCAGTCAGGAACTGCCCAGAGAAATATATGGTAATTCCAGGGATGAACCCTAATGCTTCTATTTAGCATAAAATAGATAGTCGCATTAATATTGCTTCCTTTCCCCCCTCAACATCATATACATATTTTTGAAAGGATTTTTTGATTAATGAAATTCCTCCAAGCAAAAAGATAAAGCCTCTTTCAAGGACTATGCTTATTATTATTATAAGGACTAAAAATATGTGATTTGTGTAGATTTAAATATATGAATAGTCATGATTTAAGCCTATTTGAGACTACTACTCTTGCTAAAATTCATTCATCATCTGTGTTGCTTTTATCCCCAGCTGAGGCTGACCTTTAATATGCACTTTTTTATTCTGAAATGGGCATTAAAATAAAATAAAAAACAAATCTATACACCCACTCAGTACTAGAAAATTTGAGAAAATATTGGTAATACCAACAGCAACTGTTTTTTAAAGGATTTCTATCATTTACATGAAAGAATATGTAAATTGAGTGCTTTTAAAAGTTATTTGTCTTTGAGGCTGCTAGAAAGGAAACATTTGAAACAGCTTTTGGCAAGCATTTTGTCTCAAGGATGTTTTTGCTAATAATTATCCCAGTAACTACATGATGTGTTCATTTAAATAACAAGTTTCTATTTTGGAAAGAATATGCCTTATAAGATTATATATCATTACAGCAAAACATTGTTAAAAAAATAAACTACTAATCTAAAATGCACTTAATTTTATAATTAAAACAACCTGTAATTTATTTTTAAACAGCTTCCCGTATTTTATGTGTGGGTTTGGAGGTAACTTAAGTGCAGCTGACTGATGCTGATTATTATGACTATTTCCCTAACAAATCCAAACTCTTAAGTACATGGCTGATATTTGTGTAGCCTGGAGGAGCTGGATGTGCTCTGTCCCTTCTGTCCTTCATGTGCCACAAAGATCACTCAACTCATGTAGAAATTTGGGGCAATTTTCTGTCCAAGAGAGACTGGATCTATTCTGATATGGATTCAGTTCTGCTAGAAAGAACCTGACTTTACAAAACCAGGCAAAGTGAGGGAACAGCAAGTGCTCCAGGAGGTGACATCTTCTCATTCTGAAATTACCAAGATAATCACCGATAACACTTGTAGAAAGTTTCTTTTATGGGAATAAGCTCAGGGTTCTTATGGAACTTTATAACAGTGATAGAAAAGGTAATTATTTTTGCCTAATTAAACCTAGAGTTTGTATTATTTTAGTGGAGTTATTGGAGTTTTAGTGGAGGTAGAAATTATGGTTTCAAAACAAAATATTTGAAAGGGTGAGTGGGCTTACTTGAGAATCCCTCCTGCAGGTCTTGAAAACCTTCTCATTTGGATACTTTTCTGGTTTAGGACTGTGAAATACTTCACTTCCAAAAAACCCAGTAGAGTAGAGGATCTCACTTAGCAAAAGCTGAGGGCTTGAGGAGCAGCTGCTCCATGAACTGACAATGTATTGATCCAAACCAAGCAATGCCTGTGGCCATGTAAGAGCCTTGGGGTGTTGGAGATCACCTATGTTAGAGCCCAGCTATTTGCTGTGAGGTCTTCAGTCCAGAAAAAGCAGCATGTGCCTGGCTTGGATTAATTTCTAAACTCAGCTGTGCACTTGCTTAAATCACATCAAAATGTCAGGTATTAGGGTTTAACCCTCATATTTTCTCTCTTGAAAGAAAAATACACATGTGTTGGTGATAGTTATTTATGGCAGTGACCTTACTTGGCAAACCTACACATTTAAATCATTTAATTGCAGGTGGAGACTTACTTATGTGATGGATATATTTCTGAAGCCTACATCCATGTAGTGACTACTGGAATGGCTCTGCTGTAGGCTGGAATGTTGTGTCCACCTGGCTGGCTGTCACTTGTCACTGTTCTGTGAGCCACAGAGGCCACTTGTGTCAGCCCGAGGTGATGTCGCAGTGCAGGTTCCAGGCAGGAAACCCCTGAGTGTGCCCATGATCTATAGTACCAGTTACACCCTGCTCACTGCAGTCCAACCTCCTTTTCGTATCTTTTCCATTTCTCTGGAGCATGCAGGGACTGCTAATTTTGGTCTTTTGTGCTGCTTTTGCTTGGGTAGATGAATTTTTTAATTAAAAAGCCGGAGACTTAGAGGGAACCTGGGTTCCTTTGGACTAGGAAGTGAGGGAGCAGGACAACTGGCTAACACTGAGTGTGGTGAAAGAGGGAGAGAGGAGAACCAGGGACTGAGATGCTGAGGTCCACGTTGGTTTGTGGTGGAAACGGAGACTGGTGCCAGTGATGCTGAAACTGGAGGAAAACAATACAAGAGCAGAGCAGCTCAAGAACAAAGAGAATCTGATTTAAGCGGGAGGCACAAAGAAAAGAGGAAAAACAGGTTGTGGAGATCAGAAAGCTGGACACAGGCACAAAGGGGACAGCTGAAAATGGTCAAGAAGCTCAGAGACCACTGGGAGGAAGAGGGGTAGGACATGACAGCTGGGAGCTAGGGAAAGCGGGAGTGTGGAATTCATGATGGGACAAGGAACCTTTCACCCATAGGCAACTAATTTGAATCCTGTCCAAGTCAATAGTTCAATAGAAGAAGAAGCAGTGATGACTGTGGGGAGATACAAAAGGAGCTGTCGGTCCCAGTCCAGTTCTTAGCAAATGGATGTCACATCACCCCTGTGGTCAGCACAGCTGGAAGGGCTGCTGTCAGGCACTGGAGAAACCAAAGGCTGGCTGGGAGTGGAGGCAAGTCCAAGGCAAGAGGGAGGTCCAGGACAGGGACTCTTAACTGTATTCTCAGACCTGCCATTTTCTTGCTGTGTAACACTGCAAAAGCTTAAGTGAGAACTTGCAACTATTCCAGGTCACTTTGTCCTGGTTTGGCCACTTGTTGAATGAGTGTTAGACCTTGCTCTCATTTGAAAGTTAGACCAGCCTTTGTGTCCCATAACCTCCTTTGGGATGAGGTGAGCTGATCTAACAGCTCATTGCTAACAAGCCAGCACCAGTTCTGCTCACTTTGTCCACCTCCAGCACTCAGCTTGCTCCTGCCAGCTCTAGTTGTCCTTCAATAGTTAAACTTGGAGTTACACTTGGATAGCCAGTTCAGCTTCTGACACCAGCAGAAGCCTACCCCAGTGAGAAAGAGTGGATGGTCTTCAGTCTGGTTAGTACTGCACATGAAGCACCTTGAAACACTGCCCCACTCTTGTTTGCTCAGTGGACCAAAATCACTTGTTGAATTTCATATAAATCTGTGTACAATAATTGCAAAGTAACATTGCAAATCATCTGGCAAGGACTGCAGACCACCTGGTTTGACTGCAAAGCGTTTCATAAAGGCAGAGTTTGGGTAGCCATAAAGTCTGCTCCGCAGGCTGCCTTGAGATTTCTGGGGAAACAGCTCCTCCAAATGGTGGCTTAAAGAGGGTAATGGCTGTTGCTCCAAAATATTCCTATGGGATGCTGCCTGTCTCTGGGAATTGTGTGGTAGACAGGGAAAATGTATTCCCTAGAGTATGGTTTCCCAAGAGCTGGCATGGTGGTTTACCAATGCCAAAAGGTCTTGGTGCCCCTTTGTCACCTTCCCTTCTTCTCTTCTGGACACACATTTCTGCTGCACAACTCATGTTGCTTCTGGCACTCACTGGAGCCCTCCTATGCTTCATCAGCTCCCTGTAATGGCAGGAATCTAGATCAGCAGGAAATGAGGAGCTTTTGGGACCTTAAGGAGTTGCAGCATGTCAGCAAGTGGTCTAATGGGGCTGCAACCAGCGCTAACACAGTTGGCCAAGACTGGAATGGAATGAGGCAATCATCTTTCTTCTTTTTCTTTTTTTTTTTTTTCCCCACCAGAGAACTGTGGTGTGGGCTCAGTTTTATATGAAAACATGCCCTAGATTTACTTTGTTACCCCCTCCTCCTCCAGACTGACTCCCACAGCTCCTTCAAAGAGAACCACATGGGCACACACACACACACACACACACACATACCTGTTTCTGGCAGCTTGTTGAAAAAAAAAAAAAACCTCAACTGAACAGTTGCTACTGAATAATTAAAAGTGCATGATCCTTACAAAAATGTGAACAACATCAATAACACCATGGACTTAAAACTTCAGGAAGAAAGTACAAAAAGATCAAAAAACATATTTATAAAAGGGGGGGCTAGCCAGCAGAGGATTTTTTTACGTTAGAAAAAATTCTGTGTACCAATGTCTGTGTCACTGTGAGTAATGCATAAGCAAGTGAATTCAGATTATTTGGACTAATTAAAAATTGCAATTTTTTCCTATTATTGTTTTTCCTCAGACTTTGCTTTCTCAGGTTTTTTTACTTCCTCCAACTCCATGTAAGAGATGCTAGTTGTGTTCTGTTAATGAAATTGAAATTCAGAGCCACCATTCTGGCTGATATTCCATTTTTATTTAGTGTACAACTGTTGCTGTTGTAAAGAACTTTAAAAGGCAAAAAATGTAAGGGTCTAGTGGTTCCATTTAATGGGGCACTTGCCTGCATATATTTTGATTCTTTGAGTGTAGCAGCTCTTTAATGAACTGAAGTAAGTTAGCACAGTGTTCTCCAGCTCCTGTTTTTATCTGGAAATGGAGCATATAACCCATTATTTATAACTGTTTATCTCAAAGGGACTGTCAAATTCCCGTTTCTGTCCTTTCCACAATTATCTCTAGAATGCAAGCAGATATTTTGCTTTTTCCAGTGATGTGATTGTAATATGACCAACACAAGCAACAACTAAAGTTCAGAGTAATTATAAGCACATGGCTGCTTTTGAGATTCTGGCTTTGACCTTGATGTCACAGCTTGATTCTGGACATGGTATATTTTCATAAGAGTAAGGCCTATTATTATTATTATTATTACTCATTACTTATGGTGTTTAGGGGGGTTTCTTGCCAGCATAACAGTTATTTATGTGGAATTTTGTATGGAAATGTCACTGACAAAGTTTTCAGTTTAGAACTACATTGGCTACTTTTCATCTGTGTACTAACTACTGAGAGGTACTAAGCAGATGTCTCTGATGACAAGCTTCAGGTACCAAAAGAGGAGCAGTATTGAAGGGAAGAAACTCAAGAACTCTGTATTCATTGAAGTGGGATGTTCCTCTTACTGCTTAGAGTTGCATGTTCAGCTGGATGAGATGGTGGAATAGCTGAAGTTGCTAATGAAGGCGCACTGATATTAAAGAAAATTGTCATTAGGGTTCTGTAAAGTTCCAGGATTTGGTTGTTCTAAAAATACATGGGGGTAGTTAATAATTTTTAAGCTCTCTTCCTAAGGAAATGAGGTTTCTGCAACCACACTGTCTGAGCATGTCTGTCTGAAAGGGCCTTACCAAAAACCTTTGAGCCAGCTGGCGAGTTCCAGCTAACGTGGACAGGGGATGAGACATGATCAGAGATACTGTGCTTCTCCTCATTTGGTTAAAACAGACATTTATCTAGAGGAGAGAGAAATTTATATCCCCAAGATGAGAACACTTCACTTTGAGGTCCTTTAGATTGGCACCAAGGAGTCTTTTAAGGAGAGAGATGTTAGGAAAGCTCTGGAAGAACTTGGATCTGGGAATGCTTTGTGTTAGGCACCATCACCTAACCACAGGGCACAAAGCCACAGCATGAGTAAGTTCTATTTTCATTTTTTGAATTATTGATGACTTTTTCCATCATTTCTGTAAGAAATTCAATCCATCTTATTCTAGAAGCTCAATTTTGTAATAATCTGAGCAATTAATATACATTAACATCTCCCCCACAGGCTAATGTTTTCTGTAGTGAAAACAAATACTGTAGCCTGACATTGCTATGGTGCTGTTGATGGAATTTGGTTATGCTTTTGTGGAAAAAAACCCTTCTGTTCTTACAGAAACCAGCAAAATAAAAAGATATTCCTTGGTGTTAATGTTACAATTGCTCATGAACTTGAGGACTCCACACGGTACCAAATTCAAGAAGAAAAGTGATGATCAAGCTGGCATTAACTCACAGATGTATTTTCACGTATCAGTTTATTCACTTGTTCTTTCCCTTTTCTTCTTCTGAAGCCAAGAGACATTATTGAATGTGAATACTGTGAGGAAGCTGGTGTTGCATTTTGAATGGTGGTTGGAATTTCCTGTTCCCTTGGAGGCATGTCCTAAATCACATGCCAAAACCTACTGACTTTGGTGTTGCAGTCAAGGTTGATGATAAAAGTATCAGAATCATCAACACTGAAGTCATGATGATGGACTAGTTTTGTCACTGTTTAAAGAGCTGATTGTGTCTCTTCTAGAAAGTCTTAGCTGTAGAATCAGAATGGAAGATTGCAAGACATGCAAAGATAAAAACAAGAGAAACACAGAAGCACAGATGTCAGTGGAAGATACGAGCACTCAGTGGAATCAAGAAGCCTAAATCCAAGGAAAGGCAAGGCATTAAATAAAAGGTTTCAGTAAGATCGGTGCTCCTGGTGATTGTAAGGGATGCTGAATGCAATTTGTCAGTTCTGAAATCTGCCAGATAAACTCTTAGAAAAAGCAAAATCCAAATCTTAGTGCTCTTCAAAGAACAGCAATTAAGTTAGGCTGTCAAATGTTTGGAAATGTGAAGTGCTCATTACTAACAGGAGCTGTGGATGTTTTATAAATAACATCCCACAGCTTGGCTCAGTAGATCCAGAAAGTTGGTTTCATATGGGAGATTTTTTTTGTAGGATGTGTGGCTCATGCTGTGGTTTGAACAGCATTGTTTTTAGCTGTTGATCCGGCCCTGTTTGTGATGAATTCTGTATATGCAGGCAATTTCACTATTTGTAAGTGAAATTTTAAATTCCCTTGGTGTTGTAGAAATATTGACTTATTATTTCTGATAGGAACCAGGAAGGCAACTTCATGTTACGTGCAATGGGGCTATTGGAAATTTCTGGGTGCAACTCAGAAGAGACAGCTGAAAACAGATACCCTCAATATATCCATGTGATAGGTGGGATTTTGCTTTGGTTGAGGGCTTCAAAGCTCTGAAAATAATTTATTCTGGGGTAGAAAAAAGAAAATCAGATATGGCCAAATTCTCTGCTAGGCATGCTCCCTGTTAGTAGAGTCCAAAGCTAGGCAGCTTTCCATTAAAATGTGTCTGGTCTCCTTCTCCACTTCTGCTGAAACCAACACATTCCCAGACTATTTCTAATATTAACAGATGGGTATTTTCACCAGAAAAAATGTCCCTTTACCAGAATTTCAAATAAACTCTAATTTGATCGCATATGGATAAGAACAAGACCTTTCAAAGACACATCAAACCTCAGGAGCCTGGAAATAGATTTATGAGAACTGAAGGACATCAAAAGTTGCCTACAAAGGCACGGGGACAACCTTCTCTTCATGACCTAGAAACTCCTTCTGACAGCAAAAATATGTAAGGACCAGGAGTGAGGTTTTATTCAGACCAGCGGGAATGCTTTTCAGAAGCACTTGGCTATTCAACATGAGGCAGTAGAGTCCCATTTAAAAGAAAGTGTTTCATTCACTCAGGAATGAGAACATGCACTTTTAGAGTATGAAAAAAGAAAAAATGCTCTCCTTAGTTTTCCTGCCACAAAATGACCAGTTAAAATAGAAAGCAGCCCATGCCACTGGAGCCCCTCAAAGAACCTTCTGTTTGCTAAACTCATCTATTGTCCCTAACAACAGGCTGACTTAGAGCTTTTGGTCTCCTTTAGACAACTCTGTAGTCTGTCGTCCAGAAACAAGCTGAAACTCCAATGGATGTAGTTGCACATAGATTTACTTGGACATATTAGCCTAAATTCAGTCCATTTTTCTTTTAATTTAAGTCCAGCTGAAGCAACTGCATTTCTTCTCCCCTACTGTGATAGTGGGCTGGAACATTTTGGCTTTGTTTCTTAGATTCATGGGACGGTTTGGGTTGGAAGGGACCTCACAGATCATTGAATTCTACCCCTGCCATGGGCAGGGACACCTTCCACTAAAGCAGGCTGCTCAAAGCTTCTGGAGAAAATAGCAGATAGAATAAAGGATTATCTAAGGAATCTAAAAGGCAGTGTTTCCATATATTTTCAACTGGAACATGTAAGTTACCTACCTGGAGGGCTTTCACAGAGTGAAGAGAGGCACAGTAACTCAGTTTTGAGGAAGGAACAGGACACATCTGGTTGTGTTAAAATCATCAGCAACCTACGGTCCAGGACTCTCAGTTCTACAGAGCATGGGTTTCAATAGCTTTTCCATAACTATTTTTGTTGATTTGCTTTCATTATAGAGTTCATATTTTTCTAAAAGTGTTTTTTTCTCTAAACAAAAATTTGCAGAGTCAACAAAGTTTGGTAAAGCCCCAAAGGCCACAAAGCTACTGTTTTGTACTTGGTTGCCAAGGAGTACATCTCAGTCTGTGAATTTACGAGTTTGTCCCCTCCCCACCCATCCCTTTTTTGTTGTCCGAGAGATAACATTCCCACGAGCATCTCGTATATCAGCACTTCAAGTATACTTATCTGCAGCAGAAGATAAACACAAAGCCCCACGTGCACAGTTTTTGCTAGAAATGGAATTATTTGCCACAAAACTTAAAAGGAGGAATTATGACTACTCCTCCTTTAAGAACTTCCATTAAGCTTGTCTTCCATGGAAAATAAGTTTGTTACAGCATGACCTTTGAAAGGTTCACCCTGACATAATTTTACTCTCAGTGTTAAATTAACCTCCTAGTTCCCAGTGTTTGTAGGCTTCACTGAAGTGTGCTCATGGTCAATAAATCCATTAAACAGAATTTGTCCCTGGCTACAACAGCAACAGAAACAAGTTTCCAGTCGCACCAGCTACTCTCCAAAAGGAAGCAATGTTTAGGAGGACCAGGACATAAAGAAGCAGTAATTTGCAGCCTTTAACAGGACTGCCTCTTTAATCTGATTAACACATGGGACGGATTTAAGGATGATGGTCTAAAAGGATTGATGAGAAAGCAGTTGTATTTTTGTGTATACCTGAGGCTTAAGGAACTGAGGAGAAGTCAAGAAATATTAAAATTTCTTCACCATTAACAAGGTATCTCTTGGGAAAGCATGACACTTCATCCTCTATAAGTGTGAACAGTGTTACATGAGAATCTGAAAACAAAGGGGAGGTTCTCAAATACTCCTCTTTCCTCTGATGTGTAAAATATTTTTTTTTCTGCTCAAAGAGAGAATGAGGAAGGGTCTGCAAATAGGTGATTTGGAATAAATTTTCATCTTCAGGGAAAAAAAAAGTTGGAAAAGAAAGCCAGGTGTTTTGAGAGGAAATGCTTCACTATTTTTAGTAGCTCTATGGCAGAAAAGAGAAAAAAGTATTTGCGGAAGTAACAGCTCAGATTGTGGCTCAACATCCTCAAGACTCACAGAAAGAATGAAAGGGAGCAAAGTACTAGAAAGGAGAACCTCAGTTCCTTTAGGATAGGAAAGAGTAGACCAGCTCTACTAGTTGGTAATTATTTATATCTCTGCCTTATTAACTTCCTGCCTTTAGGAACTGAACAGCTGCCAGCAGGTGAAACTGTTCTCTGTGGATGCAGATAACTCCCTGCAAGCAAGTAAACAATCACGCTGTGCTTTCTCACCCTTACAGCACAGAGAATTGTCCTTTGCAGGAGAGAGTATCAATAGCAGGGGCAACAGGAGGAAGCCAGACTAGAGCTGGTGGGGAAAGGGAAATTGCCAGATGACAAGCTTTAAATAGCTTCACCCCAAGTCAGCAATATGAAGCACGCACCCATCCACGTGCCTTACCTATAGGTATCCCAGAAATCCAATCAGAAATATTTAGGGAGACCCAGGATCTGTTTGGCACTTGCCGATGAGTTAACACTGGCAGACTTTGCCATTGCCTTTGAGGAAGAGCTTGTCCCTCAAACCAACAGCTGCAGTGAGACCTCGAGACAAGCCCAGAGGTATTCAGGGAGGAGCCTTGCTGAGGGTTTGCCTGTGGCACCATGCATCCAGCTCTTTACAGGGAATTTGGCACTCACCCAAGCTTTTTTCCTCCAGTGTGTTTAGATTGGTTAGAGCTATGTTTAGCATTCCAGAGGCTGTTAGGAGCAGTCCACAAGGAGCTTTTCTGATTGCCTGAGAGGCAGAGAGGTGTAGTTTGTTGGATCCTGCAGATCAGCTGGCAGTTAATTAGGCTTTTTAAGTGTGGACTCATCAAAGCTAACCTGCATGGTGGTGTGTGGCCCAGTGACAGTGACAGTAACTTAAAGGAAGCTGTGAAAGCAGCATGCACTGACTGCTGGCTCAGAGATATCAGAGGGGGAAGAAGATGCTGCTCCACTGTGCTAGAGAAAAGGTGCAAAAGAAGTGTTGGTTTCTTTGGGAGGGGATTTACTTGGGGTGCAGGGAGGACTTGACTTCTGTTTCCACTACTTGTCTGCAGCCCTTTTGTCATACATCAGATACCACTTACTCACCAAATTCTACCTGTAGCTTCTTTCCAACAGCCTGTGGTGAGCACTGAGCATAAACTGCTGCAGATGCACACAGAGACATCATCAGCTGTGGCTAAACCCTGGCTATGGTGCTGCTGTGTAAACCAGGGGTCTTGAATGGAACTTCAGGGCTTTTGGCTCCAGCCTTGTCCTGCCTCCCCCTCCAGACATACAAATCCAAGGGGAAAGCTGTCCCAGCTTCTTCACACTGAGGCTGTGTCCATCCATGAGCTGCTACCTGGGTTGGGTGATCATGTACTGTGAGATCACTGCCTGGACGAGAACCATTTTGGCCTTGTATTTGGTTTTGTATCTACCTTGACACACTCTTGTTATTTTTACCTTCTTAAGTCTATCTAACTCTGGCTGAGAATACCAGAAACTGTCCCTCATCTGTCTCAAATGCAGTTTTTCAGCAATTCCAGTAAGGGATAGGCAGATCTACTTCCGTGTTGGTTCCAGAGTAGTAATTATGTCCATTCCCTCTTACTTTAGCTGGTTGCTGTGTCCCCATGGAGATGGCAGCCTGCCCACAGCAGGGTTTTCTTTTTTTTTGGGATGTTCTTTTAATGTTTGTCATCTTTTTTTTTTTTTTTTGGTTGGTTGATTGGGGGTTTTGTGTGGTTCATTTTGTTTTTTTGTTCTTTTATGGTTGTTGCTGTTCTTGATGCCCTCACTGAATCATTAATCTGTGCTTGTCTTTGACTTTGTCCCCACTGCAACTGAATTTGTACTCAGCTCATGTGAGCTGCCTTTGCTGTTCATTGGGAAGGAGTGACACTCACTGGCCAGAGGATACAGTGCCATAAATTAAGTGAATTTAAAGGGTCCTTTGAATGGTTTTAGTGTGTGATTTGGAAATGAAAAAAAAGAAAAAAAAAGAGAATCTCAATACATAAAACCAGGAGAGAAGCAACAATAAGCTCAAAGTTACGAGACCTGCAGGCTGTGTTGGCAGTTTGGGGTTCCTTAGTAAAAAAGAGGCACCAATTGTCCTTCCTTTTACATCCTTAGAATGTGAATCCTCCGTGGATTTTTATGTATTACTAGTGAGTGCAGTAAAAGAAGTTAAAGGTATTTTGAAAGGATATAATTGAAATGGCAGGGATCTGGAAGAAATTAAGAGTCTGTACTCAGAGGAAGTGACTGTCTCTTTGTACATCTCTGCTGGAGGTGTTTGATGTGCTGGTTTCAGGGACAAGCCAATGTTCCCTTGACCATTGACTGAAGGATGGTCTGAGCTGCAGGAGAGTTCTGTAGGCCTGATGTGTGGATAAGTCTATCCACCTTTTTGTGTCTTTCTCCATGTACCTGTCACTAGGATTGCTGATTGGAAGTAAAAGGTGTCTGGATAAAGAAACTCCCTGGTGGAGCACACGATCCAATGGAGCGGCCTACTCAGTACTGATCTCAAATGTACAAGAAAAAGAGGTTCTATGACCCTGCTTACTTTACTTTTACATGGAAGGCAGTGATGCTGTGTTAAGAAAAGGTTAAAGTTCTGCAGTTTTCCAAGCCTAGACTCTTCTAGTGTGGGACACTGGCAATACCTTTATGCTTTGAACCCCTTATTAACTTGTTCTTTTCCATTTGCCAAAGGCTGACTTGTGTTTTAGTATCTGTCCTTGAGGTTTTGCTCTGATTTCCTTTTTGGAGCATCACTCTCCGGGAATGCTGGGTTCTGTCTTCTCTGCTGGTTTATCTTTTGGGCAGTGCAGCAGCTCATTGAAGCAATAAATCGGTTTTATTATGCCTTGGACAGATCTCTGTACCCCTTATAACACAGCACTGTTTTCAGAGATAAATATTTGGGGATGAGAGTGAAACTGGTGAATAATATGTCTGGCAGCTCGTGCATGTTGAAGTAAAAGGAGTAGCAGGACTGAGTGGAACTCATAAACCATGAGAATGTGGCTGAGATCTGTCCTGAGCTAAAGATGCTGTTACCCTTGACTAAGATGTATTATCTGGATCCCATTTTTCTTATATTGTGGATCAGGATAGGTAAATATTGAAGAAATGCACACTTGATTCAGAGACAATTGTACACGTAGAGCTCTAACCACTACTTACAAAATCTGTTTATTAATGATGGCCCTAATCTTCTCAAATCTCCACTTGTGGTTAAAGAGTGTCAGAGTCCTTCCAGAGCCAGATGAAAGGAAGCAGGACCTTTTGTTTTTATAACTTCAAATCCAGTTTTAGGCTTGAAGAGCTCAGCTGTTGCAATTCCCTTGCAGTGTGTGAATGATCAGACCAAACATAACAAAGAATTTTTTCCAGTGTTCATTATCACCTGTTTAGTGTTCCTGGAATTCCTAAGGCAGTCTAAAACTCTGAGGCACTCTAAGAAGAGAAAAAGGAAAGCTGAAGGGCTCCATAGATATCAACATTGTCCCATTTTCCCTAGCTCTAGTCGTGATTTGAATGTGCTGCATAAAGAATATTGGCTCAGCCTACCCTCCGAGATAACAAGGCGAACACATTTTGGGGGTTTCCATATCCAAGTAGTTCTTTGCAGTAGATTTTCTATCCTGTATCTGTGTTGTGAGAACTTTGTCTCTCTAGATATATAGATATATACATATGAAGTGCATCTGTGAGTAAATAAGTGGAACAGGCTGCTCAGGGAAGTGGCCGAATCACCATCCTTGGAAGTATTTGAAAAATGTGTAGATGGGGCACTCAGGGTTTTGTGGCGGACTTGGGATTTTCAGGGTGATGTTTTGACTCAATGATCTTTGAGGTCATTCCAAGCTAAATAATTCTGGGATTCTGTATCATGTGCTCCTTTATATCTGTGTGTATACATGAGCCCCCAGCCTTAGGTGGAAAAGCTCTTGGAGAAAGGCCAAAAGCAGAGCATGGGCTGTGAGAAGAGAGGGAGAAGCAAGAGTGAGAAACAACTTCTGAGCACTAAGGTGAGAGAAGCAGGAGAAGGGGGATGAGGTGCTGCAGGTCCTAGAGCAGAAATTCCATGCAACCCCTGGGGAAGGTTTATCCTGAAGGGCTGCAGCTCGTGGAAGGGCCCACAATGGAGGAGGGAAACAGTGTGAGGAGGAGGAGGATGAGGATGAGGAGGGGCAGAGACAAAGTGTTGTAGTCTGACCACAACCCTGCATTCCCTACCCCCCTTTGTGTGAGGGAGGGAGGCACAGGAGCTGGGAATTAGGGACTCAAATTGAGCCTGGGAAAGGGAGGTCAGGGGGACATGTCTTAGTCTTCTTCCCTATACTTTGTGTAGGACTTGAGGTTTGTTCCTGTCAAGTTTTAGGAGATTCCTGTATGTCTGTTCTGTAGCCTGTGCAGGCACCACTAACCAGGGACTCTGCCCTCAAGCTTAGTGACCAAACTCCTGGGCTTGTGTCAGCTGTGGACTTGATGAGGTGCATTTCATCTCTTCTTCTGGAACACTGATGAAAGTGTCCTCTGGGGCAAGACCATGGATAAACTTCAAAAGAATTCATCTTGTCACTGGTCTCTAGGTTGTACAAGAGTTTTTCCCCTTCCTGATAAGCTTTTCCACCTGTAATTTTCATGTAAAAGCTAGCAAAACTCACTGAGTGTAGTTTGAGTCTTTGTTAAGTTGTACAGTAATCAGTGAAACATGAAACATTCACTATGACAACCTTCCCTGAGAAATATACTTGATAATGTGAGCTTTGCCTATTGATTTACTGTGTTCAGCCTTCCTGTCATTTTTATTTCCTGTTTCTGAAAGCTGAATGAATACAAAATGATGATACTCATTTGAGTAGGAAGAATTGACTGATTAAACACAAAATATTTGTGATAAAAAACTTATGTGAATGAGAGAGAGAAAAAACTAGATCTAGATTTACAGTTCAACTTGACAAGTCACTAAACACTGTTTTCCTTTTACAGATTTCTCCTGGTGCTGATTTGTTTAATATTCAGTGTATTGTCTACTATAGAGCACTATTCTGAGTTTGCCATTGGAACCCTTTTCTGGATGGTAAGTGAACTTTTTTGGGGAAGGGCTGATCAGTTTGACTAAACCTGAATTGCTTTTGGTGAGCAAGGGAGATAACTGGTTTGCTACTCTACAGAACAGGAAGGAAGAGCTCCTATCACACTTCTGTCACCGCTGATTTGGATTTGAAGTTGGTGCTTGCTTGGTGGGAATCAAAAGTACAAATAACTTGCATGAGGACACTAGACAATGTCCCTCCTCTGTTCCCCCCTGCCTCTATTCACCTCTAGGGAGTGAAAAATGGAGATTAAACATCCTTGATGAAAATGGAGTCAATAAGTTTCAAACAGTTCCTTGCAATATCTGTATTTTAGCCACTCAAATCCTCTGATCTCAGTGTGTGATGGTCTCAGTATTTTTATTGTAGTTTCCTTTTGCTAAATGGTGCCTGACAAGAGGGATAGTACTTGGTACTTGAAGACATGGAAATGTTTTTGTATTTTCATAGAGAGGGTGAGATGGTGTGCCTAAGTAAATTTTGGAGTCACTGGAGTAGAGATGAGACATTGGTGACAGATGTAGCTCTAGATGTGTCCTAAGACACCAGAGCCTGGTGTTTCAAAGATGTCATTATGAACATGTTAATGTTCTTAAGACATCTGGATGGTCTAAGAGAATTTCTTGTCAGGTGTGAAAACAGTTCAGACAAGCTCTGTGAATATACCAAGGAGGGAATATCAGAGAGTTTGTAGCTAGAGTAGAAAAAGGGGACTGAAGTTGCTGGAAGAGTAAAAAAAAAAACCCAAATGTTTACTCTCCTCCCATTCCCTAAGCATATGTTCTCAAGTCTTTGACAATTCAAGTGAATTCTGGAGGAAAGGAATGTGACTTTTAGCCCTGTGTTTCAGTGTAAAGGCCAATCTGTTGTCTTTGAGATGACTGAAAACATTGCAGGCTACAGGTTCAGGTACAGGCTGAGGCTGGGCCTCCCCTCTGCCATAATTGTTTTATTTGATGCTCTTGCTTGGGCTCAAAGAAAATGTCTGTTCTTTGTACTTAAAACAGAAGACAACACGTGAATCTCCATCTGTAAAATCAGTTAACTTCCACGATAGCAGGACTGGTGAAATTGCTTGTCTTAAACTTGTTTGAAGGATGTTTTTGTTCTCATGCTACCAAATATTTGGTGTATTCCCTGTCACTCTTGCAAGAGTTCTTCCCAGCTCTGTCTGACATACTCCAATTTAATTTTTTTCATAGATACACATTGTATGAGATTTGTAAGCTCCTGACTAGGTTTCTTTCCCTCTTCTGAGTATTTAGTAGCCAGCATTTGAGGGGAGTGACAGTGGCATTGGCACAATGGCTTGTATTGGTAAACACCAACAGAATGGGAAATGAAGAACCCAGCTCTTTCTGAATCTTTTATACTTGCAGAGAGAAGCCCAGAGTTTCCAATACTGTTAAAAATGGATCACAATGACAGTGTGCATGCTATTTAACAATGTACAAAGCTTAAATGCATGTACCATTGGGTTTTGTTCAAATTGTGCCTGTGGTGTGGCATGAAAATGAATCTGTAGCTTCCCCAGCCTTGCTTGGTCTTGTATTTGTACCAGAGGAAAATTTCTCACTGGTCAATCCAGCAGTACTTAGGATCTGATGCATTAAAAAGTTCTTGTACAGTCTATGGGGGAACAAGTGCAGTGGAACAAGGCAGAGTTTTGAATAAAAGTATTTGCAACACTCAAGAGGATCCCGAGTTACAGCTGAGTTTCATTCCCAGTTGCCCCAGGTTTAGGTAATGTTTTATCCTCCCATTTTGTCTCAAGTTCTAATTCTCTAATAATACAGTTATAATTTTATAATATGGTTAATATATTGTTATTCGATTGAAAAAGTGTTTCTAAAAATTGCCAAAGCCTCTTGATTAGGCTTTTGCCTCTATAACAAGAGGCTGTAATGTTTTCTTAATGATCTAGTAGTTTGTGTTTCAGTTTTGATTTGTAAATGGCATCTAGATCTTTCAGGATATGGAATGAAAAAATGAACTATAAAATGGGCCAGGTGTACCTCCTTTGAGGATTGATCTGTTTTCATGGTTAGAGGTCATATATTTTTCTACCAGGAGAGGTCACCATGGTAGTTTCTAAAAGACTGATTTTTATTTTTATTTAATTGCAAAAGATCTTGCAGAAAGAGAGCTTCTTAGCTTGTGGGACAACTGTCACTAACTGTTAGTCTAAAAACAAGAACAAAATACTATTTTCATCATGCACATGATGTACACACTGTGAGTAACAGCAAAATAAACATACAATCTGTATAATGATAGTGTTACAGGAGTAAGGGAGAAGTTTTATCTGATTTAGTATCTTGATGTTAATTACTTTTTAAATTTAAGAATACTGAGTGTATTCTTAACTTGGAAAAATAGACTGGTTTTGCTATAAATCATATTGATTCAACTGATGAGTTCAGGTCCTGTGGTACCTCCCTTTTGGAGACAGACTTTATGCATCTGCTTTCCTCTGAAAAGGGAAAATAGAAGACCCAATATACAGAAGAATTTCATTTCTTTGCTGGAAAAAGCACTGGCATATCTTCCAAACACATGAACACCATAGTTCACAGCACTGCAGCACCAGAGGGTGCACAATTCCCTCAAAGACTCTCTTTCCAGAGTCCTCACTTGTTTCCTCTATTGTCAGTCCTTACTGCCCTCTTGGTGGCTGGAAATTCTCATGTAGTGACTACATTTAGCATGGATTAGCAGTCCCATGCTTGCAAATTCTCTTGGAGAAAAGGCTGAGATGTGAAATCAGAAGTTCTCACACCAGCTGGTGCTCAAGTTTTTCAGGCCAGAGATTCACCTTGTGGCTGTATTTAGGAGGAGGATCTTGTGGAAGAGTTTTTGGCTGCAGATGGGTCCTTGTTGTTATGTGGCTGTCCCAAAGTCACTGCTCAGTTTGGGTTTATATGATTTTTTTTTGCATCACACACGTCGTCCTGCTCTATATAGGCAAGGCTGTCCAAACTTCGGAGTGCCAAATGATAATTGGCTTAGTTAAGCCAGCTAAGGCATGTCACTATTTAACTGCTCTGGACATCAGGGTGGCTTTTCTCTTTGGAATAACACCATTTTCCAAGTGAGGGTTTTGAAAGGAGGCCAGTGAGGACTTCCTGTCTGCAATGGAGGAGCTCTTCTGTTGCTTTTTGTTTGTCTCTGGTTTTGCTCTGTCTCCCATCTAAGCTGTGTAGCTGTTGGGTCAGCTCCAACCTGTAGCAGAGGAGAAACAAGCCTGCAAAAAGCTTAATTGAGTGGTCTCTGTGATTTATGGTGAACATATTCTAATAGGTTTCAGGTTGTGTTCTCCATCCCATCAAAGCAGTCAGCGTTAGAAAGTAAAAAAGGTGCTGCCTTTTTTCTGCCTCTGTGCCAGTTTATAATTCTAAAGCTGGTCTTTGCTATATAGCATGAACACTTAGGGCCTTCCCCAGGCCTGTTTGATAAAGTGATCTTTGGATAGTGCAATACATGAAGTTCACAGGTGCTCTTCCTGCTGGCCTCACCACACTGTTTCTTACAGCTGATAATGGACTTCTTGCAGGGTATCCCATAGTAATTCATGGCATTTTGTGATATTTCTGCAGTGTATATTGCCTGGGTGACAGCAGGTGTTCATAAGGTGTTCAGTCCCATAAAGGCACTGACAGCCAAACTGCCTCAGGAGAAAATACATTAATTCCTGTATACTGTGGGAGAGCCAGACCCAGCGAGTGCAGAACACACATAAATAAAAAGAAACTTTTGGCTCATAAGCATTTGCTGTATTCTTTTACTCCTGTAAACTTCTGAGAGAGAAAGCAAGGAGGAGAGTCCCTGTTTCTTTCTGAGCTTCTTGTTGGTCTGTGGGAAGATGAAAAAATAGATTGGGAATATTATATTATTACAATACAAAGCATTATTAAAATAGAGATGGAATATTGTTTCATACATAAAACATATTAGGGGAAAAAAAAGTTGAGTCCACAAGTGTTTGTATAAGCTCAGGTTGTCTGCTGAGTGATCTTGCTGAGTTGCCATTGTTTTTCTGGAATCAAATGCAATTCTCAAGCTTCTCAGTGTGAATTGTAATTCAGTTATTCCTATGGGATATATTACCTTGTGCCTAATGCACCACAGAATACACTCAATGCCTGCTGTGTGCTTTTCAAATGTCTGAAATAGAAATCCTTCTGTGGTAAGTAAGGCTGAGGCTAATTAACAAAGAGCCACCCCGTAATTCCCTTAGTCAAATTTAACTCACTGGGGCTCAGTGGAGTTCTCTGTGCAAAGGGGTTTTAGAATGTGGCCAAGATACTTGAGAAGCATTTCTTGGGAGTGAGAGGAAGGTGGAGAGACACATGCAGGATTTTTTCAGTTCCTCTCCTCAAAATATTGATACCCTACCAAATCAAAAGGTTAAAAACATGGAAGTAATTATTTAAAACTCTGAAGTGCGTATTCACATTGGATTGATTCCAATTCAGGAGCAAAGCTAAACCCTTCACCACCTACCAGGGGTGGTCCCTTCAGGGATGTGCTGAGGGAAGCTGGAAGGCTTCTGTGGATCTATGGAGAAATTAGAATTTATTGAATTCTAATTAACTTACTGAATCTTATTCATTCTCTATTTGATTATATTTACCTTAGTGGTATCTTTCAGAATGAAGCAATTTAAAAAAAAAGTCCTTGTCAAAAATAGTTGATTTTCTTTGGAGAAAAATTGTTACCTGCTTAAATAGAATTAAAAAATAACTCTTCCTCTGTGACTCACCCAGCTCACTTGAATGTGGCTGTCACAGGGGGAGCACTGTGTGCTTCCCTCATGAGTATACAGCTTTGCTGTTTCCATGCAGGAAAACATGCAGGAAACAGCAAATAGCAATAAAATGAAAGACATGCACATTCCTGGTAGGTAGTCAGCAAATTCAGCATATTTGTCAGGTGTGCATGGAAGTGTATCTTTTATGAAATGTTAAATCCACTTGTACACAAACACCAGCCTTTGAGTGCATTGGTTTCACCTAAAAGTTGGAAGTGTGAGTAAGCTAATGGTACTATAGGACACTTAGCAGCATTTGGCATCTTTTCTTCTGTATATTGAGTATTCTGTTTTCACATAGGATGTCTCTCATCTTTGCAAGAGCCAGCATGGTGGTAGAAAAGAAACATTCTCAGTATCAGTAGGTTTTCATGGCATTTGAGTAGCTATTAAACTGAACAGGTCACTAAATGGACATTTTCAACTGTAAGGACTGGAAAACCTTAAAGACAGGTTATCAGATTAAATTTGGGACATAAGTACACGTGTGCAAACATTTGGACTATTAAACCTTTATGCCTCTTTCTGAGGCTTCATTGTCTGGAGCTGCCATTCCTTGATTGAATCTCCGTGAGCACACACTATTCATTTAGCCATCCCACTTCCTTCTTTTACCCAGCACCTAAATATTCCAATAAAAAAAGTGAAGAGAGCCTTGTGTGTGCTCTCCACCTAAAACACAGCTGCAGCTGAGAAAATACCCTTCTTTTTCATGTGTGTTCTTTAATCACTCCAGCAAACTTCCCTCTCCTGCTTCCCCCGTGCAGTTATCCATAACCAAACTGGGATAAATTATAAATTCCAGGCTATATATTTAATTTACACACACACATATCTGTGTAAAAGTGTTGGGTTTCTGTGTTAATGTGGGCATATTTTTATTTGGTCATCAATGACATTCTTGGATAAGAAGTTGATGGCTTTTCCACAAGGGCTTTTTTATTTGATTGATTGAATTAGATATGAGTGGAAGTTATTTGTATACATATTTCCCTTTAAGCTTATTTTTGCATAGTTTTCATTAAATTAGTAAAATGAAATTGTACTAAAAATAGCATAAGCGTGACAATGTATTATTTTATTATCAATTTGGTGGGGGGAGGGAAGATTATGCCATGGCTAGACTTCAGAAAAGTAAAAAAAATTCAGGGATGAAATTAATTTAAGGGCAAGGACTATTATAGTCCTTATGTGTCTTGAGTCTTTTTCCCAGAGAAGAGGGAGAAGCACAGAGTGATGGAATGCTGCTTTACTGGAGTAATGGAGTAATGGAATGGTCTTTAGCAGAAGTGTTATATAGCACAGACCCAGTTTAAAATCTATAATTAAATTCATTTGTTGGTATTCCTGTGGCAATTTTGAGTTGCTACAATCAAAACAGGAAGAGACTGTGACACGTGAGTGTGAAGAATCGAGTCTGATATGGATCTTATTTTTATAAAGTAATGGTTTGTTCCCACTCATTATTTTTGGTTTCATAGAATAGTTCATTCCTGGCTTTCTGTTGATGCCAAACTGCTTTCCAGGTTTATTAAATCTGCTCAGAATGCTTCATCATGCATTTCTTCCTTGACCATTTCCAGGAGAAGAGGAAAAACACTGCTGGGAGCCAAAATCAAAAGGGTTTGTGGGTTACTTGTAAGTGTAATCCCATTTTGAAAGCAAGGGTTCTGGAAAATTGCAGAAGGCTGGAGAACGATCTCAAACTGCCACACAGATGGATGTAAATTTAATTTGCAGATTGTTTTTGCTGATTTTGTTTTGGTTCATATTTTGTCCACAAGTTCTCACCATCATTTGTTACCATTTTAGTGAGAATTAGTACTTTTTTCTGACTTTACAGAGAATTACTGGGTTGTTATTTTTCCCTTTTACCAGAAGGTAAATGTGAGGCAATACATTTAAGGCTCTGAAAAGTGTTTATGTGTAGAAGAGGAAAAGGAGGGAGGTTAGGGCATTTTTGGAAGGTAAATTTAGTGAGGTGAAGCTTGATTAGCCTTGGCAGCTCTGGAAATGGATGTCTCCTATCTTGCATTAGGAGTACACACAACAAGAGTGGAAATGCCATCATCTTCCTTGGTTTTTTGAGGGACCACCTGCAGAGCTGTGATGTTTGTCCAGTTTCCATGCTTTTTTTGGTCTTTGGCCTGTCTGAGGCTGCCAACAAATTTGTTAATGGCTATGTTTTTGGTAATGTGGACACCTGTCCAGGACAAAGTGAACTGTGATTAGTAGTTAACATCAAATTAGTTTAAGATGTAAGTTCCTTCTTTTCCTCCTTTCTGTCAACAATTTATTTTTCCTTTCCATGGACTGTGCAACTTTGTTGACTTCATCAGGGTTTTCTGGACATAACCAAGATGGGTTCTGATAATCAAATACCCTCAGGCCAGATGTAGTTTTAATTTAGCTTTTAAAAGTGCCCTCAGAGGATAATCAAGGAAAATCTAAGAAGTTCTTGCTTCCTTGGCACTTCTATGCTTGTCTCCTTTCTACACAGCTTTTCACCAAAAGCAATTATAATATGCAGGTCCATTAAAATGATTCTTCCACTGCCATAAACAGTGCTCTTCTTCCTTTAGTGGAACTTATGGATTCCTAAGAAGAAAAAGAAAATGCTAGAGTGATGATACCAGGAACCTTCTAAAAATGTAGACAATTTAATAAGTAAGAGACTATTTTGCAAGATTTCAGAAATGCAAGAATTCTTTTCCTTTGCAGATTGTTCTTATGATTTGATTTGACTATTATACTTGAATAAATATTTCTATTTAGACTGTAGACAGAATGCAAACTTAGAATTACTTGTAGATGCTCTTGATAATACATATACTGAAAAATGAAACTTGGGGAGTTAATTTGCTGTGTATTTTCTTGTGCTTCTGCCTTGAAAATGGCTGTAAGCTTTCTTAAGTTTTGTACTAAACCTTGGTATATTCAGGCTGAAAGTGCCATGCAAAAAAGAGGAAGTCTTTGCATATTTTCTTGGTTCTCATTCCAGGCAAAACAAGAAGGCAGAAGTGAACACAGAAATGTTAACCTAACTTCATTAAAAATCAAAATTGACATGAATTTCTGCGTATTACTGTAGAGTTTTTTCTTACTTTTTTTTTTTTTTTTCAGTTTTGAAATATTTTGGACTCTCTTGAGCCATTCAGAATGTCAGTTTTAAAATCAAGTTGGTATTGTCATTCAGTGAAAATTGTGATTTAAGTGTGTTTTGCTTTTTGGGTGCTTTAGAATCACCCAGGTGCAGATTGAGAATGCGTTCAAGTTAAAATGCAAACATTTTCCAAAGCTGTAACTCATGCAGTGGGTGTTTGGTGACTCTGAATTACTGGGTACAGTTTGGGTTGGACCAAAGCCTAGAAGGCATGTTTGGGTTGTGCTACCACTCTGCAACATAGGAAAACAAGGAAGGGGAGATCAAAGATCTGAGTGAATCTGCCCAGGTTGTGATCTTCACTACTCTTCTTTCTTTAGAAGTATTTCAAAGTATTACCACCTATCCTTGGTAATGCATGAGTGCTTCACGATGCAGTGCTGAAGAGGGGAGCAATATTTAAATATTGATAATTCATTTATGTACATGCTGTTTATACAGCTCACCTCTGTCACCAAGCCTTATGGGTGATTTTATCTACCCAGATATCAACTGGGAATATCATACAAAGGACTCAAACAGGTCCAGGAGATTTCTGAGCATGTTGAAGATAACTTCCTGGCACAGGTGGTCGACTAGGAAAGGTATCCTCTTAGATTTGTTGAGGACAAAGTGATGGCTGGTGGTTGTGTCCTGGTCACGGTGACTTTGAAGGAGCCAAGTTTTAAAAGCTGATGATAGAAGGGAAACTGTCAGCAAAATTTGGATCCTGGATGTGTGGAAAGCAGTAGAGGCTGCTTGGTAAAGTCTCTTGGGAATCTGCTTTTGGAGGTACTGGGGACTCTGAATGCTGGTCACCTTCTCAGGGCCATCTCCTAAGAGCACTGGAGCAGGCAGTTCCAAAGGGTTGGAAGTCAAGCAAAGCTGGCCAGAAGAGCAGCTTGGCTGAGCAGGGATCTTCTAGAACTTAGGGAGGAAAGGGGAATATGTGGGGGGGCTGGGTGACACGGGAAGAGATTCTCTCCCCAAAGTAGGGAGAAAATTAGTGCAGCCAAAGCTCAGTTGGAGTTCAAGCAGGCCAGCACTGGGAAGGACAATAAAAGGGACTTTTACAAATATGTTCATAGCAAAAGGGGAATCAGAAATAGCATTGGGCCATGGCTTCTCAGGCTTGGTCACCTTAAAAATAGCCATGTAGACAAAGCAGAGACATTTAATGTCCTCTTCACTTCTGCCTTCAACAGCGATGGGCCCTGGGAAGTCTGGAGTTCTGTTGGAAAACCGTGACTGTGGGGGGATGATAGGCTCTCAGTTCCCCCTGAGTTTGTTTGAGGCTTGCTGCTACAGCTGGATGTGCATAAATCACGGGGTTTGGTGGGATTCATCCCAGGATACTGAAAGACCTGGCAGATGTCATTGTGGGACCTCACTCCATTTATTTTTCAGTGGTCTTGGGAGTCTGGAGAGCTCCGACTTGTGGGAGTCTTTAAAATCAGAGATTAAAAAAAAAAAAAAAAAAACAACAACAAAAAACAGAGAGATCAGGATAGGGCAGAGAGCTAGGCAATCACCAACTGCATAAAAATGAACAAGAGCAAGAGCTTTACTCTCCCCCTGAGATGAGCCTATCCTGGTTTTAAATACAAGCTGTGGGACAAGAGGCTGGAGAGCAGCCCTGCACAGAGGGATCTGGGGGTTTTGATGCAAGTTCAGTGTCAGTCACCAGTGTGCCCTGGCAGCCAGAGGGGTCACCTGTGTCCTGGGGTGCACAGGGATGGAGGGAGGGGATTGCCCCACCCTGCTCTGCACTGATGCAGCCCCACCTCGAGTCCTGGGGGCAGTTTTGGTGTCTCAGTAGAAGAAGGACATCAGAACATGTGAGTGTGTCCAGAGGACAACCTGGGCAACCCAGGTGGGGAAAGGCCTGGAGGGCAAGGAAGTGTCAAAACAAAAGAATAATGTTGTGTTCTTTCTTCCCTATGATATGCTGATGGAATGGAGCTTAAACCATCTGTTTATTCATGCAAATCACATTCAGGAACTGATTATCTCTCCCTTTTATTTACTGCCTGGCATATGTATATAAAGAGTCAACAGATTAGGCAAAATCCTTTTTATTGCATCATCTATCTCAAAAAGCTCATTAGTCCTATGAATAAATTAGATGTGCTTATAATGAAAAAACTCAGCTCTGATCTCTTCCCCTTTTCACTCTGTCAGGAAATAGTTCTGGTGGTGTTTTTTGGGGCTGAGTACCTGGTCCGGCTGTGGTCTGCAGGCTGTAGGAGTAAATATATTGGCTTCCAGGGAAGGATCCGGTTTGCCAGGAAGCCAATATCCATCATTGGTAAGTTTTAAACTCTTTTGCAACCCACTCCTGCTTGTTGTAAATAAAAATGTCCACTTCTGCAGGGGCCTTATTGCAGTTCTGAACTACATCTACCCCTCAAGCATTTATCTGCATTGTGATTTCTCTTCTTTTGGGTTGCTAGAACACTTAAAATATGTCTAAGGCAGACATCAACCTTAGAAAGGCAGGACTGTAAAGTGAAGAAATGACTAAACCTTGGGTAATTGCAGGAAATTTACAAGATTTTGAACACAAAATCCTTCCTTGGGTACAAACAAACACTTCTTCTTCTAGAGCTGGTCTAGTTTTGTGATGTAACCATGAGGCCTGTAAGGAATTGTTTTTACTCCTCATTGTGTTCTTGATTTCTCCCTCAATTAATAAGATCTTCTTAGATGGGTATATTAGAGAAAGTGATAGTCTCATTGAACTGTGGTTTCAAGGGGCTTTCTCTCCTGGTATTTTGCTACTACCACACCAAATATTCATGTTTGTATTGGAGCCCTTAGGGAAGACACCGTGGGTTTCGTTAAGAAAAGCTAAGAATGGCTTTAGGTGGTTGTGCACTCACAGGTGTCAGTACTTCATTTAACCTTTGAAATTCCCCTAAGGATATACTACATTGGAAATGAAGATTTGCTTTTCCACATAAAATGCAGATGGAACAGTGTCTGCACTGACAGAACAAGGTAAACTTGGCAGAAAAAGAAAAAAAGAAAGAAAAGAAAAGAAAGAAAGGAGAAAAAGAAAGAAAAAGAAATATCTTTACCATGAAGAACACTTTCAGAAAAGAAGAAAGTGCAAATGAAAAAATCTCTTTTACTCTCACTACTTGGTTGAACTCATTTTCTAAGCATCAGTCTCTTCAGCCTTTAGTGCCTGTCTTCAGATGGATATGTGTATGTCTGACAATTTAGTAAAGACATGATGCATCATTTGCTAAAGGGCAAAGATCTGTGTTCTGATGTGATGGGAAGAAAACCCACCCTAAATTCCAATGTTTACAAATATACGTGATAAAGGAACAGCATAAAAATATTTGCAGTCAGGCATTGAAAAACTGAGATTAATCCCAATTGGAAGCTCTTTCTGTAGCCTCATCCCTCCCTTTATTTATTTTCATTTTCATTTTCATTTTCATTTTCATTTTCATTTTCATTTTCATTTTCATTCATGCACAATTAGTGTAGTACACTATTTAAACTGACTGTGTGCTTTCCCTTGAGGAGGAATCCAGCTTTTACAGCAAAAATCAGACTGATACTGGAAATTAATTCAACTCAGAGAGTGAAGGATGCTGTTGGTTATAGAACTTCTGCAGTATTTGTTGCAGCAACTACATGGTTCTAAATGAGGCAGGAAAATGTTTAAAAGGAGAGGAAAAAACAAGTTAACCTTGCGGAAGGAAACTGTTGTTGCTGCTCAGGTTGGATCCCATCCTGCCTCTTGCCCAGGCATCCCATGGAAAGTTGGTTAAATCAATTTTCACAAGTGGGCCTCATTTTCTGGATGTCTAAAGGAAGACTTTGAAGTTGGGTTGCAGAGGTTCCAAGCCCTCACAGCTGCAAGTGAAGTCAGCAGGGCTGGTGTTTTGAAGTGCTGTATAATGTTAAGTGCTCTGAAGAATAAAGCACTGCCTGTTTCAAACTGGCAAAGGAAAGTTTACCAAAGTTTTACCTCGTTCTACCTCCATTTGCTACCCACTTATAATACTATCCTTTATTTTTTGTTTAGAATTTGAAAGGGAAGCATTTAGATGCTCTAAAGAGGTTTACCACAGAAATGCCTGTAAGGAAATTAAAAAAAAAAAAATCTCAGAATAATGTTACAGCAAGGTTTAATAATTAAAAGAAATGGACATGCTCACTGAACTAGGATGAGGAAAAATAAGGGATGCTGGCACTGTAAACTCAATCTGTCATTTGCATTGTATAAAGCTGGAACTGTGTAAACTGCAGAGTTGTGGAAACAAAAAAGAATTAAAAAAAAGGAACTCTGGAAACAATTATTTTTTCATACAAATAAAGACAGTATCACAAAGTAAACTAACAATTCTGATTTTTTTTAGCCAGCCTTTGTTCTGACAGTTCCATTAGGTTTGAAAGCTTGGCTTCACAGCTTTGATACAGCTTTCAAACTAAGTGTATGTGTATATGTATGCATGAGACTTAACTTCATGGATTTCATTATTGCATGATGCAAACCCTTGCATTTCCTCTTGGATCAGAAGCCTTGAGCCAAAATATGGGTTCATTTCTAGGGTGCATAAATGCTTTTCCATTTTTTTTGGCAAGCAGCCTAATCCGTCAGGTTCTTTGAAATGTCTGTTACTGAATTCATCCTGGATGAAGCTGTAGCCACTGGGCTTTTGATGTGAAACTATTGCATAGATTTAAGATGCCCAGCAAATTTCAGATAACAATTTCTTTTTTGAAGTGCTTTTCCTTAGTTGTGTTTTTTCAGTGCTGAAATTAAAAAAAAAATAATACATTATTTCTTCTTTTGATAATTTGTTTGTTTGTTTTTTAACAGATCTGATTGTGGTAGTAGCCTCAATTATTGTTCTGAGCATAGGATCTAATGGGCAGGTGTTTGCCACCTCTGCAATAAGGTAGGTTCTCCTGTCACTGAAGCTCTTCACTACCACAGAGGTTATTAGGTGTGTATCTGAGTGCTTAATTCCCAATTTAACTGCATGTCTGATTTTCCTGCTACAGGGAAAGTTACTTTCTTGCAGCACTGGGCAATGGAGGTCTGGGTGCTGTTGTGCTTGGTGACCAGTTGGGAAACGAGTGCAGGAGCAAGGCAAATGAAAAATGGTGGGAATGCTGGAGCCAAGTGGAAAAAATGAAACATTGTGTCCTATTTAAAACACCAAACAACTGTCTCTCTGAGACAAGAGAAAATTGCAGAGCATGGGTTTATTTAAGAAGTAATCCAGACAGCACTTAACGCGGTGCTTTTTGAGTATGAGTAATTACTTTGTTTAAAGAGTAATTACGCTTTGGTGGATTTGTTTTGCACGAGTAACTCACACTGTACATGAAGCAGAAGCATTTGATGTCCACAGTGTTTGTTCAGCTTGCATCAAGTACTGCAGGCTTGTTTTGGGAGGTGAAGTGAGTAAACAGAAGAATGATAAGCAGTAGGTGTACTTCCTTCTCCTAGCCTAACTTCCAAGATGTGTTGCATATTTTGTCACAAGCCTCTGCTTCCCAGTGCAGTGGAGTCACTGGGAAGTGGGAATGTCCAGTACTGTCTAAACTGTCCAGCTGTGTAGGCAAACACTGGGGAGAACTACATGTACAGAGTGTTTTTAAGGTAATTCTTACCATAGAACATTCATCCTTACCTGATGGTGAAGACTCCACCCAGGCAGCAGGAATATCAGCTCCTATAGGAAAAGAGGAAAACGCATGTGGAAATACCAGGGGTTGGGTTTTTTTAATTTAACTAGAAGCATAGGGGGGACTTCAATGAAAAGGCCCTGAGTGTTTATATGTGAGCCCAGTGGGTTTTGGGCTTAGTGAAGCCTTTCCCAGTGCTAATTCCAGAGTCACTGTCCTACGCCTCAGAATGCTCTCTGAACCTTAACCCACAGCCCTGCAGTGTTATCATTGCTCCACTGAAAAGCCAGCAGGGTCAGGCAAGTCTAAATTAAAAATTGAAACCTATATCCACAAAAAAATCTTGAAGATTGATATAAAGAGCCAAAAATACTTCTAGTGAAAAATTTTCAGGACGATGAATTCAGTGTTCATCCCTTCCTGCTTTTTCACTGGTTTGTTTCAGGGATAAGACAGTAAGATGACTGTAGGCAAACAAAATTTATTGTCAAAAGAGCAACTAAATGAAATATTTCCATGGAATAAAATTATGCTGAAGAACCATATTGATAATTACTTTTATTTTGTTGAAAATATTTGGAGCTTGTGATTGATTTAATTATTCTCCTAAAACACATAGGACTCTGTCTATTTCCGGTGATATCAGATATATTTCAGTAACTCACACAACAAGGATTTAAGTAATGCCATGTTTGATTTCATATTCTGCTTTTGGCAAATAGAGAAAAAGGTTTGCTCACATTTATGTCAGCAAAGCTTGAAGCATTGGTTTTCCTTGGAAAGAAGGCATTTAAAGTTTGAAATCATAGAAATTATGCAGATTTCCCCTGATTTTGTTTGTTTTCCCATAAAATAATTGTTTTCATAGTCAATATTTCTGAATAAATTTGACTATAATGAAATGCGATCTAAACACAGAGATGCCTCAAGCCTGAGATGCCACCCCAGACAGGGGCAGTGCTATCACAGTTCTTGAACATGGCAGTGTGTTAGTGGACATAATCAGTTGTGGGTGGATAAGGCAGTATTGTCCTCAAGCATTTTTATGTGATTATTGCATTAATTTTAATGCTTCACTTTCCTTACAGGGGGATTCGCTTTCTCCAGATCCTTCGGATGCTTCATGTTGACCGCCAGGGAGGCACCTGGAGACTCCTGGGGTCAGTGGTTTTCATCCATCGACAGGTACCTAGCCTTTAAAAAGCATCCCCTGCATTTCATTGGCTTCAGTGAATTCTCTCTGTGGGCTTCAAATCCTGGTCTGGTGTCTTGATTTGAAAAGACAGTTGTCTGCTAAGGAAGGCAGGAGCCTCTCTTGAAATGGAAAATGTAAACCCCCTCCCTCCAAATTATTGTAATTTTGAAACGAAAAGGTTCTCAGGCAGAGATACAGAATAGGAATAATAGATCTTTACTAGGAAAAGTAAAAATACAAATTCAATAGTTCAAACAAAAAAAAAACACTGATAGAGTCAGAATATGACCTGACACCCTGTGGGTCAGGGTGTCCAATTGAAATGGTGGCTGCAGTCCTCCTGCAGTGTCAGGTGTGGTTCTGTTGCAGCAGTGATCCTGCAGAAAAGGGGTGTAGTCTTCCTCTGAAGATCCAGTGGTGGTGTAGATGGGGCTGGTCTTCCTCTGGGAGTCCAGTGGAGAAGAAGCTGCTCCTCTTGGAATCCAGTTCAGAAAAAGGCTGCTGTGGTGTTTGAAATCTCAGATTATATCCAGGACGGAATGCTTGGTTCTTCCCCTGGGTGGAGCATCTCCCAATGGGATGATGGAATTTTTATCAGTCATTCAGTGACACTCAATTGCCCATTAACAGCAGATGTCTCCCAGCTGGGGAGGATTGGTTTGTGGAAGAGATAAAGAAAGCTGCCCACTTAACATAAGATAACTGCCACACCTCTAACAGACTGGCAAATAGAATACACACATATCTTACAACCCAGGACAGCTGGTTTAAATGAACTGTTACATTGCAAGAGAAAAAAAAAAAAAACAACAAAAAACTTTGAAAGTCCGTCATGTATTTCTTCCTCCTTTTAAAATGGGAAGCATCATTTTTGCTATTCAGGGCAGTGGCTAACAGGGTATAAACACCAGTGTTTGGGTTTATTAATTAACTGTTGTACTCTTTGATGTTACCCCTGAGTGTAATTTCTTAAATGCAGTTTTGTGGGCTGCCTTTCATATTGCAAGTATTCTCCACTATTTCTGCAGAAGATGTGTTCCTAGCTTGGTTTTCCTGGGGAAAACCAAACACTAGTGGGAAAGCCTTGCTAGAATAAGTCAATTATTTAAATATTTCTGTTATGTTCACCTTGAATACGAAGTTTTCTCATTCATTCTGTAAGTAAAAAAAAAATAGCTATGTTACAATGCTATGTAAGAAAATGTACTTTTTTCAAGGGTGTGGTCACAGAGGCAAACGTGGCTATAAATATGTGCATGTCTGCTAAAGCTTTGAAACAATTTTTCTGTAGGAAAGCTCATTAAGCGGCAAGAGTTTAAAAGTTTTGCTGCAGATTTTAAAATATTTCTAATTGAAGGCTTCTTTTTGAGTCTTCATGGAATCTCTTTATGATTAGCTTTATCAATGTAATGGAAAATTATATAATTAACCTTGAAGTCTTGCTTGTCGTGGAATGCTGTGGAGGGCTAATACTCTGCTATTAATCTTCACATCCCACTTGTTTGGGTGGTTAACTTGTTCTTACAAGTGTAGATTTGTTCTCCACATACTGACAAACAGTTACAAATTTCCATGCAGATATTTTTTAATTTTCTATTTGGAAAACTGTTTTTCTGGGACAGAGAATGTGCTGCTCTTAATCCAAACCAATAATTTAATAATAAAAGTTAATTTTCTTCCTTTTATTTTTTTCCCCCAGTACAGTAGGAACCTTTATGTCATGATGGCTGTGCAGAAGTGATGCACACCAAAGTGCTGTGGGATAAAGCCTCCTTTCATACTGTACAACAGGATGACTTTCAATGCTCCAAGTCTGTGTGGTCGTCATTTATTATGCTTGCATTGCCTGGGTATCTTGCTAGGGCAGAGCTGATATCCAAATAACTTTCTCAGCATTTGCTACCCTTACTGACAGAGCTGTTTTGAGAACATTTTTTTCCTGTGGGCGTTCAGAGTTTTAGTCAAGAATCAGGAAATACTCTCTCCAAAATACAACACTTAAATCTTATATGTCACAAGCATAAGAAAGCTCAATGGTTTAAAAGAAAAAAAAAAAATCTTGGAAAAAAAATTCATGAGTAAAGGCACCTGAATTTCTGCTTATCCAAAGAAGTGATTATGGTGATAAATAGAACTCCACAGATCTGTAGTACTTATCCAAGCAGATCACCCACTAGCACATTAAGAAAAAAAAATACCGAGCACACAGCTCTGTATTGACATTGGACGAGTGTAGCTGAAACACTAACACGGTACCAAACGGAAGGAAAAATGGAACCTTTATTCTTGTCCAGCCTCTGAAAGAAATTTTTGTTTAAAAATAAAAATACCAAAACAAAAACACCTCAGCTGCTTTTTCTTCACAGGCAGAGTACAAAGTCCTCATCTATTTTTGGATTTTTTGCGTTTGATACTCTTTCAGAAAACATGGGCCCCTAAACCCTTAAGCAGTGTGAGAAAATGAATTCACATCTTGGTGCCCTGTGAAAATAGCAAGCACTTGTACCTCCCTAGGCCCTGAAGAGCTTAGTAAAGTTGTCACCAACGATTTCCATGTGTTTTGGAATTTTACGTATAGCTCAATTAGCTCACTCAGGCCTGGTTTGGCTGGGATGATCTTCTATTTTCAGCAGGCTGAGTTTATATACCAGCATTTCTTGCCAAAGGCAACAAAACATGAGTTAATATCACATATGGTGGTGGAAAGCCATGGAGAAACCCTGCAGCTTGCTGAAAAACCATGTTAGCCACTCAAACTCCAGGTTGTGAGCCTCTAGGTTGGTTTTACTGCTTCCTCACCTTGCTTTGTGAAGTCTTCCACTGCTCTTAGGACAGGAGGAATTCTTGTATTTTTTCCAGGTGTTGAACTTTGTATTGTGTGGTCCTTATTTTAACTGAAAACAGAGATATAGCTGAGTTTAAAAAAATGTGCTGACTCAACTCTCTCAGTATTCAATTTTGCCTTTGTGTGTTTCTTGTTCTTACTGTTTCCTCTGTGTGTGAATCTGAAAGTCCCTACTGCAAAGAGCCATTTGTTTTAGGCAGTGCTCTTTATTCGTAAGCTCTTATCTAATAAAACCCACATAAATATGTAGTTTTAAGGCCTGATGCCTGCAGAATACCCTTTGTTTTGTGCTCATGTCTCATGAAGCATGTGTTAATTTAAAAAGCTTCTGACTCTCCCTTAAATGAAGTATGCATGACATTGCTGCCATTAATGTTCTTAATAATTAAAGTCTCTCTATACATGTGGAACATGGATTGGTGACATTTAGAGTAAGTCCTAGGCAGTTGCATTTTCATCTGGCCTTTATTTAAAAAGAATTCCGTCTTCAGATGAATAGTACTGGGGCTGAGAGGTGGCAGTGGTGAAATAAACTCAGTAGTTCTGTTGATATTTCAGCCACTTTGAAAGGCTTTCATAAGACTTTGCTGTTTTCCTGCCTGCTTCCCAAAAAGCCAGCACTTAAACCAGAATTATTCCAATTATCATCTACAGTCAATTGTGTATGTTAACAGAAGGAGCTTTTCAAAGCAAGTCATATCTACAAGTACCGGTGCTCCATTATCATGAGATAAAGGTGAGAAAATAAAGGTGACCAGCAGAGAAACTACTGAAACCCCAGGGTTTATTTCCTTTTTTGGCTGTCTTGTTTAGCAAACAGGCCTGCGAAAAGTTAAGGCTTAAATCAAAAGACTTGGCCATGAGCAAGATGAAATACTATCAGAATTCATTATTTAGGTAATCATTAAATGATTAGAGGAAAAACACCCATTTTTCTTTGTGCCAAGACTACTTAAAGGTTTCCTGAACCCAGATTTTAATTAGTGCTGTAGGAGAAGGAAGAATATTTACATTTCCTGCTGCCGAATGTTGGTACTTGATACGAGGGCTACCTTTGCCCAGAAAGCTCTTACAGGGAAATGAAAAGAAAGAAAAACAGAGGGAAGTTTGATGATAAAATGGAACCTTCCCTTACAAACAGTTTAAGAAACATGGGTAGAGTATTACAGATAACCTGTGAAAACCTGACATACTTTAAAAGTAGGGGCAATCTTTCCGAGTCAGGTTTTAATTTTAAATGTATCATATGGGAGTATTTTAATTCCCTTATTGGCTGGGACCCAAGGAGAGAGAAATGACTGTCAAGGACTTAAGATGCCACTGAAGATGTAGCACAACATTCTTTCCTGATAAAGATGGCCAAATCTGTGCAAAGAAAATAAAGGAATGATGCATGCGTGTAAGCTTTAAGTAATTAGAAAGAGCTGTTTTCCCTCATAACTAGGTATTGGATTTCCCTGAAGGGCAGGTGGATATCTCATTTAGCACTGCTTTTAAAAGCTTTATACATCTGTGACACCACACATTTTGGCTTGTTTAAGTGCAACAAGCATTTTCTTTTTTTTTCCTGACAACTGTGAGAATCCTGTATCTAAGTCACAGCAGGTCTGACACAACTCTCCTGCCCAAAAATCTTTAGAGAAAATGGTATATTCACAAGGACTGTAACATGCCCTCACAGAAGTCTGCCCTAGCCTTGTTCTTCAGGACTGAAAACATGACATCTACCTAGCATATTTTATCTTCAGATTTTATTTTAACATGAAACTGTTGAGCATCACTATCCAGTCTTAAGCAGTCTAAACATCAGATACACAGGTTCACTGCTCAGGTATGGCCATAATCACACGACATGGCTGCGATTTCTCAGTGCACTCTTCAGAAAGGGCATTTCTAAAGCTGCTTTGCTACTTTTAAAATGTTTATACAGCTAGTATTTTGAGTAGACAGTTAAGTTGAATGATTCCCATTCCATAATTAGAAGAGAAGTCCCACTCTACATTTAGCTGCCCCAAGGATCAAGCCCAAAATGATGGCTTTTTGAACTATTTATGAATAAAATCTAAGTCAATGTTTTAGCTGTTTTACTGGAGACAAATGTCATACCTGAAATATAACATATTAATTTTTCTACTGTGATGCAAAAACCCCACAGATATTTGCAACATTTTACAATTATAGAATATATATATACACATAAATAAATATATATATATATGTATATAGGATGAAAACATCATATACTTGTTTGTTTTCTCTTTTAATAGGAACTCATAACCACGCTGTACATTGGATTCTTGGGATTAATTTTTTCATCCTACTTTGTTTATCTTGCTGAGAAGGATGCAGTTGATGAGGATGGAAAGACAGGTTTCTCCAGCTATGCTGATGCCCTTTGGTGGGGTGTGGTAAGTCCTCACAAAGAAAATGTGTGTGCAAACAGGGCTCAAGGTTTTCTGTTCAAGTTGTGATCTTTTCAGAAAAACCTTTCATTTCCTTCTTTGCAGAATGTATTTCTGTAGGGAAGCTTGACAACCTCTTCAGAGGGATACAAGCTAGAATTTAAGAAATACAATTAAATTATTGGGGTATTAAATTTTATTGTGAAAACAGGTTAGCAAGTTAGCAAAGGACACTGAATGCTTACAGATATGAAAATTCCACATCTCAAAAACAGTAAAAATCCCCTTCAAAAACTATATCACTTCCTTCAAATTCTACTTAGTTATCTGTAAAAGGTGCATAACTGAAAAACATATTCTATATGTGAAAGTTGGGTTAATGACCCTATTTTTTTTTCTTGATCTTTTTGTGTAAAACTCACTCTCTCAGTAATAATTCAGACCTTGATGCAGGTTATAGATTCCTGTTTTTTGGTTTTTATCTTTAACTTAGATGCTGCATAAGTCTCTACTTCAATGAAGTACACAGAATTATAGGCTATATTACATGTAGCCTGAGTCACCACTCTGTAAGTGGTGCACTATAAAAATATTTTAAACTTGAAAATCCTGTCACTAGGTTGTCAAGTATTCATTTCATCTGCAGAGGATCACCTATGACTGTGCTAAACAGTACAAACACAGAAGAATCAAGTGAAAAAAGAAAAATCCACTCAATGGCCAGATGGACCTGATGATCTAAGGTGCTGGGAAGCAATGAAACCATGAACCAACCCATAGAGCTATCACTTGTTAAAGTCCTCAGTGGAAATGGGATAAAATTTTAAGAACATGAAAACTCATGGTTATAGCTGTGAAGCAACCTGTAGCTAGTGGAAGAAAACAATGGGTGTCTCAGAAGTGGAGTCTGTGCTGCATTTTAAATGAAAAACAATCAGGGTATGATTGAAAGATACCCCATGCCAGCTTTACAAGAGCAAACCAGTACTCTTATTCTCAGTTACTCTTCCAGTATTTGAGCAGTTCACCTCAAACACCAGTGGATCACTTTTAGCATCCAGTTCTATCCATGTATATTACTGCACAAGTAATTTCTGCAGGTGATAAAAATTTCATGTGGACTCAATGTACTCTTCCTACTTTTCCTTGTTATTTTTTTTAGTTATTTTTTTATTTTAGCTCTAGTTTTCCAGAGTTCCTTCATTAGTTGCATTGAGTATTTAGATATGAATTAGAAACACTTTTAATCACTATAAGCTATTGCACTGATATGAGTAAAGAGTTAAAAAAATTAAGGTTAAAAAAGTCAGAGTGTGTTTCTCCAACAGTATTTTGGACTTTGGGAATTTAAAAGGAGTTATGAAGACCATCAGAGAAGCTTAAAATGCACAGTACCTTGTTGAGATAGATGACTTTGGATCTGTGTTTCAAAGTGTGTGGATCGGTGGGTTTTGTTATTTTCCAAAACTTGACTTGCTTTGCGTAGCAGCAAGATAAAATCAGCTCCTCTTTCTCTGGCTGTGTGAGGAACACTGATCAAATTGTTGTTTAAGCTTTTCAGGCATCTAGGCCTCCTCAGCATATAGTGAGTCACGGTGCAGGTGCAGTTCACAGCTGGGAATAGGAACAAAGTGAATCAGTTTCTTTTCCTTTCAAATCTCCTGGAACATAGAAACACAGATGTGGAGTTACTATGGAGTGAAATTTGATTTTTACTTTTGCCTTTCAAAACTGAGCCATTGGAAAAAAAAAAAAAAATCTTGGTTCCAAGTCTTATGTGTCTGACAAAAACCACAGAGTATATTATGGGGAACATTTTGCTTTGAGGAGAAAGTGCAAGCTTGCTGAACTTGATACAAATGACCTGAAAGGTTTAAATACAGGGAAAAGAGAAAATAAAGAATGAATGAGAGTTGGAATTAATTGCTAACTACATTCACCTGCTTCAGTTAAAGGCAAGGTTTTTTTCTCCTAGATTTGGCAGGCAAACAGGTTAAACTGCAAAGACATAACAAAGGCTTGTACTTCACATGAAGCCATTCTTGGGAGTCGTAGCATGTAGGGCATATGTAAAGGCACTTCCAACAGCATGGAATTGCAACCTGTGTCACAGCAGTTGCCCTGTCCCTTTTGGGTACTTTTTTCCTTGGGGAAAGAAGAGCACATAGGAGGCTTTTCTTCTGCTTGCCCTCCCTGCTTGCCTCTTGCTGCTGGTAGTGCTTATTTGCCTTGCTGCAAACTCAGCTATTCTGTACCACTGGACTGGAGTTAAATACTTGCTCCAGTGAATTGGTGTTAATTGGCACAGGTACTTGGGATCAACTGCTCAGAATTTCCAGCAGTAAATTTCCATGCCAGAGGTAGTAGTTGGAATCCCTTTATATTTAGGGTGGTATTTTGAGGTGTTCGGACTCTTCACACCTGAGGACACCTGCCTGTCTTTAAACATCTGAGCAGCCCTGTTGACTTCTACTAAATCAGAGTTCTTCCCTTTTTGAGGCATACATGTGTGTGTTCAGAGCCTGTGTTAGAGCCTGTGCACACAGCTGGAATGTGCCATCATAAATCTCTGTTACAAGAGGTGTCATTTTCCAGAGTCAAGCTCTCCAACATTCTCTGCTCAGAAATACTGATAACTTTGGGGTGTATGAGTAGAAAAAAAATTCTGCTGTGATTAAGAACGCCAGAGAATTACATTATTTATAATCCTTTCCATGTATTCAACGTGCTAATTAGATTACCAACAAGGAACCCTCTTAAGGTAGCCAGGGAAAAACTTCCTGAGACATGTTCAGGCACCTGCAGGAGTCTGCCAGCCAAGTGCCTGCTGTGGAGGTGGAAAATTCATCTTTTCTGTGGTTACAGCTTTCATGCTGTCTTCCATAGTAAAATTAAGACAGCTCAGCATTACTGCAGTTTGGTTTTAAGTCCTGGGTGCTGGAGAACTTAGTGAAAACACCAACAAAAACCACCCCAGAAAAACCAAACAACACCCAAAAAACCCAAGAAGCCTTTCATAAGAAAAAAGAGGGGAAAAGAAGGGAAAAACCACTAACTTTGAACGGTCATCTGGGTACACTGAGGAGCTGAAGTGCTGTTAAAGAAACAACTTTAACTTCCTCCACTGCCCAGAAACACATGCTGCATTTCAAAATTGAATTTTCAGGGCTCTGATTTAGTTTTGGGGACTGGCAAACTCATTGTCCTGCTGGTAGCACACAGCACCTGAGTCACTTGACCAGCCACATTAAATCTAGACAAACACCTGGCAAGGCAGAGCTCCTGCTGAGAGCAGTTTGTAGTTCAAAAGAACAATATTCATTCAAGGATATGGCTACTACAAAGTGGTCTTCATCAAGTGGAAAATTCATGATGAATAAACACAAATATAACTATTTTTTTGGAACTAAGTTTGGTAGTAGTTGCTAATTTTTTTCCCTGCAAATCTTTCTTCCAGCTCTGAGAGTAGGAGGAAACATATTCTTCCCATGCCTTTATTGCTTGATAGTTTCTTCTGAGAAGACTATTTTTGCATAACATCTAAGCATTTGTCAGCAAATTTTTCCATAAAAGGCAGCCTCTTTATAGTCAGTGTAAATTCACATATTCTTTTAAGTCTGTTTTGGCTGTGTTTCTGCTACCATTCAAGGCAAAGTGAAGGGAGGGGGACTAGGTTTGGGGCTGGTACGTCCAAATAAAAGTACATTTTTTCTATTTACAGCTCTCCCCAGTGGTTAGTATTGATGACAGAACTCTTCTGTTCCTCACCAGAAGGTTTTCACTTCTAAGGGATCCAAGCCATGTTTCTCACACCATTTTATGGCAGCATCAGAGCTCTGAGGATGCTGAAAACCCAACACCCCCATGGCCCAGTGTCTGTGTTTTAGACCATGGTCTGTGAGTCTTGTCCTGCTGTGACCATGGTGCTGAGGCCCCTGTCAGGTGTGATTCCTGTGGCTTGCTGTGGGTTCTTGCTTTAGGATCAGCTGATTATCCCCTTCCATTGGGCTCCTTGTTACATCACAAACCTTTCTGATGGACCAGTCTCCACCTGGACCCTCTATTCCTCCTGCTCCAAGTCCTTCCTGACCTCTGGCTCATGATGAATTTTCTTTCATCCTGCTGGGGCTCTTCAGGAATAGCCCCAAACCTCTATCCCACTCAGGTCCTCCTGCCTCTGGGGCTTTTCAGGGGTGGCCTGTCACCTCTGCAGCAAGTCCCGACAGGTCCCAGACCTGAGGGCACTAATTGACCTAATGACCCTGACCAGCATGGCCCCACTGGTGGTGCTCCGTGCACACCATTTCAGCAATATTTCAATATTTCAGCACAGGAGAGATTGTCTGTAGCTCAGCTGCAGCTGTGTCTAGGTATGAGCTCCCTCAGTCCTGATTTCCACCCACGGGATGATGCCCTGCTGTTGTCCCCTTCCTGTGGGCTCGTGTGCTGACCACTTGATCCTAATCCTGACCTGTGGCTTGCTGTCGGACCTGCCTCGTTGTGCTTCTGCATTATAATCCAGACTCTGGGTGGTTGCACTTTCTGCTTCTGTTTTGCTTGAAAGGCCCTGGGTTCTGACTGGAGAGATGCTGCCCTGCTGCCTCTGTTGTCTCCTTTGACTGTGGGCCCCTTCTCCCTGGCCCTGATAAGCAATATCAGATCCAAGTTTAAGCACCTTATGGCTTAAACACAATTCTGAGTGGCCAGGTCCTGTGTTTGTGGGGGAGGAAGAAAGCTCAGCACAAGTCTCAGCTCTGTTCAGGTCTAGCTCTACTGGCAGGCTGACTTTGGGAGATAACACATCCTGGAATGGTTGTGTGTTCCTTCTCTTGCCATGAGGATTCAGTTGGGATGGGTTAGTTCTGTCCTTTTTCACTCCTGTCAGCATGGGTTTCCTTATCCCCAAATCCACTTGATTCACTTGATTCACACCTGTCTCCTGATACTTCAATAATTACTTTCCCCTTCCATTCTTTTTTTCTCATGCTTTTTGGAGGAAAAAACCACTAAAACAGATGTTTGTTCCTGGTGTAGGTAACAGTCACAACAATTGGCTATGGAGACAAAGTTCCCCAGACGTGGATTGGGAAGACAATAGCTTCCTGCTTCTCAGTGTTTGCCATCTCCTTCTTTGCCCTGCCAGCTGTAAGTGGAACTTGAATATCTTCATTAAAGGTGTGTCCACCTCTGTGAATGCCTCTGGCTCCTGTAACCTGTGGATCACAGCAATAAACATGTGCTGTTTATTGAAGTTACACAATTCTGCTGTCGAGCTGCTCAATTTCAGATTTTTTTGTTGGAATCAATAGAACTCTGACAGTGTAGACATTTGAAAATTCATTTTAGAAAATCTTTTATTAAATGTCTGTTTATTCCGGGTGCAAAGTACTTTATTTATGTATGTGAAGCTATATACATGTCTGAATAGTAATTTTGTTATTTTGTTAGGGTATTCTGGGGTCTGGTTTTGCCCTGAAAGTACAGCAGAAGCAACGTCAGAAGCATTTCAATAGACAAATCCCAGCTGCAGCTTCCCTAATTCAGGTAAGGCCACAACAGTAAAATACTAAAATACCTCAGAGTTTATTGGAGAGGGAGTATGGCCTGGAAGTTCAAGTACTGAGAATCACCATTCCTAAATTTAATATAGATCTATAACTTGTGTTTAGCCACTTTGTCACTTTGATCCATGTCAGTAAGTAGAGAAAATGAGATAATTGCCTCTCCCTTTCTGGAAGCTGCACTATACCTGATATTCACAGGCATAATGACACTAGCTGGATGTAGTGAGTATATCTAGTGAAATACTAAAAACATAATAAAAATCTTCATTATAATATTTAATTCATAACTTCCTGTTTATGTTCTTTTAGGTCTTGTGCATCTGCCAAATCCTGAGGTGATGAATGTACAAATACATGAAAAAACACACCTGTTTTTAGAAAAATCTCCCAGCATAACATTCCATATGTTAATATAAAGAATTAAATAGCACCGTGCACAAACATTCATTGTGGCACAGTGCAGAAAAAAGAAAACAAAACATTCAGTGGGGGATTCACTTTTATGGGGGTTGAGTTTGGTTTATTTGGGTTTTTTTTTGTTTTTTTTTTTTTTTTTTGCTGTGGGTAGAGTTTGATCCCAGCTCGTGAGGGGAGCACACTGAATATCTTTGTGTGATGCGTGTGCGTGTCCTCGTGCAAATTGCATCCACCATGGTTGTACTTTATCAGGAGTGGTGTTTACCTGGGGGCTTTGTTCTCAGTTGGATTTGCTGCAAAATTTGCCGTGCAGGAACCCAGTGACTGCTCCTGAACTGAGGTTCTTTGGGTTTCTTTATAGACCCTGTGGCGCTGCTACGCAGCAGAGAAATCCTGCTCCTCCACAGCCACCTGGAAGATCTATGTGACAGCTCCCGTGCAAAATCCCAAAAAGTCTCCAGCGCCATCTAGTCCCGGTCTGAGAAAACAGGTGAAAGCACTGGCAGGGTTGGCTCTGTGCTTGCTTTTCATTTGAAATTATGATTAACTTGCCAAAAGCCTCGTGAAGGGCCTGAGCAGTTTGGATGCCTGAAATACGTTTATTTTCCTCCTGCCACAGCCCATTTAGTTTTGTTTTCCTTAAAATATTCTTGAGGAAAGAATATCTTCTAACTGAATTTGCCTTGTTGGTCAGACAGGTACCAACTCTCCATTGTTTTATGCCCTTTGGAGTCTCCTACTTTCTCAAAGCACAAGACGATGGTGCCACTTTCCCATTCTGCATTCATTTTTCAAGGTAGTTCATACCAGAAGAAGGAGCAAGCCAGTTTAAAAATTTATGTTCAGGCTTAACACGTGGCATACAGCAGCTAGTCTTCTCTGAAGTACTCCATGCTGCTTTTATATCTTCAGAAATTAGGGCAAATTCCCAGGCTGTGAGTGCAGGAAAGCGTGTTTGTCTGTGAAGGTGGAATTGCCCACACCCAGTTCTGTGGTGTCATTGCCAAGCTTGCCAGAAGGGCAGAGTCTGCAGCAGGTCCAGCTCAGGGACCCAGCGTTTCCCAAAGGATGGTCAAGGTCTGCCTTTAGGCAGTGGCACCCCACTGGAGCCTGCTTCCCAGGGAAGAAGGGCTGTACAATTCCCCCTGGCACATGGAGGAAGCTGAAGCAGCCTGATCTGTGTGCGTGTCTGCGTTTTGGTGTTAGTGTGACCTTGCTTTGTCACAGCTGGGGCCAGGAAAAACAGGAGGGAAGAGGTAAAGCAGGAGTAAGACTCCTGTGTGTGTTGCTGAACAGCAAGCAATCCATGATTGGAAAGATGGGAAAAATATATTTTCCCTCTGTTTTCTCTAGTGTTTTTTCTAATATATTATTTGTCTGAACCTCCCTGTGCCCTGTGAGCCCTCATTTAAGAGCATAGTAATGATTCTTTCACCTCTTACCAAAGGAGCTTCTTCTCTTGTTCTTTCTTGGTCTGTGACTTCCTATTTTAAGGTCTCAAATACATACTGATCATTTTGTGTATGTTGTAGCATTTTATTCTCCAGAGGATTCCTATTTTGTTTTCCTGCTATAAGAGCCTGTGGTCTTTGCTTTTAGAAGTATTTTGATGCATGTCAGTGCATCCACTGTCCACAACAAATACCTATTTCTACCATTTTCCCCCCATTTAATTTTCAACATGCATTTGTTTAGCTGCTGCAGAGCTGAGCAGAAGAAGGAATTCTAAAATTCTGAATGTAGACCATAACAAAATAAGAATTGGCTTGACTTTAGATCAAGTAGCCTTGTCCCATATGTGAATATCTTTACCCTGCAGCTCTTTCTGTTGAACCAAACCTTCATTTTTCATTTTAAAGTACCAATTATAGTGTGTTTCTTAGGCTGTCTTTAGGCTTCTAAAATCAGGAAAACTGTTTGGAGGCAGGAGGAAGGATTTCTCTTCTCCTGATGTGCTTAATTTAGCCTTTTTTGGCAAAGGGTGAAGTTTTCTTTAGTTGAATATGCTGCACAGGCCTAGTTCATACTTCAAAGTCTATGGTTATGTTGAATTTAAGCTTTAGAAATATATTCCAGACAAGGTGATATATGCTGAAATCATTAGAATTTTGTATGCCTTGAATTTTGGTCCCAATTTGAGAAATTTTACTAACGGCCTGATTCTTCAGAATGTTCTAGTTGCCTTCTAAGAATCAAATTCTTGCCAGGGTTTAGTTCACAATTCAGAATCAGACACTTTAAAACCATAAACAAAGGTTGTAGCCCTTTCACTGAATTTCAATTTCATTCTTTAAATAAAAAACATACGACCTCAAGTAAATTCATTGTACAGTGAAGCTCACACTTGTCTGTGTATGATAGCATCTTCTGAGATCATTCCATTGCTGCTCTCACAGGCCAGAAGATACAGAAGAAAAGGGAAGCTGGGCTGTGGAAATGGCTCTGCACCTGTAATAAACCCAGGAGAAAATTCCTTGTCTGTTCCCCAGATCACTTATGATCACATTGATGAACAAGAGGACAAAAAAGATGTGTCCTTCTACATTGATGAACCCAAAGGTAACTTACTTATGCTCAGTTTATCATTCTGCAAGAGAAAAACTTACAAAGAGTTGATGTGATGAAGGGAAAAGTTCTATGAAAAAACAATTAGAAGCTAATCAGTAAATCAAGATGCCTCCAGCCAAGGATGGTTGCATAAAAAAAATAGGGGGACATGAATGAAAGGAAGTCTTTGATTCATATATGGTGTGAATATCAAGAGAGCTTTCTTTGTTCACCATCAATTAAGATGTTGGATATATTGTTCATTCTTCTTTTTTGAGTTATTTCAGAGGTGGATGGAAAGCTCAGGTCTACCCCACCTTTTAACTTTACTTCCTTTTACCTCTGAAGGAAGGAAAGCTAAACCAGGAAAAATATTTCTACTTTTTTTTTTTTACAGCACCCTCTTAAACATTGTGCAAACAAATTGCAATAAGAAAAATCAACTATTTTTATGCCCACATCAACTAAGAGGTTTTGATAAGTGGGTTTTTTTCTCTTGCTTTATTTAAAATATTGTGTGTTTATATAAGTGATGGTTGTATTTCAACATGGAAACTGTCTGAATTTCACTGCTGAGTTAACATACTTGCTTTGTCTGTAAAATCCTTTCTTTAAAACTAAGTTTGTAATGGAAATATGAATGTTACAGTGTGAAATATAAAATGGTATTATTTATTATAAAAGAAGGTTTTCTGGAAAGCTGATATTTTTTTTCCCTTTTGCATTGATTTTCTTTGTCTGATGAGGCTGGGACTCTCTTCTGGATCTGCTACATCTTGAACTCATAATCTGAGTTCTGTTCCATACCCAGAGGCATTTCCAGTGCTTTTAGGGTTCTGGGAGAGGGCATGAAGAGTATGATATTTATAACCAAAGTTTCTGCTTTAACTCCACATCTCATAACAGATTATTGTGCTCATTCTCAGCATATTTATTGGGTTTGAACATCTTCTCTTGCTGACCGTGTGGCAGCAGATTTTGCTGAGTGCATTTTTGGTGTTGTGATGTGATGGATGGAAGCAGCAAAGTGCTGAGCTGCTGGTAACAGTCCTGGAGGCCACTAAGATGTTGGGGACTCTGCTGGCTGTACTCAGGACTCTGCCAGTGTATGTTGGTTCACTAAAGCTGTGTTCTCTCAATGGTCATAGTTAATCTGAGCAAAGCTCTGTGTCATAGGAAAGAGAGTGATGAGACAAGCCTGTATCTTTTTCTGCCTGACAGGAAAATGAAAGAATTTCCCCATTTTTTCTGAAAATGTTTTCTTCTTGTACTTTCATTATAGCTGGTTGAATTTATTCTTATTTTCAGAGACAGTCATACATATTATTCCCTTACCAATTAAATTTTATCTATTTTCTTTCACGCTTTGCCTTAGCCAGTGGCAGGGTTAAATCACACTCAATTTGATTTTCCTTATTCATTCCTTCTGTTGCAAAGCTTCCAGGAATGTAGCTGGAGAACTCAATGTCTCAACTGACTGAACATTCTTGACACCTCTTGGAAGTTTAAACCTGATTTCTCTCAGTGAAGTTCTTCTTGCCAGAATTAATAGGCTTCTATTCCTGGGGAGTGGAAGTACTAAGCTTCAAGCCTGTAAATGGGGACATTTTTTTTCCTGTCAAAAAAGCTGAAAACAGAAAAGGCAGAGAGGATCATAATTTGAAAGAGGTATTTGAAAGGGGCCATGCCAGCTTCTATTTGATTGTTGCTGTAGTGGAATATTTAATTCATTGCTGGTGGGGGCTGGATGTTTTGCAGATGATGGCAAACTGCAAGGTTGAATCAGATCATTTTTCTAGGCCTGACCTAGAGGAGCAGAGCTGCTGCTCTAAACCAGTTCTTTGCTGCTCTGGTCAGGTGTGAGAGAGGGACTGTAGGAAGGCCTGAAATAAATGCCAGTCAAGAACAGGCAACACAGTAACAGTCCCACTGATAAAATTCCTTGTTCTGGGCTGAAATAGATAGAAATGTAGTTCAAGTATCCTTGAAAAAGGAGACATTTGCCTTAATTTAGCAATGGCATTATGTGAACACACCTTTTCTTCTGGAAATAGAATTTTTCTAGTGACACCTTGTTCATGTATCCACATCCGCCTATCTTACTCTAGGCTTGCTCAAACCTTGCTTAGGAGGCAGATCTTCCCAAGCTGGGCAAAAATGCTTTCCTTTATTTCTATGAAGAAGGTTGGAGAAAAGGGAAACCTTGCAAAACAGAGATGATCAACATTAAGGTTTCTGAGAGGTTTCTGTGTCTGTGGAATAAAAATCCCCATGTATTGGATAGTGCATAGTATAGAAACAAGACCTTTATTCAGCAAAAATGATAGAGTTTTGAAACAAAAACTTGATAGCCTAAAAGAAAAATTACTCCTGACCTCTGCACTGTGCATGGGGTTCTGGATGTGACTGATGAAAAGTGATCTGTGGCACTCAAAATTTGTCCATCCTTACAGAAAGGAAAAGGCCAAAAGTCTTCCACAATAATAGTTTCCTTGTTGGAAATCAAACCTCTTGAAATGAAGCTATTTAGAAAGAAATCAATAAGGAAAAACTAAAATAAACATAGAGATTCAGGAAGTTCTAGAGAATAACTGCGATGCCGAGTCATAGAATGGCATTGCATAGAATGGGTTGGGTTGGAAGGGACCTTAAGGATCAAAGAATCCTGGAATTATTTGGGTTGGAAGGAATCTTGAAGATCATCCAGTCCCACCCCCTGCCATGGGCAGGGACACCTTCCACTATCCCAGGTTGCTTGGAGCCCCATCCAGCCTGGCCTTGGACACTTCCAGGAATGGGGCAGCCACAGCTTCTCTGGGCAACCTGTGCCAGGGCATCACCATCCTCACAGGGAAGATTTTCTTCCTAATATTTAATCTAGATACGTCCTCTTTTAGTTTCAAACCATTCCCCTTGTCCTGTCAATGTTTGCCCACATAAAAAGTCCCTCTGCAGTGTTTTTGCAAAGTCCCTTTAGGTGCTGGAAGGCTGTAATGAGATCTCCCCAGAGCCTTCTCTTCTCCAGGCTGAACAAGCCCATCTCTCCCAGCCTGTCTGTACAGGAGAGGTGCTCCAGCCCTGGGAGCATCTTTGTGGCCCTCCAGTGCAGTATTTTTTCATGGGTGTCTTAGCTTCAACTAAGGAACTATTTCATACCAGGGTGTATGATTTAATATTTTCATGTAGTGATTTAAAACCCTCAGTCATTTCATCCTTACCTGAGATTATATCCATAAGTATTCTCTATATTCCTGAAATTATTCTTTACTTGTACTTTTGCCTATCCTTGTACCTACTCCTCTGCAGCAGGGTCTGTTATCAGGATGACAAGATATGTGCAAGCCCTCTGACATCTTTAATGTTCCTGTAAGGTTTAAAGAAGGCACTCAAGTATGAAGATTGTAGTTAATTAGAAGAGCAAGAGTGAGTGGCAGGTCACAGAGATTGATCATTCCAGAGAACGGAAACAGCATTTTGGTGTAACTGGAATTTTCTAGATGCATTTTGAGTTTTTTCTTTAAATAGCAGCTATTCACCACAATGCATCCTTCACAAAATGAACCAAATAGCTGTTTCACAGTGCTTTTTATTAGGGATGAAAAAAAAATTGAAATTTGAAAGTTTTTAGACCTTGAAGGTCAGCCTCCTGGGACAGCTCCAGCAGATGGAATGTATTATTCTCTGTCAGCTGTTGTAGGTTGTATACACAACTCATTATTGTTAGATTTGTCAAAGTCACAAGACTCTCATAGTGATAAATCTCTGCTGGGCTAAAAATAAAATTCCCTGATTATCACAGTGCTTTTCTGTTTGATTTTTGGAGTTTCTTGTATGCTGATGTATGCACAGTTTAAAGCAAAACTGCACAAAAGCAAATTTTTACCAAGAGAGCGGAGAGCACTGCAGTTTTCTCTGACCCCCTTACCTTTGTCATCCGTCTCACTTAAAATATGGAGTAGTGTTAATGTTGATTTATTCTGTCTGTAATGCCAGTTTGGATGTTGACTTTCCAGCAGCATTCACCTGTCTGGAAATGATCTGGTTTTTCCCAGAGACTGGTTGCATTTCCCATTGGGAAAAGGGGCTGCTTTCCCTTAATAGTGTAGATGGATTACAGTCTGCAGTACATATAAAGAAGCAAACATTTTAAGTGAAGTGAATTCAGAGATTCCAGTGCTGACAAGCTGAAAGAAAGGTGAGAAAAAACACGTGGCCAAAATTAACAGAATAAAGCAAACACCAAAGCTTTTGAGAGTCTGCATAACTGTCAGTAAGTCTGAAAATCATAAATATAAAGGTATGCACCAAATCAGCATGAGAAAGTATCCAGATACCAGGCTTCTGACAAATGTCATGCTCTTAAGGAGGTGGCTTTAGCAGTGAGAATTTGTGGTCAGTGCAGAGCTGTTCAACGTCTGCATTTGTCTGTCAGTTCAGGACTTGCACTGATGGTACTTGCCCAAGTGTAAGAATTGTGAAAACACCTCTCTACCAGAAAGTTTTCAGTCTTTACTGGTTCAGCCCTGGCTGCCCTGAGTGAGAACTTCCAGTGAATTCTGTGGTTTATCTCTCATGGCCAAAGTTGATGACAGGACTGGGGGTGGGGATGGGGCGAGGGGAGGTGCAGGAAGAGAACAACTAACTCTGCCAAACCCACTCTTACTTTTGATTAAATCTGGCCACTTTTGAGGTTTAAAAATTTATTTTTGTTCTACATTTATTCAACTCTCTGTTGTGCCTGATTTAAGACCAGGGTTTGGATCACTGGTCACATCAGATTTGAGCAGGGGCTTTGTACCAGATGTTCCCAGAGACCGTGGCAGTGCAGAGTAAGGGAAGGTGTTTGCAGCTCCCTCAGGCTTTTTCTAGACACTATCAGCACAGCAGTGGGGGGGAAATAATCATAATTATGAGTTGAAAAGGAGGGCATACCCCAGCAAAATGTTTTGCTGCCAAAATGAGTATTTCCGAAAACTGTTAAAGCATCAAAAATGTAGAAAATTAGAGAAGCAAATAAATTGTATTTGAGTCAACATATTGATTAATAATGACACAGAGGGAGTGTTTTAAAGTGAGATTATAAATGGACCTGATAAATTGTGAAGTTTTTGGTAAGCTCTTTCACAGTACTGTTGCAGCTCTGCTAATATTTACTCTGAGATTCAGAATATACATAGTCCTGCTGTGTGAGGGTCAGGGCAAGAGAAGGAAGGAAGGAAGTCCAACACCCTGTCATAGAAATCTACTCCTGATGACAGAGTCAGTAATTGGGTTTCTCTTTTGATATATTTGAGGAATCAGCAGAATCTTCTCACTAAGTGCAGGCCCTTGTGGGGTTTTTGTGACATCTGTATTAGAAGAATCTATTGACTTGGGGGAAAAAGAGAGAAATGAAATAAGGGTTTTCAAGAATGGAAAGTCACAGTTAATAGATAAGGTATGGTAGAAAGTAAGTTAAGAAGTTATTATTATACTAATAATAAGGTGTTCTGTATCAAAAAGGGTGAGCACACATTATAAAAGTAAGAACTAGAATTTAGTGCTAGAATAACTGAAATCTTCACCTAATTAGTCCAGATCTAATTGTTACAGAAGAGACTCAGATGCAATGTTTTGGTGGTTTTTTTTTTTTTTGTTTTTTTTTTTTTTTTTTTTTTTTTTTGTTTTGTTTTGTTTTGTTTTTAATAATTAAAAATCTGCAACTAAAGTAATCAATTAAAACGGTAAAACTTGCTTTTAAAATTCTGCCTGCTAGGTTGGTATTTATGCTCATTCAGTTCCTGGGTATAATTTGCTGCAGAAGGAAGAGGGGAAGTACACAATGACTTGTTGAAATCTCATGTCCTTAACAGGGAGGAATATGATGTTTGTGGTGACAGTTTCTCCTTTTTCTCCTGGGATCCACTTGGAGTCACTTATAAATGTTTCCTAACACCCTTTGACATATTTCCTCATTGCTGTGCAGCTCCAGGTTTCATCAGAATTTACCACCTTTTGTTCCCTTTTACGTGTGTGAAATAGAATTTCTTTGTTCTTTATTACCCTTACAACAATTTTTTTCCTGCTTCAGGACTGCTTTTTATTTTCACTGACCATTAGTGAGTTGTTTATAGCTGTGGGGTCTCCAGTGCCAAGTCTGTGCCCCATCTCTTATCTCCTGCTGTAATCACACACTGCATCCTCTGTTTCCACTTCTCAAGGCCTCTGATATTCTGCCCAGCCTGTATTTCTGTAAACTCTGTCATTATTTGGTTGTAAATATCTCATCCTAGTAAAATAACTGCTGCAGATACAAAGGCGTGCTTGTGCAACACAAAGATAAACAGAAGTAAAACAAGATACAGACACCTGCTCAATTAGAGAAATTGCTGCCACAGCTAAATCAGAGTCAGGTCAGGGAAGGTCTGGAACAGAGCAGCCAGAGAAGCCTCATCCCTCAGGTCCTGCAAATTTAACAGCAGTGCTAATCCAGCACTTGGGAGACATGGGAGCTCTTTAGTGAATTCACATGAATATCCCAGTCTGCAACTTTTCCAAAACTTAGGAAAGATGAGACTGATCTGGTTAAATTGTGGGCTTTTTCTCAATGGCCTAAGCTCGAGATTAAAATCTTTGCAGAATGAAAGTCTGGCCCAGTTACCCGACTGTGAAGTGTAAATACAGTAATGGTGTCAGGAAACAGTTAATTTTTTCTGTCCACTGAAAATTAACATTGAATGTGCTAAAATTGACACTACAAATTATGTCACTTGCTGCTACTTGGAAAATGATTCAATGAAGACCAAATAAAGTTAGAACGCAAGAGAAAGGCCTGGAAAAGATGCACAAGTCAGCTGGGTTTATCTCTCTGGGCTTGCAAAGCAAACAGCTGAGGAGCCAGGGAGTGATCAGAAGGAACCTGAGAGCCACTAACAGCACTGGCTGGAGGCTGCTGAGATGCAGGATGATGATTTAAAATAGAAAATTTCTGTCCAGCTGGAACCACCTACATTTGTTTTGCATTGCAGGGTAAAAGTAGATGATGTATGTAATCTCAACAGAGGTTATATATATAAGGATTTATAAATACCTAAATCTAAACAGGCTGATGTGTAATTAGATGGAAGTGTAAATATTTAGCTCTAAACAGATATCTGGTCTAAATCAATTTTCTGTGCAATAAGTGTTAATATATAATCAAAATAGAAGTGTAAGCTGACACAGTCTAAATAGATACATAAGTGTAAACACAGAAGTGTAAACTGAGATAAGGCTGAATAGATATGAGATGCAGTTGTAAATTCATATATATGTAAATGTGTCTGTGTCTAAATAGATTTAAGAGAAAATAGATCTAAGTGAAAATAGGTAAGACACATGAAATATAGCTCTTCCCTATGTGTAAGTAGCTGTGTGTGAAAATGTAAATGGCTCTGCTAGACAAGGGTGTTAAAAAGAAAGAAAAGGGTGTTTTTAGAAAGGACCACCCTCTAAATGTCTTGTTTGTGTCCCTCCTCTTTACCTCGGGTGCAGGGCTGGGGCTGTGGGCAGGGCAGGGGGAATGTGATTGCTTTGACCCCATTCCTGATGGGCTGGGGCTGGGACAGCCCCAGGTGTGAGGATGAGGATGATGGGAATGGGACAGGGACAGCCCCAGGGATGAGGATGAGGATGAGGATGATGGGAATGGGATGGGGACAGCCCCAGGTGTGAGGATGAGGATGATGGGGGGACAGCCCCAGGTGTGAGGATGAGGATGATGGGAATGGGACAGGGACAGCCCCAGGGATGAGGATGAGGATGATGGGAATGGGACAGGGACAGCCCCAGGGATGAGGATGAGGATGATGGGAATGGGACAGGGGCAGCCCCAGGTGTGAGGATGAGGATGATGGGAATGGGACAGGGCCAGCCCCAGGGATGAGGATGAGGATGAGGATGATGGGAATGGGACAGGGAACAGCCCCAGGTGTGAGGATGTTGAGAATGGGACAGGGACAGCCCCAGGTATGAGGATGAGGATGATGGGGGGACAGCCCCAGGTGTGAGGATGATGAGAATGGGACAGGGACAGCCCCAGGTGTGAGGATGATGGGAATGGGACAGGGACAGCCCCAGGTGTGAGGATGAGGATGATGGGAATGGGACAGGGACAGCCCCAGGGATGAGGATGATGATGATGAGAATGGCACAGGGAACAGCCCCAGGTGTGAGGATGAGGATGATGGGAATGGGACAGGGAACAGCCCCAGGTGTGAGGATGTTGAGAATGGGACAGGGACAGCCCCAGGTGTGAGGATGTTGAGAATGGGACAGGGACAGCCCCAGGTGTGAGGATGAGGATGATGGGGGGACAGCCCCAGGTGTGAGGATGAGGATGATGGGAATGGGACAGGGACAGCCCCAGGTGTGAGGATGATGGGAATGGGACAGGGACAGCCCCAGGTGTGAGGATGAGGATGATGGGGGGCCAGCCCCAGGTGTGAGGATGAGGATGATGGGGGGCCAGCCCCAGGTGTGCAGTGAGGACGAGGCAGGTCCTGCTGTGGGAAGAGGTTTTGGCTGCTGGGGGGCTCCTGGGCCCTGCTGCTGGTGAAGGGGAGCCAGAGGCAGGCCCAGGGTGTCTCTCCAGGCCCAGCAGGGAGATGATCTCCCAGGAGTTTGGGGAAGCAGCTGTGTGCACCTAAATTTTGGCTTTTAGCATATCTCAGGAAAAGTAAGAGTGCCAAAGAGCCAGGCAGGAGAGGGGAGCAGAGCACCTGAGGAGGCAACTCAGGGTTTGGTGACAGATCTGGGGCTCTATGAGGGGCTTAAACAACGGTGTTTTAATAAATATGAATATGTAAAGGAGTAAGTAAATGGGATATAAGCACTAAAGGTACTTGGGACAAGTAGAGTTACAATCTTCCCTCTGCCAGGAGCAGCCATGAGGTGTTTTCAGTTTTGGATCTGGATTTCAAGAGTGGGCCCTGAGAGATGATAGTCCCTTGTGAAGAAAAGCACTGAGCCCCTGGCCATCAACAGCTTTCTCTCCCCTCTTCTTTTGTGTGAGAACAATCCCCAGATATATTCAGTTTTGGAACTTGGCTCCAAGGGAAGTAGGAATTTAAGAAGGAAAAATAAAACTAAAACAAACAAACAAACAAAAAACCCCAAACAAAAACCACAAAAAGCACCCCCAATCAAACCAGTCAGTGGGAAGGAAATAAGTAACAGGGCACATGAATTAGTCATGAGCAATCATATCAGATCAAGTGAGTTTTGTTTTTTCTCTGATGTGGCAATGTGCATTTTAAGTAGGAGATAAGCAGAAGACAATTTTAATACTGATTTTAGTCAGCTTTTCCTGTATCATCTGTGAGTGTCCATAAATGTAGGACCTGGATTATAGCCTAGAGAGCTGGTCAAGGCTCCTGTACAGTGGATGAAAACTTGCTGGAATATGATACTTCACAAAACATTTATCAGAGGTTTGCCGTTGAAATGTCAAACACATTTAGAGAGATTTCTGCCTCGGGTGCTATTAAGTAAACCCATCAGTGGTCCAGGCTGTGGATTAGAGAGGAATTTTTATTTACTATGCAGTTGGGACTGACCCAGAAGTGGCTGAGAGCACTCTGGAAGGCAGCCTGGGAGCCTTCCCCAGGACAGAGATGCTCCTGCTGTGTCTCCCCCCTAATCCTGGATCAGGAATTCCCTGCAGTGATCTGTCCCCACACTTTTGATATCCAGCAGCTGCTTGGCCTGATCTCCAGTATATTAACCAGCTGCTTATGGGTTGTGATCCCACAGTGTGGAAAAAATGACTCCCTGAGGGATGTGTTGGGCTCCAGGCAGCCAGGACAGCTTTGCTGCACTTGCCCTGCCTGGGGTCAGGTGGCCCAAACCATTTTGGGGAAGCAAGGGCAGCCTTGGAGAGAGTAGGAAAAGAGGGAAATTGGGATTTGAGGTTTCCCTCTTTATGGAGGGTGTGAACCCTGCTTAAGACTGTGATTTTTCTAATTAGTCAACTTACTTTAATATTAAAAATAGTCCTGCAGCTTGTGCAGCAGGGAATGGGGAACTAATATATAAATTAAGGTTGTCTGGGAAAACAGTCTCTGGAACATGCTCTTAAAAGCACAGATAAGGATGTGCTTACACAGTTTGGATTTTTCTCACTATAGCCACTTAAGATACCCATCTTTTTTCTCAGTTTCAGGGAGGTAGCAACAGTCTCACTCCAGTGTGAAAATGGAACATTGTGGTCTAAAGTGCCAAAACCCAAACTTCAAACTGCAGTAATTTAATTTCAATGCAATGCAATGGATGAGAAAAGGGAAACAGGGAGAGGGGGGAATCCCAACCAGCATTTGGACCAGTGGTGACACACATACAACTTTATGCTGTAGGCTGTGAGGCTCATTGCAGTTCCCTGGTGGCTACATGGAAGTGAAGGCATTTTTGAGCCAACATGGAGCCTTTCTACTAAAGGTGAGAAGCAGGTACTTCTAAATGGGAGTAAAGATAACTTACTGCATTTCTTCTCTCTTTTTTTTTTTTGGTATATGTGTGTACTGGTTTTGTAAAAAAGCCCAGAGTTGTCAGCTTTTGTCTCAAACCCTTTTCCACAAAAGAAATTGGTTAAAAGTGAGGATCTAAGGCAGTGACAAAATTCCAACACATCTTGGTAGGCTCTGCTGGAATCCTTGTGTTGGTGTTGAGGCTGGATGTGCAGGGCTCGTCCCGTGCTGAGGAGGGAGGGCTGAATTGCTGGATTCTGTTACTGATTCTCGGGGTGACCTCGGGCAGACAATTAACTCACTGTGCATGGGTTGCATCATCTGTTCCATGAATATAAGTCTTGTCTCTGTCATGGAGATTTTGTGAGTCCTAATTGTTTATGAAGTGTTTTTTAGACTGACACAGCATTACAGAAGTGGAGAATGCAATTAGTCAATGCAGGATTAAACATGGGCCTGCACAGTTGTTTATCCTCAGCATAAACAAGGAGGAGTGGTAATCAGGGATGGCAGCTTTTGCAAGAAAAGCTGATTTTTGCAGCAGACGTAGTGAATGCTCTGTGGGGAAAAGATGATGTGATTTAATCTAAAATGTAAAGCTACTTTTTAGGCACAAACATTTGTTTTTTTTTCTGATGGAAATGACAAAGCATTATTGTGGGAGATGAGGACATCATGTCTAGAAAATATATTTTACTTGGATGGTGGAGTAGTAAATACACTTTTACTACTCCTTAAAATATACTTTTCATCAAAGTGAATTAATGTCTTGAAAAGCATGCATTTTGCTTATTTCTGTTGTATGTCAGCTGGGAATGCTGAAAAGATTCTATGATTAGAAGCAAAATAAACACTGGTTCTTTGGAGGGGGCTGTGTCCATATATAATAACCATTAGTTGAAAAATAGAGAACAAAAGGCTGAGATTCCATTTATTTTGGTTTTGCTCCCTGTTGAAGTAGCCAGGTGTAGCCACTTCTAAGCAATTTACTTTGCTTGATGTGTCTCTTTACACAGCAAGCTCTTTGCAGTCAGACAGTGCTTGGGAAATAATTTTGATACTAGGCGTGCATGCTGTTCTTCCCACATCTTCCCAACCACAACTCCATGGGAATATTCACCTTTGGAAGAATTTGGAAGTTCTGTGCTTTGAAAATGCTTCCTTGCCCTGCTCAACATAAATGCTGGGATGGAAAATCTGACCTGTCAGTTTGCTTAAGGACACACACAATGTCTTTATTTCAGTTTAATCTCATCAGGTGTGAAAAAACCTCTGAATGGCTGAGGATAAATAGGAGATAAGCCTAAGAAGTAAAGCTTTGTGTTAACCTCTGTGCATGGTAAAAAAGTGTTTCTGCCCTGTTTGAAGCGAAGTGATGGATCATAAAGGTGATACCAGTGTTGCATTGAGCCATGGCCTGGTTTAGTGACACCTTAATATTTCTTTAGTTCCACTTTGACTTACTTAGGGAGACAGCAGTGTGTGCAGTGAGAGGGGCTGTGGTTTAGGATTTACATCAGTGGGGTACTTCAAAAGAATATTTGTTTGTTTTTATTTTTGACCTTTTAAATTTTTTTTCTGCATAAAACTTGACAGTCCGGAGGTGGAAAGAGTTCGTTGCTCTGGAGGCTGTTCACAGTCTCTGTTAATCATGAAAATGCAAGGAGAAAAGGTGCTGCACCGTGTCTGCCAGTTAGAGTCACTCAGAACTCTAAGGGGATTTTTCATGACTATGGCAAAAAAGAAAAGCAGCTGCTTGTCATTTGCTTAACCTTGCTCGTGCTGAATTTAATTAGTAGAAAACATATTGAACTGATTCCCTTCAATTTTGGAGTGTCCAGTAATCTGCTGTGTACACACAACTGGTGCACCTTTAGCATTGGAATACTTGGCTAAATCATGTTTTGCAATATTGTTATCTTTTGGAAAGAGAAAAGGAAACAACAGTAATTTCCCAATGAGCAAATATTTGCAGTGTTCTGTATAGGTTGCATCGTTGGCTGATTTTGTGCAGCTGTTGTATGAAATCTATTGATCAGAGTTAATAAATTTCCAAGTGAATAATACTGTTTATTTGTATTGACTAAAATTATGCCAAATTTCGAGCTGTTTAGCATTGCTTGACTACAACTGATGAAACAATTTGACCTTGTCACATTTTTGATGGAAAGCAATGTTAAATTATGAGTAAATTTTGAGGCTGTAAAAAGCTTCAGCCGATTATCTAGGAGTGGTTTTGTTTAAAAGTCTTAGTCTTTCCTGCAGAATGGGGTGTTGGACTTTTATAGATAGCTATTGATACCTGCTTTTAGCTGAATTTTCTGTCAAATAAAACTCAAGACTGACTTGGATAGTATTACTTGATAAAATGGAAACCATTGTTAAAAAGCCACTCAGAGGAAGATACACAGAAAAATAACATGCATTTAGACAATGTTTTGTGTCGACAATGCATTCTTTCTTTACTAGGGAAGTTGAAAACTTAATTTTTTTTTTTTCAAATAAAAATCATGTTCACTTGCAGGAGAATATTTATATTTCTAATAGAACCACTTTGGAAACCATGAGTAACTGTCTCTGGAAAAAGCTCTTTCTTCTTAGTGTTCTACTCAGAGAACTTAGCAATGAATATCCCAGGTGACCTTGCCATAATTTCCATGGGAATTTCTCTGGGGTAAAGCACATAGAAGTGGGAGAGGTTGATGAATTTCTGGGATGCCCCTTCTTCTCTCCTTTGCCCCCTTTATTAGGGAGCTCTCCTACTTTCCCTTCCATGCTCATGTGGGTAAAACTCCTTTATGGCACCTCCTGTTTTGTATTATGGAAGGAATAGAGGTGTGATTAGTTCTACCAAACACAACAGAAAGTAGCCAGCTTGGGAATATAAAGCAGTGCTGATGGCTTTTAAAACAGTGTATTATTTTAATTAGATCCTGTTTTTGTCTTTTTTTCATCTGTAATAGTGATAATCCACCATAAAGGAGAAAAAGGCTCCTGGATTTTCTTTCTTTCATTCTTACTGAACATGGACTTAATGTCCCCTGTCACCCCTGAGTAAGGTGAATTATGAGGAGTAATACAATTCTGATAACTAATTCCTGAATTTCTGGCTTGCACACAGCCTTGTCCTGGATCTGCCTCCTGAGTATGTAAACTGCAACCATGGTCTGACCCTTTGGGTCTATTTGTGTTCCTTTAACTGTTATACTGTGCTGAGCTCTCAGAACTTGATTCCAGTTGTAAAAAACCCAACAAACCTTAAGCAGCATAATGCCAGTGTTTGCTGCTGGTGGCTTTTTCATACTGTTTTTAATAGGAAGAATTAGATCATGGCAATGGGATATTTAGAGCTGGTTGTGCTAACCCAATTAAAATCCTTTCAGGTCAGGTTGACCTGGGTCTAGCCAAGATTAGCTTGTGCTGAATGAGCTGTCCTGGACCAAGGGCAGCCCTAGATAAAGCCTACAAGTTTCTCTTGCTGTTTATGTGAAGGGCTCAGGTTGTCTCCTGTTCCTATAGCCTTGTCAAAGAGAGAGGACAGAGAGTGTGCACTGGATTTTGGTGTATGCAGGGGCCCAGCAGCTGAAGGCTTTACAGTGGTGAATTTGAAAATCCTGATGAGCAGAAAGCATGTAAAAAAATATACTCAAGCCTGCCTTACCATGATAAAGTATGTTAAATAGGGCCTTGTTGCCTTTCTGGTTTTGATTTTTTTCTCCTGGAGAAATGGGGTCTCTGGAAATTCTGTGGTTACACTGTTTCTAGTGGGGCAAAATCACACTGATAACACAGTTAGGTCTGTTCACAGTTCAGATGAGCAAAGTCACTTTTAGCTGCTAGAGATCTACTTGGGTGAGGTCATGATGGCTTTTTTGGGGCTTCTGCCTGGTAAATACCTTCAACTTACATTATTTGCTGTCATCTTCTGAAGTCTCCTTAAAAGGGTAAGGGTAGATAAATTAATGCATTAGTGTCTGCCAGTCTTGGATGTGAACAGGTTGAAGTGGAAAGAGCTCAGGCTGAAATACTTCCTGGACTTCTCTTATAATTGGAGAGCAAGGCAATTTAAGTTGGAGTCAGTTAAGGGGCTGTTTCAGTAGTAATTTCTAATAAAAAAATTAATTTGATGTAAGTAAGCAATAATAAACCTGCTTACTTTTTGAAAGAATTTAATTCAGAATAAGGCTTCTTAAGGAGCTCTGATTATCTTTTCTGCTTCCTCTTTCATTTCCACATCTCCCCTCTCAGCACTGAATGGAGTTGCCATCTCCTAGGGTGCAGTGACACATCCAGAGTCTTCCCTTTTCCTCCCTGCATTAGCTGCTGCTGTGCCTGGGCCAGGCAGTTTTTCTCTGCACGAGATGGAATTGCCAGAGATTTTCCCAATGTTTATCTTGTTAACTTCTCTGCCAGCTGTCTGAAGAAATTGTGCTATGGGAGATAGGACATCAGGGAGGAGGTTCTGTGCCATGTAAGCAAAGCCCATCATCATAACCTTTGCAAAGCCAGAAATGGTCAGTGCTTTACACCCACCAAGTGTTCCAGCCACTTGTAAGTTCCAACCCACTTAAATCTGGCTCTCAGATGGGGAAAGGACCTTATCCAAATTTGGATAAAGCACTTATATTACTATTGTAATAGGAGTCTTTTTATTATCCTCCCCAGAGCAGCTCTTGGGCTGTGCCTTTGCTATTTCCAGAGTCTGTAACACCTTTCTCTGAGAGTTATTTGAATGAAATTAATTTTGCTTAGATCCTACCTTTCTAGACCTGTAACATGCTGCTTCACTAGTGTTGCATTTTTTGTCCCTGCAGCAATATTAACAGTGTTGGAGGTCACTCACTGGGCAAGTGAGCATTCAGATCTGCACTAAATCAGTGTAAACAAATTGTGATGTTTTCCAAACGCCAGGTGAACAAATTTATTGTGTCAGAAGCCCCATCAAGAATCCTTGCATACCACCTCAGTCCTGGAAAGTGCAGCCCATAGGAAGTTCTGTATGAAGCCAGCACTGTGTGTTTGTCTTGTCCTTGAGCATCTGCACCTCAGCTGGAGACAAGGCAGTGCATGAAACAGTTCTTTGTCCTGGTCTGTTGTTATCTGATATTAGGCCAACCCAGCTGGGGTTTTTTTCTGTCTCAGCAGTGGTACCTACCCTCCTGGGATGGCTTGTACTCTGCATCTGGGTGGCCATGGAACCCTACTACCCCCTAAATACACCTACCAAAAAAGATAGATACGCATCTGTAATGAATTATAATTTTTTCCACATTTAATAGGTGAAGTGAAATGGTTATTTCAAGTCACTACTTAATGGACACTTGAGAAGTCTTAAATATTCATTTTGCTGGGCAAACAGAAGTTCAATCTTGAGCGATCTCTTATTTCAGACACAAATGGATTTGTTGGTTTGCTTAAAACAGTAACTTAACAATTTTCTGTGAGCTTTTGCAATCTAAAAAGTCCTCTAATTAAGTTATTCTAGAGAAACTTTTATTCCAGTTATGATATGATTGTAGTAGGACAAGATGGAGCTTGGAACTCACTGCTTGGATTCTCCACCCCAATTAATGACACTGAGTGGTATCTGAATCTTTAATGCCACAGAAAGGGAATATATTGCAAGGGTTTGCCTGCCAACAAATAGCAGAGCATCTTTGGATGGTCAGTGACACAAAGCAGATTGTCCTAGAAACATTTGCAATTTCTGTCGTCTTGGCAATGTGTCTGAAACAATTAATGGTGGATGTTGGTTAGAAAACTAATGGATTTGGATGGATGGATTAGAAACCAAATTACACTTTTTTTTTTGTTGTTGTTGTTAAGATTAGAATGTTTGGTTGGAAATCAAGATGGTATCATGAAGTTGGGTTTTCCCCTGATGGCTCTGTTAGGGTTCAATTTCTATAATGGTGTATTCATATAAAAATAAGAATTATAAGTGTGATAAATATTAATAGCACTAAGAATGAGAATTGGGCCACGTTACTTTCACACATAGCAAAGATGATTTTGTGTCTCAATTTTCAGTAATGTGGTTTAAAGAAGCTTGGATGGAACCAAAGCCTTGTAATGGGGCTGACAGAGTTAAGAAAACACACATCTGTTGTAATTTGTACAGTATCTCCTTTCCCTGGAGATGCTGGTCTCAGTCAAGTCACTCCTGAAATTCAGCATTGATCCAGATTTTTCTCTGGGACTGTCAGAATCTACAGCCAGTCTGTGCTGCATTGACTTGTGTTCAGCAGTCTCAGCACTATCAGGACTTTTCTACTTTTCAGGGCTTCCTTACCCATCTGCTCAGGAGGAACATTCTGTGTCCCCTGCAGGTGCACTTGATGGGGACAGAGGGGCACTCACACTGACAAGGGCGGGGTGTGTTTGACAGTGAACTTCTCCACCCTCTTTGTGCAGGTCCCCCGGAGGAGGGAGAGAAGGGCTTTGTCTCCTGACATCTCTGTCACAGAAAAGCCATGGCTTGCTGCCAGAGGTCACCCTCAGTCCCAAGAGCTGCAGGATACATTCAAATGTATCTCCAAAATGTCATCAGTAAAGAGAAACTTTAGGTCTCTGACTGAGGATGTGTTCCACCTCAGGGTTCTGTCTCAGTTTTAATATCACCATTTCCTTATCATATAAATTTTTAGGTTACTATTGGGAGTGTAGAAGATGTAATTATTCTGGGTCTTCTCAGAATCTGAGTTTCAAAACATTTGAATTTTTATGGTAGCAGTAAAAGCTTAACCATTTCTTTAGACTATTTTTAAGCTCTTTAATTATAAATATTTTCTAATGGAAGTTCTGAATAAGCAGCATGAGGAAGTTGGAATGTGGCATTAATGAAGGATGCACATCCTGACTGAGCCCTGAAGTACAGAATTGAAGACCCCATGGATTTAATTTTAAATGAAACATGATCAGTTAATTTGCAGTATTTCTAGGAAGATAACTTATTGTAAAGGGGGGTTTGTGCTTATAAGATGCTTCAGTTTGAATTCTATGATCTGAAGATCTGTGAGTCAAAATTTTTATAGCATTGGGTACACATAACAATGACTACTTTGAATTCTCTTTTTAACAGTTGTAACTTGGACTCCTACTCAAATTACTGCCCTACCTAAAATATCCTGATATTCAACATTTAAAAAATAAATATTTGGAGCAAATATATTTGAAGTAGGGAATACTCCCATGAAATGTTTCTTTATACCTGGAATGTATGAAATAACAGCTGAAGCTTTAGTTAGGAATAGTTTTCAGTTAGTGAAGTCAACAGCTTTGGATTATTTTGTTGAACTTGTTTTGAGCTTAAGGACAAACATGAAAATTATCTCCTTTACTATTAAGATTTACTTTAATTTACATATTTTTTTCAGTATGGAGCAGGCAGGTTGGTAGCAATATTGTCTGTATTGAATTCATGCTTAACACCAGTAAATAGGGAAATTGTTCTACAAGGATTCAATTGTGGGAGGGCAAGAACTGCATAAGACCAGCAAATAATTGTGGCATATTTCATTGTAATTACAGTAATTGGGTTTTGTGTTCTTGTGAGTCAAAACATTGACAAGAATTCAGAAGATGTTTCTGTTTTTACTCTCACTGCAGTTTGTATGCTTTGACCATTAACAGTCATGAAAAATAAAAATGTTTTCAGACTGGTTTATTTTCTTTAATAGCCACACTAAAAGTGTACTTCCTTGTTAAAATAAACACTTTTACTATAATGGCAGTTCTGAATCCCATAATGGAATGTAACTCTATATATTTATATTACATGATACATTCCCTGTGTGTAATTCTAGGAGTTTGTATGTGTTAAGAGCTCTCCCTGCAGAACTAACAAGCTGCCAAATTGCATTTCACTGACTATGAATTGTTTCAGTTTAAGGTCAAGTTCTGCTTCTCCTTAAAAAAAAAAAAAAAAAAAAAAAAAAAAAAGATGAGCAGTGAAGAAGGATCATTTGAAAGCTATTTTTGTCTTATTTTTCTTCACTGTTATTGCTGTACATTTCATTCTTCAGAATAACTGAATTAACAGTCAAGTATTTCCAGCCTTAAAAAGTTAAATGCATCAGTATTGGTGACTTGAATTTGGTCTTGGACAGCTGATCTCTGAACATGTTCACAAGGTGTAGATGGTATCTCCAGCTCAAAAACATGTTAAAAGTACTTGTGGGCACAAGGATCGTGTCAGATAAGCAAAAAAACCAGGCTAAGTCTTAAGAGAATAAAGAAATATTTGTCAAAATAGTTTGCTGTAGAATATTGAAAAGCTTTGCTCTCTTGGCATCATTTGAATACAATTTGTCCAGTTAGATGCTTTCCCAAAGGTGTTCTGGTCCCATCCCTCCTGGACCAGCTGTGGCAGTGTTTGGGCCTCAGGAGATCATGAAAAGCAGCTCATTTCTGTGTTTGTCCTGCTGTCATAATCCTCCTGCTGCAGCCATGAGGCACAATTTAATAGCTATTAATTAATATATGTACAATTTAATAGCTATTAATTAATATATCTACTGTACAATTCACTCTGTGGGTATCTCTGATGCTTCCCTTCCCCAGCCAATGAGGAAAATGTGTTTTCCAACTTCTTTCCCAGACCTTACCCACTCATACCCTCCACATCACCCACACAGACTTGAATGAGTTTGGAAGTCCACTTTTTTGTGTATCTTTTGAAGAAAGAGCTTTCATAAGAAAAAATAAGATGGTACTTTTCTTCAGGAACAGAGCCAGGGGAGAGGAAATGTTATAATAAAGTTGACCCTGTATTTTAAGAGATGGGAGATATCTATGATTTGGGTTGGGAATGAGAAACTGCAGTAGGATTCAGTTACAGGCTGCCTGTTTGCCTGTTTTCCTTGTTTTGGGGCCCTTCCAAGCCAAGCCATGATTTTGTAGTGCATGCTGGGCAAGAATTCGAATATTTACTGCGTGGCTGTAGATTTTATGTGGTCCAACTGCCTGGATGCTTCTCCCTCTTAAAGGAGAAGGGATAGGATATGGCATTTCAGGAGTCAGTGGAACTCTTGCCAGCCACAGATCTTTTCCTATGCATATGGAAATGCCCTTAAAGCCTCTCCTTCTTACAACAAAACTTTTGCCTTCCATCTTCCTCAGATGAACAGGCTAGAAGGTCCCAAGTGCTTTGGATTGGAAGGGAACTTAATGATCATCCAGTTCCAGCCCTGCCATGGGTAGGGATACCTTTGACTAGCCCAGGGTGCTCCAAGCCCCATCCCTTTTATTGAGAGTCATTCCCATGAAGAAAACTGAAAACCTGTCATGGGTAGAATACAAGCAGAAATACTAAAGTTAAAAGTATCTAGATTGATAGCTTTAGTTCCATGTTTTTATGAATGCTTTTATCACAGCACAGTCAATAGACATTTAAAAAGTTTTTTTCAGATTAAATTGGCAAGGAAAATCTGTGCTCACTGGGTCTGAAAGGGGCTGAGCTGAGCCCAGTGGAGATCATAGCTGGGTATTTGAACAGATAGTGAGGGGCACCAGCACTGCAGGGCTTCTCTCCTGGGCTCCACTCATCTCCAGTTCCCTTCTGACAGGTCCCATCTGTGTATGATCCTTGCAGCTCTTTGTGCACTTGGTCCCTGACCACTTTCTGAGTTTGTCAACAAACCTGTTTGTCAGAGACTGCCAAGCATTGCACAGCTACAGCAGAGTGGATACTGCTCACACTACAAGTTATTCCATGCAGATTATTCAGCTGGATGTTTTAGGCTGATATTGCTGCATTTAAAGAAGTTGATTGTGAAATAGGTCTTCTAAAGGAGACATATTTATGATGCTGTAGAAAATGTTTTGAGTTTGTTGGATTTTTTTTTTTTTAATTTGTAGTTTGTGGGTTTCTGCTGGTTTGTTTGGTTTTTTTTTAATTTTTTTTTTTTTTTTGGTTGTGTTTTTGGTTGGTTTTTTTTTTTTTTTTTTGCTTTTTTTTTTTTTTTTTTTTTTTTTTTTTTGGTGAGTGTTACATCCTTCTTGTGTGCTAGGTCTGAAGAGGATGTTCAGGCAGCTGGGTAGTTAACACATCCTCATGTGCATTCAAGAGTATGTTTAATTGTTTCTCTCAGCCTGTTTTCCAGCACTACATGCCTTTTTCCAGTGCTACATACCCTTGTGATTTTCAGCAATATCTTGGTATTCATTTACATCCCCGTGCTGTCCCATCAGCCCTGTAATGAGTGATTGAATTCCAGGGGCTGTAAGGCAGTGTGTAATTTGGCCTGCAGGCTTATCTAAACAAAAGAATGTACAACAAATAAAGGCAGCATTAGTGCATTTTAAGTGCTGATTGTTTCAAATCAGATACATAGGAAAACAGATGTTGAAGTTTATCTAAAACACTTGCAGCCCAATCTGTAACTACAGCAGGAAGAGTGCTCAGCACTTTTTGCAAGGAGTTAGCAATGTGTCTGCAGCAAATACAAATTTATTCCTATCCCTCAATTCATCTTTTCAGATGTTCTTTTGTTTCTGTTCTCCTTGCAAACCACTGCTTAATTAATTTTGCTGTGATTCTGCAGGTGTTTTGGGTGCAAAATGCAATTCTTGCACATTGCCCTGAATTTAAATCAGCCACATCTTGAATGATGATAATAAATTCAGCTGCCTAAAAATAGGTACAGAAAGTAGCCTGAGCTTTTTTAACTGTACTTGCAGCTCTAAGAGTTGTGTATGGGACAATGTGAGTATGTGACATTTGCAGATGACTTACATTTGAGTGTGTGGTAAGGATGTAAAATCACAGCTTCACAGATGCCAGATTTGTAACAGTTTTACATAAATCTAAAGTAAAAATATCTTTATTTGGAGTAGTACTGAGTACACTCTTGGCACTACTGTAGCTTCACACAGTAATGAAGAAAAGCTCTTATAATTTTGGTAAAGAAATTACTCGGTTAATGCTAATTATGTTTTACTGTATTATTCCAACGTGACTCCTCAGAGGAGCTCGAATGCCATTTGCCTGCTGAGATGAATGATACTAAAAGCAAGTTGAAGAGGTTTTAAATAGCAAACTGGTGTTGAGGTGTCAGACACTTCCAGGCCTCTGGGCTTTCCTTTATTCTTCTGAGGAAAGTGGAGATGTCTCAGTCCCAAACAGTTTGCCCCTATGCAGCTTTACAAATGCAGTATTTTTGGTGAGGTGATACAAGTTCCTGACACAGGAAAGTAGACAAGACATAGCAGTGTGATCTCACAGGCTGTTCATCCCTGCAGATAAAGGAAGTGTGGTTATCCCAGGGATTTTCTGTCAAGAGGCAGCCTTACATATGAAATTAAATCATATGTTTATGACCTGTGAATTGATGGTACTGATAGAGCAGCCTGGCATTATGAGAGAGAGGGTTTTAACAGCTTCTGGCCTAAAAATGATAAGGAGACAGTGGCACTGAAGGAACAGAGACCTGCTTTTTTTTCACCTTCTTTATCTGAGAAGAGGATAGTGCAACATCTTGTTATTTTGTCCTACTGTTGATAGGCATCGGCTGTTTTGGAATGACTACAATAGTGCAGTCATGTTTGCTGTTGCATTTCTAATTTGGGAGCTTGACTTTTCCCCATAATACAAAGTCAGAAGTTAGTGGAATATAGATAACAACTGTAAGGTTAGATAAAGCCAAACAGCATTACCAAAAATACCTCTGGGTTATGTTTTGATGTATTTATTTTATGACTTCACCATTTTAGAAATTAAAAGTATATTGTCGTCCTGTTCTTTTGAGAGTTTTAAAGTTCTTCTAAAAGTTTCTTATGCCTTCTGATGTTTACATATTTCTACTGAATCTTCTCACACTGTTCTTATAAACAATGATTGTTTTGCATTCTTCTTTGTGGGTGGAGAGAATTATGGACTGTTGGTTTGACCAGTATGGTTGGAGAGGTGGTAATTTCACCCTCCAATCCACTGTCACTTTTGCTATTCTATATATAGTGGAGTCAGAAAATAAAGTTTGCTTTTTTTGGTTCTTTTTCTTTCCTTTTACATCTAGCCTGCTTGTGTGAATTATTTCGTGTCGTAGTGTGGCAGTATATGAAACTTAACTTTCTTTCTGCTGTTGGATTTAATCAATTGCTCTGTTACGGGGATCCCTGGGTTTGTGGCATCACTGGAATTTGTTGTAGTGGGCTTGATACTATCCTGTATTTTCAATTTGTTCTTCCAACTTTTCATGCTCATAAAATATTGTATATTTTATGACGAAAGGAATACAGCTTCTTCATACTCTAAGTAGTAACACATGGAAGGGAGGGGTGGCTCCTCTTCTTTTCCCTCTTCATATTTCCTTGCCTCCCCTGCTTAATACTCTGCAGCATCAAATGTAGGGCATTAATTCCCATAAAGTCAGTTTGGACAAGGAAATCTTATGAAAATAAATATAGAGAGGGAAGACAGAATTGTTCTGGCTTGTGCTGGAGCTGCTACAAACTACCGTCTGTAGTATCTGGGCCTTGCAACTTTGAGTTTTATTTCTGGAAAACATCACTGCCATGTGTTGAATGTATCATAATGCTCCACATTTCCTCAAAGTGAAAGCACTATCATGAATGATTGTTATGAATTACTTTATTGCTCAGGAGCTTATGGCTTCTTGACATTAAAAAAGAAATGGTTCCTTTTAGAGTGATTTTTGGGAATTTTGATTTATGACTGAACATTGCTGTCTAAATGAGTTTTGGAAGTTCAAGGAAAGTGAGTTAACTTCAAAAACTGAGTTGGTTCCAGAAAGAGGGTTTTGAATAAGAAAATAACTGCTCACAATTCTGACAGTCACTTAAAGGACAGAAAATATTTAGAAAATACCATGTATTACATGCATTTACCATTAGTATTCATTTAGGGACCAGAACACATTATTCATATGTTAATATTTTAAAGCAGAAACATGTAAAATGAATCAGTTCTAAAAGCATAGAGGGAAATCAATGTTAAACAACTTTTATTAGCATTGCATGGATAAAACAATTATTCTCTGGTGGTAGCTTTAATACTTTCCAAAACTAATACTTTGAATTGAGTCAAGTGGCTCTGAGAGTAGAAGAGACTCTCATCATCTCACCACCCAAATATGATGAGCCTCAGAGCTGTGATTTCTGCTTTATCTTGATATATTAGAGCAGCACTTCTGTGAGCAGCTCTTTTTTCTCTGAATACTTTTGAGATAAATCTAGTCTGCAACCAAAATGGCAAAAATGGTTCTGTCCATAGATCTGACCATGGAAGCATGGGAGGGCAGAGGGGAAGCAGGGAGGCAACCTCTGAGACGTGACCCAAATACTTAATTTCATGGAGTTAAGTACACAAGTTCCATTCAGTTGATAGTGACCTGAGAGCACTTTGGTTTCAAGTATTCTGTTTGTATGATAATAGCATTTGAAAGAATAGTTTTGAAGGTATTAAAGCATACATATCAAATGGCGTTGAGTGAGGAAATGGAAAACTGATAGTTTGTGTTGTCCTGCCCACATCAACATTGCAGATGTGGTGAATTTCTGTTTGTGGGAGACAGCCCTCAAGAAGACAAACCTTTCCTGAAAGAGGTTCCTTGTGTTTGAGCTACGTATGTGCCGTGGCAAGAGCTTGTAGATTGGTCTCCCTAATGTATTATGATCTCTTTGCATCATTTGTGCAGGGAGAAGAGGCTTGGAAGGGCACACCCCAGGCATGTCACGGGCCAGCAGCTTCACTGATGACATCAACCTGGTACCCGAGGAGTCCCTGCTGCCAGCAGCATCCAACGTGGCACAGTGAGTGAGCAGCAGCTCCTTAATTGATCACTTAAATGCTCATTAATAATGAGGGACACCTGTCACTGGGTAAGAGTTACGCTTTTGCTGGTTGGCTGCACTTGAAGTGATTGTGGGTTTGATCTTGTTTAACTAAATGTGAACATTTCCTAGTTTAGCCTAAAGTTTGGTGGAAGTAGCCAGATGCTTGGAGAAGCAGCACTGCTCTGTGGTGGGTGGCTTGCAGTCTTGGTCTCTTTGTTTTCCCACTTTTATAAGGCAGCTGACACAATTCCTGAGCTTTACAGACAATTTTATAATTGTAGACTGCCCCATCAGGTCAAGCTCTAAAGCAGTCCTAATATGAATTGATTGGACACCTAAATGAAATAGTCATTTATAGATACAGCCTAAAAATAGAAAGGCTACCTCATGTAATATTTTTATAAAGCAGGCACACTTTTAAGGAAATGATGGTCCACAAATATGAAAGTGAAGTTTTTGTCCAGGACAGAAAATCCCCATCAGGGAGTTCACTGCAATTGTTGAGTTGTTGCTTTTATTTGGCTTAGCAAATATTTCTGGAGATAAACAAAATAATCATGCAAGACAATTGTGCTTTGTCAGGATCTTGAGTAACCTTCATGCTTTTGTCCTGTAATATACATGTCCTGTTTTGTGCATGGGGATTCTGGAGTAAATTTCAAATGTAAACCAAAACATTAAAACACAGAGGAAGGCCTGGATGGACGAGAGCATCCAGGTGCCATAGCAGTGTTTTATCTCCCATCAGAAACTGATACAAATAATGCTGGTGATGAAACCTGAGTTAGCAGGCTCATGAAGGTCTAGCTGATGTTTGGATGTTATGGTAATGTTGGTGAAAAACTCACCTGAGATCACCCTTGCAGGAGAACATCTGGGCTTGTCACTGGAAAAACCCTTTAGTAAATATCTGAGGTTAAAAGGAAGAAAAAAAAAAAAAAAGAAAAAAGATGTTTGCTTGCCTTCAGATAGGGAAAAATATCCACATGGTGTTCAGGATTAATTTCTTTCACATTCTATATTTACTTTCTGTCCAGGGAACTCCTACAGATGATGTGTCTGCTACACCTATAGTAACTGTACTGTACTGTGGGATATCCTGGTCCTTGTGTTTCCCCACCACGTCATATTGGCCTTGTTTTCAAATCAGAGAATTCTAAATGGTTCTATCAAATTGGTCTTTCTTCTTCTTTTTATTCAGCACAGTGCAAGCAAAGAGTTTTGCATTTGAGGAAAAAAAACCCCTCAGTTCTAATCTTATTTCTACTGTTTAGTGCATGAAAAATGGTGGTATTATGACTTACGTAGTATAGTGAAAACTATAGCTGCATTTTTAGCTCCTATTGGTCTTTAAATGCATTTCTCCCTTGTGGGGAAAATAAGGAGCAGCAGAAAGATAATCAACTGCATGAATGAAAAAAGAAATTAAAATATGAAGAGATTTTAAGATTTTAAAATATGAAGAGATTTAAACTGTGCTACACTGTTTAAAGTAATATACTATGAAATTAAGAATTCCTCTTGATGTGGATGTCAGGTGCATAGAAACAGAATGATCTTGCAAATGAAATTGCTAAATTAAGGATTTTTACATTCTAAGTCCCACAATAAAAAACATATGTATAAATCCCAGCTTCTAAATACTTGTAAGAAAGTTCAAATGTATAGAAAACATAAGGCCAGAAATTATAGATATAAAGGTGCCATGTAAGAACAAAGCCAAAACATCATTCCATGTAGTTTTCTGTTTCTAAATTGAGCAAAGCAGTTTTCACCTCTATCACTGATCATCTCATTTTCTATGTCTGCATTTTTACCTAGTAGGATGCATTAATTTTAAAGTTGTCCTGATTCTTGAGCAGAAATGTGTAGTGTCTCCTTCTTCAAAATGTGAACTTTATGAGAGTGTTGTATTTATGGATCCAGGTTTAAACTCCCAATTCCAATGCAAACAGTAAGATATTAACACTGTATTTGCCTGACACACACATCAGTATTAGATATACTCAGTGTAATTGTTTATCTTGTCTTTTGGCAGAAGTGTAAGCAGGTAAGTCTTGGTGTTTGCTGCACTTGCTTTGGTGTGTAAGCTTTCCAAAACAGCATGGCTTCTGCTTTTCTCTTAATTAGGACAACAAATCTTCATCCTAGAGTCATAGAAGTTGTCAATGATTAGACAAAAACACTTCCAAGAGTAAAATTCAGCCAAAAGGGAGCGTGTGTGTATGTATATATGAGCACACAGTGAGTCTCCCCAAGTTGCAAGATAAGTGAAAACTTGGCTTTCATGTATCAGTTCATGCCAGGATCCCACAATGATGACAGTTTCACGTGAGGCACTTTGTGAACTCAAGTTTGACTTTGTGGAGCTGCCAAAAGCTGAAGTTTTGTTTGTCTTCAGCAAGTGTTTTAAGCTACAAAATCAATCCTGCAGTAAACCTTTATTTCAATGTCCGCAACTGGTCATTTTTCAGCTTCCTATGTTGATTACTAAACATGGTGCCACGTCTACAACTGTAATGTTTTGAGAGTTGTTTTCTGTAATGTGAACAATAGATGCTCATCAAGTCTGCTCTGCTGGATGGATGACAGCAGAGATGCTCTCTGATGACATAAGCTTTGCTTTTGGCCACACTCTTTTGCAAATTCCCTCCATTGTGTGGGAAGGGCAAATGATATCCCAGGAAAACAGATTTGCAAGCACCAGGCTGCTTGAAAACTGCTGATATTATTGCTTGAGGTGATATTTGACTGAAAGCAAACCAGTTCAATGTGTTGCAGCACTGCCCAGGTCTCAGTGGTGGATGCATTCACCAGTGGAATTCTGATGTGAGTGGTCCATGCAAGCCTGGAGAAGCTAAGCTGCCCTGGTAGAAGCTGTCAATAAAATCAGGCAGCAAGCTGGAAAATAGAGCTTGAGATACCTTTCTGTAGAAACAGCTGCTTTGGATCCCTTAATGATGTTTGTTTCTGATGATCTCTGCACAAATGTGAACTACTCCTGAGCCAGGGGACAAAAACATCACATTCCGTTTACAGCTCTGTGGCTGCCTGAAGTTCTTGCTGGGTATCTTTGGCCCATTTCCTCAAGGACCAAAAATCCCATGTGCTGCTGACCTGAGTAGAGCTCTGTTGGTTTATAATGGCTTCTTCTGAAGTGTCCAGAGCTGAATAAAAATGGTGTTGTTAGAGATTAATCAATTCTGATGGATTAAGTAAATATATTAATTTCAGTCAGTTGATGTGTAGTTCTATTTTTAGCAAGAAATGTTTGGACTGTCTCACTGCCTGACATAATTGCTCACCTAATATTTCAAATTCTCTGATGAACAGTCAGAAAGAGACTCCATCAGTGAATCACTGGAGATTTGCAAGAGTAAAGGAGACTGCAATAACTTTAAGACTTAGTATTTTAATTTTTTTTTTTTATCTCCAGCTGGTTCTATTTTTGTTGTGATGATATGAACCCTTGGCCATGACAACATTTTCTGTCATTCACACCAGAGTTTAACCTTCCATCAGGAAAGAGAATTTGGCCAATAGACTGCACTGAAAGATTATACCAACCTGGTCCCAGATAGCACAGTCTTAGGAAAAATATACACAGCAGCAGCTCTAGAGGCAGACATCCTGTTTTTGTTTTTCAGAGCTCTGTGGTTCAAAGTTGTGGTGTCTAAAGCTCTTTCCACTGTAAGGAAAAGCAAAAGTTACAAATTCTCTCTGTCAGCGTGGTTAAGCAGCTGTGGTTGAGTGTGCATTTTGTGGCTTGCTGGGGTCACAGAGGAGTGAGTGTCAGCTGGTCCCTGGCGAGGAGCAGGGCAGTGCAGGAAACCTCTGGCAGGTGAGATGCAAACACAATGCCCATGGTCTGTCCTCAAGGGACAGCTGAGCAGTAACTCCTCAGCTGGAACTGGCTGCCAGGGAGCTCAGAGCTCCACCTGTTCCCCACAGGGAAGATGAGGCTTAGTTACTCTCATGGGCTAAGAGTGAGACCAGCAGTTGCTCTTTCTGAGGCTCTGTCCACAGCAGAGTCAAGCTGTGCTTAGGAGCCATGGGTTTAATCCACTCCTGGCTAAACCAGTTCTGTGCAGAGGTTTAGAAAGCATGAAGGTGCATTCCTGTGTGTGAGGTGAGTGTGCTGTGGCTGTGAAAATGGCTCACTGCTTCACTTTGAGGTCTTTAATGTAACAGAAGCACAGACCTGAATGTGGGAGCAACCTGATATCCACTGTTCCCACCTCCTCCGTTTTTTTTTTTTTTTTTAATTTCAAGCTCATAGCACAAAACTGGCTCTTATATTGTACAAGGGAGTTTCACCTACAAAAGGATTAGCAGGAAAACCCAACATCAAAATGTAGTTATTAAACAATCTTTCCCCCCCACTGAGATGGGGGAAAAAGATAGACCTGAGGTGAGGCAATGGATGCAAAAGAAACCTTTTTTAACGGGGGAAACTGAGACCCCGAGGATGAGGGCAACTGAATGCCCTATTCTGTGTCATCACTGGTGAATCCTGATGCAAAAAGAGCATCCCAAATTAATGTCCAGCTGTGAGCAGGACCTTCTGTGAGGATTGAGGCTTAATGAAGCCAGGGGGTTGGGGTATCTTTGTTGGTGTTTGTGTCTGCTGCAGGCTGCCTGGAAGAGCAGACCAAAGCTGCCCCCCACCTCACCAGAGCTGGGTCCTGCAGAGACTGGGGTGTACTGGGGTGGAAAATCAAATTTGTATTCAAAGGACGGTACTTCATGGTTAGTCTTAGAATTTTAGCTTTTCTCTTTAAAAACAAGTTTAGGAAATATATTGGTTTTGTGGTTTTGGTTTTTTTTTTTTTCTCTAGAGGAAATAGGTTACAAAATGATTGGCAGATATGAAATATGACTAATTTCCTTCATTGCCCAGTAACACAGAAATTTTATACAAAATGACTGGGACAAATGGTAAAACTTATGCTAGGCCTTAAAGCTTTCATTAGGCGTTATCAAAGAAAATGCTCATTGTTAAGCCCTTGAAAAAAGGGATGTTAAACCCATCTTCTGACTTTCAACTTTCCTCTACATGTAGATGGTAGTGAAGGATTTATCAGGGTCTTAAGAATATTTTTTGTCCTTCTTCGTCTCTGCTTGAAAATCTAAGAGTGCAACTTGTAACACCAAGCATATTTTCAGTCTTTCTGTGGTTTTATCTCTGCCAGTTCCATTTATCTTTGTATTTTTATCGTAACTTCTTCCTATAGCTTATTGCTTTTAATCGTGTTAAAGAAACAGTTCACTTTCTCACCAGCAACTCTATCCCACTGAATATATAATATATAATAATATATTATACACAATATATATATAATATAATATATAGTATAATACTATAGATATTATATATAATATATATAATTAATATGTAATATAATCCAGTAATTGGAAAGTGATCTTGTGTAGGATAATTGAATTGACTATAAACTCGTTAATAACACTTTTATTACTAAGCACTTTTATTACTGACACTAAAATAGTGTTCCTGGGGTCACCCACAGTACCATGAGTGGAGGGCATATATCTATATCCATCTTGTTTCCAGGTTTCTCTTTGTCTGTTGGCTTTTGACACGTACTAATTCCCACTCTCATGTACATTGAACACAGGTGTTACTGATCCAACTAGTTCTCTCCTAACATTATAAACATTATAAATATATAAAAATATATTTAACATTATAAATATAAACATTATAAATTGCTTCAAAGAGGGATTTTTGCAAGCATCTGTCAGTTCTGACTAGAAAAAAATGAGGTAAAATAGTGAAAATTTGACAGACAGTAGTAATTGCTAATCTGGTTCTATGCTTTTTACCACTACATGGTCATGTGTTAAGTTACACTTTTTAGCACTACCCATTTTTGTCTTGTCACTTCTAATTTGGAACTCTTTAAAAGGGCTGCCTTGGGATTTATTTCAGCACCCAAAGTATTTTTATTACCATGTAATATGAAAGCAAGGCTGGCGTTAGTATAAATTGGTGGCATTATGCAGTAACCTTTTATAAGAATTTGACACTGATTCTGAGGGGGTTTGAGGTATTTTTGAGGTTTTATTCTGGAGTCGTGGTGAATTTTTGCTCTTTTATTCCAAAAGTGAGAACATTTGGCCAGTGGAGGGCACTGCCCTATAACACAGGAGAAACAGAAACTCCTGTTTCAGCTTTCCAAATCCTATTTGTCATTTCAGCAAGCTTACTTATAAACTTAATTTATCTGCATCTGAATTTCCCCAATGTTAAATTGGCAATTTGCCACACTAAGAAAAACCCCTACTATACTTAAACATCAGTTTAATGAGCAATTTAACCAGACCCCAAAGGCTCAGCTTGGTGTGGTGGTTAGACTTTCTTTCCTGGAAAACAGACTATTGTAACAGCCCACTGAAGGCTGTCAAAATAGAACTGCATGCATATTATCATGCATATTGCTGCTCTGTGTAGCAAAATTTCCAGATCTGATCGAAAAGTGTGACATAAAAAGTTGCTTTGGAAACAGAAGCTTCTACAAAACATTTTGATTGATTTTCTAAAAAATCAATCAAAAAAAAGATATTTTTTTTTTCTTAATGAGTTTTTCTAATAATTTCACAGAATTTTGAAGTGTGAATAATGGCAGGGGTGTGAAGTGACTCTGGGATATATGACTGCAAATATCTGTCAAGAAAATAGTTTACAAAAAATGCATCTGTTTCCAGATAAAATGAAAGACTCCCCTTTACACAGGCTCTACTTTACACAGAAATTATTTATCTCAGTAGCAAGTCAGAAAATAGAAAAAAGGCAACTCTAACATTTGTTATTGAAAGGGGTGCAAGGAGCTGGATTGGATTCCTGGTCTCTTGTCTGTACTGTGAGGAGAAAGCCAGGGAAGGGGGAATCACATTATCAAGGCTTTGTTTGGATGTCAGAATTTGTCAAGGTTTTAGTTAATTATTATTATAACTCAATTGTAATTTCCAAGCTCCACAACACATGACAATATCATGAGTTCCTCTATGTGCAGCTGTGATGGAAGTTTGGAAAAGCATAACATGAAAGAGTGTTGTTTGCTGAAGAAGACAGTACAACCCTTTGTATCAGACCACCCCAGCCTGTCCATGCCCAGCAAAATAAAAGTGTGCCACATGTGGCACCTGTGTTTTTGGGAGGGGAGGATAAAAAACCTTGGTGGGAAAAGTGTGGTGGTCGCACTGCACAGAGAAGTGTGACTCTGTCCCTTCTATAGAAATAACCAAGCACATGTTTGCTGGTACCCCTGATCTGGTGGTTTTGCAGTGTTTTAGAACTTCTCCTGTGAGATTAAATTGGATGTGGCTGAACCATGCCTGTGCCTGTTCTGGTCATAGGCACTTGGTTGTGTTCATTGTCTGTGTAAAATATGCTGAGGCAAAGGAGAAGCAGGGATAGGAATCCATGGTGTCTGCAGCCTAAACGTTCAGGTCATTGCTCAGGTGGTTGAGCTTCATCCATAAACCACAGGGTGTGTTTTGTGTTGGCAGCATTCAACACAAAAAGTACTTTAGAAATTGTTTATACCAGTTGTCCTTCCCTTTCCTTCCATGGCTGCTCCTGTGACCGAGGCAGCCCCTCTCTCTCACCAACCAAAAGCCCATCCCTGCATAACAGGGACTGTGGAAGCACTTGGGGTCAAAAAAGCATGGAGAAAAGCTTGAAGGCATGAAGACGTCATTTTTTTTGGCTAGAGCTTGTGGAGGAGAGACCTGAGATAAAAACCTATCATTCTTTCTAAGGCAGGAAGCTTTAATTTTACCTTAATATTCGCCAAGTGTTACCCTGCTGTTTTTCTGAACATGGACAGCAGCCCTGCAAGCCAGAATCCTGCCTTTTACTCGAGTCACTTTTAATCCTTACAGTCTACTTTCTGAAGAGGTGACATGCCTGTCTAGCATGCTGCTCCTACAGATATCATTTCTGAGGTAGCATCAAACAGGAAAAAACAATTAGAATCTGTAAGTGAAACTTAAGAGAGCTCAGTGTGGTTAACTGAGAAGATGTGATGGGTGCATTGAGGACAAAAAAAGATAGGAAATAAAATTTTATTACAGATGTCAGTAACATCTCTGTAGTTAGAATATACAATTCATAGGTGATTTCTTCAGTATTCATTACCAATATTATGAAAATCTACTTTGAAACTTTCAAAATAATGTGGTACATTGACCATAAATTGAAATGGCATCATTTGGTGATGATGTTTCACAGTGGAGTTTAAACAAATAAACAATTTGGAGTTATGACTGTATTTCTACCCAGGTAGCAGGTAGACTGTCCACTTAGCCTAAAATAAAAGAAGGAAGACTTTTTTTCTGTGTTTTTTAAAGTGTTAATTTGATGTTTATCAAGGGTGCTGCAGTCTTGCCTTATTTGCCAATCTCTAGACAGTCTTATTCTGTATTTACTGGTCAAGTCCCTTTCCTTATTGAAATATAAATAGTTGTTCATTTCATTCAGGTGGTTTTTACAGACTTTTGTATAGTGCAACATAGTACCCAATGAAGCAAGACACACTTGCTTTCACTGCATTAAGGGATATTGGAATTCACATGGCCTGGCTGAGTTACTGGTGCTGCTTCTGTTCTATGGGATGGACTTAAGGCTATGGATTGTTTATGGCAGCTCTAAAAATACTTCTCATGTATGTTTGTGTCTTACTGATTTTTTAAAATTATTTTTTCCTAAAATACACTTTAAAGAAAAATCTTACAAGGGAAAAAGAAGTTCTTTAGTAAAGCAAATGCCATTTACATCTTCATTGTGTGTTTAAAAACAATACCAATTCTCATTCTTCAGTGAACACTGAGACCACTGGTCATTCAGCTGCAGTAAAAGTACAATGTGAATGTATCTCCTCCATATTTCTTATTGTCTAAAATAAAATTTAGATGCTTTGCAATGAGCAGGTATCTCTATTAAAACTCTTTTATTGTGTACAAGATGTTCACAACAAAAGTTAGTGTTAATTTGAGAGATAATCTTATATCTTCTCATGGCTATTTTCTTGGGTAGCCCTACCAAAACTGAAGGAATGTATTCTAAACCTGAAATTTCACTTATTTATATATACATATATATATTATGCCATATTTAATTATGTAGATTTAAAGTAATGCTGAAATACTCATTGCTAAATCAACACACAATTTGGGTTAAATATTAATTACTCCTATTTCTCTGCCTGGGAGGTAATGAAATTGTTGCAGCCAATATAACCAACATATGTCTGTGCCTAAAGAAGGCTGATATGTGAAAACTGGTAGATGAAATTGCTGCTTTGTTCATTTGACTACTTCATTAATCTCTGTGCTTGAAAACTCTATTTTAATAAGTTACTTCCAGGAAATTTAAATGGTGGCAACTCTATAAAACCTGATGGTTCCTCATGGATTTCTCAGCTCTGACACTTTCACAGCTGCACATGTTAAATCTTTTTATAGGCCAAACTTGATGAAGTCCAAATGGGACAATGGAAGTTGCTTTTCAGGTTGGATACACTGAAATAGATGCCAGACAAATACCAGTGCCTGTTGCTTGTCTGCTTTTTCTTTTAGTGCTCTGCAATTTGGAGAAGCCATTATACTCTCTCTTTTACTCCAGATTAAACACCCTATCTCCAGGGCTGCTTTTTCCCCTGCCCAACAATGCTTCTAGATGTTATCACCACCTTCTCAAAAAACTTTGCCCTAATTGCTTAGCTGTTTGTTTGTATTGCTAAGACAATTTATCTCTGGTCTCTGGGTCAAAATGAATTTATCAGACCATTACAGTACAGAAAGTTTAGTATGTGGGCACTGAAGCTTACAGTCATTGCACGCTATATTGAGCTCTGCTCCTCCCAGTGCTCTGCCTGTTTGCTCCTGGCCTGCTGTAATGGCATTTTGCATAACTCACTGATACTTATCTCCCCTGCTTTGGTCAGCCAGGCTGCCTACACCCGGGCACTGGCTAGAACAGATAGTCTTGATGGTCTTTTTTAAAAATTGTTTATTTAGTCAGCTGTCTGCAATATGTGTGGTGGTCATTAGTATAAAAATATGTTTGAAAACAAAGCTCCAAGAGCTCTTGAAGCTGTTCTTATGCTGATTTCTCTTCCTCCAGCAGTTGTCACTGAAGGATCCCCTCCAGCGGGTTCTGCGATTTGTCCCTGCAGTAATCCAAATCCAGTAATACAATGTAAACTACTTTCCACGTGTTCCTGTGCCTACTTAGCTACTTTGTTATTAAAAAAAATACAAATTGCTTCTAATCTGAAATGTGTGGAATTTGGAGCATTTCAGATAAACAAAGCATGTGGTCTTCCTGTGTTTAGTTCTTTTCTTAGTCCTTCGACACTGTGGCTGCTGTAAATTTCATACTTCATCTCTGAAGTCTGGAGTTTGTGGAAGTTCACATTCATTCTCATCTTGACAAAGAATTGTCATTGGTTTGGTCTTTTTAATGCAGGAAAAGTTTCAATTTGATTTCTATGCATAATCTTTTCTGTGTAACCTTGAGTGAAAGGCTTCTATTAGTGTCATGTTATCCACCTGCCAGGCTCTGATTAGATTTTAATTTAGAAAACCAGCCTGTAAGTGTTTAACAAGCACTGAGCAAGGGGAACTTGCTAGCCAAGGAAGAGCTGTGGTACCTTGAGGGTTTTGACCACAAATCCTTTGTCTGCCCCCTCTTGCAGGGAAACCCAAGGTCAGCTCTAAGTAAAATAAGGTACAATTTATTTAGCTAATTACCCCTGCTCGCTCTATACAGCACTGCTCTGTCAGTGAGGGAGAATTGCTTTCTGCCAAACTTTGTCTCAGCAGCACAAATGGGCTGGGCCTGTTCTGTCTTCTCCTGCTTGTCCCTTTTCCCCCTGCAGCTCCTGAGGCACAGGAATAAAGTCAATTCCTTAGTATGGGGGATTGACTGGTGCAGTGTGAAGTGGTGAGGGTAGGGTCTGTTGTTTGTGGTAGAGAAGTGGACAGGAGCTGGGGAGCTTGTGGCTGAAAAGATGAGAAATGGAAGCAGGGAAAGCAGCACCTGCCTGGATGAAGATTTGAAGGCTTTGCTCTCACTCAGAGCTCCCTTGCACATCTTGCTGGTGACTTCAGAGCTCGCCTGGGCTCCTCTCAGCTCCTTTCATCATCCATAACCACCTCATCCTGTCATCAATCCCTGCAGTTTCTCTTTCTCTTTGTTGGGTGAGAGAAGTGTGTATGTGTGTGTGCATGTCTGAGAAAAGCCTGGACAACAAAATTTGACTTTGCTCACTGTACTGAGGAGCCTTGACTGAGCTCTGCCTTCTATTTCAACACTCAGGCATCTGAATTTTTGCCTCTAGCTAGTCAAGAATCTGAGTTTGTGTCCTCAGATGGCCTTAGAATTTTCCCAGGAAGAATGTCTAACATCTGCAGAACTTGGAGAGAAATCTTTATCTTTTGTTATCAGCATATCTCTGCAGCTCCCTGCTGGATGGAATCAATAACCAGGATAAAGAGGGTAGCCCATTCCCTTCCAGTTTCCAGTCAGCCCTGTATGTACTTGATTAAACAGAGATAGAATCATGTAGGTTTAGAGCTATAACCACATAGGTAGCTATTGGATTTCTGTGAAATGTGTCTATACCCTGACTTACAGAGTTCTCTCTTTCCTGTGATATTATATTAGACCTCTTTTTTAGATTTCTTTTGTTGCTTGTTTGCCTGGTTGTGAAAGCAAACCAGCTGGTGTGCTTGAACCCCTGCATATTTACTTGGAGTCCAAATTTAATTTTATCACTCATGCATAGTATTAAACCCTAAAAATTAAGTCAGAATTATCCTCCTGCTTACTTTACAGCAAGTCTCTGTGTGTGATGAGTAAACACACTGTGGGTGGCCGAGGCTAAAATAAAATTTCAGTGTTTGTTCGCAAGGGCAGATTTCTTCCCCTTCTAAAGATAAACACCTAGCCACAGTTTAGTAGATTTTACCAGCTGATTTAATTTATTCAAAAACAAATACCTCACAGATGAATGTAGAACTTTTTAAAAATTATTTTGATATTTTCATAAGCGTATTGTAAAGTTTTTGGAGTCCTCTGGCACTCAGAACATGACCCTTATTTCAGATGTTTGGATTAAAGACTTTTCCACAGCCCATATCTCAGGCCTCTGCAACTAATTTGAAATACAAACCAAAATATATGCCCTTTATCCATTCAGTATTTATATCAGACAAGGATTATACAAGAAAACTGTAGCAATTGAGGAAAAAAAAAAACCCCAAACACTCGTAGTATCACACAGTCATCCTCTCTTTTCAGTTGTATCAGCTGAGCACTAATATTGAACATTTCCAAAATCTCCAGTTTCAGCACTGTGACACTTTAATGCATGAGCTAATGAAGAGCTGGAGGTTATTTAATCTTATCTTTGCCTGTTCCTTGTTCAGAAAGTGCTAATCTCTTTCACAAACAGAAGGGGCATGAGCTCGTTATAGAACTTGCTATTCATGACATTACCATTCCCCTCACTGCTTCTCCTCTACATGTCTTTTTTCTTCTAGCACTGTCTGAGCAAGGTAAATATCAGCATCAAAGTGTGACGACAGCTGTACTTCTCCCTGGGCAATGGGTTTCAGCCTGTTCTTTGGTTTCAGTGTTCTTGTTTGGGCAGCAAAGAGACAGTGTAGAATTGTCTGACAATTCAGGTGGGTGACCCCATCTTCATTAAAGAAATATTCTTCCCACTTGTGACCATGGCTTCCTTTTCAACCTGTTTTAAAGTGCCTTAGTTTATTGGAGGGGGTAGGAAAGTGAAGGAAGCAATTTAAGTCTAAGGTCTTCTGGTTTACACTGTTAGCTCTCATTTGAGTTCCTTTGTTTAAACACAGCTGGCCTGTGTGGGGCTAAGACCCAGCTGTGCTCTGGCAGATGAAATCTACAGTTGTGCTGCTGAAGCCAATGGAAGTCCATGGAGGCAGGGAGAAATCTGAGGAACTCTGTGACAGGGGACATTAGGCCAGCTCATTCTCCAAGTGCAATGGATTAACTTTCTCCATGGGCTCTCTGAACCCAAATTATTAAATGGGCTGTAAACCCTGGTGTTTACACACGAGCTTGTGCCAAAGGGCTAAGCTGCAGCCCAGGAGCTGCCTCGTAGCAGTCACTGTTAGGCAGGATCTGAGGGTCAGGTGGGATTGGGAGCACTGCACAGCAGCCTGTGGGAGAGCACCCTTTTGATCAGACACAAACTACAAAATCCAAATCACAAATGGGAAACAGCTTTTGAGTCTTATAATTTCTCCTTAATATTATTGGAGTATCTCTGCTTTGTTGTCCTTGGAAATGCTGAGGAGAAGATCTGTGAACATACATTTTTCTATCACTGAGGTATTCTGATAATCAGGTTTAGTCTTCTCTGTCTTAAAATCCACCCCTTAGTTTTGAGTAACGAACTAACAGACTTTATCTTCATTTCCTTCATGTTATTATGGAAATATTAAACACAGGGCTTGATCAGTAGTTAATGCTTGCCATGTTTGTTGTAATGTTCTGCCAAACTTCATTTTCTACAAAATCCCATCTTCATTCCTCTTTTGCAGATGTTATTTTGCAAAGTATCTATGCAGCAAAGTGTCTTTAAAAGCAAAGGATGGTAAAAATTGGTCTGGTATTAACCATAGCTACAGGGCTGTTATAATTTTATTTTTTAATAATAGCATGGCTCCTATTTTTTGTTGATGTCAATCATCTGCAAGAATGTTTGATGTAGGCAGAATTTAACCCTGCTTTTTAAAGGAATTTTTAGTTTGAGGCAAGAAGATAAGAAGAAGTCTAGCATGAAAAGTGTTATAAAATTTTTCTAGTTTTCTGTTTGTAGGTCTAAGGCAAAAGAACTTTGAAATGCTGATGTATTAAAAAATGTTGTGGTGCTAGGAGTTAGAAGCCTAAATGACTCTGTTTATCCAGGCTTGTACCTATAGACAGTAAAATATTTTATGATTATAAAGACAAGAAATGAACATTTATCTTCAAGTTCTTGTTGATGCCTGTCTGTTCTTAGTCAGTAGCCATGTTTTTAGAACAGTAAACCTTTTATTGTCTGACTGCTCTAGAGAATGCTGCTTTCCAAAAGCACAGTATGTCAAAAGTATGCCAGTAATGTTGTGCTAAAAGTATTTTAAGGGGGAGTAGTAAATGATGCTGGCGAAGTGTTTTCTTTTGGGGGAAAAATGCTTTGACTCACTGGCAAAAAGTCAAGTGAATGACCGTAGAAGGGCAGAAGTTTGTTGTTGATTTGCCAGCAAAAATGAGATGTGAACTCTGTGAAGTAAAGGAACATATGGCCACCTGTCTGGAAATGTGACTTGGGGGAGGGGTGGGGAGGTGGGCAGTTTGTGCTGTTTTCCTTTTCCTATATGAAGAAATGCTCTTGTAGGCATTCTGTATTTTTGCTTAGTTCTTTCAGTTACTTTAAGAAACAAACCTGAGCTAATTAGTGACATTTTTAGCTTTTTAACTTTACTATGAACGTGCTAAAGGGAGAATGTCAATTCTTGCAAGTCTGTCACTTAGGGTGACAAGGGGTTAATGTTTCTTCTCTACCTATGCCCAAACTTACTGTGCTCGGTGATATCAAATGCTTTTAGAAGTACAACAATAACACACTGCCTTTGGAGCAGAAGCACCCTCTTCATATGGAATTTTTATTTAACAATGATAACCATTGAAATAAAACACAGGACAGTGTAACTTCCAAAGACTTTTTAATATTGCTGCTTTTTTTTTTTTTTTTTAAAAGAATGGAATTAAAAACGTGATGCAAGAGGACTAAAATGGCAATAGAGAGGGGAGCAAAATGAGCCGTTAAAATCAGCTGGTTAATAGGTAGTAACAAAAGAGGATTTTAGGAAAATTCTATTGAGTCTCAGTAAATAAAAGGAGTAGGGAATGCAGGTGAGTTGTAATAAAGTAGTTGAATTATAATAAAGACAGTGGAAAGTTATGTCTCTTTGGACAAAGAATAATAAAAGCCACAGATGTGCCTATTTTCTTTTGGTGGGGGGTGTTTAATGGGTTTATATGAACTAACACAGGTTTATTGCAGAACTCCCATGAGAATGATGAATCAGAAGGAGTATTTTCCTTCCCTTTTTATGATTCAGAAGAAAAATTGACACATGAACTTTTCTCTAGGTCTAGTTTTGTGGAAGGTGTGGCTCAAGATAACTGGTTCCTATGAGTGAAAGACCTGTCTGGGTTGGGAGTCTCCAAAAGCTCTTGTGTAACTTAGGGCAGTAAATTGTTGGGATTTTAATGCAGTTATTAAAAAAGAAGTCACATCAAAAAGTAGAAGTAATATTTAAACCAACAACTTGCCATCAAGACTCTCTCAGGGCTGAGAGTAGATGCCTCTACCCAAGTGATTTACTTTGTTTCACCAGATCCTTTCTCTGTTATCTCACTGATATATTACAGAAATCCTGACGGTTTCTTGCTCTCGAGGTTGTGGTTTCACAATCAATTTGAAATTATCTAAGAATGTACTGCCTCCAAAATGTTTGTCTGGCTCTTCCCTCTGCCCTGCTGCCTCTCTACTTCCCCTTTTCTGCTTTTCTCAGCACTAGATATTATACAGATCACTTACCTGGTTAAATACCTTCAAAAGATCTCATAGAAGTGGCTGAGAGTATTAAAGTTAAGAAGAAATCCTTAATTATCTTGGGACAATTACTTACTCTGAAAATAAGGATTTTTTTTTTCCATGTGGGCTTTCAAGTTTTATGGAACTACACTTCTTAACTTTTAATTTTTAAACCTTTTGGCCCTCTTCTTTCACTTTATGTATGAGCACCTTAATGGTATGGTCTGGTTTCTGTTTGTCTGTCTGTAGTTGGGTCAAAATACACTGATTAATGGATTCTACTGAGATGACACACTAAGGTTGTAAACTTCAGTCTGAGAGAGTCTCCTATTCCTTATTTATAAAGTTCTGCTTCAGTACAGTAATGTGAAAGTAAGCAGTTGTATTTGAAGCATGTATCCCAAAGCATCTTGATGTGTTTTCACTCCAGCATTAGCAGATGTTTATGTACAGTACAGAATTCAGGGGAAATACATTTATATCCACCCAGGGAGTGGCAGACAAAGAAGGAGCTTCAGCTACAGTGTCCTGTGTCAGATTTATCTCTACAGGAGAACAAGACCATTTTATAAATTTACCAGCTGGGCTCTTTCAAAGAGAAGGAATCAGAATGAAAAAGTCCCATTGCACAGTGTTAAATCAGACATTTGGCCAAGATAGAAGCACAGTTCAAAGGCAGAGTGAAGAAATAGGGATATGCCAAGATTGACTGGACAAGGAGCCAGGCTAAGGAACAGAATGTGTGCAGTAGGAGGGGCAGGGGTTAGGGAGGAGACCATTCACCAATGCACTGAGTGACAAGAAGTAATCCACATAATTATTAGACTTAAAATATTCCTCTTTCCCCACACCTCTCCTTTTAAGCAGTAGAGGCAGAGCTGTTTTTTCCACAGGCAACTTCAGTCCTGCCTTAGAAAGTATTAACTTTCTTCTTTAATTCCTTTTTATTGTCTACACAGCTTTAAGATGGAGTTTTGCTCTGCCACAGTTTTTTTGTATCTTAAAAGGTCTGGGCAGTTCCCCACTTTTTCACAGCCCACTTGGACTTGCCACCTGGCCCCATTACTGCTTTCTTTGTGCCAGCTCTTCCCACTGGGATAGAGCTGCAGGATGAAAAGCACTAATTTTTGGGATGCTAGTGATTTCAGGAGTGGAAGAAGAATCCATTACTCATGCAGTAAATAGGTATTTTTAGAATTCAGACAGAAATAGAAACTCTTTTTTTCCTCCTGTACTTCCTACTAAACCAAGACTAAATTCTTCAGTCCCACCTTTGTCATTCTCCATGGACGAAAAAGGACATTTGGGATTTTTTTAAGACATCATGTTGCACTGGCTATGACCAGTAAAAAGAGGAAAATTCTGCTTCTTACACGGGAAAATCCTGTATTTACTGATTGAATTGTGCATTTCCCAGATCTGCCGACAGTTGTTGGCATGAAGATGTGTCACTCTGTCAGGCTTTACTTCTGCTGCTAATTAGAATTTGTGAGTGTGAGTGCACAGAGACATTTTTAATTTTGAAAACTGAGTGCAGTGTTAGTATGGGAGAGTTGGGCTTCTGATTTGATGACTGTGGCAGAACTTGCTGTGTTTGTTCCAAACTCTGGATGGGCTCCTCCACAACTTCTCCACAGGCCTTCTGTGCAAGTTTCCAGCTAAAATATGGAATATTTTAAGTCTAATAATTATGTGGATTATTTCTTATCACTCAGTACATGCCGAAAAATTGCAGGAAAATAGTGTCACACCAAACACAAAGAACTTCCAGATTGAGTACAAATATTTGTAAAGAAAGCTTCTGAGTATCAGCCTTTGTAACTTGTCTAGGCCTTTGGATGTCAAAATGAGTGTTTCCTGTTTTCAGTAGCTGTTTACAGATTTTGCAGAGTAGATTTGTAGATCAGTCTTGTAGCTGATTCATAAGGGGAAAGTCATATTTTGCCTCCTTCTATTCAATGATGATACCGTGTTATGGTGTGACGCTGGCGCAATGCCAGTGTCTTTATGAAAATACACTTTCTCTAAATGAGTGCTGTGAGATGTGATTAGGAACAGAGTAGAGCAGGTTTAAGCTTAGAAATGAAGGAGAAAACTTTATTACTTTACAATTACAATAAAAGATATATATATATATATATTAGGATGAAAACTTTTTAAAACATTCTTTCTCCTCTTACTAAAATTTCTAATAAAGCACATTGAGACAAAACTTAGACTTTTAATTAAGTTACTCCTTTTCAGATAATTAATACTCAGTCTATCAAGGGAGAGAGGAGTCGCTCTTGTACTATAGACTTCCAGGAAACATAATTGTAACTTCTTGTGTTTTTATGTCACACATGGCACCGCCCAGAGAAAATTTGCTATTGTGACACTCTCTTTTTTATGTCACAGTGTTCTTACTAATTTGTATGGATTGAAACTGTTCATAGGGTTCTTTTTTTAAGGATGCTCTGCTAAGGACTAAAGAATAACAGTTTCTTATTTTGGGACTACAGTCCCCCCCATTTTCTCCTCCCCTGGGGCTAAAAGTTTTAAGAACGGAGATCTTCTTTTTCTTGAAGACAGAGGGCACTCCTACACCCTCCTCATCACTGCAGCAGGTTACTCTCTTGGTTCTAACTATTGTATCTCTCTAAAAATGCAGTCTCTGTTGCAGGAGAAATTAGTTCAGTTTATGGCTACAAGAAAAGTCTAGCTAAAAGCTACTCTATCATCTCCTCCCACCTGGGATTCTTTCTCTATCTTCTTTTAACATTTTGGGCCCCAGGCCATCTCTCTTTTCTTTCAGACTAAGGAGGTTTAATATTTCACAGAACTTTCATTATCTAAGAAGGGGTTAAAAGTCTCGGACTCCCAGGACAGCTGAAATCTCGGCTCAGAGCTCTAACTCTCGTGGCTGGGCACCTTCCCCCTCTTTTTCTTTCTCTTCTGCTGGTGTATGACCAGCACAGTCTCTATTTCTTTCACTCTCTCTCCCTCTGTGGGGGAGAACAAAGACATCTCAGATTTTCTCCACCCTTCCATCCGCAGGGGCTGGCCCAGTTCCAGTCCCTTCACACCCTGGCCTACCTCAGCCACAGGCCGCTCGGCTTCCCCTCCTGCACCCAGCCTGTGGCTGGGCAGGGGAGGTCTGCACTCTTCAACTGACCAGAACCAAAGAGATAGTTCCCCTGGGAGTTCTCTGCTTTTAACCCCTCTGTGTTCTCAGAGACATGTCTAATGCTTTCAGTTTAACCTTACCTTTTTAAAAAAAATCATTTGTCAAACCATGACACACAAAAAATTTTTTTCTTCACCCAAAACAAACATGTCTGAAGAAGTGCTATGGAAAATTGCATCTTTTTTTTTTTTTTCCTCTGCTAAACAAGTACACTTTAAATCTGCATAAAAGTGGCCTGGCACATTCATAAAATTATATATTCCACCAACATTTGCTACTGCTGTCCCTCCAAGGTAACACTTTGTTCTTCCTCTTCCTCTGCTATTAACTTTGACCTGGTAATACACAGTGGCTTTCAGCTGAGCAGCCACACCTTGGTGAAGTCACTGCATCCCCACTGTATCCACGTTCAGCTAAACTCTGGAAAAGCTACTGCTCCCTATTTTGTAACAGATAGGACAGAGCAGTCAGGTTCCTGAGGCAGCAGGAAGAACAGGGGGAAGCCCACAATGACTTGGAGGTGAGTTTTGGGACACTTGGAAAAGCTCAACGTGGCCCCATCAGGATAAGTGTGCTGGGAGAGGCTCTGGGAGTTCATGAACCCAAATGCTTGCAGCTCAGTCAGCCTAAGGAGCCTGGAATGTGGTGATATCATGGGCAGCTCTGCCAAATGACTCACAGAAGTGACTTTCTGTTGTTTGGTGAATCTTGTTTGCAGAAATCCCTTCACACTTCATGACATGTCCTTTAGATGTTTTCAAGAGAGCTCTGGGGGTTTCATTTGGAGAATTCCAAGTGCTCCCACCCTGGGACATTTTCCTGAGGTCTCACTTGATATTCTTGATTTGCTGCCCTCCGTTGCCTGTGATTTTCAGACTGGATTTTTTGAAAGATCTGGAAATAGAGGGAAAACAAATCTGACAACTTTTAGTAGTATCATAATTGAGGTATAATCTTCAACATGGCATTCTTTTTTATAAATACTACCTTTCAATGACTCCTGAAAATGCATCTCTTACTTCTGGACCATTTTGGTGCAAGGCAGTCTATGTTTCTTGGTGGACTCCCTAGAGTTTAACTGCTTTCTCCTGGCAAGTGACCATGTATGTCACAGTCAGCAATGTTGTCAAGCTTTAAAAAATAAAATTATACTGTCATTTTTATTGTACTACAATTTCTTTAATGTTACAACTTTCCACAGCATTCCCCAAATAAATTTAAAAAACTACATGTTAAAAAAAAAAAAAGTCAATCATGCTGATGCTTTTTTTCCCTTTTGCAGCAACTGTTGATATTGTAAAGTCTCTTGTTCTTTTCACTTTAACCACCAAGTTCCCATAGGATGGAGTAGAATCTGACACACATGGGAGGAAGAATAACTGGAGGTCACAGAAATAAATGTTCCTGGAAGATTTCCATCCTAGCCCAGACCAAATGCTCTTTTCACTTTGAGTCTCACTATTGGTTGTGATGATATTCCAAATTTAATGATTATTTTTACACAATTAAAATCTTTAAAACTAGGGGAAAAATGCCTTTTAAATACAAATATTCCAGCCTGTCAGAACCTGTGCATTTCATTGCTGTTCATTACAAGAAATGGCAAATTGCTTTTGGGAAAAAGCTCCCATTTGCAAATAAAATACTCATGTACTGACTTGGATGGTAAAAAAACTTTTCTTTTTTATTTGCCACAGATGTTGTTAAATTTTAGCCAGCTTGGAATTTTATGGACAGCAAAAAGCTTTATTTTTCTTTTCTTTTCTTTTTTTTTTTTTTTTTTTTTTTTTTTTCCCTAACTGGTACTAGTTAAATCAACCCTGGCAAAGATAAAGCCAAACTTTGACACACAAGCTTGGAATGAAAATATTCAATCCCTTCTCATGCAAAACCCACCAGAAACCCCAAAAGGGTTATTTTTAGCTTTTGTTTTCTCACAGGATAGATAAATGGAATCAGCTGTGACAGAGACATGATTCACCAGCATGAAAAAGAGACTGATATAATCCAGAACAAACAAACAAAACAGAAAGGGGTTTCAGGGAATAGGGAGAGACGGGTTTATTTTTAGTTTGAGTCCATAGGTTTTGCAGAGATAGGATTCCTCCTTCTCCCACCTCTGCCCTGAAATTCCAGCAACTTTTAGGCTAATAAGCAATAGGCAGGAACAATCTCTGTTCATGCAAGTAGAATGAAATGTAGCAGAAACCCTATTATTTCTTTCTTTTAACCCTTGCAAATATAAATAAAGACACAATCCATTTTCAAAGGTGTTTTAAAGCTACCTGATTTAATATTTTCTAATCTGACTGCAGAAAGTGGTTTTCTTCTTTGTACCAGCAACCAAAATGTTACAGCTTTGTTGTCTTTCTAATGACAGACACCTGTGATTCCTGTAAGAGACAAAGGGCATTGGGCTGGTGACCAGTTCCATAATGAATTTTTTTCTGTATCTCAAGGATTGAAGCTTTGATACATTTTGAGTTTAGTACAGATGGCTGGTATTAAAACCAGAGGTATTGCATGAGTCTAGAAGCAGAAGCTATTGGAAAACAATGTGCAGTGTTAACTTCTTTTTAAAGCACAAATCTCTCCAGCTCCCACATTTCACCAGACATCCAGCCACTGTCACCACCAGCTTGTGTTTGCTGTAGTTCAGTGAGTCTGTGTGTAAGCTCAAATTGTTGCTTTGGTTTGAAGTCCCAGTGTGTGTGTATTTCTAACTCCTTTATTATTATTATTATTATTATTATTTTTTTTTTATCCTGGGCACAGGATTTTCCTTGAGTTATGGTGGGATTGAATCCAAGTGATCTCAGCACATTAAGGTGTTTGCCGGCAGCTTTGCAGAATATATTGGTGTCTGAAGATTTGTAAAGCTTTCATGGCAAAGTTTGCATTTAATTCTGAATCTGCTGCCTTTGTGTGGAAGCAGAGTGTTCCCAGAGTGTCCCCCAGTAGTGCTTCTCTGAGGAGACAGCACAAAGCAATTTCTCCTGGGAACAGGAGAAATTTCCACAGAGAATTTCTGGAGGAGACAATTTGACTCCGTAGCTCCACAACAGTAACAAATAATTCTAGGCATGACTACCTTGCATTTTCTCCAGAAAGAGAAGAGTGAACTTCCCTGCAGAAATGGTCAGGAGCTGGCTACGAGTCTGTTCTTAATGCAGGGAGCCAAACAATCTGTGAAGTAAATTATGCTCTATATTTAGCCATCACAGAAACCATAGGCATTGGAAGGCCTTAGAATAAGTTGTGTTCATATCAAAGGAGGATCTTCCCCCCTGAAGACTTTATTGCTAGAATTTGACCCCATTTTCCTGACAGTAGTGATTGTGGGCTTTGTTATTTACTGTAAACCTGTCAGCACTGTGGTGCTCCCCGAACAGGAGGTACTGGTTTGGTGAGAATTTACCTCTGTGTGTGTGTCAGGAGCCTGTGGGTGGCAAGCACCTTTATGTTGCTTGAGCCCTGCAATCAATTAACAATGTGGTTTTGCTTCAGTAGGTGACACTCAAGTTCACTTTACAAACAAAAAAGGGAACAAAATGTGAAGTTTCTTGTGGGAATTGGAGTGTTTTGTGTAGAATCCCTATTTCTGGTTTCTTGCTAGTGGCAAGAAACTCTTCAAATTATCTGGTTGTGAGCATTTTCTCTTTCAAGCTTATGTGAATTTCAGAAAAAGACTTCAGAAACTTGAGATATTTTGTAGTGAGGCTCTTTTCAGTGAGTGTGTAGGTAGAGGAAAGAGAAATGAGTAGGATGGTGGGTCTGTCTGAGAAGGGTGCAAGCACAGTCTTACGTCATAAAATTGGATGTGTGTACTAAATATGAGCAATTTACTGGTCTGCTATCCTTACTCAATATTGGCAGGGTTTACATTTCACAGAGTAGGAAAAGATAGAATCTCTGGGGGTCCCTTCCAGTTTGGGATATTCTGTGATTCTGGGTTTAATGACTCATGATGGGGCTGAAAGATATTAGTATTTTGGGATGTTTTTTATGGGAGGGAAACTTTGTACTGAGGCTTTTTCTTTTTCTCTCCTTCCATACTTTGTCACAAAACTGTGCTTTTAGCAAACTCATGCAACTTGATGGTGGCTTTAGTATCTACAGTCTCCTACTTTGTTTCCTCCCCATTGCTTGCAAATTGATTGTTTCAGTTTATTTAAATTTTGTCACCAAAATGTCTTTTGACCAGAGGATGCCATGACCCTTGGCTGAAGCCCATTTAAAAAAATTAACTGCTTCATTTATAAATATTAATGTTTTGACTTAAAGTCAAAGCAGTAAAAAAGCACACTGAATATGTCTTACAATCCCATCCACTTGGCTTAATGCTGTCCATTAAATACTTTTTTTCAATAGGATGAACATGAAAAAGTCCTATTCTCACTGCTATTGTAATTTAAAAACACAGAAAAGCCCTCTACTACAGATTGTCTCAATTCTTGCAAGGTAACAAATACCAGATGAGTTGCCATTCTGCTCAGCAGAGTAAAATGGATCAAGTTTAAGGCAGAATTTAAGGTATAAAGTAGATCATAAGTTGTTATATAATGATCCTAGTAATTAAACATAGAGATTATTCTTTTTTAAAACCATGAATGACAATCATTTGAAAGGCCTGTGATAATATTTCATTAAAAATCTATGAAGGCAGTGATACTAAAAAGATTTTATTTCTCCATTGATCCTATCAGTAAAAACTTCTTGTTGATAAAAAACTTTCTATCGTGTAGATTGTGTCTGCTGCCACAAATCAGAGAGACTTTTCTGAAATAAGAAGACAAAATAAACACCGGAAATTGCTGTTGTTTCAAGAAAGCTTTAAAAAGAAGCTGCATTATGTCACTTCAGAAACTGCGAGTAAAATTAGCAGACTGGATGTGTTTGTTTTGGTGACTTTTCACTTCCTTCAATAATTCAAACATGCTAAGTTATGCTATCACTCAATAAACCAACTCTTTTTGTACAATTTTGTACAAACTGATAAAAAGACATTAGCAGAAAAAAAAGGAGTGGGGGAAGGGAAGGTTTTGATCATAGAGTGTATTTTCTTTTTTTCTTGATCACTCTAGTGAAGTGACAGTGACAGAGAAGTGTGCAAGAAAAACAAGATCCCAGTTTTCCTTTCTCTCTTGTTTCCAAGGGCCAGAGATGAGAATGCTTATCCTTTGGAGTGAATGATACAGGTTTACCTGCACACATGTTTAAAATATCTATGTTTATTCATGCAATAGATGACCCAAATGCTCTACAGAGAGCACTGCATTTCACATTTAAGGGGTGTCTCCACTGGACTGTTAACTTGTGTTTCTTACTTTGTGTTTATTGCTAGTGTGCCCTACGCTATATGGGTAGTAGGTAGGAATTCTCTTCACTGTCTAAATTTCAATCTGTTTTTCTTGTTCTCTTTTGTGCTATTATGTGTACAGATATGACATTTAAAATTCAGCAATAAAATCAATACAGGCCATTCTGTAGTGTATTATCTTTTTATGGATCTCTTGCAGATAGCAAATACTACTGTAAAACTGACTTGGAGTAGATAAAAGTTCCCCTGGCTAAACAAAAGCTTGTTTTACTGCCTTGTTTTCTAAAGGGGAGTAGGGAAAAAGTCAGGTTAATTTTCTATTTGAAAAGTATTTCCTTTCCTGGTTAGAGTACAAAAAAAAAAAAAAAAAAAAAAGACTCTCAGTTTCTGGGTTCTTTTCCTTAGTTTGACACCAATCTTTTGCTTAGCCTGAGCATGTGAAGAGTCAGGTGATCTTATTTCCATTACAGTCTCCTTTGTAAAGTGTTTTGAGATCTGTTGGTGAAAAAATGGTGCAAAAAGCAAGTTGTTATTGTAGTTCACCTTGATGAGGTAGAATCACAACATTGTAACCAGATGCAAAGACTGTTCAGTGTGATACTGCCAGGAAGTTTACAACCATTATTCTCATGAAGAAATTAACTTTACGTGATGGTGAATTTATTTTTTCTGGGGGGTTGCTTGTTTGGGCTGGTTTGGTTTTGTTTTTTTTTTTTTACCAGTAGGTCTCAAAACACTTTCCAGAAGAGACTGTTGATGCCATTCCATTTTGCAGGTCGAATCTGGTACATAAAGAGGGATGTGTGCTGTATAGTTCACCCAGTGGAAGGACTGGAAAGGGAGTGAAGTCCTCCTGGCCTTCCCAGCTCACAGAGACTGTGATACATGGCCATATTTATTCCCCATGCACAACTTTCTTTGTGTTTCTTTCTGGTTTTATCCCCCTTTTATCTTGGCTGTGAGGAGACAGCCATTCAGCAGTGTAAAAAAAAAAAAAAAAAAAATCAAAAGGCAGTTGCCTTCCTTTCTGATTCTCCCAAGTGCACCTGTGTCTTTTCCTTCTGCATGTAAATCAGTCTGAAACTGCTGTAATAAAAGCAACAGCACCTGTGCAATGTCATCTCTGCACTATCCTGCTCTCCATTTGTCCTACATCATCCCAGTAATATTCCTGCCAGACAGGGCCATACCGGCTCATGAAGAGCAATTTGTTTTCTTTTCACATGGCACTTCAGATTCCTTAAGTAGCCTTGTGGGAAATTCAAATTTTCATTTATAAAAACAATGGCCCTGATGTGCTGCAGTGATGTGGAATGCTGGCCTTTGCTGCCCACAGCATTTACTCTTTTTTTCCCTTTTCTTTTCTCTGCTGCAATCTGCCAATACTTCTACAAATACACCAAGCATCAAACAGTGCTTTCAAATCCTGCTGGAGTCCTGTGGTGTCACTTTGCCCTTCTGCCAAAAGCCTGAGCCTGTTGTGCACAGTTCAGCTGCACTGAGGCCATACCTGTTTTTCCTGTTGCCACCAGTGCCAGCAGCAGACAGGAGGAGCTGCAGGTGCAGGTGCAAAGCCAGCAAGAACTGGTCACAGCTGGGAAGTAGCTGTGCTGGGCACCCAGGTGGGACAGGGGAGAAAAGGTTTTGCCAAACTCTTTGCGCTGCAGCATCCTCCAAACTCTCCAGTGAAGTATTCTGTGTCCTGTTGTGATTTCTCAGCAACAGAATGTGAGCTCACAAGTGGGATGAACTGGAAAAAGGTTTGCCCCATCTTCAACTTTTTGAAAGTCCTGTCTGCACTTTTCCTGGAAGATCTATGGGTTTTCATGGATTTGTGGTGTTTTCCTGGTGAGAATTGTGAAAAAACTCATATTCTTCAGCATAAGCTTCTCAGAAATTTGCAGTCAGAACAGTGGCATTATCCACTCAAACTGTCAGTGTGGGTGAACGCACATTGCTGCCAGCTTTCCAACTCAGTGCTATGTGTGTATGGTGGGAAAACAGGCACCAGCAGCAATAGGAATATGTCCTGGATCTCCAGTAATGCCACAGGAGTCTTTGTACACCTGTGGACTGTCTCTTGGGAATGATGTTTGAGATGGAGCTCTGATACACTCTGCACTGCAACCAGACTGTTGCTCACTGCAACACTCTGGTTGCAGATGTAATTTCTAAACTGTGACCCCATTATTTGATGCAGGTTGTGCTCTGGGTGTCCTTTGTCTCCATTTTTGTGGAAGGGAGCCATGAGGAATCCTATTTATAATCCATGAGCCACACTCAGCCTGAACCCAGGCCAGTGTTCCACCCAGAATTATTGCAGAGGATTTGCTTCTTGTTGCGTGTTTGGTGATCCAAAAATCTGTCCCAGATTCTCAAGCAGCATAAATTAATACATCTCTATTAAGCTTGGGAGTGCTGCATTAATTTGGAGCATCTGGTCCAGCTTGTGAAGCAGTGACAGCTCATGCCCACAGCACTCTGAGGAGCTGCTTTGTATCTCAGCCTTTGCAAACAAGCTGCTTCTGCCTTTTTCCTCCTTGCTTTGCTCAAGGGAGCAATATTTTAGAAATGTATGCTCTGAATGCAATCAATATGAGGATGATAAATATAGAAGAAAATCACCATGGTAGAAATGTAATTGAATTTGACTGGATAATAACTGAGGCGCTTTTAATTTCTAGAGAGGTAATCCCTGGTGTAAAATTCAGAAAGGAAATGAACCTTCTTATGAGTTTTCCATTTCCTCCAAAGTTTGAGAGTAGGATTGCTAATGTCTTAGAATTCTAATGTCTTAATTATTGGTAATTTCTCAAAATACTGTTTGATGTGACAGCAAATAATTTTGGAAACACTGTGATTTTACATTTTTACAGAAATGGAAAATATTCTGGGGATATATTACACTTTGCTACCAGAGTAATTTATACAAGGCTGTATAATTTTTTGTAAGGATGAATGGTGAGACAGGGAGGCTAAGAACAGAATGTTTATATAGTAAGTGAACTGCAGAAAAAATAGAAACACAAAAGAAGCAGCCCATTTAAGCAAAGACCACCATGCTGAACAACAAATATCCACACTGACTGTTCTTTGAAGTCAGACACTTAATGCATTTTATGTCAACAGAAATCAAAGGGAAAACTGAAGCAGCAAACTTGAAAGGTTAAATTGCACATTGATCATGGCATAGTCTGGTATAAACTCCAGATGAACAAAAATGCAGAAAAGTTTGCTTTGTGTTTTTGTTTTTTTTTTTTTTTTCCAAATGAACAACTTTTGCTCAGGGACTGCATGAGGAGAGATTCTCAACAAGAAACAAGAGCAGGCTAAAACACAGTGCTTCCTTTTTCCTTCCCGATTCAATGTCAGAGGAACCAATTCCCAGTGCTGGAGGGCTAGGAGCTCTCCCCAGGCTGATATGTAACTCTGGGAGTGAAGGAGGCACAGGTTTTATTAAAGCTGGGAAGTGAAAAGCAGTGGGAGGCCTGCAGGTAAATGAAAGCCACTGTCATTGCCCTGCACTGCAGAGCCATCAGTGCCATTTGCCTTCCAGCACAGGCTGGTGCAGCCAGAATTGACCTGTATTTGCTCAAATTTCAAGCTTGGTTTTCTTGTTGAGAGCAACAGAGATGATGCTGATCCTAGCAGGTGCCATGGAACTAATGACAGAACTCTAAACAGGAAAAGAAAACCAGAAAAATGGATAGCTGATACCTCAAATTTACTCTGTCAGCCTATCTGCACACTTTCTAGACAGAATTTGGAAAGTATATATATTTCAGGGGATGAGGAGTACCATGCTTTAATTTACAGTCAAAATGTTGATGAAATTATGAAAAAGTTAAAATGTAGATCTTTTAAAATGATTTACAATTATATCAAAGGACATAACATTTCACATTCTAAATTGTTTTAATGATTTTAAACACTTGCTCTCTGTCCACTGAGAGAAACTGTGTTTTCATATGCTTCATTGCTGCATAAAACAGACCTGGAAGTAAAAACTGGTTTCTTTCAGCTGTGTATTTATATGGCTTATTTGCCTGCCTATTTTTTGGCTATGAAATTCTGTGCTGTAGGCATTCAGTTGTTAAAAAAAGAAACATAGCATGCAGGCAGCATAAGGTAGGTCATTAAAACTTGCTTTAGTTTGTCCCAATCTATCATTAAAAATCATTAATGCAGAAAAATCAAGTGTTCTTGATAACCAAAAAAAGTTTTTTAAATGCACATGGTTATTGATGCACACATGTGTGATTGCAAGCATTTAGGACTTGATAATGTTTTAAAATACAACTTGCTTGTGAAAGGAACCTAAACAATACTTTTGTGCCAGAATTAAGGTATCAATTTCAATATTTGTGTTGAATCAGATCCATTGGTCAGCTCAGTTGTTATTGACAAGAGGATCAGCACAGGGCCCACTTTTCTGGAAACACAGAATCAGCCTGAAAATATTAAATAACATCTGGCAGTGACCTGCACTTTGCAAACCATATTTTTGAAATCAGCTTAGCATGTTTTGTCTAAACAAACCAAGAAATTGGGATGCAGAAGAAAGAAAAGCATTCCATCTGCAGATAAAAATAATTGCTGAAGCACTATCAGGAGACACCGAGTAATTGCAGAGGTGTGATTGAGTGGAGGCAGCAAGTATTTTAACTGCAAAACAGAACACCAGAAAAGAAAACAGAAGGTCTTTAATATGGTACTATCATTAAAAAAGGTTCAGTTAAACCAGTATATTGTACACAGAGAAGTGCTATGTTTGTTAGAATGTGTATGGAGGGAACTGAGAATAATTAGACTTATAATAGGAGTTTTTGGCTCTGGTGGTGCACGATTTGAAAGCCTCAGCTGTTCTTGAATCCTTAATAAGTTAAGGAATGAGTACAGAAGAGGAGAGAGCAGGCAGATCTGTTGGAGCAGCTTGCCCACGCCAGTTTGCCAAAATCTAAATAGCCCTTTGAAAAAAAAAGGCTTATTTTTTGCTGATGACATCATTCCTGCCACTGTCAAAGTGGCTTGCCTGAAGAAGAAGCAAAAAACCTTTCCGAAATTGACACTGCACAGATCTAAAATACATACAAGGACTACTATAAATGTGAGATATTTATACCCTCTTCCCATGCTACATATTTTCATTCACAGATAGGTTTTTTTCTCTGAAGCATTTCAACTTTGTAAATCAATGCATTTTTAATACTTTGTTTGTTCTTTGTGATTTCATTATGGCTGCCTTAGCTTGGGCATAGGACTGTTTTGCTATCAATGCCCACAACATGCCTTTTTTTATTGTAGTTAATTTTAAGGTCACTGGAAACATCTGTATAGAGTCAGGAAAGCCACAGGTATCCCTGAAGGTGATCTTCATGCATGAATTCCACAGTACCATACTTTTTTTTTTTTTCCCTCAGGATTTCTTATTCCTTCTGATCTGGAGAAATATGGGGAAGATGCTCTGTGAATGTGTTTTTCCATGCTCATATGATTTGCCATTTTCAGCATCATCCCCAGCTGTGAATTGTACAATGAATAATTAATGTTGAATGGTGACCTTGAACCTCATAAAGCTGATTAGTAAGACAATGCATCTGGGAGAACAACTTTAGGACTGCGCTTGTAAAAGAATATCAAAACAGCTTAACACAGTAGGGAAAAGTCCCCTGGAGCCCTTTTAAAACCAATTGCCTACAAACACTTCTAAAAAGAGTAACTCTGGGGGGGGGGGGGGAGGTGGGAGTGTAAGAATCCTATGAAGTTTAGAAAATAACCCAGCTTTTATACTTCATTGTAGCAGAGATATTTGCAGTTAAACACTGCGTAGCATTACAGAGAGAGGGTACAGTCAGCCAGAATAAAGCATTTTTGTCTTTTCTAGTTCAGATTCTTACGGCACAGTTGTTTTCTAGTTCACTGGATCCTAAACTCATTCATAAACAAGGACAGTTCAGGCCTTCCCTCATACTTCAAAGCAGAAAATATTTGCCCCGGTTCCCTGTTGCAGAGGCTGTTGGCAAACTGCTTAGAAACCCAGGAAATTGTCATTCCTGCATGCTGGCAAAGCTGAGGATGATGGAGATTTCAGAAGGAGTCAGTGCTTTCATTTTTCCTGAAAAAGAGTGAATGTGTAATTTTGAGACATGGATCTTTGTTTTTATTTCTATTAAATGACATTTGTCATTTGTTAGTGAGCAGACAGGAGACATGGGGTTTGTTATGGAAACATGGCATGGTCCAGTTGTGCCTTACAGCAGCCTTAACTCAGGCAAATCTCTTCATTTTTCTTTTCTAACCCATTTTATGAGCCCTAAATCTGGAATACCTAATTCATTTATTAACTTTGTTTTTCTTCACAGCTCATTTAATCTGTTAATACTTGAAAGAATTTAGCAGTGTCTTTTTGTTAAATGATTTGATCTATTTCAATAACTAAATTTCACTTAACTATAAAAAGTTGTGTTTCCCAACACTTTTGGAGATTTTATTCCAATTTTGGATGATTCCAAACCAAAAATATTTCAAAATTTCATGGTTTGGAAAACATCTGCCCCTCAGCCTTAGCCTGTAAGAAATCAGCTCTGCTGTCTTAGAAAACTGAATAAAAAGTCCTTACACCATCAGGTCAATCAAAAATATGCCCAGATTTGGGCTGAATTTGGCAAGTAGTTTGTCAGAGATGAAGATTCATTTCATAGCATCACTTAAATGTTTGTAATATTCATGTCTTCATTTTAAAAATCATTACCAGAAGAGTTTATCTGAAAATGATGAAAAATTTAGATTTAGATCAATGTAATTCAAATTATTTTTTCATTGCAGTGTATAACAGAGTATAGTGTTGAATCACTTTAAGGTAGAGTTCCCTATTTTTACTGAATTGGTCTCATTATGGAGGTAAAATCAGGTCGTGTTCTCTAAAACCATAGGAGTTCAACACTGCAGATCTAACAAGTTTTAAAAATCTTGCTACAATTTTAAAACATGCTGAGTAATTTTCTCAGTATAGGGAAACTTCCAGTCGTTCAATTTAATGTGCTTATTAATCCCTTTATAAAAAACCAGTTTGCTGAAGCTACTATGGATCATCCAAAAATTGAGTGAATTTTTTTTTTTGTGTGAGTTTATTTTCTACAAACAAATTAAAATAAAATACTTTTAATCCTAACTTAAATACGAATCACAAATTATCAGACATCTGTCATGAAAAGTAAATTGTATTTTGAAAGTTATTTAACTTTTAGAATGTTTCTGCTTTTACTTCCATGACAATGTCATTCAGAATTTTTAAGGAGTCTCTGAAACCCATGAAGATTCTGTTTGCCAAATATCTGAACGTAAAGGAAATTAAATTACATTAAAGCTTTTTATTTTAGCCATGAACAGAGGAATCTATAGAAGGATGCACAAGGAATTCTGTTCTTGGAAAGAATTTTTTTTTCTTTTTTGCAGTATGGAAGTAGAAATGACCCTCAGAAGCGGACAAGTTCTGCCTAAGCAGTTTTTTCACTCTCTTGTTTTCTGTGACACAACAGAGGGGAATGCAGGGCGTTGAAGACTTGCCTCTGTTTTTCTGACACCTGCCAGCCCCCCAAGATCAAATCTGTTATGTGTTGAACATGGAAGAAGTACACAGGGAATAGGTAGGCTGAAATCCCCCTGTGCTGCTCCAATTTTGCTGAAAGGTTTGAGCAAAGTTTAGAGAGGATTGGTGGCCTTCTTACCCCACATGGCTGAGTTTATTGTGCTTGAATATTGACCAGCTCAACTGCACACCCTTTTTTATTGTGTTGCTTTTTGGTGTCTTTCTCCTGCCCCCCAAATACTGCACTATCGGCCAAGAATAACTTGAGGCTGAATTCAGCACTGCTTTTAAATGTTTTCAAAACATTACAGGAATGTATCTGATGTTTTTTCATTCTAGATGCAATTTTTTTTTTTAAAGGTACTTAGTAAAGCAAACAACTCCCTGAAAGCAGCAAAGTGCTGGAGATGGAGCAGGAGAGAGCAAAGGTTCTGAACCCAAACCCAAGATGCTGAGCTACAGGAGAGGCTGCCTGGCAGCTCTTTGGGTTCAGGCCTCTCAGCTTCCAGAGAGCTCTTTGTGTCAATGTAGGCTAGTTCTGTTCCACTTGTATTGAAAAAAAAAATCTTATAAATATCAGAGAACTTTGGTTTTTCCTGCCCTGAACTTTGTATATTTATCACAATTCATCACCTTCATTTTGTAATTAATTGACTCCTTTTCTGTCTGTGATCTAGTCACAGATGATGACATTATGAACATCATCATGCAACAGTTTCACCTTGAAATTTAATGGGTGACAATGTATGTAATTTTATTTGCATTTTTACTATTGCTTTTTCTTTATGCATCAGGCAATATTTGCTGAGTAGGTTTTTGGGTGGAGTGAGAGAGGAAAGGATAATAACTCAGGTAATCATAATCTCAGAATCCCAGGATGGCTCAGGCTGGAAGGGACCACAGTGGGGCAGCTGGTCCCACCTCCCTGCTCCAGCAGGGCCCCCCAGCACAGGGCACAGGATTGTGTCCAGCTGGTTCTGGAATATCTCCAGTGAGGAGACTCCACACCCACTCTGGGCACTGCCCAGGGAAGAAGTTCTGCCTCCTGCCCAGGTGGAACCTCCTGGGATCAGTCCCTGCCCGTTCCTCTGGTGCCATTGCTGGGCCCCCGGAGCAGAGCCTGGGCCCTGCTCGGAGCCCTCCCTGCACACAGGGACACCCAGGCCTGAGGGCCCCTCTCAGCTGGGGCTCCTCTCGAGGCTGGACAGCCCCAGCTCCCTCAGCCTTTCCTGGTCAAGGAGATGCTCCAGGCCCTTCCTTATCTCTGCAGTCTCTGCTGGCCCCACTCCAGGAGCTCCATGTCCCTCCTGTCCTGATGATCCCAGAGCTGGACACAGCTCTCCAGATGTTCCTCACAGGGCTGAGCAGAGGGGCAGGATCACTCCCTGACCTGCTGGCACTGCTCTTCCTGATACATCCCAGGGTTCCACTGGCCCTCTTGTCCCCCAGGGCACTGCTGGCTCAGGGACAGCTCGTTGTCCACCAGGACCCCCAGGTCCTTCCCCACAGAGCTGCTCTCCAGCAGAGCAGCCCCACGCCTGTACAAGTGCTTAGGGTTGCTCCTGCCCAGGTGCAGGACCTGCATTTGCTCTTGTTGAATGTCAGACAGTTCCTCTCTGCCCATCTCTCCAAGCTGAGTCCCTCTGATGGGCTGCACAGCCCTCAGGGCTGTCAGCTGCTCTCCCCAGCTTTGTGCCATCAGTGAACTGCTGAGGAGGCATCGACCCCTCAGACAATCCCTGATGAACAAGTTAAACAACATCTCAGTTCCACCCTGGCTTAGGCTTATACTGCTCCTACAGAAGCCACAGTGTGGGCTGTGAGAGTCCTGTTTGGGCACTCACAGGCTTGCAGTGGCATTAATTGATATTAATGGCCTCACATATCTCATGATTAATATCTGTTGTCATGAAACAATGGAGGAATCCCCACATGAGCTGTATGAAATTTAGTACATCTCCCCAGTAAGTCCATTCGGGGTGAATACTGAGAAGCTTTTCCATTCAGTCTACAGCCCATCTAAGTCTGTGCAAGATTGCAGATTCTGTCTCATGTGCAGCAATTTGATGGCTGTGCTGTACCAGCTGGTAAAAACATTGTCCTGAAGGTTTTCAGCATCTCAGGTATCTGGTTGGAGTTGAAGTGTAGGAGAAATATGTTGTAGTTTGCAGCCTCCTCCAAGCCTTCTGCATCAATTCTCTCATTTTTCAGTCCCTCAGCTTGAACCAATAGTCATCCTACATGGATAAAGATGGTGAGAACAGGGCCTGTGCTCCTGGGGAAAAGCCTTAGGAAATCTGACAGTAAAATTATTGAGTAGGGAACTAACCTAGGTATGTCAGGCTTCATTAAATTTTAGAATGGTGTTATTTGATAATGAGACAAGCACAGCCGCTGATGATGGTGTTTGGTTGTGAATTATTCAGTGAGACCTGATCATGCTGCTTGTTTTTACTCAGATCATTAAGCAACTGTGAGATCACCGGCAGCCTTGCCCTGGAACACTTAGCTGTTTCAATTATCTCAGCTGCAGTTTTATTCTGAAATGTTCCGATTCTTGAAATTAAACTGACAGCTTAGGTCCTACCATTTGCCACCTTGGTGAAGCAGGAAATTCTGTGGTTATGGACTCTGCTGTGATTCGTGTTTTATTTTTCACAGTAATTGATTGCCATCACTACTTGGGTCATTTAGAGCAGCTGGTTGTGTTATGTTTCTATCAGGTTTTCTTTGCTCTCTTGTAAAATGCACCAGTTGGATTTGGGATGAGTCACATGTCAGAGTCAACAATCTGTTTATATTCTTGCATTGTTTCCAAACAGACAGGAATGGAAATCAAGATTTCAAAGCTAATAGACAATAAATATAATATTTAATGTCAGAATGACTACAATATTTCATTCCCCGTTGTTTGATCTACTTGTTTGATTTGCTAAGATAAAAGATAAAAATTGCTCTAATTTAATAAAAGAGAAATTTCATCAGAAGGGTATGTGTTGTACCCTTCAGTAGCTAAATCACAAAATTCATATAGTTCCCAGAGGAAACATTATAAATTAGTCTTGTACAGTGATATTATACAAAACTGGCAACAGTAGGGTATAAAACAAGAGTAGAAAAAATTGTTTAAACAGTGTGAACTCATTACAAAATTTTTGCAACATAAAATTAAAGCTGCTATCCTGCGTTGGGTTTTTTCTGTCCCAAGAATATAATTTCCCTTATAAATTTTACTATGACTTTAACAATATTATGGAAAAAACATATTCATTCTGTCTGCATGGAGGTCTGTTGCTTTTTTTCTTCTCTTACCTTTCATGTATTTAGCTCTCATCTCCAGTTAACTATACTATCATTTAAAGCAGAATTATACAATTTAGATTTAATTCATGGGACAATGTTCACTTGTTTATAGTTTTATACAGTAATTGCAAAGCAGTGACTCAGAAGATTTTATCATGGAGCTACAGGAAGGAGCTTGGATATAGTGGAGCTGATTTGCCAAGTAGATGTACAATATACTGATGAATGCAGTGATAAAAGCACTCTTCTTTGCTGACAGGTAATGAAATGGACTTTGAGATCAATATCATTCTGACAAGGGAAATATTCAATGTATTTCTCTGCTGAAAGTCCAGTCTTCCCTCTCAGCAATGCAAAGTGCAGAGAAGTATCCAGGCAATGGGAGGTACTGAAACTACAGAGCAGCTTTTGTACTTCAAGCAAAAATAAAAGTGGGTTCTTTTCACAGCCCAGCCTGATGTATATGCTGGCAAAATAAATCAAGTTCTGGCCAGCTACAGATAGTTGGAATACTTTCCAGAGAACTCCATTTACCAGGAGTCCTGTAACCAACCACACTATCAAAAGAGGGGTTTCCTATGAAACTGCATGTAACATGGGAAGCAAATTAATTTGTGGTTTTATTGACAGACGTTATCTGACATAATACCATGCTGTATCATTGCAAAAATTACTGCCCACTAAGTGAAAAAGGTTGGAAGAGATTACCAAGGAGGGTCTTGTGAGTATGAATAAACTTAATATGTGCCAGCCACGGGAATGTGCCACTTAACAAATTATTCTACTTTTAGCAACCAAACCTTCTTTATATGCTTCCAATCAGGGGAGGAGCCCTGAGTGTGTGAGTGAGGAGGCCAAAGGGAGCTGCCAGTCGTGGCCTTGCCCTCGGCTCTCCACGCTCTGGCTTTGCAGAGGGAAGGGTCCCACGGCAGCTGGTGGCATGGGGCCAGCCCCTGGCTGTAGCCATGGTGTGGAATTTCCCCGTGGTCAGGATATTTAGACAACAGCACACTTACAAATGTGTCGTAAAATTGGACGCCTGCCGGGGGAGGCTTGGGCCTCCTGGTTTACTTACTAAGCCCATGTTTCAATGGAGAAGCAATTTTGATTTTTCTCCCCCCTCCCTCTTGTAGTCTTTCTCTTTTCCCTCCTCCCCCACCCCTCCTTTGCTAAAGAGGCATCAGTGACTGGTGAGAAGAGCTGACCAACTTGACCTCCTCTCCGACTGGTGGTCATGAGAATAATACAGGAGGAGGTCAGAGGTCAGCTTTTGAATACTCTTAGGAGCTAATTTATTACAAGGAGGGAGTTTCACATTGGCTGAATTATTTTCTTGAAGAGAAGACCACACTTGAGTTTGTTTATGCCTTGTGTTCATTGGGAGTTCTCTTTAGGAGCCTGTCTATGCACCTGTGCAGAGCACAATAACAGCCCTTTTCTGCAGGGCGAAATAGCCGACAGCCAGAGGCAAAATGGGCTGGCCTGCAGCAGAACCTGCAGTTATTTGATTACAGAATGGAGTCCAGAGGGGCTTTCCATTGTAATTCCCTCTTCCCACCCCCTTCTTTTGCCCTTATCCTGCTGCTGCGTGTTTTTTTGGCTGGTGGAACATGGGGAAGCTGGGATGGGGGAGGAGGGAAGGAAGAAGAGTGCAATTGCACAGATGTCAGGCTGGGAAATAAAAGCTCAACTCCTTCAGGAAAGAAGGATCTGGCTTTCTTGGAAGTCAGTGACAGTAAGAGCTGCAATTCTCCCAGTGCTTCCATTTGTTGTTGGGGTACACGAAAATTATATATTCTGCTTGCATTTCTAGTTGCCTTAGCTGCTGAGAGCACTGGGTTACCTTATGACTTATGAGTTTGGAAACTATTTGCCTAGATTTAAATGTCTTGGCTACACTTAATCTCTCTGCTGCTCGACTACAGCCCAGCAACCTCCTCTCTGTCATCCCTCTTGGTTTTGTACAGTGTCTGGTAATATCTCAAGCATCACTTGCCCTCAGACAGGGCAGCTGTGGTTGCATATTCTATTGAGATTCCCATTATCCAGAAAATCTTGACCTATTGCAGTGATTTTTCTTTTTACAAAACAACCTCCAGCCTTTGTTTGCAGTTTAGAGAAGGTCTGTTGTGTGTTAGGAGGTGCTGTGCATTAAGCTCTCTGTGCACTGAAATCTGTAACTGTGCCTGAATGTTCTACTGATTTAAATTTGTCCAGATTGTTGGAGAAAAACTCTGAAAGCCAAATTCATGTAAACAAAGCAACTTTCTTTTGAACACAGTGGGATTAGGAGGCTGAGCCTTCTCAGCACTGAAACCTGGGTTTGTTGGGGGAGCTTTACATAGTCTGCATTTTCAAGCACCAGAACTAGGTAAAGCTCAGGCTTTGAATGTGCTCATTAGCTTTGTCTGAGCAGGCAAGAGGTTGGAGCCACTCTGGGGGGCTTGAGAAGGAATTATGTAGTTCTCAGAGCTGAAGTCAAATTTAAGGAAAAAGACTTTCTGCCTACAAGATTTCTCCCTGCCATGCAGTTGGTATTTTGTCTTAAATATCAAAACAATGTTCCTGCTACAATTTTGGAAGGAGATTTATAGCCATTTAGCAGATATTGCTGGCAAACATTTATAAATTATATGATGAAAAGCTCATCTGCACACAGACAGAAGAGCAGACAGGGTTCCCTCCCTGGGCTTTCCCAAAGCTGTCACAGGGGAACATCAGCTCCATGGTCTGTCAAGGTGAGAATACAGATTGAGGAGGTCACAGCCTGGGGTTTGGTGCTCATTTTGGGGTGCAGGCTTCTGGTTTCAGCCTTGAGGAGTTAGTTTAGTATCACCTGAGGGAGTGATGGGTTGCACAGCTGGGTGGGTGCCTGCTGCTGACAATAGTGGAAAATCTTAGTGTAGGCAGAACATTATCACAGTAAGAGCTGTGATGATGAAACCACAGACGATAGTGATGAAACTGAAAGGAAATAAGTACATCTCAGTCTAGACCTAGAGGGAATAAAAAAAAAAAACAACCCAGACATTTTTCCGTGCTCTTCGAACGTGTGGAGTCAGTGATGAGTCCCAAGACTTCAGAAAACAAGCACCATCCTGGCAGAGGGGCGCACCCAGATATTCACACTTCCACCAAAACATCTGAGCAGCATCCCGAGCCAAATGCTTTTCATGGTGGCTACACTGCCCCATGGAACAGGAAGACATCTGGGAAATGGTTCTGCTGTGCAGAGAGAGAGGCTGGAACTGAGCACCTGCTCCCTACTGCCAACTCCTTCCATGCTGCGGCACGTGGGCCTGCCCCACGTTCCCCTGATTTTGTCCTTCAAGTTGTGGGATCTGGAGGCCAGAAGCTGTCATTTCTTCCACCTGCACTGTGTCTACAGCCTTCAGAGCAGTGTACATGCTGGGATCTGCCAGCTGAGGTTTCCATTCTGCTGCTGGGCTGGACCTGCATTGTTGTTGTGGGCACCGACACACAAACCTTTATTCAAAGTGTGCCTCTGCTTGATTCCATATTTTCTCTGCTGCTTACACTGTGCCAGGGGTTGACTTTTCTGTGCTTACAGAAGAGCTTTGTTCACAGGGGTTTTACTGATAAAACACAATCAGGGAAAGCAGACCTCAGCCAGCCTGTTGCCATTGAGCAAAACCAGGCTGGACACAGCACCCACATCACTGCTGCTGGGGTCCTGGCCTGGGATTTTCCAGAATAACTGGACTGGATTTTCCAGAATGGGAATTTTCCAGAGTAACTGAAATTTTCCAGAATAACTGGACTGGATTGCATTGGATTGGATTGACCACATGTCAGACTTCCCAGAGGAAAGAATTTCTGCACCCATGGAGTCCAACAGCCAAAACAACCGTGTTAGTAGTTTATGTTGATATATCAATTTTGGGCTTTCGTTGCTTGTCACACCTGGTAGAGCCTGGCCAGTTTCAAAGTGGTGATGTCTAGGAGTAAAATGATATCTAAAGCTTCAGCTGCTTCCTCAGAGAGTTGTCAAATAAGGATCTTACAGTTTGTTTCACTTTTGATCAGCAAGGACATATGTTCAAATGTGCTTCTTGCATTTGAATTTCTTAGGGATACAAAGAGCAGGCTCGGTAAATCCAAAAGTTTGAAATTAAATTGGTTGCAGTTTATGTAAGTGTTTAATATATAGAAGCTTTGGTTCTATATAGAATTAAAGCTGGTTTTTAATTTAATTAACTAACCATCAAATAATTGCATACACAATCTCATGAGCATACTTAACTTTTTGTTTATTCATATGTAACAGCTCTCTGCTTTCTTCCCTCCTGGGAAGACTTTACTTCTTTTTCTACCCTTTCAAAATACAGGCACTTCAGCAATTTAGCTGAATTAAGTGATCATGAATATTTAGTAAGGATAATGTGATAAATGAATATGAATCGTACTGAATAAGTTGTAATTGTATCAATAATTTGTGAAAATAATCGGAAAAGTATATATGATTAGTGTTGTAAAGCAGATGGGTTTCTTCAAGAACACACGTGGAAAGCAGGATGCAGGAGTTGGATTCGGCCTTGGGAATGGAGGAAGTCAGGAACTGACTCCCAAACCAAAATTGGCATCAACTGAAGTTAAAAGACAACTCCCAGAGCAGGATCGACCTTGAATATGAATAAAACTGGGACCATTCCAGATAGGGAACCTAAAATAGTGGTCTTATCTATGAAATAATAAGGCTCAACTGGAACAAAATGCACCGAGCTCAATGCGCATGCGCAACCTGCCAGGTCATTCAGCGGGCGGCGAGGAAGACCTTCGGCCTTCCTCTGAAAAGACCACCAAAGAGCCAAGGAGACCCCTTAACAACAAGAGGCACACACTGTGCAGCAGAGTGACGTCGATTTTGAGACTCGAAAATGGGAGGGGATTTACAGGAACTATTGATGAATATGTATCAGCGTACAGTATAAAAGGTGTGCCTGGATTCTCCTGCCCTTTGTATGGGTGGCGGGGTGGGAAGCCCTCCCCGTACCCCGATCGGTTTCGCTTATGCTTTATCCAAACCACTGCCAAATAACTCTTTGTAACCCCTTTGTTATATTTGATTGTATTATTATTATTATTATTTTATACCTCAGTTAAAAACTGCTGCTAAATTTTAATCTTTTGGTTTATGAACTGGGAGCCATGAAGGTTAAGAAGGATTTTTATGATGACTGAAAGCTGTGTAAAAAGAGTAAACACAGTGGTTTTATAGTGGTTCACCTGCCCTATATAACCAAAAAAGGTCTAATCTCCACTTATAACTGATATCTTATAACTGAGAAGCAATAACTAAATTATTCTTCTTGGAATTTGGTTCTGTCACAGATAAGTGATGTCACACCACCTTATTCTCAAACTAAGCATTCATAATATTTGACAACCTAAGGAAAGGTAACTATTGATACATCTATTTATGTAGTTTTGAAATTTTTTAAAATTCTTGTCAAGTCTGCTTTTTGTAGGTTCATTTAAAAAACAGCTTATTGAGCAGGTTTTTTATTAATTTACTAATTCTAAAACTTTTAAAAGGGAGGGCTCTGCATGAGCAAACACTTTGTGTACATGCATACAATCACTCACCTTGTTAAAAAATAATTTCCCTTTTCTAAGGGGGCAAAGATGCATTTCTGCAATAAAAAGTGGAAGAGTGTCATAATTGTGTCTTGTCTAGAGAGCTGCTGGTTGCTTAGCTGGTGTGCTCCTGGGTTGTATGCTGAAAATATCCCAGTCCTGGCAGGGACAGATGAAATTAAGGCTTTCATTGGGTGAAGGCTGTTTGCAGGGTCTCCTGCTGAGCCTGCTAAGACAGATATTGTGGGGTAATTTCTGGAGTTTTGCCAGTTGCAAACAGGGGGCCCCACCAAGCTTATTAAGGTAGGAATGAGGTTGGAATGCCACACTTTGCTACGCTCTGTTTTCCACTGTCCCTGCTCTGCTGACCACCAGAGTAAAAATAAATTAGGGGATTTTTTTTTTCTCTGTGTCTGCCATCCCTTATTACATGTTGTAATTTATAAATATTTCATCTGATTAACTGTGATTTTATTTATTTTTCTTAGTACAGAATAGAATAATAAATACTTTCTCATTGACCTCCCTCCTTGTCTCTGCAAGTAGCAGGACAAGATGACATACATCCATTTTATTTTGTTGTGAAGCTATAAATCTTTATTGGCCTTTTGCTGTTGTTGTTTAGGAGGATCAAAATTAAAATGCAGCTTTTACGTATTATTTTAACGTTTTAAAGAATGTTGTCATTAAAAAGTCCTGCTAATCTAGCTCATTTAGGGTTCACTAAAGTGTTGTACCTCAGTTCCCAGGCCTCAGCTACCCATTGTGAGACTGATTTTCTTGTATGGTGGAAAATGTTGCTCAGGAGAGAAACAGAGTTGTTGCCTTAAAATTGGGAAAGGCTACTGCTTTGTCATAATACTTGCTGAAGGTCAGGAATTTTGGAGTTTGGGTGTCCAATAAGGATGTTTTTCAAAGAGTGGATTTATTAAATCAATAACTTTATGGATCTGAAACAGATTCCTTGAAATGTAGTATAAAGCATGAGATGCAGAAGTTTGGAAAGGAATGTTTTGGTTGGGATTTTTTGGGGTGGGAGGGGGAGTGTTTGGGTGGTTTTTTGTGCAGGTTGTTCATCTTGGAATAATTTAGCATTAAAGTACTCTACTGTATGTTGCACACAGATGTGGTTTAACAGACAAACTGAATAGCCTATTGCTCTTTTCTTCAAGGTTTCAGAGCTAGATTTTATAGTTTTTGGCAGTCTATACCTAGAAGTCTCAAAATTTTTCTAAAAGCAATATCTTGTGGCCATAAATTATCACAACCATTTTAGGTTTGTAGAAAGCCTGCATAAATCTCCCTGTAAGCACAACAATAAAAAGTGAAAATGTGTTTAGTAATGTTTCTTGGGTCACCATTGCTGAGTTGCATGTAACAGTACCCTAAAAACTACAAGTGGAAGCCTATCTTATTACCTATTTGTTAACTCCCACCATAACATACTGCAGTAATAAAATCACTAAGCTGTGCTGTTTATTGCCCTTTTGATATGTGGCAACACAAGTGGACCACAGGCACTATAAGATAAAACAGGAGGAGGCTGTCTTTCAATATTAATAGTGCAGATGTCAGATCTTTGCCTCCTTGGAGCCAACAAACCAAGTTTGATTGTTGTGGGCTTTCTGAGTAGTTGACTTCATGCAACCTCTGGGTTCTTTATTTACTGGCAGAAAGAGAACATTGCTCAACACATGGCTGGCATCACTCTCAGTTGTTCTGAGAGAACATTATCTAAATGACTGAGCTGTTATTGGAAACATCCCTGCAAGTTCAGCTGTACTCTGTGCTTTATGAACCTATAGGAAAGCATGGTTCTTGCTTCAAAGAGCTCATAATGAAGTTCAAAATAAGGCCCACCACATCAAAAGAGAGATGCAGGACAGGAGGGAGGGAAGATGGGGAGAACTGAGGTGCTTTTGTCCAGTGGGGCACAGCAGCATCAGGCCTTTAACTCCTCACTGGTCTAAGCAGCTCAGTGTAAGGGTTTTAATTGTGGCTGTTCCAGCCAGTCCTTTTTCCCAAGAGTGTGCCCCAGTTTGCAGCAGGACTTGATCTGAATCCAAACCCTGCTCTGTTTCCTCAGCAGGGCTGTGACCCAGATCCACCAGCAGCTCAACAGCTGCAGAGCACCCGCTGCTGCTGAAGTATCCAAAGGCAATCTGGAAGGGCAAAAGTTGGATGAGGTTGCTGCTGTGCACTTGATCTGCTGCAATTACGCTGTAAATAATTTAATAATAACCTGCCATGTGCATTTTTTCATCTAGTTCCCTAATTGCCCTATGACTTTACATAAATGTTGTGATGTGATGGTTATGTCAAGGTTTACCCAAAGGATTCTTATTTTTCTCATGGTCAGTGCAAAAGATGTAACATTGTGTTGTTCAGTTAATGATGGTGCTGGTATGTCCTTGCCAGGTGACTGACAGGTAGGAAAGAGTGAATCTTTAATGTATCTTGGCTTTTAATACTGATAAAAAAAAAAAAAAAACAAAAAAACTCTGGAACACTGGAGAAGGTGCAGTCGGGCTGTTGGCTAGAAAAATGTGGTATTTCTTTTTTTTTTTTTTTTTATTCTGTATGAGTGTGGGAATCTGAGTTGCAAGTTTCTCCACCGTAGTCAGCAGGGCAGGCAGCTAAACCTGTGTCTCCCACTGCATACTCAGTAAATGACAAAGCAGGTATAGTATTAAAGGGATCAAATCCTCATTTTTTATCAGATAATTCTTCCCAAGGCTGAGAAACTTCCCATATCACAGCTGCTGGGAGCCTGCCCTTTAGGGATTTTTGTTTTCAGCTCATGATGGTTTCTCACAAAACCACTGAAAAATGTGGTTTTGGAAGCTCTATTCCAGAGGTGATGATGGGGGAGGATAGGCAGTAGATATATGCTATGGATACATCTCAGAATAGAAAACGCATCATCCTGCACAGCTCACAGAAACTTAATTTTCCTCAGTCTCTGGAACTGGAGCTGCACATTCTGGAGTAAACGATGTAGTTAAAAATTGGTGTAAAGTAGAGTTCAGTGAGGTATGGCTCAGTATTAGCTCAGCTGTCCATTTGTTATACTGGCCACAGAAGTTTTCTCTGTGCTCCCAAAACCCTCATATTTATTTTTCCTTGACCTTTGGGGAAGCCCTGCATGCTCAAAGCCTCACATTAACAGTGTCCCTTTAAGGCCAGCTCAAACCTGAGCCTGTTCCTATTGGATTTGCTGTGTTCTCTCTGGCAGGTGATCTTTCATCCCTGTCTGTGTGCCAGTGCTTCTGCAACTGCAGTTGCTGCAATCCTGATTAGTAGAAGCAGGCCTGGAGTAGGGCTGCTCAGACAGCACAAACCCCTCCCCCCAATTCTTGTATGAACACTTCACTGACTGCTGAAATATTTTATAAGCAATATATATTGCAGGTACTTTTCAGCTGTTCGAACCATTTCTAATGTAGAAGGTTACTCAATGTAGATAATTGTCTTGCAAAAAGATAAAATCACTAAACCTTCTGACTACTACCAGCTAGTAGTTGTTCTATCCCACAATTGGATTTGAAAAATGCTGTAGGAATGAAAAACAGCCAGCAACTTTAGTGCACAGCCAGCTTCTGTCTGTGTGTTTAAGTGAAAGCTCTGTCTGTCCTGTAGCTCTGTCCTGCCCAGGTGGAGACTTGGCCGTTCAGTGTGAGAATTTGAGGGTGAAATTCAGCCTTTGCCCTATAACAGTGCCACAAACCCCCACCAGGTCACTTTACACGGGTCAGGTTTTTGGCTAAGGAGCAAAGTAAAACTCATCCTTCCATTCTCTTGCCCCGTGCCCTGACTGTGGCTGACGTTTGCCATTCCCAAGTAAAGCAAGAAGATGATTCCCTACTTTCCACTACTCCTCAAAACAGAGAAAGAAAGGTCATGCCTGGGAGTGGTTGGCAAGAGAAAAAAGGGAGTTGGGAAGCTGTTTAAAGCAGACCTTTAAATCAATGTGCACCACAAAAGATGCAGAGGGCGCTCAGACACCAAAGGAATAATCGGTGCATTGAGCTGCTCCGCTTCAATTTGTGCCCTGTGACTCTGTAAAACCTCATGTCCTGTAGTTAAAATGACTAAAATTGCTAACCAAGTGATTACACCTTCAAGTGAATGGTGTCTAAAGATTTGTTTACATTTTGGACGGTGTTTTTTGTTGTTTTATGAAAGCTACTCAAAGGGTTATGTGTTGTAATGTGCTTTCTTAAACTCTAGAAATGGCAAAAATAGTTGAATTTTATTTTAAGGATGAAAGACAGCAGCATTGTATACAAAACATTCCCTTCTTCCTTAGGTATAGTGTTTCTAAAATTATGACAGTGTTATGCTTGGAAATGTAAATTGTTCCTTTGATAAACTATTTAAAGGTACATAAATTTGTGCATTTGGATACCTAAAACCAAAACTCAACTCTAGTATTGGTGTGTGGCCTAAGATTTCCTGACAACTGTCTGCAGTATCTCAACATTCCCATGTAATAATCAAAACTGTCTCTTTTATTCTCTTAAATTTAGGCTTAAAAACCTGGCTTGAGGATAATAGAGTCATCTTGACTTTCTTACCTTTTCTCTCATATATTTATTTAAGCCAGATTTTCCGATGTGATCAGCATCCACCAGTATGAAATCTGTTCTTTTCTGTTCACTTGGTATGGAAGTGTAATATTTAACTTTTTCCAACTCCAGTTATCTGTCCTGAGTTTCCTTTTGTTGTTTGTCAGCTTTTTTGAAAATCTGCCCTTGACTGTGCCTTCGTTATTAGAGATGATGTTTGGAATAATACCTATAGTGAAGAGGCACTCTCCTTTTCATTTTTTAAAATGTTTATAGTTCTACAAAATGTTTTCCTTTAGGTTGAAACTATCCATTTGTATTGCAATGTGGAAGAAATGTTTTCTCCAAACTTAAGCCTGTTCATGCTTGCTTTTCTGGCTGAGAAAAATATTTTTTTCACACGATGAATACATAGAAAAGCACATACATAGTATATTTTAAGTTGTAGTGTAGTTGAAATGGGAAATAATGAGGATGAGGATGATGATGATGATGATACTAATTTGTTCTCCATCCAGAGGATTGTGGAGTTTTTGAAAGGTCATAATCCCTAAACATACATCTCAAGAAAATCTGTTTTGCTGTGACTACATTACAGGGGTTTGATGAAAACAATTTGTGCAGGCACACTGGCCTTTTTTATGCTTTTCCACTCTTTGATCTTCTTCTTTTCAAGGATCACTCTCCATTCTATTGTTCCTGTGCATATAAGAAAGCAGAGTTGGTTTCCATTTGTGTTAGTTGAGCTGACAGAGATGGTCTGCAAGGTGAGAGTTTGGGGGTTTGTCCTCTGCAGCCCTTGTCTGTGTATTCTGGTTCCTAAAAGTTACTTCATAGTTTTTCCAGAAGCTGTAATAAGTTACTGCTTAAATGAATATTCCATATTTGTGGCATGTGAAGGCATGAGAAAAAGGCATTGCTCTAACTCAGCTCTCACATGTCGTGGTTGAGCTGTACTGATCACATTTTCATGGTTTCCCAAGGAGAGGAGGGTTGTGAGATCATTTTGTGTCTCTGGTTTTGGCAATCTCCTCCCTTCCTCCCCCCCGCCCTCCTTTGTCTTCACCAATAACTTTTGAACCCTCTGGCTGAGTTCAGTCTCATTTTCTAGAGCAGAAGTCTGAAATTTATTAAATTCCTCAAGGTGTAATGAGTACTGGCAGTCAGGTAATGGAGAGACACTCCAAGGAGTGTCTTTCCACCGAGGAAAAGGCTTCCAGTGTAAGATGGAGCCCTCGTTAGAATGCAGATAATCAGCACAGGGGCAGCTCTAAACAGGACATTGTTTCATCAGTCCTGCTGTTTGCAGATATGTTTGGGTTTAGGCTACTAAATGTTGTGCTTTGTGTCAGGATTAATCACAGAAGTGCTGCTGCATGGGAAATTATGGGAACATTTTGCAGTCAGACGTGAATTTATTTTCTTTACTTGTTTGCACACTTGTGTGTGTGTGACAGCAGCCTCCTGGGGGAGGCAGACAAATGCAGCCTTTGGGACTGGCCTGCTTATAGACAAATGGAAATGTGTACTAACATGAAAAAGAAATCTTTTATACAAACCTGTCTAGTGGCTGTGTTGCAAAGGTGAAGCAGTTTGACTGTGAAAGCCTTTTGGTATGTAACTCTGGTAGTAAATGTTCCTGCAATCCAAACCCATCCTCTGCAGTTATTTTATGCTACATTTTCCTCTCTTCTTGCTAATGGGAGGAAAATTTGCCTCTTCTGCTGTGCAAGTCACTGATAATGCTCCAGGTGATTCTTTGATGGCAAGCACAGCCCTGGCAGGGAGGGAACTCACTTCCCACTTGTGACTGTCGTGGGGTTCCAGGAATTGGTGAGTGTCCCACAGACACCTCTCAGGCTGTCTGTAGTAGCCATGTGCCCAAAGGTTTTGAATATCCTGCACCATGGACACCCAGAGCTAGTAAGGATAGTGACAGTATGTAAAGCAGCAGAGGGGAAATTATAGACTTGAAATAGGAAAAATGTTTACATGGTTTTCAAAGGCCCATACTAAGGGTTGTGTCCCAAGGCAGGGTTCAACAATAAAAACAGCTGTATGTATTAATACACACCAGTGTATATGTATTTATGTTAAATTTTAAAAATTTTCATCAACAATCATATCATACATAGAGTACTTATAATTGTCACAGTCTAGTATTGATATTTTCTCTCTCATGTTGCCTGTACATGACCAAAATGTAAAAAAAAAGGCCTGACCATGTGGGGATGACTCACCAGCAGCTGATCTCAGCAGCTCTGCAGTCTGGGTTTTATCTTTAGAGTTCAAGGAGGATTTTTATGCACAGAGCTGTACTTCTTGATATTTAATATTTCAGGTCTCATTCCCACTGACAGTCTGGAGCAGATGGGGTCATGACTTAACTTGTCCATGAAGTAAATAGAACACTATTGATGCCATCAAGATAAGTCATATTCATTACAAAGACCACATTAAAGACTCTTACTTGAAGAGGCTTGTGTTTGGAAATCAGGACAGGCCAGATTGATAATTGTCTTTGTGATATCAATTCAGTCCCTACACATATAAGCACAATGATTAGAGCTGCTTGATAATTGAGTAACAGATTTTTCTTTTTATGTGCTTCATAATACATTAAATAGTTTAGAATCCTGTAGGGACATATTTAATGAAATATGAAACATCCTAGCAAAAATAAAAAAGACATCCATTTTCCTGGCGAAGTGATACTTGTAAAAACTGATAAAAACACTGTTTGTTTCAGTTTGCTGCTTATTTCACATTGGTAGCAATTAGGAATGCATTGTTTAATTAATTGCCTGGCTGCAGTTTCCTGACTGTGTATGAAATCCGTTTGCATGTTGAACTTCTGCACGTGACTCATTCAGGGTGGGATTTGATTACCTCAGTGTAAGTATCTGCTGTCATTTGAGACACCAAGGCATCCCACCTGGCTCCTGGCTGCGATTTCTGAGGGGTGCAAGTCCCCAGTCAATCTTTTCTCCTGCCTGAAGCCCTGTGCAAACATTTCAGATGTGGAGTCGTGTCTGGAGCAGCACCAGTGCTTACACACAAACAAGTCACATCACACTTGACTGACTTTGCCAGCTGGAAAATACTTATAAAGTGGAGCTTTGTGTACAATAATGTCATTATACAGATTTTTCTCACTTTAATGTTAATCCCAGGAAGAACAGCACTCGTGTGTCAGTGTCAACATCTTTAAGTAGTGTAGCGCTGCCAGTTTTGTCCCGTGGAACAAGGTATGTGCAGAAGGGACAGCAAAACCCAGCCCAGGAATGTGTGTCAGTGAAATCTGTGCCCCCAGGGAGGTGTGTGGGCTCCTGCAAAGGAGAATAATGTGGGGCAACATCCTGGGGAACAGAACAGAGGCAATGCTGATAGAAACTCCAGGGCTGTCCAGCCTCTGTGTCCACCTGTGGGCAGTGACAGATGCTTTTTGAAGATGGTAATCAAAGCAGGGTAGACTGTGCAGATGCAAAAGTCCTCCCTGCAATTCTGAGTCCTTCAGACATTTTGCCAGTTGCTCTGTAGTCGCAGAGTCAGTTTTAAAATCATTATCCCATTTACTCACCCAATAACACCATCTACTTTGTAAGTAATAAATAGGCATCCCTGGCCTACTCATGAACTTCTCAGGAGGGCAGTGTAACATTATTCTCATTTCTGGTTTCATCTTTTGGTTTTGGACCTAAAAACAATTCATAATATTTTGCCCTATAATTTTTGGGTTGGTATTTCTCAATTCACCAGCAGACATGAGACTAGTCTAATTTATCAATGCTTCTTTAAAAAAAATAAAAGCAGTATTTTATATTTCTTTACGTGTGAAAGGCCGAATGTCTAAAAAACTGTGGAAAGATTTCACTGTTTTCTTTTCAGTTTCTTTTTTGACCTTATTCTTTCACCATTTTACACCCAAACAATGTAATAAAATGCTGCCTCAAAATCTCTGAGTCCTAAATAAGTCCTTTGCACAGTAGCTCATCTGTTGCTGTTGTTTTTATGTTGCCTTTCAGCAGGTGGAATTCTGTCTACTTCAGATGTTTTCTCTTTACAGCCTTCCACCTAATGCTCCTTTTTCCCATCCTTCTTGACATAAGTGAAGGGAAAGGGTGGGGCAGCTCTCTATCTCTTTGGAAATACTATCAACAAATGCAATACTGGTTTAGCACTTGATTAAACCCTCTGATTTTAGACAGCAAAACATTCTGTGGTTTCTGGTAAACTTTTGAGTAATTGTTTACCATTATGAGAGTTAAAAATTACTCTTGGGCTGTAGTTTGTGCTGAATTTGTAGCATTATTTTGCTCTCCCATGACACTCAGCAATAAAAGCCTCTGCATAGCTACAACTGCAATGTACCTTCATTGCCACTTACTCTGAATTAACTACAGATTAATGTATATGTGATGTTTTCATAAACAGGTAGTAGTTTTTTTTTTCGCTCTCAAACCATATTTCATAGAAGGTCATTTCTTTGTTGTTGTTTTGAGGTTTTTTTTTGTTTGTTTGTTTTATTTCCCTGTAAATAAACATTTGGTAAATGGTCTGTTAATGGTCTTTCCCCACCAAATTTTAGGAAAAGTTTGCCTGACTGTGCCACAGAATTTACGAATCAAATGTGCATAAATAAATTTTTTTTTTTTTTAATTCATGGAATTTTGACCTAATAGATAAGGTACAGATTTTGTTATCCATGTTTAGATGACTTCAAAATAACATATTTAAATAATTAACCCACAATTTTAATTGAGAGGGATTGGTTAAGATCGAAACATTTGGTAGGAAAATATTCTAAGTAACATTAGTTGCACCCAGGCATACAGGCCTGGATGTGTAGCTTCCCTGCAAGGAAACCCAAGTAGGCAACTGTAGGGATGGCTCACTTTTCCTCTCTTTTACTTCTTATTCTTATTCTGTGTTGGTGAGGAGCAGGCTTCTTCTAAGCAGTTTCAAATTCCAGGTTGCTTAATTACAGGAGGTTGAACAAACTCAGGGTTTTACCAAGCTGATTTGGCTTTTGCTTCAGTGCTATTCAGCAGAAGTTGTTCCCCTGCACAGGCATTATAAGTGTGAAAATGAAAGGCATCAGGGAAGTTGTGTTTTGTGTTTGCTTTGTTGAGAGTTGTTTAATTTTTAGGTATTCCTGGATCAGTGCTGCTTCTTGGACGCCCCATCTCTGTGTTACTGACTCTGTCTTCATTTAGTTAAGCTGCAAATCCAAATGATTTAGCTAAAAGTTTTAATATTTAGTGCTAACCAGAGCTGGTCCCCTAGAATCTTCTAGCTAGTTGGTTCCAGTGTGTTCTAAAAATGGGAATCCTTGGAGAGAAGCAGGAATATGCAAAAGCCAGAGGCTACCCAAGCTATCCACTGGGGGCCTTGCTTTATGTGCTGCATTTGTTTTATAAATCCTTCTGCATCCTGGCAGGATTCCTGCATCTGAAAGTTAAACCTCAGAAAGCAACAAGAACAAGAAAAAAGAAAAACCCCAGATAAAGTCAGAGCTATACAAAGACTGATAAGCAAGGTGGACTCTGCTCAAAGTGTTCATGGTTAATTAGAGAACAGGTACCACAGATTGTCACTGTTTGATTTCCTCCAGGAAAACAGTCTCTTGTCCCAGTATTTAACATCAGCTGTGGGTAGGACTCGGATTGATACATGTGAGTTAAGGATGGCCTAACTCTGCTTACATCGATGTGCATTCAGTCAACATTCCTAAAATCCCACTCTGAGGCAGGATATGTATTTCCTCAGCCTTGGCTGAGGACAGGGAAGGAGTTCATTTCTGTGGAGTACAACTACTGCACTTGGGATGAAGAGACTTCCCAAGGCAGCTTCCTAAAGGGAAGGGTAGGATCTTTGCTTAGGGTAACTCATACAATTCAAACATAGGGCAAAATTGCCCCAAATTTCCCAGTTCAGCAGCATCAGCAGTTTCCAGGGTTTCTGTTGATCACATCAAAAGGTGACATCTCTTTAAGTCCATGTTAAATACATGGAGGCAAATTGTGTGCACTATTTTTTCCAACAGCTTGCAATGTTAATAGGGGACCAGTAAGGAAAATAATGTTTTTTCATTCAGCTGTCCTTTGGCTTCTTTCAGGTATTTTTTGTTTGTTTTTTTGTTTGTTTGTTTGTTTTTAATTTGACAGGAAGCAAAACAGAAATACAATTTGGGAATTTTTCTGAGTACAGCAGCATTTCTCTGTATTAAGCAGTTGGTCAGAACTTGTACAAACAAACTGACTCTTTTACACAGAGCATTTTACCTTTATTGCTTAAGGTGCAAATCAGTTGGTTGTATTTGACCCCAGTGACAGTAAGAAGAAACAAAAATATATTAATTGAATATAGTGCTTGAATATAATTAAATAATTTTATAAGCTAGTTTAATTAGTTAAAACCACTATGTAAAATGTCATGACATAATGGTATTTGTTGGGTTATCTCCTCAGAGTTCCCTCAAGGCTCTTCCAGAGAGTCTTTTCACAGATATACTCTAAGCAATTTGTAAATGACTCCAAACCAAACCCTTATCCAAACTCAGAAAACCTTGTGATTATTGGTTGTTTAGATCTTAAAAGTTTCCACTTGAAAATTTTCAGCTCTATGCAGATGGTTTACAAACAATCTAAAGGAGGATGTAGAGAAGTAAAATTCTTATTCACTGATTTTGTAAATCTATGAACAGTTAGAAGAAAACATTTTTTAAAAAAGTAAGCCTGTAAAAAAGGTGATATGTCTTCCACTAAATGAAGTCCCAGTACACTCTTGAGACTGGAGATTTGCTCTTCTCCACAGCTCAGTGCCCATTAAGATACACTGTTCAGTGTGCTTATAAAAGAAAACCACTTCTAGTTGTGAAAAAGAAATGGTGTCTCAAGGATTAGACAAGTCCCTGCATAATTTACCTTCTGAAGGTGCACAGGACCTCGAGCACTGCAAGAGCAGAGGAGCAGCAGTGGAAGATGTGCTGGGGCTGCACTGCTCAGCTCTCCCCAGACTTCCCAGTACTGAGCCACTTCCAGGGGATCTTCCATGGTCCAGGCTGCCCTGGGCTTCAATCTTCGATGCAATCAGTCAAGAGAAGTAGCCAAAGCCTTAAACCACTCCTTTCCATCAGCCATGGGAGTGCTTTGGAGCCTGAATACTCTGCTGGGCCCATTATTGCTTATGTTTAAGCACACCCAAGGAGCCTATAAATATTGGAACAAATACAGGTGATGTGTCTGAACTCGTGATTTCGTTGCTCAGTGTGAGCAGGGTTGCTGTAGGGGTTGGTTTTGTCCTTTTCAACCTTTCGTATGCAGCAGGGCTGGACGAGGTAGGCTTTGATGTAGCCTGCATGCAGATCAAACCGCATGCTTGATCCAGACAGCGTTTGTTTGTCTCATGAGAGGAGGCTTTATTTTTTCAGATATCTGTGTGGGGGTTTTTTAGACACTGGAATCTTTATTTTTCTCTAATGCAGTGAATAGATAGGTTAAATCCCAGCCTATGTATAAATTGTCATAGGTGTGAGCCGTCAAGACCTATGTGGGGGATTATTTTGTAAACAAGCTTGCAAAATCAAAAGGTAAATTCCACTGGGGAAGTTAAAAACAATAATGGGAGTTTTTGCCTCAGTTTTCCTGAATCTGTAGTTGTGTCTGTGTGGTATCACTTTCTAAATCTAATTTCAAGTGTAATGCCATAGAGAATGCTCACAGACATTGTTCTGAAGTGATTTATCCTCTAAATCATGGCTGTCTTACTGCCTGCCTTCATCTGAGCCTAAAAGTATAAATGAACTCCAAGGCTTTGATCTGGAAGGTTCAAAACTCAAAGGAGATTTTCCAGGGCTTTGAAGTTGAGCTCTAGAGGGGACAATGCACTGTGCACTTATTCACTGGGGGAGTGCTGTCATCAAACAGCCAAGACTTCACCAGTGTAAATTCATTGCAGTGTTTGATGTAGCATTATTACATTAGTATTCATTTTGGTTTAGAGTCAAAATACAGAAAAAAAAAAAAGCTTCTTTTGCTGTTTGACTCCATTTGTTAATTAAAATATTAATTTATTTATGACAGAATTTTACAGAGTTTTTTTAAAAAGTGTCTCTTGTTATTACCCTTTCCACTGTTAAATAAACTTCTGAGAAACTACTCAGAGAGATTCTTACCTCTATTAGCAGCTTTCATTAAGTGACAGGCAAGGAAAAATTTATGTAGACTTTTAATAGGGGTTGCAGGAGGTACAAAGTGCCTCGTGGCTGAGCACATCTTCCCTGATTTAACACCAAAGGTTTCTCTGGATCTGAAAATATCAGAATATCAGAGTAGGGTACAAAAATAAATAGCACTGTATGAGTGTTCCCAGATAACTTGGTAAACACATTTTGGTTATTCTGTAAAGAAAAAAAAGAGTATTTTAGTTTTTAATCTCTGCCTTTTCAGTTGAGCTATGTTGCACCTCATTGGTAAAGAACATTTGATTGAAATCACTCTCTTTTGTGACCTGGACCAGATTAAAATAGAAGTTTTTGCAGATCAAAGGCTTGTAGGTTTATCTTTTCTGTTACCTGCTCCTGAAGAGCTGCAAACCCCTTTCTGTAATTTCATGGTCCTTTTGTTGGGAATGAGTATCGTGAGGCTGGGGACAATGGCATGCTGGGACTGGCTGTTTCAATAAAGACTGGATTATGATGAGGAGGATTTTCCCCCCCTCGCTGACCTTGTCAATTGGGATGATAACTAAACCAAGTCAGCTGGCACATTCATCTTGATATTTCAATTTACACTGGTTTTGTCTCACTCCTTGTTCAGAAGTTAGCTGTTCTCCACCATTTACAGCTAGCAAGTACTCACTTCATGAAAATCAGAGATTTTATTCTCAGTTCACCCAACAATTAAAAAGTTTACCTGGGCTAAATTAGCGATCACTCTCCCTTATTACGGAACAGATTCCTGGTTTTTCACATGCAGTAGTTTCCTCAGTTTTTTTATCCTTCCTTGCCAATTTTTGGCTTTCTCCCAGGTGCAGTAAAGTCTAATGGGTTAAATACAATCCTTTAGTTCTTGCTGCATAAAGATCTCAATTGTAGCCATGATGTTCCTACCCGGGAAGTGGACTGGATCCTTGGCCTGCTTCTGCTACTGACCTTACTTGGAGCAGTGGGTTGTCAGCACTCAGCAGGAAATATATGTACTTTTGAGAGTCTGTGCTGCATCTTCCTGCCATGAAAATCTAGGAGGAAGAATACAATTTCTATCTGGCATTTCATTCCCTTATTGCAGTTTTGCTTACCTGTCCCACAGAGTGAATGAATTTAAACCTTATTGGCCACTGCATTAGCTGTAATTCCCTAAACATCTTACAATAATACAACCAGTGGACACAGAATGTTACCAGATTAAGGAATCAGCTACTAGTGAGTAGGTGCTTAAGCATGGTAATTCTTTAAAAATATGACATCATTACAGCACTTTCTGAGCATGCAAATGGATTTGTTTCCTGAAGTTAAACAGGAAGATACATCTTAGCATCCTTTAGACCACAAATCTAGACTAGATCTAGCCAGAGGTAGAAACCCAATATGCCTATAATACCTGTCAGTTCCCCTGCAGAAAATGTCTTTACAAAGCTAATCCTTTTTTTTGCTAAAGTAAATACTCTGTAGTGGGATGTAGAACACTTCTCCTAACATCTTCATCATTGGATGATTGGATTTTCAGGTTAACCTGTTCGCAGCTTGAAGTTTAGCTGAATGTTTATAATGCTGAGGAGAGCCCAAGGAAAAGTTTCCCCTCGGCATTTTTCAGGATGTTGATGCTGTTTAGAACACCGAGTCAGATGCAGAACATTGGTGTAAAAGTTTATGTTCCTTCAAAAATGCTACTTGTGGCATACTATTTTATTTTGGCAGTTGTGAAGTCTGGGAAAGACCTGTCTGTGCTAATCACAAACTGTGTGTCCCCACCAGTGTTTGTCACTCTATTTTTACACAGCTGATGACAACGAAATGATAAGAGGTGTTTCATGGATGGAAATTTTATTTTACTCCAGTTCTTCTGGCTTTCTCCAAGTTTAACCTCGTCTACATACGATGTTTGTAGTAAATTTCATCAGCAATGCATTTAGAACTTTTCATCTAATACTAATTTTGAGAAGTAGCAAAAAAATAGCTGTCAAAGCCCTGCCTCCTAGTCCTGGTTCAACAACCAAAAAGGTGTAACTGTGTGGATAAACATTCAGGATATTATTATCACATGTTGCTATGTAATAGAATACTCTTTCTAAAGATTTTATTATCTGTCTTTTGTATGAGTGCTGGTTAGGAAGGAGGAATGCTTACAGTGGTAGATTTTATTCTCCCCAGGTTGTGAGTAAAAATTAAAACAGGGACTGGACCACTATGGGAGATCACTGTGGGTTAAAGCAGATGTACTGTATTCCTCTGGCAGCCATGAGGAAAACAAAGACAATTTGAGAAAAAAAGATTAAAAAAAAAAAAAAAAAAAAAGACTTTTTTATATCGTATCGCAGGAATCCAGCTGTTGATTTGGGGATGAATATGCTGATTTGGGAGCAAATTAGAGAAAAGTTTAACTGTGCAGTTGGCTGATTATCTTGCTAAAGGTTGAGTTCTAAAGGCTAGAAAGACTTACAGCATTTCATTGAATATAAAAGATAACCTTTAAGAGCACTGCTCATATTTTTAGAAGTAAACTGCACAGCATTTTTTGCATAGCAGTGATTAATATTGTTTATTTTGCAGTAACACTCAGCTATCTCCTCCAAAGATTAGGTGGCACTGCACTGAATATTTCTTTCCCCCCAGCTCCCCAAGGATCTTTCCTGGGTAGGGCCTGCATATGGAGTTAATCACAGTGATGTTAAGTAGTGATAGGATTAATATTCTGGTTGAAACACAGAGAATCATTTCCAAACTCTGCCCTTTTTTTTTGTGCTTCAAGGTACAAATCACCTCTACAGAGTTGTACTTGTAATTTCTATCAAATTTCAAAGTCTGCTGATTGTGACCTCTGGATAAGCTAACCTGGATAAGTGGCCTTTGCAGGCATTCTCACATTCAGCTTACTACTACATCTCTGTGAGTGAATTCAGGAAAGCTTGACCAATCCACTGTAAAAATATAAATAAATTGAAGGGCTTAGGAGATTCCTCTGTGCTAAGCTTGGCATTCCTTCATAAGTGTAAGTAATGATTGATGTTTCACTCCTCGCTCTGGCAATACCCTGCAGTTCCTGAAAAAGGCTGAGCTAGCTTTTTTATTTACTAGTTAAACTTGGAAGTCATTTTCCAACAAATGTGGAAATGTCTCTTTATGTAACTCACCAGCTTTTAGATATCAAGAGAAAACTTTTCACTAATTTACCTGAAAAAAAAAAAAAAACAAGCCAGAAAGAAGCAAGTAAAATATCAGTATTATAATAAAGGATTTATTTTTCTAATCCTTTTCTGCCTCAGGGTTGCACACTAGGGCTCTTACATAGCAAAACAGCTCTTCCAGTTTCTGAATCAGCTCCTTGAGGTGGAAGTTGAAAACCACCAGGAAACTCTGGAAGTTTTTCTTCTGTGATGATCTGTTTCCTCCCTCTTTCTCCTGTCTACTTCAGAGTAATAGAAGTTAGAACAAATGTTCAGTTAAAGAAAATACTTCAGAAACAAAGTGGAGCTTGAAATAGTTCTTGAGATCTCCTGAAATAGCTAATTCTATTACATTGTTTTTGATGCAATGTGTGTAGTTGGAGGGTTGAACTCACACCATTTTATGATGAATCAAATTACTTACATTTAGAGTAAGGAAATCAAAATTTTTGTTTGTTTTAAACTAAGACAGATGGAATAGTTTAAATATTTTGGTTGCTTTAATTATAGGATTTTAACTAAGAAAGTTGCAGATGTCTGTGCTTTGAAAACTGTAGTATAAACTTCAAACCAAAACATCATCACCACTTTTGATGAATTCTGTGACAGTGAAGCACACATTAAAGATGTGCTATATATTTCACAGTGATTGTAAATATGTCTTTTAAATAGAAGTGTTCAGAACTTCCATGTGTAAGAATACATTTCCACAGGAGCCCTCCTTACAGCTGCTTTTTGGTAAAACACCTTGTTAATATTAGAGCAGCAAATTCTCTAATCTCACCACAACCAAACTTGCCAAACACAGGTTCTTTTACCAAAAAAGTGGAAATAGGCATCAATTTGAAATGCCTTGGTTATCTGTTACTATTACTTTAATTTTTATGATAGCATTTAAAAATCCTCTTGATTTCAGGTGTCAGTTTCTCTCATTAAAGTAGTTTTTACCTCTCTGATCCAACCTAAGTTTATAATCAACAAATCAGCTTCCAAATGAGTACTGTTGTAATTTGTTTTCAGAGAGACAGTATTAGGGAAATGCTGTCTACTACAAAGATACATCATTAGTTGATAAGGAATTATCTACAACAGCCTTAAAGTGTTAAAACACTGACTAATAAGTTGTTAAATAATTCAAGCATTGTCCTCTTTGGAGTACTTTCAGTCCATTACATTTCATGTATAGTTAATTTATCCCATTCAGCCTATATTAAAATGTCAGTTTTACACTGAATTCTGAGGTCATGGTAGTGTGTGACCTTCTTGGGAAACAACAATGGAAGTGGTTCAGGATAAACAAGTGTGGAAAATGCTGTTCAGTGGATTTTAAGTTCTCTGTATTTTCAGTAGGTTTTATGAATGAATAGTGCTGTCCATTTAAAAGAGCTTTTATTAAGTCTGCAAGGCCACAGATTTGATATGGCATTCCTGGTGTTGCATTGTTAGGCAATTGCTTGGCATTTCTGAAGAGCTGGAAAGTGTTTTTTGGGAAGTGTGAAAAGTTCCTTGGATGTTACTGTTCTGTTTGGATGTGAATCAGCAAAGCTCCTCATCTCCCACCTGGAAGCTAAATACAGAATTTGTAAGGCAGGAATGATACGAGTGTTTTGGTCAGCACCTTCTCCTGTGACTTAAAAAGCTCTCAAATATATTGTAGAGAAAAAAATGCAGCTCCTGGAGTGTTTTAAAACCATCTACAGCAAATGCTGTGGTGTGAGGGAGGGAGAGGAGCATGGGGCAAGAAGCTGAAACTAAGAGCCATCAATCACACCCTGCACTTCAGAGACAAATTTTTTTTTTTTTTGGGGGGGGGGTTGTGTTTTGTTTTTTTTTTTTTTGCCAATAAAGCTGGTTCTGCAGCTGTGGAGATGAGTTTAAAGTGCATGAAGACCAAGACCTACAAATCTGCCTCTGTGCCACAGGGTCAAAGGGGCCCTTCTCCTGCAGGCAGAGCTGTGGAGGGTCCCCTAAACACAGGGGACACGGGGAGATTGTCACATGGAGAGGGATGGCACAGCAGCTAAACCCTCCTCAAGGGAGCTGGCAAGGAACTCCTGAAGTGGAAAAATGCCCTCTCTGAAAGCATGAGCATTCAGCACACTTCTCCATTGTTCAAAGCAGTATCTCAGGTTCTTTTCTCTGACCTGCAAAGTGATGTGGCTTGAAAAAGTTAATAAAATTGTACTGGCCACAGCTCCTGGCCAGTGGAGACATCCACAGATGTTTGGTCACACGAGTCCAATTTGATTTTCAAGAACAAATTAATTGACAATAGGACTAGCAGATAGTAGAAATAACTAATGAAAATTCAATGCAAAAACATCATAAACCTAGATATTATCAAATATCTAAGTCACCTTGCAGTGGTCCTGTCTAAATGAGTGCTGTACTCCGTAGGCAATGATTGAAATGCACCTGGTTTCATTTTAAGCATTCATTTTAATATTATCATTTAAATTTAAATGATATTACTTGATATGATCATTTTTATTGGTGATAATAATTTGTAGTCAATGCCCAAATTTTGTGAGTCATCACTTATGATTCATAAATTAAATGTTGTAATGAATGTGTATATATATAATTTACATATATATATATATATATATATATATATACTTTCTTCCTTCCAGTTGGTACCAGGAATATTTTGGATTAGACAGATAAAAAACTGAAAATATTTAGGCAACAGATAAACTAGTTATGCTTATCAGGAAGCAGTAGCAGTGAAGGTGTGTGTGTGAACCAACACATGAAACACATCAGGCAAGAATGGCTTATGACACTCCTAACAGAATTGCCTAAATGTGTTATACAGAAATAGATTTAATAACCCAAGTTATTAGTTATGTAAGTACATTATATGTAATAATGTAATTTTTAACTGGGTGAAAATGTTTGATGTTGCTAATGGAGCTATTTTCTGAAATTTTCCCCTTTTTGTGCAGCTTTCTGTGTGAGCCACAATCAGGGTAGGAAGGTTTAGCTGCAAGTGAGGGTACACCCCTGCCCCATATACCCATAAATTCAAAAGTCATCTCGTGAAAAAACTGTAATATCTGTTGCCATCATCATTTATGCTTTGTAGTGGAAATAATTCCAATCAAAGTTCTGTGAATGAAGTGGAGAGGTGTCAAGAGGGATGTGCTGCTTTCTTCTGTATTGTGTAAGATATAAAAAGCATGCACAGGAGGGAACAAAACTTTAATAATCCCACATCAGAGAGACAGAATGTACCAATCAAAAAACCTTTAAAATTGCCATCTGCTAAATCTTTCTCTCTAAAGGAATAAAATGCCCACAGTTTTATTTCTTATATTAGTAGAAACAGTGTTTAGAAATGGAAGGCTGGTATAAACATGACAAATACTATGAAATGGAAGCAGAATATTATCAGACAAATCAATTTACATTCAATTCAGGAATTATAAACCAGTGATTCTTTCTGTGTTTTAAGGGATTTTCTGTGTGCAACATTTCTCAAGCATCAAGTCTATTTTCAACTCCTAGCCCTGAATGCAAACAAATGGGAAAATCTGAGTCGAGAAGAAAACTCAGCAAAGAGATGAAATAGCTTTTGATGAATTTACTGGCAGGTCTGTGTATGTCATAGTGGGAAAGCAGAAAATATAAACAAGTCTTTTATTTGGTCTGAGCAGATTTGAGAATACAATGTAGGCATTTGTTGGAAACAAACCCACAATGCAGTGCAAAGCAATATTTTAGTTGGTTCTGGGTTGTTTTATTTTTTACAAACCCTAACCCTTCTTAATCAGCTGGTTTTCATGTATGTATTTCTAGATGAGTAGTACTCCAGGAATAAGAGGTGACAGTAGTTTTGCATGTGCTTAAGCATTAAGATTTAATTCCCTTGTCACCTGATGATCTCTGTTAATTGAAAACGTTGCTGTGTCACAGTTACACCATCTGTTGAGATCAGCTGAGGTGGAAGCCTATGGGCTCTGTCATTGTAACAGGGCTTGTGATGCTGGACTTTTGGGGTAAGACTAGGGGGGCATGTTCTGGTTTTAGTGGAAATTCTTATCTTTCTTAACAGTCTGTTTTAATAAATGCACCTTGAGATTATAGGGGCTTGGTTTTCCCTCTCCTTTTGTGTTTTTAAAGGAGCTGGGGCTTGTGGGTCTTTGTCCTGCTTAACACTTGTGTTTGAGAGCCAAATAGATGAGGTCAGGAGGGGAGGAGTGCAGGGGGCTACTGCAGGTTTGGAGAACTGAAAGTTTGCTCAAAATGCAGTGACTTTGGGTGGTCTTCTCTGGATGACACATGGGACTAAGCATTTGAAATGTGACTCATTTTCAAATCAGTAAAAGGGAAAAGAAGGTGGCTCCGCTTTATAAGTATCCTCAAGTTTTTCATTTTCAAAAGCAGCAGACAAGATTTTAATTTGCAGCAGATTCCTCTTTATAAGAGCACCAGTCCAACACAATGTTCTGAGCTAAGGTTAAGCAGCTTGAAATAGTTAATTTTACAAAGCAGAGCAGTAATAACACTTTCCCTGGCCTTTTCCAGGTTCTTCCTTCTCTTTCATCTCCTGAATAATGCATGAGGCTCTCAGAGATTTACACCTATGTGGAATAGAATTTTTTAATCGTTTTCTATACACTGCCTTTTATATTTTGACAGTGAGTCTTTGCTTTTTCACCTACTTTTAGATGCAGGAAAATCAAGTGTAAAATTGAAACAATTTGAGTTATTGTTGTGATTTAGTTATAGTTAGTTCTACTTAGAATATGAAAAATGTGGTGGTAATGAGATTATATAATCTGGAAAGTAATTGAATTTTGAATAAAGATTCCAAAGCCCTTTGGGTTAAACTCTGATGTAGAAGAATACATTTATTTTCACCTAGATTAAATCTGGAATAATTATCTGCAATAAAAATGCTAAAGATGAGTTTTCCAAAGGGTGGACAGCTTACCTATCTTCTTATAGAAAGAGAAAAAAGCAGAGCCCACTTTCGATTTGACAGATCAAAACAGTCCTGCAGTAGGACCTGGTTTCAGGGGAAAAAATGATGAATACTTAAAATCAGTCACAAGAAAGCAGAATAGTGAGGAGTTGGGGAAGAGTGTCTTTTCCTTCTTGAAAATGTCTGAAATCTATTTATGAGGAGGAAAAACTATTTAAAAGATTTGCACAGAAGTGACAGAGCTGTTTTTAAGTCAATGGGCAAAAGCTAACTCAAACATACGGAAATGAATCGATATTCTAGAAATGTCATGAATGCTGAAGCAGGTCACTCAGGGAGCACTAATCAAGGCTGGGAGCACATTACAAAGCAGTAGGAGTGAAATGAGATTACATTCAGCTCATAGTGGTCATACCAAAACTAACACTGGACACTTGCTGCAATTACTCATCTGTGCCACTTCTTACAAATGCTTCTGACATAATAGAATCACATAAATTTGGGGTTACAGAATGTATTTTCCCAAAGGAGACCTTTCTTGATATTGCAGTCATTTCCTTGGTTAAGTATACCTTGAATATATAACTTTAAAATCAGCCCAACAGCGTTGTTGGAGGCTGGTTTCCAACAGAAAGCTCTGGGTTGATTCTCTCTCTCAGCTGGCAATCATATGGTGCAGGTCACCCCCCACCACCACCCTTATCCTTTCTTCATTTTATTGCCACTAAGATTGCACATTCTTACAATAGTACGAGAGTTGATATTTTCTTGGCTTCTCCTGCAAGCACTGTTTATTGTTTAGCCTTATCCTATCCCAAACCTCAGCTCCAATAAAGAAGAAACATTTGCTTGAACTGCAGGAGTAAATAACGACCTGCTGGAGGCAGAAAAAAAAAAGTGCGTGAATGTTTGCCTGCCAGACCAGAGATCATATGCACACAAATAACTCCTCTCAAGTTGTCAGCTGGGACATTTACTGTGCTTTAGTCCTTAAAAATGATTTCACTGTGCACATCCTTAGGTGTGGAAAGTCGTGGTGGGGAGTAGCTGGTAGGAGTCAGGGAGCAAAGCAAATACAGGACTTGGAATTCAGGACATCAAGGGCTCAAAAGGACAAAGGAGTCCAGAACGTTTCCAAACGTGTGTGTGTGGATGACATTTCAGTGTCGTTAATTTTGATTTGCACACTCAGCTTTAACATTTCCACATTGCAGCAGAACCTTGAAAGTAGAGCTTGGACCTTTTGTTCAAACCAGCTTTCCATTCCCCCTTTTGCAAGCAGGGTATTGCTTGCAAATCAAGCATTCTACCTGAATTCTACCAGAATTCTACCAGAGAATTTGACACTGAAATGAAGTGAATGATGTTTCAGGAGTTCACCTTCCTCTTGTAAGAAAGATGTTCAAGATTTCTTTTAAATTGTTCTTCTATTCATTCTATGATTGGGCCAAACTTCAGGCATTGCAGAACTTCAGAGTCAGTCTGTATTCTTCCTTATAAACTAGGAGTAATTTAATCTTTCAAAATTAGCAGTCGTAAATCCTTTAAAAAAAACAATCTCTGTATATCCATGTAACTTGGCCAGTCATTTTCTTTGAAAAACATACTGCATTTGGGACACATGACTAAGGATTTAAGACTGCCTCATACTCTAAATGCACAAAAAGTGAGACTTAGGATGGTGCACTAAACTTAACTCTGATGTTTTCTGATATTTTACTGTTAAATTCTCTGGTACAATTCTGTGTTTGCAAAAGTGAGAATGAACAAAGGGGTCTGAACAAAGACTCTGAGCTCTTTGCCTGAATTCAAAGTTCAGCTGCAATGTGGAAATTTTAAAATGGAATATGCAAATCAAAATTAATTCCCAAAGATCAGGGCCATGGACTTCTCCTTCAGTTAGGGCTATTTGCATATTAGATAAATACTTTCAAATATGTGCTATTTAAGTCAAAATGGCTGAGAATTAAGTTCATTGGTGGTGTAGAAAATGTCAAATTGAGGTTTTCTTCAACTAAGGAAATTGTGATTTCAGCCAGCTCTCAACTGTAGCAATTTGATGTTAAATTAATTTGTGGCACAGTTAAGTCACATACCAATCTATGAATGTAGCCACCATGCCAGCTGGATCAAAAGTGGACCTGTGTCTAGAGAGAAAAGTATGGTTTACTTTTTCCTGCTATATCTGTTTAAATTTTAAGTTGTTTATTTTTCTTTGAAAAGAAGAAATTGAATTTTCATTTTAAGCTGATTCAAATAGGCATCCAAGCTTTTACCAACTCACGTGCTAGGCTGATGCACATTAAACATTTGTAACTCTGGATTTGAGCTTGCAAATAACAACTTAAGTGGTTTTAGTTTAACTTTTGCATTTTAAGTATGTTCAAGTTTTTAATTTCGTTCAATTCACTTTTCTTAAAACAATGCACTGTGTAAGGTGAAGGTTCCTGATAACTTGAGTGATTTGAAATTTAAACTCATTTTTGGTACCAATGCCCTCAGTTTTGAACTCTGTTTCCCCCTAGCATTTATAACACACAAAATGCTGACTAATGCAACTGATTTTGGGGAAGAGATGTTGTGAATAAATAAACCCCCTTTTTCTTCAGCTTGATTAGGTTTTTTTAACATTACTTGTATTTTTTGTCTGGCTCCTGGACAAGCAGTGAATCATCTGCAGTTTGACTGGGTTAGTCTGTGCTTTGCTGCCTTGCAAAAAAAAAAAAAAAAAAAAAAAAAATAATCTGGTCTTATAAAACAAAAGTGTGTCTCCATACATATTGGTTCAAAAATATGCTGTGATTTCATCTTTGCTGTCATCAAAATGAGAGGTCTTTGTGGCCAGCTGAGTGCACACGACAGCTCTGTCATTAAAATGGAATAATCCTGGAGCAAAGGGGAAGATGTTTGTAAAATGAAACTTCATGGCCAAGTACTAGTTAGGAGCACTTTGTCCAGGGATTCTTTGTGCTGTTTATGGAGATAGAGATTTCCACCTTTAGGAATGAAGCTGTCTGCTAGAATTCAGATTTTGCTATTAGAGGTGGCTATTACTGTAGCTTTCATGCTACAGTAATAGTTTTTATTTTAAGCATGATATCATGGCACTACTGAACTGTGGGTTTGCCTTTCATACTCCTACTCCTTTAATTAGAAAAATTTGCTTCCTGGGCATTCAGTGTTTTATTTGAGCATGGAATGCAGAAATTTATTTCCACAGTTGCAGTTATTTCACAATCGTACATTTGGCCTCTTTTAAAAAGTGACTGACTTTTACTTTCTTAAATTTTTATTTCTGAAACATTTTGACTCTGTTGCAAATGGGCAAAGGAATGCAGAGCAGTTATGCTATGTCAGTATGTGACTGCTCAAACATTTGTCATTCTTAAAAGTTCTTGTTTTTATTAAGAATACTTCAGAAAAGGCTTCCAGCAGATAAGTATATATTCATTTGTGAGACCATACATATGGAGACAGGGTGACCTCTTTAAAATACTAGCACTAGCAGTGGAATAATAAATTACCTATTTATTTTATCTCCTGGAAAAATAAATCCATCATTTTCTTATGTATGCTCTAGGCCTTTGCTGAGTAAAAAGTGCAATATGAATCTCATCCAAATTTCTGCCATCAGTTCTGTACATTACATTGCATTTCTTTCATTAGGTCTGAAATAACTCTACCAGGTCTTCACATGAGTTCTTTGAAATTCAGGCCACCTCCCTGTAGAGTTGTGTATGACATCGGTTTAATTGAGGCAACCAAGTTAGAAATGTGTGGCAGCGATAACAAATCCATTGTCCCTCCCTGTCAGTGCTAATTAGTTCTAGGGGTGGAAAAAACTTTCATTCAAAGCTGAACTGCCCTGTTCCAAAAGCAACAGTGAGCAAATAGGGATCAGCACCCAGAAAAAGTGAGTGAGGACTTTGTCCCTGGTGCCTGTCTCCTGGTGCCCAGTGTGCCCAGAGCGGCGACGGTGAGTGGCTTTTACATCAGTGAGGGCAAGCTGAACTCCAAGTATTTCAGAGCCATCCAGGGAAGAGCTCAACTCTTCAGGAAAAGAGCCAGTGGTTTGCTTTCAACAAGGAAAAATGGAACCTTCTCTGGATTTAGCCCCACCTTGACTCGACACTGTCTCCTGCGATGAAGATGAGCTGGGGAAATGTGACTGGGAGGAGGAGGGTTCTGCTCTGTGGGTCTGCCAAAGTGCTTGGAAATCATCCTCTGAGAGTAGGTTGCTGTGGGCAGGGCAGGTTGAGTTAAGATGGAATTATCCTGAAAAATGAGGAAAATTGTCGGGGAAAAAAAAAAAAAAAAAAAGAGAAAATTTTTAGCAAGTTTCCCTAAGCTCAAAAGCAGGAATGATAAAGTGTGTGAGTAGAAGGAGGGGGACTGGAGCAGCTTTACAGAAAAGGGTACAGATGTTATTTCAGAATCAAAACAGAGGATTAGGCAGCACTTTTTTTTTCTCAAGAGAGCAAATACCACCTTGGGACATATACACAGAAATGCAATGTTCAAGACACACAAAGTAGTCCCATAAAACTTCAGAGGTCACCCCACTGTTACCCCACTGTGTCCAGTTTGGGGTAACAGTGTTTAAAGAGAAAAAAAGGCTCTACCTGAGAGCAATGCAGACGATCAGCAAGCTGGACAATAGGACCTGTGAGGAGCCTGTTCTCCTGCCTGGAGAATGAAAGTGTGACAGTGACTGTGAGGGTTTGAGAATTGACACAAAACTTGTGTCAGGAGGTAGGAACTGATGTAACCTAGACACCATATACATTTATACACCACTTCACTGACAGGCAAGATTTAAAACTGGGCATTTGCTATAGCAACATGGATTTAGGAGAAACCTCATGAAATCTTTCTGTCTCCAGGGGATGCTCTCAGACTGTACTGAAGGTCTTTGAGAGGAGGCTGAGTCACATTTATGTCAGAAATGCCATTTGTGTAAAGTCTTCTGCCTTAGGAAAGGGGATATTTCTGCAGCCCTGACCAGGTAGAGGGTGGGACAACACTACTACAAAACAAATATTGTTAATTGGGATGGTAGCTGTCTTTTGCACACAATTTTGAAATGTAAAGGGATTTTTTTTCTGCTTTTTATCAGATACCTTATTTTCTTTTTAGAAATTATCAATTGTCTAGTTTTGAAATGAACATTTTGAAATTTAATTCTATGCGTATGATACAGTTTTATCAAAATTTATGACATCTGTTAAAAATGGCACCTGAACTGGTCTTGCCAGTTGTGCTTGACTTCCTTATTAGTAGCGCTCTGAACACAGAAAAGAAAAGAGTGAGTAGTGCTCTGAGCACAGTAAAGAGGAACTTGAGGGCTTGAGAGAATTCAGTTTCCTCGTAAAATTACCAGATATTGTTTTTTCCTGGGGTTGCAGAGCCACCCACGCACTGGAGCATATTTGTCACCCTCAGGTGACAGAGGCAGACATAGGTGACTGAGCAATATCTGGGTTTTATGTAGGGCTGCTCGTAGGCTGTTTCTCTTCCTTCATTTTAAAAATGGTACCCAGTAATGTGCTGGAGGAATCTCATCATGATGACCCAGAAAAAGGTAAATTGTCCAGCTCCTAAGCCACATGGGAGTTTGTCTAATAGAAATGGTTGCAATCAACCAGTCTGGACCAGAGTTTTTTTCTGTTTTCAAGAAAAAAGTTGGCTGTGTGTTTTCTGCACTCTCTCATTCTGTACTCTAATCCAGTGCTGAACAGCTCCTCCTTTTTGTGTTTAGCTGTCACCTAACATTTTGACTCTTGAGCTTTTTTTTTTTTATTACATTTTGACAGTTTTCATTGCATCCTCAGAGACCTGGTAAATTCTTGGCTGGAAACTGTTTCTAAGTAACACCGAATCAAACTCTGCAGTTGAAAAATCTCTGGTAGGAGCCAACAGCATCTTGATTTTTCCCCAGTAGGTGTTTACTGATGCAAATCTCTAGCTCAGTTCTGGTATTCCAGGTTTATTGTGGTTTTTCACTGCACCCCTACCTACTGCATGTCAAATTGTTGGCTACTTGTAGAAAGGGCTGAAAAACTTCCAGCCAGTTTTCTGCCATGATGAATCTGTTTCTGCAGCACTGTTTCTTCCTGAAATGTGCACGAAAATATCCACAAAGAAAGTATTAATGCCAGAAGACTTCCTGCCTCTCACGGCTAAGCAGGGGCAAATTATAACAGTTCAAGGTCAGACAAATAAGTACCTTGAAGGACGTGGGAATGCACATCTCATTACCTACAGTTTCCATACCTATATATATATATATATAAATATATGTATTATTTTTCTTTTGTTTTGGGAAGTGATTTTTTGTTTCTTCCTCTCCTGGAAGCCAAAACACGAAGATTATCCGGTCTCATTTTCTTGTGGGTGAGAATGTTGTTGTCAGCTCTTTTAGCCTTCCTTTCCCCCCTTGCCTCAGTGCCGAGGTATCAGATGTTTATTCACTGGTGCCTACTGTGCTCTTAGTTAAGAACATGTGTCCTGGCAGGGAAATCATTAGATTCACTAGTTTTTTAATGTAGAAGTTCATTTATGTAGGAAAATTATTTCTATGTCATATGTTAATAATAAATGTTGTGGGGTGGGGGGGGATGTTTTATTTGGTTTTTGTTTGGTTGGTTGGTTTAGGGGGGAGTTAAGGGGACAGGAATAAAAGAAAAGCGAAACTTTTTTTTTTTTTTAAAGTGGTTTTAGTTCACCAATATTCTTTGTTCTGTAGATGCTCTGTGTGTCACTTTTGATTCATTTCAGCGTAGAAGATGGAATTAGCCCAGTCAGCTCCATATTTCTTTGTTGTCTTTTGCTTGCTGAAAATCATGATCTAGCAAGGAAGTATTGTTTCAGCTGCCAAGACACGAAGCTGACTTTAGAAATAAAATCTCTCAATCTAGAAATTTGGATTTGCCATTAGAACACTCATGTCTGTATTTCAGCTTCTGATCCTTTTCTGCTTGCACAACTAGATATGGTTTCTTCTCAGTGTTTTATATGTAACATCTTACTTCATTTAGTCATTAACCAGCTGAGCTGTCTGTGTCTTTTGTACCAATTAAGTCAGTTTTGATGTCACTGTGATTATTTGACTTTCTGTGCAGACTCAATAACCTTAGTTTGGCCTCCTTTGGGGAGACAGATGACAAATCTCTTTTGTCTTCTGAACATATAGCTAACTTGCTTCAAATCTCCCTTTCTGGCTGTCAGTCAATCACTCTCCAGAGCTCTAGAAAGGAGTTACTCCTAATGACAGTATGCAATCACAATTGCCTGAGATGAAAGGCAAACTTTTTTTTTTTCTCATGTAAGAAAAACCAGAGTAAGCAGTCAGCTCCTACCTTTGCACAGAGAGCCACATCCTCTCTCTCCCTCCTCTGGGTGGCTGCATCCCTACACATAGGTGAGCTCTGATGTCGCACATTCAGTGGTGGAGCACGGCTTTTCCTTGTTTGGAAAAAGGAAATTAACTTTTAGTAATATGGTCATCGAGTTCTAAGATGAAGAGTTTTAGTGTTGTGTTTAAATTTCTCCTTTCATATGTCACATGCATGTTTCTAAGATCCTATTCTGGGCAAGCTGTTCAATATATTACTCTTTGTTTCCTCTCTAGTTTCATAACTTCTGATAATATTTAGATAATATTAAAGATGCATTTTGCACAGTCTGATTTTTGTTTTGAACTTTAGCATGAGAAACTGCAAATGAAATGCACGTAATTTTTAAAGTATACATGTAATTTTTAAAGGTATGGAGAATGTGTCATTAAGGATTGTTGGGAGTGTTTGTGGCTACTGAGAAGCATTATCACGTGTGGACAGTGGTGTTACAAAACCTCCATTGAGATTTGAATGTATGAAAAAATTATTGTTATGTATTGGTGGTTTATAAAGGGTTCCTAAAGGCAAGGCTTATTCTTTTTAATCCATTTAGATCATATTCCACAACAAAAATGTGCTGACTTTGTATGTTAGCAGGCAAAGGGATTAGCTATTTATAAAATTCAGGCCCCAGGCTCAACATTAATGAGTAAGCTAACCTCTAGCTAAACTCTTGATATTATTAATTTGCAAAAGTAAAGAATAGGTATTGAAACCTCTAAAAGAAGGGAAATAGAAAGTTCAGCTTGAGGCTTCAGTCCATTGCAAAGTCCTTAAGACTGTAGCACATACAGTCAGATGTTCTGGTGGGAGAGGCTTTCTTCTCTTTATACAAATACATGTAACTGTGCTATTGTACCTTCCCCTTACTGACAGAAACAAAGACAAATCCTGCTTTTTCTCAATCAGAACCTGAACCCAAATACTTAAAAAAAAAAAAAAATTACCCTCCTTGACATGCACCTTCCTTTCACTTATTAGCACTTTTTACCATGTCCCATCTCATCCCTCCCCAAGGTTTCTTGCTTCAGGCACATTCAGAATTTAATAATCTTTTATTTTGACATCTTTAAACTGCGAATGTGTGCACAGATTAGAAAGCTCATAGCTTAATATATTTTGGTTTTTTTTTTTTTTTTTTGAACCAGCCTCCAGATTTTCTACTGCCATAAAGTCTATCAGTCAATACTTTGTCTTTGGAAGTCCCAAAGTAAATCCATGGAGGGCTGCAAATGTGTGATATGTATGTACTGAATAATAGTAAATCTATTTTTATTCAGTGTAATGAAAGCTTATCCAAGCTTAGTTAATGCATTTGTTAAATTGCTGCATGAACTTCCTGACACTGACATGAATTGAAGGCTTCAGTTACATTCAGCACATAACTAAAATCTTGTGCTCAATGATCTCATCATCCAGCCATGGTTTAATTGCTCACTTGCCACTTTCTGATTTATATCACAGTGTGGGGATGTTTCTTTCTAAAGCATTTTACTGATGTGGTTCCTTAAGCCTTATCTCTCATTCCAGTTTTGTTGGTTTTTTTTGTTTTTGTTTTGGTTTGGTTTTGTTTTGTTTTTTTTTTTTTGTTTATTTTTTGGGTTTTTTGGGTTTTTTTTTGGGAATTTTTTTTGTGTGTGTTTTTTTTTTTTAATGTTGGGATTGATTTTCCATTCTGGGTTGGTTGGATTGTTGAAGTTATCACTGAACCAAAGTTTTTCTCAGCACAGCTGGGTCTCTCTTTGCTTTCTAGGGAACATCCTTCCACACCAAACAGCAACATCTTAGATTTTTCTGTGTATTTGGAGTATTTTCTTCAATACCTCCACATCTAAGCTGACACTTCCAGTGATACCCAGTGACATTAATTTCCTGCTGCTTCCACCTCCTAAGGCCACTAAATGCTATAGTAAAATGTTCTGGGAAAAGCAGGCTGCTAGTCTTTTTCTGTTGCAGACTTTTTTCCCCATACAATTAATTAAAAAATAGGTATTTTAAAGCATCAATTTAATGATGAACAATGTACAATAAAATCCTAAACTAAAACTCACTGGGTTATGACCTAAATTCAGTTTGCTCAGTCAAAATGTCTTCACCTTCACTGTAAATGCTGGATACTGTGAAGATCTGCCTCTGACCTTGACCCTCAGATGTGCTGACACCTTGTTTCATGATCTAGCTTTGGCTTCTTGCTAGAGAACAGCAAGAAGCACTTGGAACACTGAATGTCTCAATCACACAGGGCAGCAGAAGCTTTAGTTTTGTTTTCAGGGCCATTAAGATAATATTATAGAAAGGTGCCAAGCTGACAAAATGGATCAGTTTAGTAGAAGGTTGGTGGAAGTGTTGGACCTCTTAGAATCAAGGATATTGTTTGGAACAGCATCAGCAATTTGTATTTTTCCCCATATCCCAGCTTCTCAGGGTGGAATGGCAATCCTGATGACATGTTGGACATGAGGGCCCTGGTATTTCAACTTGTGCAGGCTTGTGGATGTTGATGCCTTTGGGCAAGGTTATCTTTGATTGGAAAATTTGCCTTTATCTGGCAGAGAGAAGAATAAACAGGAAGGGAAAAAGGAAAACATCTTCAGTCTCTGAATTAAAAACTAGTGGGGGGAGGGAGGGCAGGGAAAGCAAGACTTCCCACAGTTTTTAGAGATTTTTTTAGACTTCTGGGGCCAAATTGGTCTGTTGGCAGAGAGAGGCAGGGAAAAACAGTCATCTCCTACTTTGGAATAAATCTTACATATCAGAAGTCTGGGGAACAGTGATCCCTATGGCCACATTTAAAACACAACCTCATCAAGCTTCAGAAACCTTCACAGTTAGAAGTAATGGAGTTTGCTGATGCAGTGGCACAAACCTCCCAAATCTGCTATGAATAGAGAGTGCTGTGTGCCATCACTGCCTCTGAATGAGGACAGAGTTTGGGATAAGATGTGGAGCGGTCAAGTGGCATCACTTCATGCCAAGTTTCAGTCCAAAGTGAACGTTTATGGGCTCTGACAATTCTGCTGTGCCATAACAGCTGCCAGATTCTGAGGTTCAATGGTGCTAGTGGGCTCCCAATACAATACAAATGTTTTCATTCTTCTTATGATTTATGGGCCTGTCTCTGTATCTTTTATTTTTTTGGGGGGGGTCTTGGGTAGGGGAGTCTTGAGCATGCCAAGCCTCTCTGACTGACAGCTGTCTCACTGGTACCAGGAGAAGGGGGATTTGTTGGCTGCAGTACCCAGATGACCAAAGAAAACTGCTCACAGTTGGCATTGACAAAGAAAAGTGGAGTAAAAGTATCAAAATATGCAAAAATATAAAAATAACCAGTAAAGTAAAAATATGCAAACCACTGATAGCTGAAGCCAAGCCTGGACACGTAAATGGTGCAGCAGTTTGGACCAGCACTTTTTTTCCAAGCAGATAAAAGAATTTATATGAGGTAGAGTTGTTAATTTTCATGGTCTGTAAAAATGTTGAGATCTTGGAAAGCTAAGAGGTTTTAAGTGAAGTCATTGACAAAATGAAGTGCTTATTACTGAGGAAGTGCATGCCAGGATTCCTTAAGCAGTGCCATTACTAAGGCAGGGATAATTACCCCGCTGATACAACCAAGACATAAATACATTGAAGACATTAGGTAAGTCAGGAATTCGAAATTCTGTAACTTATGTATATGCCAGGCTCTGGAAACAGTCTGCTGTTTGTGTGCCTAACTTACAAACTAGGAAATGCAATTTTGTTTTAGCACTCAACAGTCCTCAGGAAGAACTGATATTTTAAACACATGCTAAATATCCAAGATACTTTTCATTACTTATTAATACAGAGTCATTTCATACTGTGTTCAATATTAGTTCTCTGTCCAACTGGCCATTTTCAGCTTTTATTCTTGAAGAAAGCACTTTCAGACACAGTACAACTTCTCTCTCATATTTCCATGCCAGCTTAAACCTTGCTTGACCTGGAACCATTTCAGGACACACATTTTTATTCTCTGATTTTTTGCTGCTGGAGTTGTTCAAGGCTCAGGCTGCCAGTTCTGTTCACCCATCACTCTGAGCCAAGTCTGACCCAGGTGGTATTTTTCTTTCCCCTCAGAAATAAAACTAAATTTGTTGAGGGATAAGAGCTGTGTCAGGTTTATCATGATGTATGATGGTGTCATCAGGAGCTTTAGGAGCTTATAAGAAGGCATCCACCATTCACAGACATGAAGACAGCATTTTGCAAAGCCTGTATGTTTTTTACAATACCAGAAGCATGAAACCCCTGTGCTTTGAGTATAAGGTGTGAGCAGAGTGGAAAACAGCTTTAAACAAAACAAAGCATTTCTGTGCGGCTTCCCTTCTTCATGAGGTGTGGAACAGAACAGAAAGTATCTATTTTCAGGCCAGATTTTCTAAAATTTAGATAGACTGGATAATTTTGGAAACTTATTTTATACTGAAAGGTGTAATTAAAGGAGATGCAATATTACCATAAAAATTACAGGTCTGTTCAGATTCTAGTTATGTGTCTCCTTTAGCTTATGGTATATTCAAGTGACATTATAACAATAACTTTAATTTCAGATCTTGAATGTTCTTTAGAAAGAATTGATTGTAACATGCTAGTGACAGAAGAAAAGTTTAGTTTCAGGCTTTTAGCTCTGAATTTTTTCACAGACTTTATTGGTTACCTGCTTTGGAGACTGGAAGGCAGACAGTTGTTGCATGCTGAGTGGAATGGGGAAATATGACCATGTTACATGAGGCACTGCCTCCAACCAGCTTGGTAATTCTTTTCCTGCTGTTGTCTGAGGACTGCTCAGAATGAGTCCTTTTGGGTGCTGTTCAAGCTTCTGCTTCCTCTGCACCTTGCCCATGTTTCCACTGTTTTTGTGGGAAAGCACAGAGCAGTTTCAGGTCTGAAATTCTGGGGGACAATAAGAAGGGCAGACAAACTGACAGCCAAAGTGTGGATTTAGTTTTCACTAGATCGACCCTGGGATCAATAAGGAAAAGTCCTGTCCCTCTAAACCATCAATTCCTGAAACAAGCTCTAAGTGCTCTCTGAGTGATGGACTTTTATAACCTGTGTCAATGCCTGGTAGTGGAATTTTCCCAGTGCCTTCCGAGAAGTTTTCTTCCAGAGTGTTGCTGCCATGACCGTGGAGAGAATCCAAGTCCTCTGTCAGTGTTCAACCTGGCAGCAGTGCCAGAAGTTCTCTCAACTTTCTAGATCCCAGCTAAGACTTGACACAGGTTTGATCTTGTGGCTGGTTTAATAAACTTCTCTGGCTCTAAATGTTGCTTCTCTGAGGTTTAATGATCATTAATTGTGTTTCTGCCTTATATGCTGCTGACTCAGCATTAGGAGGCATTTCCTTTGTGGGGACACATAAATAGGGAATGCTGTGATTTTCCTTGGTTTAACTCCTTCCTCGACTGAAAAGAGCAGTCAACAAATAAAATGCTGATGCGTCTCTACAGAGGAAAATACTCATTAAACAACAGTTTGTTTAAAATAAACCTAATTTAAAACATCAGGAAATAATACAGTGTCCTACATTCCACCAGCACTTGCAGTACATCCTAATAACTGCTGCTTATTTACATCATATCTGTGCTGTCTGGTGAATATTGAACTTATTTACATTAGTAAATAATGTTTAAGTATGTGTTTACCTGAGTGTCTATTTTTAATTTATGTGTTGTTATATTAATAGTTCTTTACATAGTTAAATAAATCTCCATTTGTTTTGAAACTTTACACTGGAGTGTACTATCAGGCTTACAAGCTTGTTCTTCTTTTAAAGTAGAATAGATCTATTGCACTACAACATTAATGTGCATTTTAAACATTATAGTTTGATTAAATTGTGTAGCTAACAGCTGAATTTCATAAAAAAAGGAGTAAAACTGAACTCTGCTCCTTCCCATCCCTCTATCTTTGCCTGTCAAATCCATAATCCCCCCAAAATGAAAGAATAGTGAGAGAGGGGCTGAAAAACAGGATGTGCTGATGATTTCCTATAACTTTGGTTGGGAGTTGGGTGTTTATTTTTGTAAAATCCATGTATGCAATAATTAAAAAATGAAACTGTTGCTGTGCAAATTACATCAGAAATTATTTTTATTTAGTTATCTCTTCAATCCATGTTTTAATAACTCTTCTCACCAAGCTTTCTCCTCTCTATTTAAAACATGGTTCTTTTAAATCCATCTCATTTATTATTGGATTTCTGTAAATGAATGGAAAGGCTTTAGGAAACACCCTGATAGTGCAGCTCCATTTTACAAGCAGCAGGTAGGAATCAGTTACAAGCTGAGGGAAATATTAATCAAATCCAGTCCAAATTAGTCTTTTCCCCTCCTCCTGGTTTATACCAATCCAGAAGGGAGGGCATATTGCAAAGGAGACACGTATTAAAGTTATTTTTCTTTCAGGTGCTTCAAAATCCTTTAAAGCTTGTGCTAACAACCCTTTGGGTTCTCACAGTCCAGTTTAAGCCTTGATTTATTTTGTGTGGTTCTTTCGATAGATTTAAGTAGCTATTGATTTGATTACCTAAAATCCTTGCAAGCCATTCCATTCCTGATGTTTTAAAGACAAATTTTTAAGCTTCAGTGTGCCAGGGAGTAATCTTTTCCTTTCATCTCCGTGGTTCAATTTTGTCACTTTTCTAGACGTGGAAAAAATAGACTGGAAAGGAGATTGTTCACTTTCAGATCAGTCAAGACAGAGGAGAAGGAAGGAGGTGCTGTGTGGAGTTCCTCCCTCTTTTGCTGATACTAGAGAATGGGAAAACTGGTCATCCTGTGCACTGCATCAAACTTGTGTCAAGTGGGTGGGATGCATTCCTGGCTTTCCTCTCGCATCAGAGGCATCAGAACAGGGGCATGAATGCTGTAAACAGCTGTACTATTACTGGGCATGTGTATTAATGCATATTTTGTGCTTTCTACTGGATTCTTTACAGCAGTGCCCCTTTTCTCTTGTGCTTTCTATTATCCATAAAGCCCACATTAATCTTGGACAAAATAAAAACTAAAAATCTTGGTCAAAGCAAGATGGAAGTCCTCTTTGGGTTCAGTTATGCAAGAAGCCTGCTGTAATAATGAATGTGTAGGAGATTTTCTCTATGCCCCATTGTAGCATGAAGGCCCACAGTACTTGCAATAACTGTTCTTTAGTTTCTGCCATGGATGACACTCCTTTCTTTCCAGTTCTTTTCTCCTGTCTAATTTTATCAACAAAGCACAGAAAGGACTTGAGTGAAACTTCTCTCTGGAGTCAAAGGTTCCCTAGCAGTTTTCATCATCATTGTGTTCTGTGTATGAGCCCAACAAAACTGCAGAAATTGAGTAAAAATTGAGTAAAAATTGAGTGATCACATTGTGCTGCCAACAGAGGATGGGGGAAGACAATTAATATGTATGGACACTCCTACAGCCCTTCTCTCACTGCCCTTTTCACTCCTGTGAAAAGAGGAACCAGTGCAGTGTCTGGGGTGCATCGCTCACCCTCATGGATCACGTAGCTCTTACCCTGAATATACAATATACTCAGTTCCTGTTGGCTCAGAATAAAGATAGCAAAAACAGCAGCCAAACTTCCCAGGGACAATTCTGCTGTCAGAGCTTCAGCTAAAACAGCAGTGGCTCAGCACTTTTTTCTCCTCATCAGCGGCCTCTCTGTTTCCCATGTGTTCCCTCTCCATTTCCAGTGGGAGACTTCATCTGCATCCACATGGTGGAATTTCAGTGGCAAAAATTCCCACTGCCTCTTCTGCTGCTTCAGCAAAAGGGATTCTTTGTCAGGTAGCTTCCAGTATTTCTAATGCTTTGTGTTGTAGCACTTTACCCACCACAAATGAAAGCACTCCAAGGTCCTTCTATACTGGGACAGGCACTTAGAGATCTCAGCTTCAAGTCAACTTTGCTGTGTTCTTCTGTGCATTGTGTATTTTGTTATCTCAGCTATGTGCCTGCATGGCTATATTGCACAGAGCAGCAAACATTTCCATTCTTTTTGCCCCCCTTGATTGTGTTGCTTCTTCTGTAAAATACAAAGCAAAGTTAAACATGCTGCATTATGTGTTTTTAATGTGATATCTTGTCCCATAGAATTCAGTGGCAGTCAAGTAGTTGAATTCAACAGGCAGCCTTTCTGTGGGATCTCATAACTCCTTGTAGCTTGTATTTATGACCACAAGTTTTCCTCTGAAAGTATTTTATCTGTAAGAAAAACTGTCTAATTACTATCCTTTGTTTTGAATTCAATATAAAATTTAGATGTCTACACACTAGGCTATGGCTGCCCCATCCCTGGAAGTGTCCAAGGCCAGGTTGGATGGGGCTTGGAGCAACCTGGGACAGTGGAAAGTGTCCCTGCCCATGGGAGGAGGCTGGAATTAGGCAAACTTTGAGGTCCATTCTAACCCAGACCATTCTATGGTTCTGTGAAACCTGCACTGATATGAAAACTTCTTTTGCTCTGAATCTAAACCCCACAACAATGATGACACACCAGTGACACATTGAAACTACATTGAATTGCTCACAAGGAGTTTGTATGTAGAGAATAACCTTTCACTGATGCACACCAATCATCTTTTGCTGATGTTGTTTAGTGACTGATACTGCTCTAAGAAATCAGATTATCTCAGTCCAGAAATGATCAGCCATGCTAACAAGGCACCAGAGGAAGGGTTCTGCCACAGAAGCAATGTGACTGGTGTGACAGTTCTAGAAGTCTTGTGTTTATACTTCAATTAAAATTTCCTACTGATCTGAAATAGTTACCCCCGCAGCCCCCTGGAGTTACAAGGCTAGCCCAGATCTGAGAGAGTTTTGGGGGAAATATTTCAGGGTTAAGGCAAAAGATTCCAAAAGAGGCTGTAACCCCTGATGTGGTCCGAGACGTTTATTCCTGGAGGTTTCCAGGGGAGAAAGAGGGAAAGAGAGTGAACAAGGAAGGAACAGGGCATTATCTAGACTCCTGTTCAGGAAGAGATAATTGGCTCCCAGCCAACTGGGTCCATAAAGGAAGGAAGGGTTAAACTAACATGGTTACAGCTACAGGGGTCTCTGGGGCGGGGGGGGAAACCACTCCCCAGAGTGATGCAACAGTGATCCAGGTGCTGGTTCCCAGTATCTTCTAATAAATGTTCAGATTAACGTCTTGCAGTGCCCAGCAGTAGGCTGGTGGCTGAGCAGTCCAAACAAACAGCACAAAGTTGCTGCCATAAAATGCTCATTATCTGAGCCTCATCTTGCAAGCACACAAGCACATCCATAGATTTGCTCCTGTGAATGGCTTTGGGGATTTCATTGGAACTTCTCAGGGACATACAATTATACACTGCTTAAATGTTTAGAAGTTCAGGACCTAAGAGGGAATATGGTATGACTTAGTGAGGAAAAAAAAAAAAAGACTTAGTGAGGAAAAATAAATACCTGGAACAGCAATAATATAGATGTTAGCTATCACTTTGTTAGTTTTGTATTATTAAAGTAGGGAGTTGAGATACCTTGATACCTGAATATTTTTATCTCTTTAAGATTTAAGCTTTTTCTCATAGTTTAGAAGAGACTTTAATCTGATACATTTTCTTTTGCTTACTGTTTCTTTGTTAAGACCATTAAGAAACCTTCTATCAAGGGAATTATTTTATTTGTGTATATATTAAAATTAAATATTTTCTGTAACTTTGTTTATGAAAGCTAGCATTTAAAAAAAAAAAAAACAGGAAGAAAGAACACACATACCTGGGTTAATATATCCAGGGCTACTATAAAAATAATTATCTGTCAGTGTATCTTCCTAGGGCATTAAGTCTTAGGTGAGATCACAGTCTTTGATCTGTTCTTATTTTCGCCTCAAAACTTTAAACCCGTTATAAGTTTCAAAGCTGACAGGGAAAAGGGACTTTGAAGATAAAACCACTACTGAACCAAAAGGAAAATGTTAAAGAATCTGTTCGACAGGAGACAGACAAGTCAATACAGACCCTAAGAAAGGTGTGTGGATCGAGATCACCCACAGTGCTTGTGTCTCTTGGCTGACAAAACCCTAAAGATAAGGAATTGTTTCAATGGGAAGGAGTTGATCCTTTCCTAGGGACACTGTCCATGAACCAGATGGTTTCCATGTGGTGATATAAGAGGAACAGGTGACCTGCTTTACAAATAAGGTTGTATACAGAGAGGTCACTTGCTTGCTCCTCTGTTCACTCCCAAGGATGTGAGGCCAGACACAACACCTTGTTGTGCATCTTCAGTGAAATTGGATGCTCTTACACACAAAAGGAAAGGAGAAATGCAGTGGTGACTGAATTCTAATGATTCCCACTGACCCAGCAGTCTTTATCAGGTAAAAGCCTCTTTACAGCAGTGGCAGTTGAGAGAAGGGCATGGGATTCACTGCTCTGCTTCGACCCTTTGAACACTAACCCGTGGATATTGTTCCTTCCCCTGCCCACATTCTGCCAATTAAATGAAGTGGAATAATGTAACAGTCTATTAAATGCTGGGGATGGAAGCAGCTGCAGAACATGGTCCTGCAGGGGATACCGACAGGTGAATCTACTTGACTCCTGGTGCAAGTGAATGGGGGCAGAGGAAGGAAAGTAATTTAACACCACAGCAGTGAAGCTAGGCTCAGGAGATCACTTTCCTCAGGGACACCAGATGGTGAATGGCTGTAAAGAATGACCCCACCCAGCTCTGCATGTGGCATCCACAGTTTATAATGGATGGCCCTAAATATTTATTAAGTGTTATTAAAAAGCTTATGTTACAGCATCCCTTCAGATAGATACACCAAAGCCAGGATAAGGTTACAGAGGTGGCAATGTCAAGCTTTTAGCTGGCTTTCTTGGCGAGCATTTACATAGTGTTATTTCTACACTAATGTAAAAACACTCAACCTGTATCAGAAAACTTAAATGAAGATTTCTGTGCCCACCTAGGAACTCTGGCAGCTGTAGAGATTTTAACAGGTGGCTTTGTCATTTTGATTGCATTTGTCAGAGAAATACTTTTCTTTCTTCCTTCTTTCCTCATGATTTCAGCACATGCTGGCTGACATAATTAGTAGGTTACACTCATAAGAGAGGGGATGTGAATGATAGTCTTTGTCACTTAAAGAAAATTGCATTGCTCACTGAAACTTTTGGGGTTTTGAATCAGTTGGTTGCTTGGGGTTTTTCTTCCTTGTTTGTTTGTTTTTCATGTCTGAATGTGCAATAGTACACAGCCTTGAGGAAAATGAGAACAGGGGATGTTGATCAAAAGGGCTGAGTGCCACAAAGTGGTCATGGCCAGCTTGGCATCCCATATCAAGTTGCAGTGTTTGATTTGTGTTGTCTGGAGTGGATACCACATGCTGACTTTGCCTTTTGAAACAGGCCACGATGAGTCCAAAGACAGCTCTCCAAAAGGAGAACTCACCTGAGCTACAAACGAATTTTGGTCTCACACAAAGCGGAGGAAAGGTTTTCTTCTCTCTTTTCCTGCTTTGTCCCTTATGT